>NC_140616.1:14820065-15420065 GCF_057381915.1 Diplotaxodon limnothrissa | reverse complement strand
ATAATTCATTAGCTATAAAGGAGTCCTAAAAGGTAAAATTATAGTTCTGCCCTCTCAGGTCCTGATCCACCTTCTCTTTAGGTAACTGTACCTAAAGAGAAGTCTTCCCAGATGCATGCTTGGCTGCCTTCATTTCCATTTGCACATCTTATTCCACTGGTATGTCACTTCGGTCGCTTCTCCATTCTTTGCTGGATTGTTGGCTACATTGAGTGGTAGTGAGATCTAGACCTGGTAGTAGTAGAAGTACGTTTTCTCCTCTTCAGTCGCAGAATTTATCTTGATATCTCGCGCTGACTTTGTACTCCCAAAGTTAGGCAGGGACCTAACCTGTCAGATCTAAATATTCGACCGTGACTAAAACCCATTTTGGATCCTAAGCTGTTGTTTTGGATTTTTTTCAGCTGTTTCTTCCAGGGGCCAAAGCTCCATCGCAAACTATCCCTTGCATCATCTTTTGTCACACCAGCCTATATCCTATATATCCATAAACTCTGTCTAAGGTTCTCTTTTCCAGCCTGGTAGCTCCATATTCAACATCTTTTCTCTAATACATCAACTATTCTTCCTCTTCACATGTGCAAACCTAAACCTTGCCTTTTTAACTTTGTCTGGTGTACTTTTATATTGTCATCTTGGCCATCCTGGTCACTTCCAATGAAAATCCAACCATCTTCAACTGTGCCACCTCAGCCTTCTAGGTATTTGTCAATACATATATCTGGATGATGAAGACATCATTGCAAATCTCACTACCATCTTGTAAACTTTTTTGCTATCCTTTTGTCACGATAGGCAGTTGTTTCCACCCAATCCACACTGCCCACTTCACCTCTTCCGAGCACTGTTTATTGCTTTGAATGGTTAACACAGCTATTTAAACTGACCTACCTTTATTATCTCTACTCCTCAATTCTTCACTATTACACCTGCTTCCTCTCATTCACACACATGTAACTTGTCTTGATTTTTCAAATTCCATTCCTCTTCTCTCCAGTTCATACCTCCACCTCTCCTAACTCTTTTCAACCTTCTCCCTACTCTCACTAAAGATCACAGTGTCATCTGCAAACATCATAGTCCACAGACACTCCTGCTTGATCTCTTCTGGCCACCTGTCCATTGCAGTCACAAACAAAAATCATAATCCCACCCACATCTTGAACCCATCTGCCACTCCATCCACAAACCTCACCACTGTCTTACCGTCCTAGCACATCCTCTGCACCCCCCTCACATACTTCTCTGTCACTCCTGAATTCCTCATGTAGAACCAAAGTTTTTCTCTTAGTTCCCTATCATATGCTTTATTTAATTTCTCAAAGACACAGTGAAACAACTTTTGACTTTCTGTATGCTTCTTTATCAACACTCTAAGCAAACCTCATCTCCCTGACTATCCCATTTTTTCTTTGCTAAGCTGTTACTTTGAATACATTCCTATACTTCTTCTTTCCAACACCAAGTCTTGTTCTGTGTCCTTTGTTTAGATGATACACACTAAACAGCTTCTTGGCAGTTTCCCCCAGAATTCCTTCTTCAGTTTCCACCACTAAATTGCCTCTGCTTTCAATCACTTCCTCTTCTTGATGTCCAAAGTTATCCTGGAGACTACCATCCAATACTGTCTAGCTACCTTCTGACACCACCTTGCAGTCTCCATGTTGGTGTTCAAACTGCACCTTCTCCACTCTTATTTCCCTTTGTTGCTTCTTCTTCTTAAACATCTGTTCATCATAGATATTACCATCCTTGTTTTTTTTCTGTAATCCATCACTATCAGTCCTGCATTTCTCTCCTTAACACCAAACCTTAGCAACACCACCTTGTCACCTCTGTTCCCTTCACCTACATGTCCATTAAAGTCTGCATCAGTAACCAGTTACTCCCTCCTGGTGATCCTATATAATTTCATCCAAGAATTCCTCTTTCTGATACTCTTCCAAGTGGCATACACACTAACAACATTGAACACCACCCCTTCAGTTCCCAAGTTGAACTTATCTAAACCTTCAGCTCCACTACACTTTTTTTATTACTAACCTGTCCAACTATCTTTTGGTTTCACAATCCCATCGAGAGACGATACAAAGTCTGGGAATTCTTTATTTGATTGATTTCTGTTACAGTTTTAACAAATCCAAGTCTCATTTTATTCAATAAAATCTTTGCACCTTTTCCAGGACATCTTGCGATTTGAGTCCTTTTTTGTAAATAATGACAGAAAATGTCAAGGAATAGCATTTCAGCATATATTCAAGAATAAAATTAGGAAATTAGTTAGTTTGTTTTTTATAAATGGGGAGTTTGGGGTGGGGTCTTTTCTGTAAAAATCCTGGCACATCACTGCTTTATTTCTAGTGCCAAGCTGCTGAAGTTGATGGAATTACCATAACATACTAATGTGGAAATGTGGAAGAAAACAAGAAAGAAACAATACTTATTGATGATAACAGTAGTCACAACAATAATATACTTCAAACTAAGATCAAGTATGTGTTAACTGTCTGCTTTTTTATGTGCAGCCACAAAAACCTCTCCATCTGTCCTCTAAAGCACTTTGGTGTTATCAGTTTCATATTCAAATGTTCACAGGGTTTATGAAACCAACTAGCGTTAGACGGCTAATACATCAGAAACAGTGAATTTCAGACCTCATTATCTCTGCCGTTTCAAAAAGGCCATTTCACAGGTCTTCTCATGCCCACTGAGCTGTTCAGATATCACGAATCCCTGAAATAATTAATATTCAGATTTAAGCCCTTTTAATTGCTCTAACAGCTCAATTTCCACTGTTCAGAGTTCCAAGTCAGAGCCAAAACATCAGGGTGTGGTTTCTAAGTCCTTCTAGAGTCATTTATTTCTGGGGTTTTACACTTTTCACGATTTCATGCTTAATTACCTTGAAACTAGGCTGAACATTTGAGAGGCATTCTACTAGGAAAACAGGCGATGACAGAGAACTGCGCTGCAGTTCTGAGACTCACTAAAGGGAAGCCACTGTTATACTGTGAAAGCACATACACATGCACATAAACACACACACATACTGTCACGGCTGGCGGAGTGAGCCGTGTGGAGTGGAGGAAAAGGAGGACCCAAAATCCAGCAAACTGATGATGCGAGTGAAGTTTATTTACACGGTGGCAGTGGCAAAAACAGGCAATGAGTAATGACAAATCTAAACTGGGAGAAACTAAAGCGCAAACCTGAAATCTACAAAAAGGGTGCGGGGCAGAGAGACGCAGAGACACACGGAAGAATGCAGACGAGCCGACAACGAACACAGACCGACACCCACTAAATATACACACACACACAAGGTAATCGGGTAATCGCACACAGGAGGGAAGAACAGCTGATCTGAATACACATGATGACCGGAGGAGACAAGCTGAACACAATGACAACAGAAACAGACTTTCAGAACAAAACAGGAAATCTAGAACACGAGCCTTCAAAGTAAAGCAGGAAACAGACTGATTTGCAACACAACACGGGGACATGAACAGAGCACCAAGGACAGACACAGGTAGGGCTGAATATACATCAACTTCAGGTTCAACCCTAAACTAATACAAATCAGAATAAACACAAAACGCTGGGTCAACGACCCAGGACCATGACAGTACCCCCCCTCCAAGGGCTGGCTCCAGACAGCCCACAACAAAAACAGACGACCAACCCAGGGCGGGCGGCGGGGGCCCAGGACGGAGGGACCAACACCGAACAAAACAAGCCCCAGCGAATCGAGGGAATTGTCCAAAACAAAAAACGCACATGCTGGAGTACGAGAACAAAACACAGTTCAGGAGGCCGGCCCGGAGGCTGACAACTCAGAAGTCCAGGACAGTTCATCTTCTGAGGCCGGCCACGTCGGTGACGCAGATCCATAAGCTGACCGAGCGGAAGGCAGCGGTGGCGACGGGCAAACAGTTCTGGGGGCCGACCGTGCACACGGCAACGGCGGCGACGGGCAAACAGTTCTGGGGGCCGACCGTGCACACGGCAATGGCGGCGACGGGCAAACGGTTCTGGAGGCCGACCACTTGGAAGGTAGTGGCGGCCACCGAGCAGATCCGGAGGACGGCCGCGATGCCAGCGGCGGCGACGAACTCTTTCCGGAGGCCGTCCCCGAAGGCCATGATGACATCTTAGAGGCCCGGAAAATGGCTGGCAGAGGCGAGGCAGAACGGGTCGAGCTGGCTCCGACGGCGGTGAGGCAACCGCAGGATCAGACGAGGCGGGACCAGACGAAGGCGGAGCCAAGGCTGGACCAGACGAGGCTGAAGCGGAGGCTGGACCAGACGAAGCTGAGGTAGAAGCGGAGGCTAGACCAGACGAAGCTGAGGTGGAAGCGGAGGCTGGACCAGACGAGACTGAAGCGGAGGCCGGACCAGGCGAAGCTGAAGCTGAAGCGGAGGCCGGACCAGACGAAGCTGAAGCTGAAGCGGAGGCCGGACCAGACGAAGCTGAAGCGGAGGCCGGACCAGGCGAAGCTGAAGCTGAAGCGGAGGCCGGACCAGGCGAAGCTGAAGACACGGAGGCCGGACCAGGCGAGGCTGAAGACACGGAGGCCGGACCAGGCGAGGCTGAAGACACGGAGGCAGGACCAGGCGTGGATGAAGACACGGAGGCAGGACCAGGCGTGGATGACAGCAGCGGGACGGCTGCGAAACCTGACAGCAGCGATGCTGCAGGAGGTGATGTGGAGATGTGCTGGCTGGGTCCTCCAGGACCATCAGCAGGTGTGAGGATGTGCTGGCTGGGTCCTCCAGGACCCTCAGCTAACGAGGCGTGGTGCTGGGTGGGCTCCTCGGGCCCTCCAGCAGACGACACTTGAGGCTGGCTGGGTTCTCCTAAACCCCCAGCAGTAGACACTTGAGGCTGGCTGGGTTCTCCTGAACCCCCAGCAGACGACACTTGAGGCTGGACGGGCTCCTCGGGCCCTCCAGCAGACGAAGCAGGAGGCTGGACGGGCTCCTCAGGCCCCCCAGCGAAAACAGTCTCTGGACCAGTGGGCACCGGGGCCCCTGGAACACACAGGTCAGAACCAGCAGGCGCACGGGCCTCTGGCAGGGACAGATCAGAACCAGCAGGCGCACGGGCCTCTGGCAGGGACAGATCAGAACCAGCAGGCACACGGGCCTCTGGCAGGGACAGGTCGGAACCAGCAGGCACACGGGCCTCTGGCGAACACAAAGCGGACTGCGGCTGCACAGAGCAGTGACTCAGCTCAGGCAGCGACAGTCCGGTGCAGTCCTCAGCTGGCTTCTTAACCTCCAGGGGTCCAGAGTCGGCTGGGGGCTGGAACCCAGCCTCTGGGGAGGCCCTGGAGTGCGTGACAGTCTCTGTACTGGCCAGCTGTTGGGGACTGATTACTGTGTTATGTGGTGTGTCTCTCTGCTTGACATGAACAGGTGAAAAATAATTCTTTTCAGGTTGGATGGACTTAACTTGAAGTATCAGAGGAGTAGGTGAAGATGACGGCTGAGCTGATAATAAGGCTGATGAGTCTTCTACCAACTGAGCTATTGACTGGGCTATGGACTGTAACATAGTGTCTAATAGGTCTGGCTGTGACTGTAATGGAGGTGACGAGTGAGCGGCTAACTGAATTAGCGACTGCTGGGCAGCTGACTCAACAAACACAGCCCCGGAATAAACAGTCATACGAGCTGGCGAAACAGCCGGCAGTACCGAAGTCCTATTCCCCGGCTGTGTGGAGACGCGCCGACGGCGCTTCCTCCCGGGCAAAACCTCCGGCGGGCCAGGCAAAACCTCCGGCGGGCCGGGCAAAACCTCCGGCGGGCCGGGCAAAACCTCCGGCGGGCTGGGTTGGGAAGCGGTAGCAGCTGGAGGGTGAAGGTGCAGTTCATGAAGAATGAAGTCCTGTGCGAGCGGGTGAAGAGAGCCGAGCAGCCAGGAGTGAGCAGAGATGAGCTGCTGTAGCCTGGCTTCTACAGCGCGGAGACACTCTTCCCCCTCATGCTCGAGCCATAGGTTGACCAACCTTGAAACGGAGTCAATTAATTCCTCCCGAAACTCCTGGGAAGGTGCGGATGCTGCTGGGTCCATGTTTGGTCGGCTCGTACTGTCACGGCTGGCGGAGTGAGCCGTGTGGAGTGGAGGAAAAGGAGGACCCAAAATGCAGCAAACTGATGATGCGAGTGAAGTTTATTTACACGGTGGCAGTGGCAAAAACAGGCAATGAGTAATGACAAATCTAAACTGGGAGAAACTAAAGAGCAAACCTGAAATCTACAAAAAGGGTGCGGGGCAGAGAGACGCAGAGACACACGGAAGAATGCAGACGAGCCGACAACGAACACAGACCGACACCCACTAAATATACACACACACACAAGGTAATCGGGTAATCGCACACAGGAGGGAAGAACAGCTGATCTGAATACACATGATGACCGGAGGAGACAAGCTGAACACAATGACAACAGAAACAGACTTTCAGAACAAAACAGGAAATCTAGAACACGAGCCTTCAAAGTAAAGCAGGAAACAGACTGATTTGCAACACAACACGGGGACATGAACAGAGCACCAAGGACAGACACAGGTAGGGCTGAATATACATCAACTTCAGGTTCAACCCTAAACTAATACAAATCAGAATAAACACAAAACGCTGGGTCAACGACCCAGGACCATGACACATACAAGTGTTAAGGGACTGAGATTTCTCTACCAACTATTAAAAAAACATTTTTGTGTGCAAGTGTGTCACTGATTTAGATCTTGATGACATGTATAAGAAAGGGAATGCATGTGTGTGTGCCTCTTTGTGTGTTATTGCTCCCTGAGATATTTGATATTTAATGAGGGCAGGGAAAAGGGGGAAAGAAAGGACCATCTAGGCTTGAAGTGGTTGTTTTCTCAGTGCATTCCTGAGTATGAAATGTTTAAGGTGATGTTCTCTTTCCCTCGTGTGTGTGTTTGTGTGTTTTGAGTGGAAAGTTATGTAACCGTTTGCTTGTTTGTGACTATAATTTTGTATTATCTGTAGTCATGGGGGCTTAAATGGCTAAATACTTGTGATTTTGGTGGTGCTACTGTAACACGTTTTTTATGTTTCAGGTTAGCACACTTGTGGCGAGGCCATAAAATGACAAGTTGGAGGACATAGTTGTATTCTTGGTTGCTTTTTGTCATGGGATGTTTGCAGTAGAATTATCTTGTTGCACCATCTAATGGCTTAGAGGGAAAAAAAGCTAGTGAATTGGGGAAAAGATTCACCTTGTAAGTCATTTTAAATTCATGAGCAACTAGAGTGTTAAAAAACTGTAATAAAAATGAATAGTTTTTATAGATTCCAATATAATTGTATTCGATTTATATTCTAAACCACTGACAAGCAACAAACCCAATTAACAAATAGCGTCAAGCAAACGAGAAAACATGTCATTTTGCACTTTGCCTGATTCAGTCACTGTCCTATATTAAAAGACTCGAGTTCTTTAGCAGTTATGAAGCTTCACATGTTCACATATTCAGAGACAATATTCAGCTTAAATCAGATCGACGCAAGCATATATACTGGCACAAAGATCATTTTCACACCTACAGTGGACTTATTTACTCTGATCTGAATCAGTGGATGAGTTTGAAAACTTGTAGCTTTTTCTCATGATTTGATTTTTTTTTTTTTGATTTGATTTTCTTTTTCCAAATAGAAAACTCCAAGCAAACCAAAACGTGTCACTACAAATCATATGAGAAAGTTCTATTTGCCTATTGACTGCAGCAGGAGCAATAAAGCTAAATAAAGGCCAAAGATGCTGTGTTGTAGACTACTGGATAACATGAATTTAAATTCATTTTACAGATAATTGCTGCACTTTGTTTATTTGGCATGTCTGTTGCACTTTGTTTCATTCCAGAATGAAAAAGCATACCCCCAACAGGAAGGTGTTAAGCTCAAACATGCAGTGTACAAATGGGAGTGGAGTCAGATCGAGGATCACGTTGGACTACGGTAAATTAACCATGCTGCGGTTTGTTTGAAACTACACCTAGACCACCCACCACAGTACATATGGGGAACCAGACTGCAATTACCTTGTTCACATCTGCACAGACAAACCAACTACACATCAGTGCTACTGGCTTGCCAAACAGAGGGGTGGTGCCTCTCTTGAAGCTGTCAGTTGCTTTCAGGGCTGGTATTTTGCACCAGCTGTTCACCAATGGTTGACATACTCCACTATGACAATATCTTTTGGGTTGTACTGTCTTTTTGAGCCTCATCTTTGACCTTTCTGTATCACTGTTATTGGCCCTTCTGGGAGCTAATTTCCAAATGGCAACACAAGAGTTTTTACTCTCTTATGTTTTCACCAGAAAACAAGATTGTGCTTTATATGATATTGTGTTTCTATATGACAAATTGATATATACTTTTTTCTAACATATACACTGAAAACTATAGTTTGTATGCACATGTGCAAGCATATTAACTATTGCTATGTAAAGCAACTACCAGTATAGTTGCTTTATATAGTAGAGATCTTTGCTGTCAGGTGTGCTTGGCTCACAGTGCACTTAGCTGTCATTCTAGATCCATCACAGCGATACACGCGAAAACAAAGCAAGAGGGAAAAAGTGACCCAGTGTACAGGCTGATAGAAACACATCACAAACATATTTTAGAACGAGAGAGTGCAATATTTTTCCATTTTGTTTCTTCTTTTGTAAGAGGGGGAAAAGCATACACAGAAATGTGTAAACCACTATATAAGAAGACCAGCCAGACAGGGAGCACACAAATAAGGTCTGAAACAGTTGTAAATGTCCTTTTGTGGGATATATACCTACAACCAACCAAAAAACCTATTCAGAAGTGTTTCAGATTGGCCCAAAGCACCAAAAACATGCACCATGGTGTACTGAACCACTTTCTTAGATTTACATTTAGAAAAATTAAACAATAAACTAAGGTGGGGCCAGGTTTCACAATGAGCTCACCCGAAACCCTGGCTGATTGGGACCCACACCCATTTTCACACCTTGGTTCAGGTGATTAGAGGATCATCAGGGGTCCTTTTGTCCCTCTGTGGGGGAATACTCCCACTGGGTTTAAATCTGGGACTCTCCACCATTTGACCTTAGAACTGAAGAAGCTTCTCGGATGAGAGATGAAATGTCTTCAAGCAACAAGAAGTCTTCAAGAAGTCCAGACGCTTTTCTTTCCAAGCTCCTTAGACTACAATGACCTGGATGACTGAGAACCTACACAGACATGAACAATAAACTGTTTCAGCCTGGTATATCTGTTGTTACCTAACAAACATATGGCCAGCTCTATGGTACTATAGCATCTGTATTATCTATGATATTTTTTCTATAATATAATACAGTTCTATGGAAAAGTCTTGCCCTTAATGTCTTCATATTTTGTAAGGAAAATAAGAACTACAGTAGATGCCGTGATTTATTGAAACGTGCAAATATACATAGAAATGTCTGTGAGGGTTCTCAGTCATCCAGGACATCGTAGTCTAAGGAGCTTGGAAAGAAAAAAGCGTCTGGACTTCTTTAAGTTGCTTGAACACATTTCACCTCTCATCTGAGAAGCTTCTTCTAGCCAAGGTGTGAAAACGGGTGTGGGTCACAATGAGCCAAGGTTTCGGGTGAGCTCATTGTGAAACCTAGCCCGAGCAATCATGCGATTTCCTGTGGTCAGATGGCCCAGGATGTGAGTGGGCGTTAAGACGTCTGGGAAGGGATCTCAAAACTGGATTATAGATGGAAGACAGTTGGCGTCGTAAACCACGTAAAACACCATCTCTGTTCAAAGATGGCCTTTGAGTGAGCCCTCATCTGGGACTCTCCTCAGCTCTTACTGGAACAGTGGCGCGGCTGCCCCTCTGTTGGTCTTCCATGGTCTTTTGTGTTCTGGGGGCCTCTGGATGTCTGGAGTTTTGATCTCCTCCATACCCGCTTCACACCCTGGAGGACGGGGCTGAGGCCCCCCCACACTCCCTAGCAGATCATTACATGGAGAAACCTTTGGAATGCAAGCATGCTGATCCACACAGGTATGCACACATGGGTATTCACAGACGCGGACTAAAGCTTTCTTGGCTGCTGCCTCAAAGCACACTGTGCGCTGTCTATCTTGCGTGCTGCACAATATTGTTTATTACTTAGTAAATACTGATATCTATGACTAGCTAGTTTATTGTGATGGTGCTTTGTTTTCTCTATTATTATGTTGCTCTTTGTTGTTTGCTGTCTCCTCTGTTTGTTTGTTTGTTTTTTTTTCTCCATACAGGTGACCCAGGAGTTTTTTTTTTTTTTTTTTTGTCTCTCTTCCCCCCCCTTCTCACCGTCTCTTCTCCCCTTTGGTTTTCTTTCTTTCTCTCCCCCTCTCTCTCTCATTCATTCCCCCTGTCCTATTTATTAAAAAAAAAAAAAAAAAAAAAAAAAAAAAAAAAAAAAAGACAAAGGATGAACTGAAGCTCTGCCATCACGTAATGTCGCATACTGCTGTTTCTGATGTCATTTAGAAAAAAAAAAAAAAAAAAAAAAAAAAAAAAAAAAAAGATGGCCTTTCACAGTGGACATAGATGGCTTCTTTCACGCTTCTTTCACTTCACTTCACCTTTTGAAAGGAGTGAAAGAAGCCGAGGTGGTGGTTTACGTGGTCAAAAGAAACAAAAAATGAGGGATAAAAGAGACTGAATGATAAAAAAAGACTTGATTCTTAAGGTCAAGTGAGTTCAGACATATTATAAATCAGAATTCATAAAGCTTTAAGTAAACTTGTATTATGCCTGACATCAGATTCAGTTCAAAACTCAAAGTCAGTGACTAAGATGAGTCTTCAGCATTGGACATATCAAAGCCCTGACCAAATAACATCCTATTTTATTCCACAGAATTTGCAAATTTGGCTGCTTACTCGCCACGATCGCATACATTTGAATTTAACAGTTCAATCTTTCAAATAACGGACAAATATTTGTGAAATTATGATACATTTGTGAATGTATTTTAACAATCTAAATATGCATATGTACAGACAGATACATTTAAAAAACAAAAAAAATTATGTTTTATTACACTTATAGTGATTTTACGTTAATTTACATTTGAAATGTAAAATCAGTCTATTTATGTGAATTTAATGATATTCTAGAAGAATAGCACAAAACTGTAAAATACACAGTAAAATAATTTTATATTACAATTTTTTTACAGTGTACAGAACATCACTTGGTTGTATTAAATGGTTGCAGACAACATATCACAAGAGTATCACACACAAATAAATATTACTGGAAAAGACGTGGGCATAGCTATTATCCTACTGGACTTAATTTGAATTCAACTATCACATACCACACACTGTTCCAAAAAATAGTAATGTCAAATAATTTTACTGTGTATTTTACAGTTGTGTACTGTTTTTCTAGAATATCATTACATTTACATAAGTAGACTGTGATCTGACACGTCAAATGTAAAATAACTTAACATCACTGTAAATGTAATAAAACACAATTTACCTGTTTTTTTAATATATTTTTTGTACATATGAATATTTAGATTGTAAAAATACATCCAGAAATGTAGCATAATTTCACGAATATTTGTCTGTTATGTGAGAGAATGATCTGTTAAATTCAAATGTAATACTATGGAAAAATATATAAAATGATCGAAAATTAATGAGAATAATCAATCATTAAAGGAGTATTTGAATTATAATTTTGCTGAAAATTTCATGTCACCTAGGTCTGATTCAATAATTCAGAGGTAACAAGTGAAAATATAATTAATAGGAATAAAAACTAAAAAAAAACATATTGTGGCGTGTTGGGGGAACAGCTAGTTCTCTCCCATCATGCATTGGGACATGTGCTGCTGTTTAGATGTTCTTGTTTTATTGTTTATGGTTACGTTACTTTTAACTGTTATTTTCAATGTTGTGTTTATGCCGTGGGTGACTTCTGTTGTGCTGTTGTTGAAGCTTGAGGCACATTGTAGCACTGGCAAGTGTTTAGATAAGGAGCTCCCCCTACCAGCTTGGAGTTGAATAACAAGCTCAATCTTTCTCTGTGAGCTTCTTTGTTAAGATTCCTTTGCATGCCACAATGTAAGACATTGCATGGCCACACTGTGCTAATTATATATTTTGAAAAAGAAATGTAGAAGTAGGCATTGCAATTAATATAAATAACATGACGCTAAGTATCGGCCAATGAATGTGAACTAACAACAATAAGGTCGCGGGTATGGCTGCGACTGTAGGAAGAAACCCTAATATGAAGGTATTTTACTGTGCATTTTACAGTAATGTTCTGCTCTTCTAGAATATCATTAAAGTTACGTAAATAGACTTTGACTTCACATTTTGAATGTAAATTAACGTAAAATCACTGTAATGTAATACAAGATAATTTTCATGATTATTAAATGAAATCGGACACTCTCCGTCGTTGTGTCTGTGATGAAGACTCTTCACCTACCTCCTACTAGTGATGGCCAAAGGGGCTGATGGTGTGATATGGCAGCCTCGCCTCTGTCAGTCTGTCCCAGGGCATGCAATCCATTATTATTTAAACCAATTGTTAACTGTATATTTCTGTACATTTACGTATTATGATTCATATTGCCACATTCATTGACCTTGTTTATAGGTAATTTCATTGTTTGATCAAGTTAAAATGTTCCTAATTTAATGTCTAAAAGCACTTGGAAAAGGCAGAATCCCATGTAAAATTAGCGCAACAAACTCTATTTTCATTAGTGAAAATGACCGTATTTTTATGGGACAGTTATTTTCTGTTATTTTACGGTCGTATTTTGGCGCCCCAGCTGCCGGAATATTACCGTTTTTTTAAGATGTTTTTTTTTTCCTATTTATAGATGATTTCATTGTTTAATGACATTAACATGTTCCTAATTTAATGTTTAGCGGCACTTGAAGAAGGCGAGATTCCATGTCAAATTAGCGCAACTAATTGTATTTTCATTACTGGAAATAACCGTATTTTTATGGGACAGTTATTTTCTGTAATTATACGGTCGTATTTTGGCGCCCCAGCTGCCGGGATATCACCGTTTTTTCAAGATGCATTTTCTAACAGTGCACATGTGCATAGTGAACAAGAAATGAGTACAAGCAGAGCACAGAGACCACATATATTGTGAACTCACTCTGCAGTTCTGCCTGAAAGACTTTTAACTTCTTTTTTTTTTGAGCAAACAGTATCATTAGGTCAGCACCTCTACCCCAATTATGGTGTATGTGATATCAGTGAACCCTTGTAGGACAACAAATACCTCAGTAAAGCTCTGCAATTTGTACCCAACACTTACATGACAACCACAAAAGACCAGTTTGAGCTATCTGGAGAAATCCAAGCACTTTTTTCTCCCCCGTGATGATTTTTTTTCCTAGTGTGTACCTGAGTTGTACAAGCAGTGTTCTTTCACCTGGAGTAACCTCACACGCTCCTTTACAACTTTCTCAACCATTGAGATGAGTCCTGCTGTAGACTGTAAATTTCACACTGTGACTCAGAAAAGGAGTAGTAATTATGTGGGATGTTATTTCACTACTTAAACTGGCAGCAGACAACTTTTTATTCTTATTAAGACTCTTAACATTATTATCTTAATATGTGACGATCATTTAGATAAGTTCCTTATAAGCATTGCTTGCACTGTGCAATTTCTACCATTAAGTATGAAATCTTCTAAGAAAATGAAAAAATATTCCAATGTGCAACCAAAGCATGATGGGATTTTTTTTTCCACTGTAGTAATTTGTAGCTTTTTGCAAAAGGTCAAAATAGCTGATTGTGGAACAACTGGAGTGACTGTGGGGATTCTAGGCAGCAAATGATTAGATTCCTGTTTACAGAGGAGGTGAAGAAAAATAAAAACACACAGGGTTCAAAAGCAACATTCAGTTGCTATTTTCCTACTCAAACAGCTAGTAAAAAAATCTGCCCACTCATTAGTGCAATGGAACAAGAAGGTTTGGTCGTTTTAGAACAAAAGGTGATTGGGTACATAGAAAAAGTAAGAACATACCACAAAACAGCCAATAAATGTCAGTATGGATTTGTAGTATTCACAATGTAAATACTCAATGCATGAGTAAATTCTGTAAATGTATTTATTTTAAATGGTCCAAAGCATGTTTAATTTTGTATTTGACACTCTGAAAGGTATAAATATTTGCAATTTAAAAATCTGAGAGGATATGAAAATTCTCACTCAATTATCCTTTAAGATAAAATGGAAGCGCATTAACAATGGGTTTGCTAGTATTGATACACATTGATGTGCCCTTAAGCGAGACAATTAACCCCAAACTGCTTTGGTCACTTGACATTAAAAGACTCTGCAGGGCAGGTCTCTGAGGTTCATGCTGGTATTTGAAGGGCCAATAAGGGCAGAGCTGAAAAGAAAAATAGAAAAGCATGGATGGCTTGATAATAATCCCTGGATTAATAAATGTGGACAACACACACACACACACACACACACACACACACACACGGCTGTCCAGTACCACTAGAGCAGACCTCCTTAACCCCGAGCACTTATTAACACTGTACTGAGCAAGATCTGGACAATGCATATCATCAATTCTAGTAACCCAGCCTTTGGCTCATGCAGCCACAAAATATGCTCTCATTAAAACTGTTCAGCGTTGGCTTCTCTGTGCTGTTGTTATGGCGAACTTAGGTCAGAGGAGAAATAAGAAAGTGAAAACAAAGACCTATATTTTGAGATAAAATGTTTCATTATTCCGTTTATTCATATGAGGCACAGGCTTTTAAAAAACAAAAATCCTTTTATCTGCACAGTTTTTTGCAAGACTTTGAAATCTGAAACAACACAAATATCACAAAAGAAATGCAATTAGGTCAGTGTTAAATGAGGCATACCGCATGTTCTAACAATATATTGCCATTACCTGAATAAACAAAGACAACAAAAATGCAACTCATGTCACATAATGACATAAGGCGGCTATTAGAAGCAGCTCTCATGTGTATAAGTTTTTGTTCAGAAGTTTATATTTCATTGCATAACATTTCTGAATTTCAGTATTGTTAAAACCCCAATAAGCTGTGTTTTCTCACTCTCTTCTCGCACCAACATCTTGTTGACTCACAGCAGGATCGTGCATTCTCTTGCCCTCTCACAGTGCTTTTAATGATTGTTTTTGTCAATAGGCTTGTTTTCTTCTTCTTTTTATTAATTCTGAATATGTTATGTCCTCAGTATTGTCTTATAAAATTGGTGTATTCAAGGGCATTGTAGTAAAGATTGAATTCCCTTTACTGTGACAAGATTTGCAGATATATATGCAACTTGTTATTGCGGTGTTATTTAATGTAATATAAGTGCACTGACTGAAGAATTTGCATCCATTTAAAACTCTGTATAACAAGTTAAATTAAAATTTTCTTTAAAATTACTTTTAAAGACAGCTTTGAATCCAATTAGAGACCTATTTGGCATCCATTTTTTTGTCTCAATTTTTTGCATAAAATAACTCTCATCTTAGCATTTTCAGCTGTCTCTAATTTTATTTTTTGTGGTGGTGATTACAATATTTGAGCTTGATAGAAATTAAAAGACCCGATGATTATAATCCTGCCTCCCTACAATATTAAATGCTTGTGACCAAACCAGGAACCTGCATAAATGAGCCGACAGATGACTTCCTCTCCTTGCATGAGTGTTTGAACTATGTGTTTGAATTATGTAAGAACAGGAGGTAGATGCATAATCAAAACTCTGAAGGCATGCAATACATTTTATTCAAAAAGACTTTAATGCACATACACATGCATATGTATGCATGCATGTCACACACTCAGACAACTACTGAAGCCTTGGCACTAGCACTGAAGATAAAGGATATTTATGGACATGGAAAGCGTATTGGAAATGGTTTTGTAATTTATGGCACGTTATGACTGAAAAATATTAAATATATAACGTATTTCACATCAAAGCTTCTTCCAAGTAATCCTGCATGACATTCTACTTGGGACTGATAATAATACAAATATTATTATTACTAATCATTGACTTTCACCGTCACATTGCATGGAAAAAAATCTGTTTTAAAAAAATGAGATGAACCATCATTACAATAGCTTAGAGAAATCTGCTCTGTGTTATATGCTATGCACAGGCCTTTGTTAATATTAAAAAGTACAACTAAACTGATCTCGTTCACTAACAGACTATGATTCTGCCTATTTGTTCTTCTCCTAAGACTGCATGATTTTGTTTACTTCGTGCAGAAGACAATGTTCTTTGGGTTTGAAAATCTTTGAAAACTTCATGCAATTTTGCACAGATAGCAGGTTGATTGTCTAGCAGACAGGTGTCGAACTCCAGGCCTCGCGGGCCAGTGTCCTGCAGGTTTTAGTTGTGTCCTTGATCCAACACAGCTGATTTAAATGGCTAAATTGCCTCCTCAAAGTCTCTTGCAGTTCTCCAGAAGCCTGGTAATGAACTAATCATTTCATTCAGGTGTGTTGACCCAGGGTAATACCTAAAACCTGCAGGACACCGGCCCTCAAGGCCTGGAGTTCGACACCCCTCATTGGAGTTATATATATATATATATATATATATATATATATATATATATATATATATATATATATATATGGTCATAATTTATGCTGAATTGTGCGTGGCTGCATCTTTTCTGAGTGGCATTTTATTTCTTTATTTTTTTAATTTGTAACCGAGTCAACTAAGTCATGCTCCAGAAATAATCTTTTTTCCCCCTAATACTTTGATCCATCATGGGTTTATAAGCTCTGTAGTCTTATTTTGACTTCAAACAGAAAAGGGAAGGAAGTCAAGTTAGATGAGAGGAAAAGAAATCCATAGTGAAGCTTGATTCATGCTTCTCAACATTAAACCTAGCCCTCATCCTTTCTGCAACATTGTGTTTGTGAAGTAAGTACACCTATATGTCTTTTTTTGCTACCAATGCATTTGAAACTACATCTATTTGTTTCCACTTCGAAGAAAAACTGTATGCTTGTCTTCCTTTATAAGAAAGCATTGTTGCAGAATGATTTTCTGTCAATCAGTTTCTCAATTTTTTGACGAACTCTAATACCGTATATCTTATTCTAGTGTTTGACACAGTCTTCCAGGCTGGAACAATTAACCACAAAAAAAATAAATCTGAGAAGGCCATAGATTAACAACATTCTTGTTTCAGCAGGCACAGATTCAAAAATGAACACTTTTCCATGGATTGTCTACTCAACTAAATCAAACAAATCAATCAAACTTCAAATCCAAAACAAGCCACAGAGTTAAACTAAACACAGTCTTGTAAATACATATATACATGCATATATACAATAATACGGGGCTATGATTTTTCTTACTGGTTTGTGAATCATGTTCACAGTTTACAAGCTTATTTGCATTCCAAAGTTATCAGGGGTTTTTTTTTAGCATCTTTCTTTTTCTAGGATACTGACATCTGAGGCAGCAACATATGCAAGAGTTGACATGACTGACATCATCACATGCTGACAGAAACAGCATGTGATGATATGAAATCCTCACCTGACTTGTTGGTTTCTTCTTATCCCACCGTTCTAAAGAGATGCACTGGAAGTTTTTATTCCTCCACCTTTGTACTTGAAATCCAGCTAACCTTTCCTCAAAATACTTTTAACTCTCTTCTAGAAAATGCATATTATAAAATCTATGAGCTCCTAAGTTTACATGCACCTACTTGGCAGTTCTTTTCAAGCAGTAAAAACCAAGATAAGAGCTAAGACCCAAGGAAAAGGACAGCATAATCCTATTTATTGATCTGCTTTAAAACAAAATTGAAGTAGCAGATCTCAAGATGACTGATCCATGTATGTGGCATGACTACAGAGTTTTAAGGCTTTGTTTTTATCTGTTGTCAGTGGAAGTTCAGTATTCTGATAAGTGTTTGATTTCTTTTGGATTCTTGAGGGTAAACTGGAGATTTTATTTGTATGTGTGTATGTGTGGAGTGAAACCCTGTAAATGTTGGTGTGGATGCTAATTTGCAAACTCAGCAGAAAGAAACAAAAGAGTGGGGTGGGAAAACAAAGGTGGAGATTGGCTTTAGGCAATGTTATAGTTTATATGGCCAGTGAAGTCCAGCTGCATTGCAGTGTGTCTGTGAGAGCTTGAGTGGAAGTGAACTATTTTAGCACCACACAGAGATGAAGCAAGCTTGCAAGAGAAACAAAACTATATTTGTCTGTGATTTTCTATCGCAGTTTTAACTCCAATATTAGAAACTGGCTAATTGCAGCTTATGTGCCTTCTCAGGTCCTTAACTTTTCATTGAGTTGGCTGCCTTTGTATTAAAATGATTTTAAAAAACTCAACTAAATTATATAAAACTATATTACATATAATCTGTTCATCCCACATGCTGACATGTTAACTCAACAGACTAGAAAAGCATCTATCCTTTTAGCACCACATCTCTGCTCAGCTCCTGCTTTCGCTTAAAAGGCCTATAACTGGTGTTTAGTCAGCAAATGCAAAAAAGGGTCAAAATATATTTAACTGTTGGTCGTTTCAAAGTTACTTAGTACCAGTGTGTAACATCTGGTGTCGATTCACAATAATCTGCACTTGGCAGGAGGCTGAAGTCCTAAAAAGAGATCGCTCGACCATGAGGATGCAGAAATCGTCAGACTGGACACTGCCTCATAACCTAAAGTCATGTGACAAAGAAGGTGCGTCCTCATGGATTTCTAAGGTTTTATGTATCAGGAAATAATAATAATAATAATAATAATAATAATAATAATAATAATAATAATAATAATAAATAAATATATTCCTCACCAGGATCTGAAATAAAAACTAAAATATAAGCAAACAAAATCCCAGATGAACAATGGCACATCACATAGTATTACTGTGATTAATTATTTGTTAATAAACAATAAACTACAAAATGCAGAAACAACGTGAAAAAACAAGCACATCCAGTGATTATTTAAGTTGTAGATCCACCTTAATGAGCAGTAACACACTACCCTACTCTTCTTTACACTGTTGCAGTTCATTAAGATTTACACAACTTTCTTAAAGTCCTGTCCTGGCATTTCAATCACGTTGAGGTCTGGACTTTGATCACTGTCCTGCTGCATGACCCAATTTTGACCAAGTTTTAGCTGTGAGATAGATGGCCTCACATTTGACTCTAGAATATTAACAGATGAGTTCATGGTCAACTCATTGACCGCAAGGTGTTTAGGTTCTATGGATGCCAAACAAGCCCAAGTCTCCCTCTACCACCATGGCTGACGTTTAGCAATAACTGCGCTAATATACTGAATTTGGTCAAAGTACATTGCTCCAAATATCTTTTAATTTGTTCAGATGCAACTTTGCCAAACTTTCCCGTCTGCCATGTTCTTTTTTACAAATGAGACACTTTCTCCTGGCAACACTTCCAAACAAGCCATACTTATTCAGCCTTTTTTATTCTACTGTCATGAATTTTAACATTTAACATGCTAACAGAGGCCTGTAGAGTCTGGTCACACTTACTGATGATCAGTTGATCAGGTGCATTTGATTAGCAAGACCTAGCTGCTTTTTTAAATTCCTATAGAAACAGTGAGAATGGATATAATCGTTCTCACACTGCTTCTTGATGTTGTTTTGTTATTTTAGTACATAGTGACACAGTATAGTTGTTTATCTCCAGTTATATTTACCCAACTTTAAGTCCTGCTAACAACGAGGTTATATTTTATCACATTATACATACTCTTGCATGTCTTTAATAAACTGATATTTTTCACTTTCCCTTTCCTTACAAACAATAGAAATCATATCTGAACAGACTGAACAGCCCTAGTGTACCGTAGTTGAAAAAAAAATGTGCAGTGGAGCTTTAAAAACAATGCCATCAAGGGCGTGTTTGGTATGTCATTCAAATTTCATTGCTGTTCAAGGCACATGTCAACACATCAAACATCTCAGATGAGGTTTGTGCATTGTTCAGGTATGGTGCTGAATGCCTCTGTGACAAGCCCCCTGACAGCAGAGTGATTATTCCAATCACGCCCTGCCTGTAATCAATGACAGAAGGTCACACACACGCCTGAAACACACACATTCACAGACAGATTGATACACAACACGTCCAACCATACACATGCATCAAGAGTCGTGTAGTGCGTCACACCATCAGTCACACACATACATTCTGATGCAAAACAGATACAAAACAACACACAAAGACTCACACACACTGTTGGATCGATACATTAGGTCATAGCCTCAGAGATAAACCATATGGAACATCAATAGGCACATCAATCACACAATCAGAGAAAATGGCAGGGTCACTGAGGGTATGTGTGTGTATTTGAGAAAAAAAAATAGAGTTTTTCTCTTGTGTGTGTTGCACTGTATTGCATGTGAGTTCATTTTTAAATGTTATAAAATAAAACTCTGCACAACAGCTGAATCTACAGGCTAATCCCAATAAAACTGTGCCATTTAAGGTGTGTAATTGTGTGACTGCCCTTGATTGTCTTGAATGAGTTGCATCGGCATGTTGGCCCATATTTAAAACTTATGAATAGTTATCAGTTATTGACTATTTGTCTAAGTTGGGGTTTTTGCATACACCTGCAGCTGCTTTCTGATTGTGTGTTTATTTGTTCACAGGTCAGGTATTGGAACGTAATTATTATTTTGACCACTGAAGTAAAGGACCTGTCAAAGTATTTTAACTCTGCAGTTTTAATACAAAGTGGTAGGATATCTTTTGCGTGTGACTTCAGAGGTTACTGGTGGAATGCTGAGAAGCAAACAAATCTTTCAGATCCATAAATCGAGGTGTGAAGGTATCTTTGGCAGGTGCCAAGAATACATATTCCTTCTTGATCCATATTTATAGCTCATAGCCCCATGTCTTTGCATTTTGAAGTGTTCTGTGATGGAGAATGAGTCATAACCGAACTTTGAGAAAAGAAAAAAACAATCAACTTGAATAAACTTATCTTCAGATCACCTTTTAGTTTCCAGTGTAACTAATTAATTAGGGATGCACTGATTGCTATTTTCGTCACGGATTCCAGATGTTTTGTGACTTGACACCACCATTTTGTTCCAATTCTAACTTTCTTTCTAAGAACTAAAATTGGCAGCATATACAAAGAAAGATCAACTTTTCTTCAATGCAACTCCTGAAACAGAGTTTCAGGAGTTTTCTTTTTTAAAGAATTCTGAAACATCCACCTGACATATTTTACCTTTCTAAACAAAAGTAAGATCAACAGATGTATATAACAAAACAACTATGAGGTACTTACATAATTGTCCGGTATGTTTATAGCTTCACAGATAATAGGACTTTTTACTTGCCTTTATTAGCTTCTTCAAACTGGGCATGTTTAGCTGGGTGTTGGTAATTTAAGTTTCTTATTTCTTATTGTTGTTATGAATCTTTTTGTGATTGTTGCCCTACGGTTTATTTTGTGTCCTCCACACAAACAGTAAAGAACAGACTTATAGTGACAGCCACAAGCTAACTGGCTGTGATTCAGATAAAACTGAGGTTACTGTACTACTTGTAAATCTTAGAAATGTGGTATCTAACCAGATGCTTACTAGGGATGGCAATACCTTGGCCTCCAGTAACACTGTGAGGAATCTTGAAGTTGTTCTTGACCAGGATATGTAATTCAATGCGCATATTAAAAAAATACCTAGGACTGCTTTCTTCCAATATCTCCAAAATTAGAAACATCCTGTCTCAGAGTGACGCTGAAAAACCAGTTTGTGCATTTACTTGAACAGTCAGTGACTGGACTGACACGCAAACACATACCGTCATACATGTCACTACCTCAAGCACTTATCTGCACAATCTCATACACACACACACACACTGGTGTTGGTCTGTTGTTGCACTTAACCGGTTACGGCAGATGGCTGCTCCTCCCTGCCTGAGCCTGGTTCTGCTGGAGGTTTCTTCTTCTTAAAAGGGAGTTTGTCCTTGCCACTGTCACCAAAGTGCTTGCTCATGGGGGGCCATGTCATTGTTGGGGCTTTCTCTGTTTTCTTTGCATTATTGTAGAGTCTTCCACGATTCTGAATAGGTTTTTTTATTTTTATTTATCTATTTATTTTTGAGGTATGTACAGTGGCCTGGGAGGCCAAATGGTCTGTAACTTAAGAAGACACCGGCAATGAAAAAAACGCTGCAAAAGCACACAAAACACAACGGAAATAGGAAAAACGGAACCAGAAATAGGAAAAAACAGATTTCCAAAAGCACAAGGGAAGTCTTTCCGGGGAGACAATAACCCAACGGACCAGTTGCAGGAACCAAAATATGCTAAGAATTGCGCTGGGAGACACTTAAAAGAAGTGGAGGATCTATCGGTTTTGTGAGGAAAGAAAAGATGAGCGGTAAGTGTGTTAGCCTAACTATTAGCCTAAAACTCTGTCATCAGTATTATATGAATCATGATAAAACACGCCTAGCTGAGTTCCTGCAACTGGTCCGTCGGGTTATTGTGTCCCCAGAAACACTTCCGTTGTGTTTTTTCCTATTTCTGTTTTCTTTTTTCCTATTTCCATTGTGTTTTGTGTGCTTTTGCAGCATTTTTCTTATTGCTGGTGTTTTCTTAAGTTGCAGTCCGTTTGGCCTCTCAGGCCACCGTAGGTATTGCCTCTTATATGCCAATCCACTGAACATTTAAATGGTTTCCATTCTGTGGAAGAAGTACATAGAACCATGGTTCTATTTTCTTTGATTTTTATTTTAATAATGTTGTGTTGTGTTAAGCTCATGAGACAAAAAATAACGCACTATAAATTTAAACCCAGCGTACCCTATGGAAGGACAGCCGTCATGTATTCGGATGTCACAGTTCTCATCCTCACAGTAAGAGGTGTAGAATCTGTTGTTTCCCACATCTGTCACATAGTTTCACTTGCTTCATTTCTGTTTGTCCTCCCCACTTCCTCTTGATGACTCAATCACTTTCCCCCCTTTTTGCCTTGGTCTGTATCTCACAAACATCTGGGAAACACTCAAGCATATCACATACATCCTTGATGTGGCACGCACACGTTCTGCCCATTGATATCTCCTTTGAACAAACACACTCTTGCTCACACAGTGATCATCCATTTCCCACTGAGACCCTGCGGCCGAGCCACAGTGCATGTTGCCATGGTAACTAAGTACTCTTCAAATGATGAGTTGTCTGGTAATACCACTTCCTAGGGAAAATTCATTGAATGTTTGTATATATATATGTATGTACTCATGTCCTGATTATGAGCATAGGTGCATCAGGGATATGTTCGCACTTCCCCTACTCTGTGCTCCTCACAGAAATGATTGCCCCTCCTGTGGCCCCTCTGTCAAAGCACTCAAACTCACTGGTGACACCACACCGGCATCAATGCAAGCTGGGTCAGCCGGCTGTCATCGTCTATAGCAGACAAACAAATTGGAACTTAATGTGCAGAAAACTGAGAATCAGGTCCCACACTTTCATAGACTCTCGCCTACTCATGCCCTCCTGGATATTATAGACAGCTGGGTGGACTTGCTATTATAGAGACATCAGTCAAAGAGAAGGATCTGTTTTTCAACCCCAGGCTCTGACCTGAACAGAAGGACCCCATTCTGATCAGTAAAGCATCACATTATAATAAACTAATGTGTGCAGTAGTGAGCATTGGAGCTGTCTTCAGTGCTCAGAATACCCAACTTTAGATAACAGAAATATATAGCCCTATATTTCTCTGTCACTAACAAATACCTAACAAATCCACAGAAATGTTTTTGCATAAATCATCAAAACAATAACCAGTCTGTTTTTCACCTGTTATCTGCTAATCCTCAGAAATCTGTTTTATCTGTCATGCTGATAGGGTCAGTTGTTTCTCTCTATTAAAGACCTGCAGTGTCAGAAAGCTGCAGCAGATTTTCCCATGACTTTTCTCACCTAGCCAAAGACCTGGTTGAGACAGCATCCCTTGGGCAGAAACTACATGTTCTTAACCACTACCACAAAAAAATGTTTCCTAAAGAAAAGTTATCTACTCTTTAAAAGCTTCCTCCAGCTTCCTGCAGCCTATTTTCAGTTTTTATGTGGCAACCAATCTCCACTATTTCTTCATTGTCCATTTTCCATGTGTCATCTTGCATTCACAGTAATTAGACAAGAAATTTAAATGCTATTTTTTCTCTACTCTAGTTCCTTTCTCATCAACAGGGCATAAGGCACTTCTTTGAACATTTAGAAACACTCTGTAAATATCTTTACTTTTGGTCCATTTCCCACTGTAAATCATATCATGGACCACTTCACTGACTATTGATTCTCTTGTCTACAGTATCCATATAGCAAAGATAATACTACTGTGTTAACAGCGTCCCGATGATCTTAATCAAATGCACTTGATTAACTAATCAGCAGCAAGTGTATGCACCTCTATAAACGCAGAGATCTGTCAGCTGCTTTGGAGCATTCAGGTGTGTGTTAACACGATACCAAAAAGGAAAAGACATCAGCAGTGATCTTCTGGAAGCAATTGTTGCTGCCCACCAATCTTGGAAGGGTTATAAGGCCATTTTCAACCAATCTGAAGTCCATCATTCTACAGTGAGAAAGATAATTCAAAAGTAGAAAGCATTCAAGACAGCTCCCAGTCTTCCCAGGAATCAATACCCCAGCAAATTCACCCCAAGATCAGAAAAACTTCAAAAAGAGCTACATCTCAGATTCTACAAGTCTCACTTTAAGGTATTAAATATTAAAGTACATGACAGGACAATTAGAAAAACACTGAACAAGAATGGCAGTATGGCTTATTTGGAAGGGGTGCCAGGAGAAAGTCTTCTCTTTAAAATGAACATGGCAACACAGCTCAGGTTTGCAAACCACAATAATTTTGATGATTATGGCTTGTTTTGTAGCTATCTGGCACCTTGCAGTCACTAAGTTGGCCATGAACTCCTCTGTATACCAAAGCATTGTGGAGCCAAATGTGAGGCTGGGTCATGCAACGGGACATGATCCCAAACATCACAGCATCAAATTTTCAACAGAGTGACTGAAAAAGAATCAAGGTGTTGTAATGTCCCAGTCAAAGCTCAGAACTCAACCCGAATGAAATGCTGTAATGGGACCTTAAAGGCACCAGTATACCCTCTGCATTGGTCACTTCAGCTCTGCAGCAACAACAGATGATCACTTCTACTTATGCCCAAGAAGCAGCTGCAGTATTTTCCTGAATATAGGTGTTGCTACTCAGATGATACTGTCACATAAGTGCTGATATAGTATGAAAATAAGTCCAAATCAGAACCAAAGACTTTGCCAAGTGTTTTTTTACGAAGTGTTTCTTCTACAAAGTCCCTAGTATTCAAATAGTTTTCCAAATCTTCCTCTGAATATCTGTATATCTCTGACCCTATGTACTGGAATGTCATTAAAATGGCAGTAAGAACCGACACGATCACACATTTGATTGTACATAGAATTCAATCAAATTCAAATTATTTCTGCTAAAGGTAGTTAAATGAGCAGTTGAGTCCACAACCAATAATGATTTTTTTATATGTCAGTACAGATGAACAATGCATCTTTTTTTCAATAGGGGACTCGACTCTAAAAGGTAGTCAAATTGTTATGTTCTGATTATATCTCTTTTTTTAGGAATTTCTGTTTCATTTCCACGAGGTTCTGCCTGGACTCTCAATGTAAGTTAATGTAAATTCTGTGTAGGTAGATGACAAGAGATTTGAGATTTTTACCAGTTTATCAACTTAAATGTCATATTATCACAAACAGTTTTCATGTAATTGCCAACCTGACCCCATTCAATTGCAAACTGATGGCAGACTGACTCCATTTTATTGCCATTTTATCGCTGTCTGTCGTTGGTCTTGATGTACTAGACTCACTTTGAGGGTGCAAGCTGATTAAAAGGCATAGTGCCCATCTTTGAAGCAACCATTTCAAAGGCAACGAGATTGCAAGTTTATTACACACGATTGCAATCACTTTGGTCATGCTGTGTTATCCCACCACTGTTGGGAATGTTATATCATGCTCCCAGAATTATCACACCTGGATTGACCACCACAGAGTTTGGATCTTAACCCCACTGAGAATCTCTGGAGATTTGCTGGAGATTATTTAGTGGTCCAGCTCTCCCATTACCAATCCAAAACCTGCTGAGAAATACAGGCAAGTTTAGATAGCAATACATGTTATGCATAAGCTTATATGTCATCACATTAAAGTTGAATTGTGCTGCCTGGTATATGTATTCTCAGTGTGTTTTTTGCTTTTGCGACCCTATGGAAAGCAAATCCATATAGTCCAGTTACAGGACCATTAAAGAACAGAAAGCCACTGATTTGTTACTTAAAGGTTACTCAAATAAATTAAAATCACATTTCAGTTACTGAAAATCAATTAAAAAATTATACAATAAAACATATTTTAGTCTTATTAAGCTTCATACCAAAACAAATTTTGCAGAACATCACATTCAGTTTTTACTAAAGATTCTTTTCTTTTTTTTGACAACATAAAGTCAACGCATTAGTGATTCATTCCTGCAGCATAAGTCAAGAAACATGGGTGTCATTACAGTGCATTTCAGCATGTGTTTTGCTTTTGAAGCTGTGTAAGCCATAATCTATCTGTCTACACTTAGTAAAGCTGATACCTTCAGTCTTCTTATTTCACGCCCATTTGGCTGAGAAGTGTCACAATTCACTTTAAACACTGGGGGGTAAAAGGAAGCAGTAAGACATCAAGAGAGCTTAGAGCTGTTAAACAATTGTAAATAATAACTGATACAAAGCTCATGCAGACAGATGACATGATGAGCAACGACATACACACAGGACAAACAACAGCAAAGTGAGCAGCATGTGTGCATGAGAGAACATGATAAATGCAGGAAAGGAGGAATAAGAGCCACCACAACTTCCTGAGCTATTTGAGCTATTTGCAATGAATAATGACAATAAGTTATTCAGAGTAACCGACCAGCAAAGACTTCATCGTGTGTAGAGCCGAGGCAGGAAATAAACATCACACCAGGATCACAGAACATTGTAAAGAAGAAAAGAGAAAGGATGGCGGACCATAACAGAGGACTGAGGTGAACACAGAGGCGAGCTGGGGAGAGTGACTCATCCATCCATCTGTCTGTGTTTCTATTCCATATGTGTATCTTTTCTTCATTTTTCAGTCCGGTCTCTTTGTCTCCATCTTCCTCTTCTCACCTTCTGCCTTTCACCGGTTCACTAGTTGTCTCTTTATTTATGTCTGTGGAACTGCTTGGGTGATATTCAAATATGGAGTTCCTAAAACTGCCAAACACACAGACACACACACACACATGCCAAACGCAGCACTGCAGACATTGAGGACAGCTACCATTCCTTGCAACTCCCACAGGCAAATGGGAACCACAATGAGGCCACTAGGAAAGCCGCAACCACCAAATACCTGCCGAGATTAAGGCAAGTCCTCAGGAGTCCACTGAATGGAAACAAGAAGATTCAGGCAATTAACACCTATTCCCTGCTGGTGATCAGATATCTTGCTGGGACAATAAGCTGGCCAAAGGAGCAGATAGAAGCCACTGGCATCGAGACAAAGGAGCTCTTTACCATGCATGGAGGTTTTCACCCCAAATCCAGCACCCTGAGACTGCACGCTAAGCAGAATGATGGAGGTCAAGGACTTGTGAGTGTCAAAACCATTGTGCAGGATGACACAATAAACATTCATTAGTGCATCAGGAAGATGGCCCCAACCGACCGTGTGCTTAGTGAATACCTCAGGCACCAGAAACCCAAGAAAGAAGAGGAACCAAGAACCATCATGGATGCACCACCAGCAGATAGAGGAAGTGGCTGACATCCAGAAGTCCTACCAGTGGCTGGACAAAGCTGGACTGGATGACAGCACAGAAGCACTAATCATGGCAGCTCAGGAACAAGCTCTGAGTACAAGATCCATAGAGAGTCTACCACAGCAGGCTGTGTAAAGATGCCCCTGAGACAATCCAGGGGCATCTTTACACAGATACCAGATACAGATGGACAAACTGGTGATGGCTAACCAACCGGACATAGTAGTGGTGGACAAGGAGAGAAAGACGGCTGTAGTGATAGATGTAGCGACACCGAATGACAGCAACATCAGGAAGAAGGAACATAAGAGGCTTGAAAAGTACCAACGGCTGAGAGAAGAACTCGAGAAGATGTGGAGAGTTAAGGAAACAATGGTCGTAGTGGTAATTGGAGCGTTCAGTGCAGTGACGCCCATGGTAGGTGAGCAGCAGATCCCAGGAACAACATCTGCGATTTCTGTCAAGAAGAGCTCAATCCTAGGAACAGCACACACAGTTACCCATTTGTTCACCAAACACACATACCCTTGAGCACATGC
This sequence comes from Diplotaxodon limnothrissa, assembly GCF_057381915.1. Taxonomy (NCBI): domain Eukaryota; kingdom Metazoa; phylum Chordata; class Actinopteri; order Cichliformes; family Cichlidae; genus Diplotaxodon; species Diplotaxodon limnothrissa. The sequence continues at coordinate 15,391,572 of NC_140616.1, read as the reverse complement.
ACATACAGGTATTCACAGTTTGAGTCACTTGCAGGAGGGACTAATTCTCTCATCATGGGCAAACTTCTCCTCTTTTTTCATCCTCTTTTTTTTCTCCACTTCTGTCTTTAGTTCTAGTACTGTACTGTCAAATTCCCCCCCCTGTAGTCCTCTTTCACAATGTTCTTTTTGTTTTTCCTCCATCTTTCTTCTGGTCTTTCCTCTTCTCCTTCTATTTGTATTTTTCCTCACCTACGTCTGTATGATATTTTCTTGCATGTCCACATTCTCCTTTGTCTGGCATGGCTGGAGAAATTTTACACACAAACAAATACACATAGACACCTTAGGGATGAGAACAGTACGTGTTAGCCAACTCAGTGTAATTATTTTTTAATGAGAGATCACAGTTAAATTGGACACTGTTGAAACTGACTGCAAAGCAGCAGGAGCTGATATGGTCGGTTTTACTTTTCCAAATTTCAGCCATGCTGTCAAGTTCGTCAAACCAGATGTGACAACAATGTGAAACTTATGATTTCAAGTTTTGGAAAATTTTCAAACAGATTTGGCAGATTGTGTGCTCAATGTTCTTTTCTCAGGTTTATCTAACACTGCAAAGGTTAAGAGCCAACAAAATGCTGCTCCGCACAGTGTGCTTGTTTCAGTGCTATCAACAACCCTATGAAACACTCAGATTTTTCAAACACAGTACTTCTGCAGAAAACCAGTTAGTGAGCTTGCCAGGTTTCCTGAACTACAAAAGAAAGAAATTATTTGAAATGTAGCTGTAATTATTGAGGACATTAAGGTTAACGTTACTTATTAATTTTTTTAATCATATCTCTTTTGAAGGTTGATGGAACAATGAAAATGGGGGGAGGGCGTTATTAACATACAGACCATAAGGGGTCTTACGGTAATATGAGAGGGACATCCATAATTAGTTGGGTAAGGAGAGGTGGTAGGCAAATTTACCTTCTTCAATTGTCAGAAGGTATCCAGAGTGATTGCATCAAACTGAGAGAGTATGCTGGTGGACTGGAGGGCAACAGAGCCTCAGCAGGCAACAAAACAATAACCTCCTTTGTGATATGGTCACTGGTGTGATTAAAGACCTTTGACACCTTGCAGAGGCTTCAGCAGTGAATACAGATCAGCTGACAGAACCAGCAATAGCTTCTGAATCGGCTACTGCAAACATGGTACATTATTAACATACAGACAAGCAAGTTACATTAGAGACAGAGCTCAGAGTCACACTGAGGGCACTGCTCGCTCTCTGTTGTGCACAAAAGTAGTATCTGGTGGTGTTGTAAGTTATGTGAAACTTCTACCAAAGTGCAGTGTAGTACAGTCACAAGAAAAATTATTTGGAAGGCGATCAGAGGATTGAAATAACCACATTATTCCTTGCCAAGAATATACAAGTTGTTTGACCAAGAATATTGTTCTTCAAAATCCTGGAACTAGAAATCCTGCACAGATTTCTGAACTACATTCACACTAATTGCTTGCAGCAGATGAAATGAAAATCTCTGACTTAAGCTGGACAAAAAAAATAGCTGGTTGACATCAAAGCATGCAGCAACATTTAGTACTACATAGATGTTGGTGTGTGTGCGTGTGTGTGTCTGGACCCCACATGTTGAAAGAACTTTTTCTGGCTCAAAACATGGTTTTAGTGTCAGGTTTACAGTTAGGTTATGATTATCGGTTTAGGCTAAGGGTTAGGATTAAGATATAAAAGGCAAGTGTGTGTGCGTGTGTGTGTGTGTGTGTCAGCTCCTGATTTATTGACCTCCAACAAATCTACCAGCAAACAGAAAAGGGGCTGCAAACATACCTTTTCAAATGATTTTTCATTGGTTTCTCTCAAATATTAAACAGCTCTTCTTGATTGGCAGCTTGTGATAAAATGTTCAAAATTGCCATCTCCTTCATAATAATTGAGGCATCTTTTTGTGCCAGCTGCAGGAAAACTGCTACAAATCTGAGCAGACGTGTTGTATTTTCCTTTTATTTTTACCTGAAGCCATGATGCATTTCACATTACCTGATACAGTATGGGTCATATAGCCTATCGTTGTGCAATAATTTTAAAACAAGGTGTTTACTCCTATTCGATTTGACTATTCCATTCATTCACACTGGAGGAAAGCCTCACAGCTTGCCTGTTTGATAATCACACTAGAAGTTGATTGTGTTGTTAGCTAGTGCTGTGATGGATGGTGTAGATGTCTAGTGTTCTGTTTTTGGTAGAAAGACAGGAAATGAAACATGACACACATAAAAATAAAGAATAAAAACTAGGAAAACGACAATGTCATGTCAGGTAAACCTATTCAGAAAACTGTGGGAAGGCAACTCTGAGGGTTCCTGCTGAGGAGCTCAAGACAGGAAAGTGACGTTTTAAAAGAAATTTGGTAATTAATTAATCACACATATGCACACAAGGGACTCACAAAAGACGTCACTTTGCACAGGTGGGTGTATCTCATGTCTTTATAAGAATGCTATAAATTTTAGTGTTAAAGTGTGTAATGAATTCTTTTTAAATGAAATACAGTGTCTTGTCGTCAGATCTTCAGATTCCATTTATTGCAGTATGTTCAATGTAAAATCAATAAATGATATTAGACACAGTGCTCAGTTCTGGTCAGATGTGTAGGTTGCCGTTTGCAACAGTGCCATCTCGGGTCTTGGTTAACTTAATTTGTGTTTTATTTTCAACAGCAGGGATAAAGCACTGAGCAAAAAAAAAAGGTTCGTAATGTTAACGAAGTAGTCATATTCTAAATTTTATGTTGCCAATGCTTTGTTCAGTTTTAAACAAATGGACCCACATTGTTCGCTGCTATTATGCAACAAGAGCTCATTTAAACCCTGAAAAAAATATTCTAAGTGTCTCATCTGTTGATCTGATATTCTTCTCTTCCTCGCCTCTCCAGGAACTGTTTTATGTGCCATCTCTGTTTCTCACACTTGTTATTTCTTTTGCTCTGTCTTGTCTAGCTCACGGAAAGGAGGCAATTGGCAAATTTTTGGATGTGATGATTAATTTATAAACCCAGTTTATTTATCCATTTAGTTTATAGATACAAAAACCTCTCCACTTACTGGTACACATGAACAGATGTTCCTTTGAAATGACTAAATTATTATTGCTATTTACTTTTTGTTTATTATGCTATAATTAACATATTACTTGCAATTAGTTGTTTCCAGTAATGCTGTGCATCATGACAAAATGTATTTGAAGACAACAAGTAAAGAGACTAGTGCTTGTAGATGAAGCAGTCAGAGGCTAATGTTGAGCGTTTTTGCATGCAGGAAAAATATTTTCTATTTTCAAAAGTTTTTATGAAAAACTGGCAAAATGGGCCTTAAGCAGTGCACATGTTGTATTTGTGTTCACTTAATCTCAGTTACTAACAGCAGAGCAACTGCTATGTTAGCTGCAGTTGTACAAATACAGTCCAAACATAGCTTCATACCATACATGTGCAAACGTGTCATGTGTGTTGTGCTGCTTATGCCAACAAGGCTTGCAGAGCTAATATTGCATTGGCTAATGACTTTGTGCAAAACAGTCTTGTAATATTTAAAGACTGTTCCACCAAGGTCTCAGTCACTCAGGCCAAGGAACCAGTCGGTGATCAACTGCAAGCAACTTTGCAGCCATTCGGTGAATGCTCCACCAACCAGTCTCTAAGACTGTGTAACTGGACCCTAAAGAATAAACTTTATTCTCATATAGAATAAACTGGGTCAAAATTAAAGAACCTTCTTAATAGAAACATGGTAATGTGTATAAAATAATATATTAATGAGTGTTTGTCTTTCCGTAAGCTTATTAACCTGCTATGCACAACTTGTAAACATGTAATAGAGTAGAGTTGTGGTAGAGTAGGAATAGCTCCCATGATGAAAGAAGGACTAAAGACAACAAAAGGAAAGCAAGTGATAGAAAGTGTAAGGCAGGAAAAGGGAAGCTCTTGAATGACATCATGACAGTGAGTGATAAAGTATGAGAAAATGAGAAAGGAAGTGGGACGAGGCAAGAAAGACCTCCACCTTTCTATCTCTGTTGTCATCTTGTACTCACCATTCATTTCCCTCTGTTTCCTCTTTCTCTGACACTCCCCTCATCCATCACTCTCCCTATCTCCGCCAATTGCTCCTTCCTAATACTCTCCCCCTTAACTCCTCAAGGATCATTATCATTCCCTGCTTTCTCTTCCTGCTTCATTTATTCACTCTTTAACTCCCTCCGATGCATTTGTTTCCCATTTCTCTCGCCCTGACACCCTTCCCCTCCCGCTCTCACCACCTCTCTTTGATTCATTTATTCATTCTCCCGTCCTCTCCTTGTTCACCACTTGGCCTCTCTCTCTCTCTCTGCTGTATCTCCCACACTCGCTGAAGACATTGAGTAGTTTATTCATATCACTTGGTGGGAGCTTTCATTTTCTTTACAATTCATGTTCTTCCCTCTTTGTCATGCAAGATTTTCTTTTCATTTAATAATTTATGCTCCTCTTTCATTGTCAGCCTCATCTCACCTCTGGACTTTCTTTGCTTTCCACTTTTTGATGTTGAATCTCCTTTTCTTCTTGCTCTCGCTTGCTTTTTTTTTCCATGTTAACTCCTCCTTAATTGGCCATTCACTCCATAACTGGAGTCCATTGAATGTTATCTCACTTTACACTACCTTTATAACACTCTAAGTGTTGTTATTCAAGGCCTTGAACTGTAACAGCATTCTGATTCTCCGTCCCAGAGAGATTATCTAATCATCCATCTGCTGAGTTGAGTTTTTTAAATTCTTTTTCTCCTGATGCCAATACTCTTTCAAGCGTGTTTAGAATTATTTATTGCATGATCTGAAAGTCTTTTCACAGAAGACAAATATCAAATGGGAATTTATGATGTTGTTTCACGTTTTGCTATGTGCTCTTTTTTTAAATTTTCCTTTTTATTTGGAGCCACTTTGTTGTATTCCAGTTGCTTTTATTGCCATTTGTTTTGTTTCACATCCGTTTTGAATACCCACTGTGTTCAATCATGCAGTCAGTTCAGGTAGTTTATTTGCCACACTGTTACTCTCTGGAGCCAAGCATTCAAGTCTGTTTGTTTGTGTTGTCAGGTTTCTCATTAGATTCTGTGTGTGTGATTTTTACTTTGACTTTTAGCTTGATTGTGTGATTTTGTGTTTTTGAACTATTTCTCTTTTGCTTTGTTTTTGTTTTTTTTGTTTTTTTGCCTTTCAGCTCTAATTGCCTGACTGTCAACTTGTGTTTGGCCCTTGCTGTTTTCACCTTGGCTTTACCTGACCCTCGTGTCCTGTATATCAGTACATCTCCTCTTTTAACCTCATGTATACTGAAAAAACCTCATGGTTACCTGAATGTAAAGTTTGGCACTGCAGTAACGGAAGTAGTTACAATTACTCGCAACCTCTCATAGTCATTGACTCCAAGCTTCTTTTTTCATTTGCCAATGTCCACAGTTATGCAGTCCTGTGTCACTCAGCTTTGACAGATATCTAAAATCCACTCATTCTTGTCTTGGCCCAATTTAGAAAAGGTCAGTCCTGCTTTTATTTCCCCCAGACTTGACCACTACATCGCACTTTACTCCAGCATCAGTCATCGTAACATGCACAGGCCACAATTAATTCAAAATGCTGCTGCCAGGCTTTTAACACATAGCAAAAGGAGCAGCCGCATAACACCGGTCCTTGCAGCTGTTCACTGGCTGGTTAGTTTTAGAATTGAATTTCAGATTTTATTCTTTCTTTTTAAAGCCCTGCACTGTCAGGCTCCTGCCTACAACTCTAAACTGTGAATTCTCTATACGCTTGGACATTACCTCAGCCCATCTAACATGGCCTTTTTAGTGGCCCCAAAGACTCGTCTGGTCACTAAAAGTGTTTGAGCTTTTGTAGTTCGGGCCCCACAGCTCCCTGCCAGCATATCTCAGTCAGGCTAACTCTGAATCTTGTTTTAAATCTCTTTTTAAACCCTGCTTTTTTATCATTTGGCTTTTTCAATTCATTAATGCTTACTTATGCTTTGTGTTTAATTAATTCCATTGCTTTAGGTGAATTTGGAACAGCTTTTAATTAAATTTTTTTTAAGTTAGTAAGTTTTTTTAAGTTTTTATTCTTAAGTTTTTATTCTTTTGCACTTGAACTTTTTGATTTTGAAAGGTTTTAGATAAATACAAAAATATAAATGGCCTGTATTTGTATAGCGCTTTACACATCCAGTCATCCACCCACTGGTGATGGCAAGCTACATTGTAGCCACAGCCACCCTGGGGCGCACTGACAGAGGCGAGGCTGCCAGACACTGGCGCCACCGGGCCCCTGTGACCACCACCAGTAGGCAACGGGTGAAGTATCTCGCCCAAGGATACAACAATAGAGACTGTCCAAGCCGGGGCTCGAACTAGCAACCTTCTGATTACAAGGCAAACTCCCAACTCTTGAGCCACGACATACAAGTAAATATGGTATGCATATGTGTGACATCTGCAAATATCTAAAATCTTAGCAGCACATTCATGTAGAACAGCAGAGAAAAATGGACCAAAACTTAGTTGGAGCTTCACAGACCTGCAGTGTTGCGTTACTAGGCCTAAGTTACTTGATTAACAGTAGTACAGTTAGTCTGTAGGAACCCATCTGCGGATATAATATATAAGGCCTCCCTATCAATATTGTTGTGCTCCCTTGAAATAATAAATTAATTGAATAATCCTCAGAAGAAATAATAAATGAATGAATAAACAAATTGAAAAATTAAAACATGGAAATGGAAAGTAAATGAGGGGAAATAATACAATGATAAATCAATACAGAAGAAAATTAAAACGTAAAAAAATCAACATCAGATTTAACAAACCAATGTCATTTTAAAAAATATTTTTATGCAATTTATTTCATATCCAGTTGTTTATCATTTACTTTCCATTTACTTTTGTTTGAGTTTGTTAGTTTGCATCACAGACCATGGATGGGGTCAAGGTGAGGTGAAATGCTGACATCACATATTCTCCATCACCTTGATTTCTGTAGACCGATTCAGCTCAATCTTGTATGGTAACTTTGCTTTAGTATGCAGAAGATAAAAGATGGAAGAAAGACTTATGAGAAATTTGCTGCACAAATCTTGCAGAAATGAAAATGTAGGTACACACATACAGGCTGACTCCATACTTAAATGAAAAAAAATTAAAGTGGCCATTGTTGAATAAAATCTGACACTTTCTGTTCATATGTCTTTTTAAATTTCTTGCTTGTTTCGCTTTGCCCTGACTGTGTAGACAGAGAAAGAAAAAGAAGAGGCCAGCAAGTGATAAAGAACTTTTATTTGATGAAACAGTAATTAAATGATTAGTTTATTAAATTAAAAACCATTTAAAATGTTTACATCTGTGTGCATATGCCTATAATCAACCCTCCTTAATCAAAAAAAAAGGGGGGGGGGGGGGAAGAAGAAAAAAGAATTTATAAAAGTTTGACATTTCACAGTAAGGTCTCTCATCCCAGAGGTCATTTCTGGTGAATATGAAAGGGTGACAGTCAGAGAGATGGAGAAAGGAAAGCTACAGAGCGGGGAGCTGGAGTGGAAGCTGCTGAATATGAGGAGGAGATGGGAAAGATGTCAAGAAGACACTGAGAGTTTGACCTGAAGGTATACTGAATAATGTATGGATGAGGTGGAGGGGAGAGGTAGGAGTTGGCATCACTTCATCCCCACTCTTGTGCTTTTCTTTGTCTCTGCTCATTTACTTTTTGTCCCCCTCTTATTTTTTCCTTTTCCTCTTTTCGTCTCATCAATACCACAAAGCACTATTATTAACAGTTTTTTTAAGTATATTCTTATTAAAATAATCAAGCTAAAATCTTCTGATACCTGCCATAAATAACACACATTTTTATGCATATAATATTGATGAGATTTTACCACAGGAAATAGTTTTTTTGAATGAAATAAACTTTAACTGAACTAATCGAAATATTGCTAAACATACACAGCACTGTGGTAAAGTCTTGCACCACCTCTCATTTCTTTATGTATCTCTAAGAAAATTGGTGATAGATTCAGCGATTTATCGAAATGCACAGACTTTGAAGTACAGCATATAAGGCAAAAACAGAGTTTCTATAAATCAATATTTCCATAATTCAATATTTGACCTTCTTTATTCTTCGACACAGCCTGGAATCTTTAGGAATAGTTCTCCAGGCGTCTTGAAGTCTCAAAGCTCTTCTTTGGGTGTTGCCTGCTTGTTGTTCTGTTCTCTGTTAAGATGATGCCGCACTGCTTCGATAATGTTGAGGTTTAGGCACCTTAGATATTGCTTTACAAAGAAAACTGGGTGCTGGTGGGAACAAGTTTTGTCTGTTTCCCACTGTTTAGTGTGTTTCTAAAAGCAGGGTAAAGGACTGTTACTCAAAAGCGTATTAAATAACATGCTACATAACCTACATAACAATGTGTCTTTTAAGGTAAGTGAAAATGATGAAATGATTTATGGGGCAAGAAACCCACCACCAACCTTTTTTTATTTTTCTTTCTTTTTTATTTTTTGGAAATCTTCCCTTATCGTTGTTGTCGGCCTGTAAACCATTAAATAATTATAGCTCATCAGGCCTGTCAAAAATACTTCATTACAACACTGTGTGAAGAGAAAATTAGGCTGATTTGGGCACAGCTTGTTAGCATGTAGATTCAACCTTTGATGAGAAGCCACAGGTAGAACTATCTTCATTTTAAGAGATCAAATATAATCATTTATTCTGATTGAAATAACAGATTTTGAAGCCTCAAACAGGCTTTGTCTCCGTTTTCTTGTCCAAATTCCATTTTTATAAAGTGACGATTGATGTAAATCATTTATCAGCTAACTAAATGTAAAGCGTAATAATCCTGATTTTCAAGGTAACTTTGATAGAACTTCTACCAAAGTTACCTCAGTTTTGTTTTTACTCAAATTTCAGTACAGCTTTGGTGATGCATAGGGATGAACCTTTGCCTGGAGCAGGCTGCCCCATTCACATCATTTGGTTTCAACCTTTTGGTTTCCAGAGGTTTATGCTATCAGTAAGTAGATCTCCCTATTTTTCCTCTAACCTAACTTGAATACATTTGAAATATTTGCTGTAAAACTAGTTGTGGATGTGAAATGTCAATAGCATGAATCTAAGTTAAGATGAATTATCATAAAGGAAGTTAGTGAGTCATGAAGTGAAATTGCCCTCGGCTCTAATTTTTAAACCAGCATTTTTTTCTGTCAGTGCAGTTAGAAGTCTGATAAGCATGAATAGCAGATTAAATAACCCAATAAGTCACTCATTACAGTATTTTGTGGGCTATAGCGGTGCTGTGGAAGGTACACAAGCTCCAATTGTGCTGTTAGAGGAAAGGTTTTACTTACCATATTAATGAACACCCAGGGAGAAACACAAACGAGAGAAAACATTTGAGCTAATCTGACTAAATTTCTTCACTAAACTATCATAAGGTTATGTCTTAGACTTCATAATCATAAATAAATAACAGTAACCGACTGTTGAGCCATAAAAACAAGTACTTGGTGTGTAAAGATTTGTATTTGTGTTTTATATGTTATTTGTAATTGGCCCAGAAGACATTTTACTTGGCCTTACTTGAGTCTTAAAGCAGTTCTCTGTTAATGCTACAGTCAGGTCCGTAATTTCTTAACTAAATAAAGTTTTAGTAGTTTTGCCTCTGCACACCACCACAGTGGGTTTTAAATCAAACAATCAAGATGTGATTGAAGTGCAGACTTTCAGCTTTAATTCAAGGGGTTTAACAAAAGTTTTTGCCTTTAGCTGTTTAATGATTGAATTGTGGTGTTTTTATATACAGTCCCACATTGTCCTAAGCTCAAACTAATTAGACAATTATTTGAATTTTATCCAATCGAATTGTTTTTGGTGGATGAAAATATTTTGCAATCAATGACTGCCTGAAGTGTAGGATCCACAGACATCACCAGATGTAATGTTTCCTCCCTGCAGATGCTATGCCAGGCCTTTACTGCAACCACTTCAGTTTGCGTGTCCCTCTGCCTTCAGTTTTATCTTCAAAAACCGAAAGCATGCTGTGATGGGTTAAGACGGACTGGGCCATTGAAGAATCTTTGCTTTGAGATATTCTTGGTTTGCTTTCGCAGAATTTTGGGATCATTATCCATTTGGACTGTGAGGGACTGACGAATCAGGTTGGCTGTGTTTGACTAACACTGAGCAGAATTGGTACTACTTCTATCAGTATTAACATCATCAATAAATGCTCATGGCTTGGTTCCACTGGCAGTCAAACATAACCATATCGTAACATTGCCTCCAATTTCTTTGACAGACGATGTGATTATGGTTTAGATCATGCCTGGTTTCTCTCCTTGTCCACACATTTATCTTCCCATCATTCTGGTACCAGTCTCTTTGGTTCTTTTAGATATTTTCTGACAAAGTCTAATCTGGCTTCTATTTTCTTGAGTTTAACCAGTAGTTTGCACCTCACCCTTGAGAGGTGATATCCTTTGATTGGATGTTGTAAAATTGACTTGGTTATGGTTGTGTAATTGTTTTTCTTAACAATGGAAATAATTTTGTCATTGTGCTCTTCAGTGTCCTCCTGTGGTCTGGCAGGCCTTTAGGCACTGCTGAGCTTTGACCACTCCAAAAGTTTTTGCTATTGCTCTTATGGTTTCATTTTATCCTAATGATGGCTTCCTTGACTTGAACTGACCCTATAGGCCTGATATTTCAAATTTACATTGAAAGGCTATGAAATAAAAATTAATCACTTTAAGATGCTATGCCTAATTAATTTGGCATGAAATCGCAGAGTTATAGGGCTTATCTGACCAGGAAACTGCCTAAATCCATCTTTATCGCTCTGAATTGGTTAGCTATAACCTTTAGTTATGGTAATACAAGATTTTACTTGTTACTTACTGTAAACACAGCCTGAATAGGCAGAGTAACATTTTTTATGCATTTTCTTTTAGAACATTTTGAATGTATCCTTCCACCTTGACTTTAGCTTCAACTTTCAAATTTCAAAAACAAGTTATTCCTTCTAAAAGTGCACTATGACTACTAATAAAAAATCTACAACGCACAGTATTAAAAGGGCAAGAAATGCATGAAGCATCCTGTTTGGAAATGTGTCTTAAGAATAGTTTAGGGTCTCTTTTAGGGTTGCTAGAAACCAGTGGTAAGATACATTCATCTCACAAATTGAATCAAGGTCCAATTATTTGGGAGACAGTGCACAATGAGCACATGGGTGATTGCAAAGAAAGAGATTGCAGGAGGCAATAAAGTAGAAGGGAGGAGAAGTGTACTCACTGTGTGAGTGTACATCAGAGGTTTCTGCACTGAGAACAAAGGATAATGTGCTAACTGTGACTTAAGAAGATGCAAGACATATCTAACTTTAAGTGTAATAACAATAATGATAATAGTAATTGTACCTAGGGGTGCGCTACACTTAAAGGGTAGAAAACACCTGGTTCAGACTGTGAGTTTCCCTCCAGCTTAATTCTGTTTCTCTTGATAGATAGAGAGAAAGAAATATTATTAATGTTTAAACATCACACACAGTCTGTGCACACACTGAGTTTTTCTTTGATAAAACGCATACACGCACAACACAGATAAACATTCCCATACACTCCAAGAACCCTATTAAAGTTTAATATACAATGCAGAGTCATAAGAAGAAACTTTACAGGCTGAAAATATAATCAGAATAACTCAATGAAAAAAGAATAAAGATACCGATAAATACAGACAGAATTACAGCAAACGAAAATCTACCAGACAAAACAGAGAGAAGCTTTTCTTGTGAATTGTTCCGACTGCTTGTCCTGATGTCCTCTCATGTGCTCGGGAGAAAATTAAAATGCTTTCCATTAGAAAAGTGGGGGGGAAGGTTATACGGTGGGGGTGTTGTGGGCTGCAGGTAAGGCTACAGAGCAAAAATCTTATCTGACTTATTCACAGAAATAGAAATAGTCTTTTGAGGACACAAAAACACACACTCACAGCCGCATACCATTATCATTGTTATTGTGGTGAGATATTATTAAGGGAATTATTATTAAAGAACTCCAGAGCCTTTATGTGAAGGACGGGGCAAGGAAAAGCTGTGTGTTTATGATGCAATGTGTGAATAATTGTGTGTGTGTGTGTGTGTGTGTGTGTGTGTGTGTGTGTGTGTGTGTGTGTGTAGATGCATAGTTCTATACATCTCCCCTAAAGATTACTTCTACAGAAAAACTGTGTATTTGCATCCTCTATATATACATGTATGTACAGCTAGGTTTTGGTGATAGGTGTAGGTGTTTTGTCCTCATGAAGTCTACTTTGTTCATGTGGGATATAAAAAAGAAGTGGAGGATACCTTTTAGTCTTTTCAGCTCTGACAGTAAGCTTTGAAGAGGAAAGGGCAAATGAACGTCAAAACCAAGAGTTCTCTGTCAAACCTCACTCAGTATTTCAGTAAGGAAAGAGCCTTCTGGCCTAATCACTCACGGAACCTCCATAACCGCTACATCTGTCGAGTCCAGACCAGTCATCTGACCATCTATATATAACTGCTGGATGCCCCATATCAGGTATTCTCAGTGTCTTCTTGCATGAAGATCTCCTGAAATTCTCAGCTGCCCTAAAGCTAGCTTAGCCATTTAACTATATACTGACTGGGCCATGGAGATAATCACTGAACTTTGAATATCTCCTGTTAAAATTTGCTTTTGCTAATTCTAGCAGGATAAAAATCACTTATGTCATGTTGGGGCCATTTTTTCTATCAATTCTATTACCATCAAGCTAGAACATCAAAGCAACTGTAGTGTCAATATTAAAAGCCGCCCTTTATCTCTCTGAGCTAGACTCAGGTAGCTCTTACTCACTGAATATGATGGAAAACCCACAGTTGCCATTTCAAGGAAACTTCTAGATCCTGAGTGGGAGCTTGGAATCCAAACGATGCAAAGGAACTGTTCAATGGAAATCCCACTGTGCAACCCTCAGGACCCAAAGGATAAAGATATCCCTGCACCAGACTTCACAGAACATCCCCAGAGGTCTGTGCTGTACAGGTCAGAGCTATTTAGATGGCACAAGGGTGTCCTTTACATTATTAATGTTGAGGGTGGGTATTTGCCATGTTTTTGTGAGTATATCTACAAAGTAGGAGGGGTATACATAAACCAGCAGGTGGGTAAATTCTCTGTGACTTTACACAGGCTGACCTATAGCCTTATTATGTGGAGCAGTAAGCGCCTGTCATTATACACAGTGCACCTAAGCTGAGGTGCATTTGTCTGAGGGGAAGCCACTGCTCAACGAGAAAAGATATATCTCCAAAGTATTTCACCAGCTGTGGGAGAAGAAAGCCTCTACACATTTTTTTATGATGGCTAGTGCTGTGTTTGAGAGATGTTGTGCACACAGGAACACCATTTCTTTTAAGTGCTCTGTCCCACTTCTGGTTCTTGCAGAATTTGCCAGAGAGTGGTAAGATATTTTCCACTATGAAGGCATGCATGGCTGTAATTTGGGCCTGTTGTGTATGCTTTGGTAATATGCCAATAGGTTAGGAATTCATAATAAAGAGGCTTATTAAGGGAGATCATCAGTTGCACCCCGCATCTGAGTCTTTCAAGCCCTTAGAGTGAGCTTACTTCAAGTTATTCACTGAAAAATAAGTGAATAACATGTTTAATCTGTGCGTGTGTCCTGTCTGCAGTTTTGCCCAGAATACAGGAATGGGAAGTTGCATCCTGATCCTAACATAGTGAGTCTTCTAACAGCTACTCTGTGCTGGAGTAGAGTGCACATTTATTGTGAGCAGTACAGGTTTCATCCATCTATTTTCACAGTACTATGACTTGGAAATGGTTACCAGTAGTTTTTCTATTAAAATCTTTCTCATAGTTGCTCCACCAGCATCTGTAAAGGATCTCTGTGTAGTTTATGAGCATATTTTCCCAATTTAATTAGGTTTGACGACCGGACATGACCTCTATCAAGAGCTAGAAGTTTAATAAAGAGAACATTTGGTTATAGGGATAACCCTGGTTCTCTGAAAATAGACAAACAAATAGGCAATAGAGTTAGGGAGAGAAAGAAGAAGAAAGATGAGAGATCCTTTTCTCAGATAGACTGCTCTGCTAGTGACATTTGCTAGACTAGAAAGTGCAATTAAATTAATTACATTTTATGTATATAGCACTAAATCACAACAGTCACCTCAACCCAGTTTATATTGTAAGGTATAAAGCGTACAACAATACAGAGAAAGAAAAAATCAAATGACCCCTTTCAAGCAAGCACTTGGTGACAGTGGGAAGGAAAAACGTCCGTTTTGAAAAACAAAACCTCTGACACAGCCAGGTTTAGGGAGCGGCCATCTGCCTCAAGCAGTTAGGAGTGATGGGAGTTTAAAGATTACAATTATAAAAAAGATGTTGGATATGTAGTGCATGAGGTGTTGCGCAAGTTATCTGTATATTATATATACTGTAAACAAATTGAAGGATAATAATACCGTGTTGATCAAAGTTTATAGATGTTGAACTGGTCCAGGGCAGAAAGTGGTATTCTTGGCCATTACTAGGTTAGGTAGCAGCAGATAAACACTTTTCTGAACTATGAGAGAATTATGTAACAATGAAGTGTAACTTCTATTATTTGTACGCAAAGTCAGCAAACCTTTAGACAAATTTGATTATATTTGACTTACTGTTGACTTAATATATGTCCTGATGACCACTAATATTGAAGTTAATTTAGACAATGTTTGACAATAACAAAAAAGTGCTTAGATATGTTTTAATATGGCTGCTGAGTAACAGGACTTGTTTCAGTAAGGTCTCATCAATCTGAATTTAAGGTCATGAAAGAACACTTATGAAATTGCGCCACTTTACTAACTTTATAATGGCTAAGGGATGGAAAACGACCATAATGGCTAATTTACCATGGGTTCACATTAGAGCTGCTAACGCCGAACGGCGCGATACGTGCTAACTCGCCAACGGAGATTTGCCGCGTTAATGCGGTTATGGCGTTAACGTCATTTTAACGAGATTAACGCTGAGAGCACTAGTTCATAAGAAATATTATAAAATGAAGCTAAATGGCAAAATACACAAAGACCCTCAGAACCACCGGCAGGAAAACTCAGCATATCACAGCCTGGAAAAATCTACTGGAAATCACAACAACATTTTATTGGACTTATTTCTAAGTAAGAAATTTTCCCCAACTGCTCCACCATACTGGTTCCTTCACCTGCCACATGACACTTTAACCTGCTTACAATGACGTTCTTACAACATACATAGTGTCCGTTTTTCACCAATTATAGAGTGGAAGAGAAGAGAAGAGAAGGTGTGCAGATAGTGTAGCTTTTAGACTAGTAAAGAGAAGATTACACAGTAAAACCCTGCGAAGCTGATGATATACAGACGACATACTGAGATGATGCAAAGCAGTAATTATGACTTCACTGAGGACTGGTTAGTTTTTGCTCTTATTGGAGCTGCTCAGATGAGTGGTTTAAGGAATTTCTACCTCTTTTCTATCTGTCTATCCATCCCAGCATAAAATCTAATCTCTCATAAAATGTCAGGTATCAGGTAACATCTCAATCAATGCTTATGACAACATGACATGAATAACAAAAATGCAGGATGATACATAGGCACCTGTACATCAACACACACACACACATGCAATAGTCTGTTGCAGCCAAGCCTTCTCTCAGTGGTGTAGGTTACTCATACATAAACATGAATTACAATATACAGAAATGATGTTTGCAAGATGTTTAAACAGGGAGACAGCAAGCTGACAGACAGACCTGCAGGGGCAGACGTTGCATACAGAGGAGATATGCAAGCATGGTGCTGAAAAATAAAAAATTTGAGTGGGTACAGGCATAAATCTTTCATTTGATGCATCTGTCCTCATACTACAGGCAGGTGACGAATTAAAGAAAAACCTCAAACCTGAAAAGAGAGGAATAATAAGAGGAAATAATGATGACATCTCAGAATTTTACAGCCTTTTTTGTCTTGTTTACTGTGAGGGTGTGTTGTTAGAAGGGAGGGTTTCTGCAAATCAGCGCATAATTGTTCAACTTTTTTTGTCTTTTGTTGAGTACTCTACTATGAAAATAACATGATTCATGCTATGGTCTCTTACCAGATCTCAGCCCAGTTCAGACTAACATTCTGTAGAGTAAGAGTGTAAAATAACACTGCTTTGTCAAAGCTGCCTCAGTTTGTGATGATGGAGAAGTCATTCCCCACTCACTCCATGTATTTTAATTCAAACAGCAATGGTGATGGCCAGGCTGACAGTTGAGGGCAGGGAGGAGTCTCCGTGGAATATGAAGTTTGCAGACAACATAATGATCTGGAGGTATGCTGTGGAGAGAAGAAGAAAGAAAGAAACACAGTAGAAGCAAGACTGAATACAGGTGTGTGAATGGGAGAGAGGAAAATAGTCAAGATGCAAGGACTAAAGGTAGTGAAGGTGGATTTAAATTCCTGGGGTCAACCATCCAAAGCAACAGACTGAACAAAGGAGGTAAAGAAGAGAGTGCAGGCAGGCTGGAGTGGATGGGGATGAGTGTCCGGGGTGATTTGTTACAGAAGGAAAGCAACAAGAGTGAAAAAGATTGTAGGTAAACCTGCTGTGATGTATGGTTTGGAAACGGCAGCAATGACAAAAATGCAGGAGACAAAGCTGGACGCGACAGAATTGAAAATGATACGATTTTCAATGGAAAACACAGTGGACCAGAAAACACAGAATAAGAAATGAGTACATCAGAGGGACAGCTCAGGCCTGTCCCCATAAGCAGATGAGGATGGATGGATGAGTGGATGGATGGAGAGGCAGTGTTTAAATGGTTCCAAAATTTGCAGTGGAAATACAGTGGATATATTGGAGAAAGGATTCTGAATATGGAGCTGTCGGCAGGAGGAAAAGAGGAAGTCCTCAGAGAAGATTCACGGATGTAGTGAGGGAGTGGAAAAAAAACCCAACGTGCATAACACAAAGGGCCAAATGTAGCGCAAACTGAGGTCTCCTGGCTGAAAAAAAGTGACTAATCCAGCTTCTTAATCTAGATTTGATAGCTTACCAAAATAATCAGTTATCTCTCTTGCTCATGTGTCAAAGCAACGTCAACTGACACCTAGTGTGTAGGGTATGGGAAGATGTAGGCAGTATCTGACGAAGCTGCATTATGCGATGCCCCGGGATCAGAACACATTCGTTACGCAGCGCTCTCCACCGCCATCATCAAAGGACTGCATAGGGGAATATCTTTTGGAAGTAGAATGACTGGAGTTCAAGAGACACGGAGAAATGATGCCAAGGCACATCGAAACCCGACATCTCGTAACACAATTCGTGTCAGTTTTTTCCTTTCATCGGTAGGTAAATATGTCTGTAAGTTGTTACATTTCTTCTGTTTTACTGTTTATGATCTTATTGCATCTGTTTTGCCTTGAAAAGCTTTATAATTATTTCGTGTTGAGTGTGTCCATGTCTTGACCTATTCGGTAAACATCATGATGTTTAGCATTCTAGTCTGATACAGACTTTTTGTGGCCAATCAGCTCACACTTGTACACACACACACACACACACACGCACACGCACACACACACACGCACACACGCACACACACATTTAAATGGTGCCCCACTACTACATAATTTCACTGCAGGCTCAAAGGCAGAGTTAATCGGCTCTTATCAATGTTCTCATTATAAACAGAAAGATAAATTGATAATGCTAAACATAGCATAGACCAAAGATTAGAAGCCTTTGTCTTCTGACATATTGCACTACTACACTGATTAAAGCTGTCAAACTTCGTGACCCAGGGGAGGGTTGTGAAAAGATTAAAAAAAGGTTCTAAAATAATATTAGTGTGGCGCATGTAGGTGAGAAATAAGCCTCTGGCTTTGTTGCCAATCAGTCTCTTTGATCTTTACAGTGAAATAACAGTAAATTAATTGTTAGTGTCACAAGAACAAAAGATGCAGTGTTCATTATACAAATAATTTTCCTCTAAAATCAGTTAAATTAGTACATGCCATGCCCATGGGGGACATGTTTGTCTGAAAAAGAGACGATAGGAGACACGAGACCATATGTTCCTTATTAGTGTCTTTACCATCACTTATTGGGCCTATTGAAGTGGTAATGAAAATGGAAGAGGAGTTGGTTGCAGTTAAAAGAAGTTGACCAAATCACAACAACAGTTGCCTCAAGGCACTTTATATTGTAAGGTAAAGACCCTACAATAATACATAAAAAACAGAGAAAACCCCAACAATCAGATGTCCCCTACAAGCATGCGCTTTGGCGACAGTGGGAAGGAAAAACTCCCTTGTAATAGGACGAAACCTCCAGCAGAACCAGGCTCAGGGCTAAGCAGTCATGGTTGGTCAGGGAGGGAAGATAGGACACAGACACAATGTGGAAGAGCACCAGAGACTAATAGTAAGTCATGATTAGAGGTGTATAGACACATCGTGAGTGAGAAAGGTCCCTGAAGAAGAAACACTCATACACTGCACACTGCATCATGGGAATCCACCAGCAGCCAAGACCTATTGTAATGTAACTAAGGGAGGATTCAGGGTCACCTGATCCAGCCCTAACTATATGCTTTATTAAAAAGGAAAGTTTTAAGCTTAATCTTAAAAGGAGAGAGAATGTCTGTGTCCCGAATCCAAAGCTGGTTCCACTGAAGAGGGGCCTCTTCCAACCCAAGCTATGCTGACTAATAAACTGAATCCATCCATTAACCTACTGTCCCCTCTGCTGATCCAATCTAGCAACAACCACTTATGTAGATTTTTCTGTTTTTAACTTGCACACTGACACTATAGGGTTCCCCAGTGTGTTAAAATGTGATGGCTCAGGATCATCCAGCCATTAATATTACAATTTTATATTTCAGATCTGGTAATAAAATCTTCACTTTTATGAGGAGCTTGTCAGTGGGCTCCAAACCAGTAAAAAAATGTATCCTTTTAGGATCATTCACAGCAAATTTTATTAAAGACTTCAGCCATTAGGCTTCAGCATGCTGACCTGTTCAATGTCCAAATCATTAATCCAGCAGAAATCTTGTCATTTGTGTAGCAGAAAATTAAATTATTGGGAATCGACCTTTGGAGAACAGAGTCTTGCACTGTGATGAAATCTTCACTAGCGTATGTTTTGCAAAAGAAAACAGTAAAGTAAGTCTGACACTTAACGGAAAATGGAAAACAAGTTTGGAAAACACAGGAAGACTGCATGAAGAGCAGATCAGGAGAGAAATAAGGACGATATGAGGCTCCTGGCCACAGTCTTGAGAGCGCAGCAGGAGGTAGGTTTGCAGGTTTTAGTTTTACCTTCCCCGAAACAAATTCGCCTGACTGGGTATGAAAGCTTTATGTTTAAAAAATTATATCTCAATATCTGTACCCTCCACAGCTGCTCCTTAAGTCCCCAGCTTGTGTAGGATAAGAACGCATTCATCTAAAACATAATGACAGGCATTTACATCCTGCAGGAAGGCCACAGATAGGCTGTTTTCTCGAGGGAGGATTTATACACAATATAGGTTTCCTCTTCTTCACTGTTTATTAAATAAACACCCAAATGTCCATTTTGAGTACTGTTTGTTATTACTTTTATTAATTATTATCATCATTATCAACATTATTCTTCAAGTTTAGCTGTGTAACAAACTTTTCTTGGCTGTCAAAATATGTTGTTGAAATATGATTTTGCATGAAATAAAACCTAAAAACAATAACGTACAGAAAGGTAGCAGAATAAAATACAACATGAGAGAGAACATAACCTAAAAAAAAAAAAAAATCCCATTTCTTTTCTATAAAAAGCCATTCAACTGAACAGAGACAAAAATCTACTAAAATATACTGATTAAATGTACATACTTGCTGTGTGTATGCATGCGTGTGTGTGTGTGTGTGTGTGGCCAAAAATAAACTGGCCTATGTTAACACTGTACACCCCAAAATGTACACTCGATCCGTACCGCTGTTTGTGTGTTTCTTATGTGTGTGGGTGTGTGTTGTCCCTTCCTTGGCAATAAGAACATAATAAATGGAGTGCAAGCAACAGCGTCATTTGTTTCTATAACAAATTCTGACAAAGGCAAAAACATGAAAGCACTTGTTAAGGCCTCCCATTGTAAACGCTGATTTGAAATGCCATCAAACCTAAAACATAAAGTCATTGCTGAAGTAACCCAAGGCCATGTCATGCGTGTCCCGCTTCGATTGATCGGGTTAAAAGTTCCCCCGAGATTCCTCTCACCCCAACATGAACATCTATTTATAATTTAGTTATAAATGTATAAACTCTCAAATGAACAACAGAACAGATATCTGCGGCATACTTAGAGTACAGAAAGTATGAATGAACAAATTTCAATAAAGGTTTCTTTATTTCAACTTAAAAAGAACCCAAGGATTTCACTTCAAAGGAATTAGTGAAACATTATGGCATCTGAAAATACATTTGTCTCCAGTCTACTGAGAAATCCTTTTGAGTCAGATGACATGTAAAGAGAGGTAAGTGAGGAATCCCATGACAATGTTGAGAACCTTTACCAAAGATTTTCTGACTTTCTCAAAGAGTATTTAAACATTTTCTTTTAACCAACCAGAGGCCGATTTAATTTAAAGAAGCTTAACCTAAATAAAGTCTAAATAAACATGTAGATCAGCCTTTTAATGTGTGGGGTAACTGAGTTTAGCTCAGCTTTTGGGGTGCAACATTCCGTAATACAAACGCTTAACTCCCGTTTAAAACCTCCGTATTCTCTTTGTCTACTGAGAACATCTTTGTACATTCATCAAATGATGGGATGCAGGAAAAATGGAGGAGATGCTAGAGTTGTAGCAGGTGAACAAAGAAAAACAAAGGTGGGATGGAGAGGTACAGTGAATAATACATTAAAAAATAATAGATGAGAAGGAAAGAAATAAAGTTGAAGGGAGGTAAAGAGACAATATAGAGGGGATGAATCATCCACTTTAGCCTCATTTGAACTCATCCTCCCTTTATTCATCCACTTCTCTCCACATATTCTTCAAAGGCACCCATCCATCCCTCCCAGCAGGCATCCATCCCTCCTTTTCTTGTGTCTTTTAAGAATGGTGAAGCGTCCTTTCTATTTTTTTCTTTCTTTTTTTTTGCTACATTTATTAATGTAAACATTTTTTTCATTGTTTTTTTATCAGCAGCCGATAAAAAAAAGTAACCAAAGAATTCATTCTAAAAAGTTTTAAAAAGCACAAACATAGTTCTGAAAATAACAACAATTAGAACAATCTTTCTGAAAACAAAACAAAAACAATAAACCCCCAGATTCATCAACCACTACCTTTTTGAACTGACCCAACTGGCACGTACAGTAATATGTTAAGACCTGGTCACCGAATGAAAGGCAAACATCAGAACGAGAGATTCATTAGACTTTGTAACTTAAGGAGTTACGATGTTTTCACTTGACACGTGTTATTGGAGAAGTTAAGCAAACCCTTCTTATGCATTATCGTACAGATGATCCACTGGCAGTTTGACTGTAAAATGCAGCATACAGTGCTTAACAAATTTAGAAAAAAAAAAGACCTTACACTACCTAATGTAAAGTTAATGCCACAGCTGTCCTATATTAACAGTGCTGATAATTACCAATGGTTAACCACCGGTACGTGAAAGCTCTTTAATAAAAATATTTTAATGCTAAAATATAATTATTGTTTTTAATCTATAATTTTCAAATGTACTGCTTTAAAAAAAAAAGCAGAAAAAAATAATAAAACACATTATTGTTGCAATGCAAAATTACAGTTATTTACCTGCTTTCTTAAAAAGAAAAAAGGTTTTGTGGTTGAATGATTTGCTTAATTAACTCATTCACTTCCAGCCATTGGCAGTGAATGAGTTAAACCCATTGACTCATTCACTGCAATTGACGGCTATAGACGTCAATGGCAGTGAATGAGTTAATTAATTTCTGACCACTAAGAAGAAGTCTAGTATGTCTGCTTAATAAAAACACAAATTCCTTTTATTTACCAGAAAATTTATGTAATTCTTAACTCTAAACAAGTTTTGCAAAGATTTCCAAAATATTTCCGTTTCTTGTTTGAAAGGTGGACTGATAAATTTGTTAAGTGCTGTATGCAGTTTTTTAAAAGTTAAAATACTGCTTCAAAATGAATTACTGAAGTATTAAAATTAGCCAAAAGTTCAGCTATTTCTTTTTGAGTTTTAAATAGAGAAGAGAATGAATTTTACTTTATAATTCTAAGCCTTACTTTTGGTTTAATTGGATGAGCAATGCTTAGGCTGTTAGCATCCTAGAAACCTATTAGCAGTATACTATCTTTGAAAACTTCAAAATAAAAATAAGTGAACAATTGTAATTCCAAACCAGTGATGGGAATTTTCTGAGGCAATCCACTTGGTAAAAAGAGCTACAACAAGCTACTGACAATGGTTGCAAATGCTCCGACATTCGCATCAAAATAAAATCCAACCTTAATAGCAATCCAATGTAATTTTACAGGGGGAACTATACGTGGTTCTAGTTTTACTTGGCAATGGACTGTTACCAATGCAGTAGAATTTAAAAAAAAAAAAAAGCTAATTTAAACTGTTTATCTGGCATAAATGCAAAGTTAGCTGTAATGCTAACCGTCTTAGAATAATGTGTGAATAATTAACATTGCATCCACCATGATATGGGACCTGGTGACATGGCCGTGTCTCTGTTTCAATCTCCAAATTAGGTCCTTTTCTTGGCATTGTGTCTCTCATACAAGTAACTGAGGCATATGGCTCAACATTCTACAAAGTAGTGTAAATATATGCACAAAAATGAAAGTTTAGCACAGCAAGCAAACATGAAAAGTTTGAACAAACACCCGACCGATCGGTCAGGCAGAAATCGTAATCGATGACTCAGATGACTTGGTGGTGTGAGTGCATGGAAAGGAATATATCAGTTTGCTTTCCCACCTTCTGTTCTACACGACTCATTGCTTACATAACATTTTTAATGCAGACAACAAAACATATTGATTTGAAAAGTGGTACAAGTTACCAGGCACTAGGTGGAATATTCGTCATTCATGTCTTTTTGGATAAGCATAGAAAAATAGCTTCCCCCCCCCCCCTCACATTCTTTAGCTCGTTCCTTCCTGTCTTTTATTTTTATATTGACATATTATGTCCTTCAACAGAGTCCGTTGGTGTTTTCTTCTTTTGTCGCTGTTGTTTTCTAGCAACTAAGGCAACACGGCTAGAGAAGTCATCCCATCTTTATCAAAAATAAACAAGATGGCCACCACTTTGATATAACAGCGGGACTTTCAAGGACATGACTGTTAGAAGTTTCTCACTGATGAAATTTGGTTTAAACTAAGACTCAGTTATGGAAACTGTTCCAAAAAAACAGCAACGAAATCACTGATGATGGCGTAATGTGCGATGGGTCAAATGGAGTTGCAAGCCACGTGAAACTTTTACTTCATTGAATTATTAAAACATAACTTTGCAATGTCATCTCGTGTTCTTTCAGTATTATTTAGGTCTTTCATGTAACACCTCACACCTTTAGGAAAAAAAAGCAACTTATTTTGTAGATTTCGCAGGTGCTAACATGCTACATAGAGGTAACCTAAGTTGTACCAAACTCTCAGTAATATGAAATCAAACACTGTAGGCAAAAACATCTGTAGACTCAGTACAGAACAAAGGTTTATACAGTTAACTCAAAACAGTTGTTCCTTTTGATAAGATTTGGGGTTTTACTCCCTAAGTTCCTAAGTCTTTCTGTAAAACTGTGCGACCTAACAATTCGTAGACATAGAAAAAAAAAGTTACATACTGAGACCATGTTGACTTATTAACACATAAAAACACAACAAGAACATATATAAGAGAACATAAGAGAACAATATGTGACATGCTAACACAATTAGGCCATGTACTGTAAAACTGATGTGTCACATGCTATGAAACAGGTGGGTTGGTGTGCAACATGTGTGACCCCTGAGGACTGAAAAACCAACTGCAAGCCTTCATTATGTTTACATCATCATTTGGGGACGGACACATCCTTTGATCCTTACGCGTAGAAATGCAATTACACAAATGCACACATGCACACACACCCCTCCCCCTCCCTCCCTTGTTGTACCATTTCTACTAGGCGGCTGTTATAAATGTAACAAGTCTCATTAAGAAGCTCAAAAACAAGAGAAAAAAACTCACATAGGCTAATTTTTATAGTACCATTTCCTGCAAAAAGCATTTTCCTTTACAAAATACCATATTATATATGAAAGTGTAGCAAATTGCATTTTTTTTGTACGATAGCATCATCATCATCATTATTATTACCGTTATTATTATTATTATTAATATAAATGTTAAGCGGGTACTAGATGGTTGTTGGGCAGGCAGCCAGGCACATAGCTAGTATCATGGCACAGAGGAAGGTAGAAAATAATGTCACTTGGTTTAATCCAAACGGATAGAGAAAACACTTCGGCCCGGAGTTTAACCGGTTTTATCAAGTCAAACTGGCTCAGCAGTTCGAAAAAGTCCCAGCTGACTCAAAACCCGAGAACCAAGAACTTGATCAGTTTCAGAAAAAAACTGGCTAAGTGAAAGAAATCAACTGATCACTTTTTACCGAGGTAACACCAACTCAACTGCAGCCCAGCATAAACTGGTTTCAAACTAACCAGCTTTAATTAGTCAAAAAAAAAGAAAAGAATTTTGGTTTTAGATCTATTTGCACAGAGAAAAAAAACAGTCAAAAACATGCTCTGGACAAGAACAAAGCAATCCTAACCAGATCACATCTGGCTGTACCAAAATAAAACCGTCTTAATGATACATTAGACTAGTTTGGACCAGCTTTTTTTTAGTATGGTGCATAAGTAATCAGCCCAGCTCAGTTCAGTTCAGGTTAATTATTTTGCTTCTAGTTTCTTTTTTTTTTTTTGCTCTCCTTTATGGTGGCCATGCAAGTGCTGAGCTCCCAAAAGTTATCCAAAATATAACCAGTTCAACTTTTAGCCCAGCTTCCAATGTCCTTATGTGGAAATCGCATGAAGTGGCTGCTTATTAAAGGTGATTTCAACTCCATGCCTGTTGTTGAATGCCTGCCACAGAGCTGTCAAGTGGCAGTCACTCAGCAGAGGATTCGGGCAATTTCTTCAACTGCCCCTGCTATAGTTCAGCTGGATCCTACAATGATATCTGACCATTTGACAGCCGGGTGCTTCCAGCATAAGGATGTGTTCCTTTTAGTGCCCAGGATAGGCCCATTTTGACATGAGCTAGCCTCCAGAAACATGAAGGCATACAGCTTATTCATCCAAGAACAACGCTCTTAAAGGTTTGCATGAGTCAAAGAGATCGATTAATTCCCATCTGTGTTCTCATCTAATATTTTAGAGCCAGCAACAGTTGTGACCTCTGAGCTTCTCGTGACGTCATCGCTGATGTGCGACACCTTTTTGCCTCCCAAGTCCTGGTTTGTCGCGGCATTGTCCTCTCCTTTTGCTTCTTTTTCAGTCTCCGTTTCATTGTCAGTGCCATCGCTGCCTGTGTGTTGTTTTGCTTGGTTGTCATGACACGATTCTACTACATCACCTTCGCCGGTGGTCTCATAATGACCGTCTTCATCGCGTTCCTCCTCTGTCGCATTTTGACACTCGTGCTCCGACATTCCCGCAGCGTTCTGAATGTTGCCGTCTTGCATTTGACATCTCTGTTGCGTCGTTTTGTCTGTGTACCTGTGTAAGCCTCTCTGTATGTGCGTGGTGAAATCGTATCGATCCGCGCACACGTGGAGGCAAAAACTGCACTGGTATGGTCCTTTGTCACCGTGGCAACTCATGTGCAGGGCATACATCACCTCATCTATGAAGTAGATCCCACAGTGGACACAGCGATTGGTCAGGTCATCCTGTGTGGCCACCTCCACCATTTTGCGATTAGACGGGACACTTGACTGACATGTTGACAAACATTCTTTTTCTTCCTTCCCTATCTCCTCACCTGGATTCCCTCCTTCGTCTGTCCTCTCCTCCTCCTCTTTCTCTCCTTTCCAGTTACCTCTTAGCCTGTCAGTTAGCGGCGACTCCTGCCTTCGCCTTTCGGCACCATTTGTGGACACGTGCGCGTTTACAGCACTTGTATCTCTTTGTCTTATTGCGAGATCCAAAGGAGCATCGTTTTCTAATGATGATGAAGTAGGGGTTTGGACGTGAAGAGGAGGAGGAGGATAGTGAGTAGGAGCTGGAGGTGGAGGAAGAGGAGAGTAGGGAGAGGCGCAGTAAGGCACCGTGTAGCTTTGCTGATGATGTTGTACTGGAGTCACCATCGCGCTAAGATAATGAGCGTTATTTCCAAGGCTCCCGGGGCTGCTTAGATTACTGATGCTACCAGGAACCCCAGAGGCGGCTGCCATCTTATACTTGGTCCAGAACCTGAGCCAATCTGACTCCGGGGTCAACTCAGGTGAAATGGTTAATGGAAGGGGTAAGGAGAAAAGAGGGTACTGATATTTTTCAATGGGTGAACCTGGAGGTGAATAACTAGACGGTTTGGACGGACGCATGTACTTTTCAATTGGACTGCCTCTTTCCGATCCCCCTCCTCCTTTACCCCCCTCTGCTTTCGATGTTATACCTCCCTCTGTGATACCGCCATTGCCCTCCGCTCCCACTGAGGGGGCATGTGAGGGGAGGAGAAGAGGAGGCATACGCCTGTGGATCTCCAATGTTTGATTGGCCAAGAAGGCTTGCGTGGACCGCGGTGAGCGTGAGCGAGGGGAAGGCTGCTGGTTTTTGACTGACGCACAGCTCCTGTCTGTTTCCTCCCCGTTCATGCGCTCTTCGCTGGTGATGCGTTGTTGCTTGGGGGCAGGGTTTTCAGACGAAAGCGAATCGGGGTTGAGGCGTTTTCGGGTTCGACGGCGGATGATTTGCTCACCGTTGTTCTGCTTGATGATGTTTAGAGGTCTGGGTGTCTGCAAGGCAAAGGAAACACAGAAGAATGAGCAAGAGGGAAGGGAGTTAGACAGTTAGCAATATATGAAGCGGTAATTCGACTTCATCATGCTGATAACTTTGCTGAACTAATTAATAAATGTCAAGCACACATACTTGACTATGATAAAATTCCTACTTAATGCATAGGTGGTCTCAGAGATTAAATAACCATTGAGTATGCCTTTGGTGCAATCGACTGTGGATAAAAAATAAAGCTCTCTCTACTTTGACTAATCAGCCGAGTATAACAATTATTTAATCATAAAGCTATCATAAGCATATTTGGTGAAACATAGAAAGCAATACGCACCACAGTCAAGATCTAAAACAGTAGCTACTGGTTTTAGGTTCCCCAAAGTTCCCTAAAAAGCCCTTTGTGGCAGATTACAGTCTGACAGTCTTTCTTCTTTTATATAGATTTGAAGTATAACTAAATGCATCGCGATGAAAGAAAGACTGATGAGGTAACATATCCTCCAGATGACTGTGGTTTTTGCCCTCGCCACAAGGGGGTGCGGGCGGACTTACATCTGTTGAAAGTGCAACCCTCTCGCACTTACAGTGCACTCATCTCTTTAATCGAGTCCTATAATATGCTTTGTTTCAGCGTGAAACACTTACTGAAATGTTTTTTTTAATAAAACAGGAAAGCTAGAAACACTACAACCAATTACTAAAGCAGGTTGTGAGCTTCAAAGAAGGCTGTGTTCTAGTTTCAAGTGTTTTGGTTAAAAAAAGGCAAAAGTCATGCATAATTCCAAAGAATAAAAACTGCTCATTTGCATCTAAAACACCAGATTTCTAAAACACCCCCCACTTATTTAATTCCCCACTGGGTTTAATAGTGTGAGTATAAAAAAAAATCTGAATGATGATGAAACTTTTTTTTTGATGGTGATGCTAAACACATGCCAAAAACACACACACGCACACAGCTTGTCTAATACATTTCCAAACAAATCACTGAAAGGCTGTCTTTGCTCCTAGTAAAATAAACCGTTCAATTTAAACTGTCTTATAAGGTGCCCAATCAAAATAAATGTGTCGCTAACCCGCCATTATTCAAGAAAGACATTCACATTATGAGCAGTGACCTCTGCACAGCAATGTCAAATTCAGTTAGCATACAGGACATGGCTTTTCAAAGCTTCAAAAACAGGTTTGCAGAAATTTGTCTTTGTACTGTGTAACTGTGTTCGTATCTCCAGGTATACTTTTACATATTTAGAAAGAAACTTGTGTGTATACCAATGATGTAGGACCTTGAAATACAAAGTGCATATTTGCGGATGCAAGCCATCCACAGAAGACCGAGCAAGATATTGAGATGGATAGACACTTGGGTACAGGAAAAAAACTCCAATGCCTTCAAAATGTGTCCTGTGCCTATGCTGGGAAACTCTTGGGTGATTTCCAGTAGCCTTTTGTGTATGGAAATGTATTCTTATGTTCGTGTTGATAGCCTGTGACCGAATGTGTGTCTGTCAGAGTATGTGCATTAAGTATGCTTGTGTGGGTGTGCATGTGTGCACGCCAGTGTGTGGGTGAAAAGGGCAAAGACAATGTAATTTTCAGCGTGGAGTTTATCAGTCACTGTAGAGCAGCTACCGAAAATATTTAAGAGCAGAACAGTCACTTCTATTGCAATTTTAATATTATTATAATGATTCGGGGATACTGTGCTGTGCTTATGTAAACATATAATTAGCGCATTAATGTTAACAAGCAAAAACAATCAAATACGCTTATATAAGCAAACTCAGAAGGGCAAAACTCAGATTCAGGGACCTATTAATGCACATGCATTTCAGCGAAGTGTTTTCAGTCCTTCGTTTGGCAAGCTGGTAAAAGTTAATGAGAGAGTTGTCTCGCTGAAACTTCTTGACATATGGATCAATATCAAAAACAAGATTCCATCATTTGGCAGAGTGGCACTCGCAAAATATAGCAGCGAAATCCACAAACATTTCTCTTTTTCTGGCTTTAGAATTTGTGTTTCTAAAGACCGACTGGTGCACAGAAGGACGGATAAAGGGAAGGGGGTGTGAAATAAAGAGGGAATGGAAGACGGAAGCACGAGACACAGTGATTCAGAGCATGATTTAAATCCATTCACACTGAGAGAACCACTGAATAAACTATAAAGATGAGGAAAAGCCTTAATTTCGGAGTGGGATACTCATAATCACATTTATCTCACAATGCAAGACACAAAGCAAAAAAACAACAACAACTGCATGGAGGGTGAGACACCTAGGAAAACATAAATTAGTTTCTTGATTAAAGTTGCAGTTTGACTGGCATCCAGCAGCATCCAGTAGCGCATATTCTATGAAGCTCATATGTGGTATGGAATAGGGAAGCAGCACAAGTTTTTGCTACTTCTTCTCACTCAGTCACTCACTGTTTTGTTTTTTTTGCTTCTGTTTTAGCAAGAATTTGACTCGATCTTCCTCCCTGTCCATTCCCTAATTATCCTTTCCTCCTCTTTACTTTGTTTACTTTGTATTGCCAGTGTCTTCTCACAGCAGGTGTGACCACATGGTGTTTTGCCTGTTTTAGATTGGAAAATGAAATCATATGCTTTCCTTTTAAAACTTCCTAGAAAAGCTTTTTATATATCTGTGTTGTATCTTTTCAATTACATGAGCTGTCACCTAAGTAACTGCAGAAAGTGATGCTTATTTATAGGGTTTTAATGTGTCTACAATCCTGTGGGTGCAAGTAACTCAAACAAACAGTGAGACACACACATGGCTGCTGTAATTTTGTGCACTTTTATGGTTGTAGGGGTGGCTTGGTAGAATACCTGGGCTGTGGTTGCTGCTAGCACACATCACATAAATCTGCCTTTCTGTCTGTTCCCTCCTTCTTCCTAAATGTTGCTTCTGCATTCTCTTCTAATCTCTCCCATCTTCCTCCATCTCTCACTCTTCATTCACACCCTGACCCTTCATTATCCCCGTCCTCCTTCTTACCTTAATCTTTTTCCCTTTCTTTGTCTTCCCCCCTTCCTTTTTTTCCCTCCACTTTTTTTCCTGCCCCTTTATTCATAACTCTCCCTTCCCCTCTCTCACTCTCAAGTGTTTTACTAGCTGCTATCCTCTCTAATAATGTGTGTAGAGCATATAAAACTTTTATTATGGGATATAAAATATGGCCGTCGTGAAGATTGCCAAGAGTAGAGGGAGCCGGGACGTGATTGGAGCAGCAGATGAGATGAACGGGTTGAACCAAGGACATCTGCAGGGGCAGGAAGCAGTAAACTTCAATAGCTTGTCATCCTCCGAAAGGTCTTTAAAGCGCCATTGGATAATGGCAGCATATAGCTCAGGGTTGCAACACGGTCAGTCCACTAATGCATTTATTATCACTGTGATCGATCACACAGAAACGTCCACACTGAACTTTCGCACACTGGAAGCAGGGTTCGGCATATACAGCGACGCTCTGAAGTTGCTTTATGTTGTTAGTATTAGCAAACCGCTGCGATTAATGAGTATGCTGAAGTGTGTAATTGGCTTAAACACCTTAAGAACATATCTGAGGTGAATAATCTTGATATTCTGAAGTCAACTAAATTCCAGGCAAGTTTTTATCTCATCTGTAATTCATGCAGTCTAATTAAATTTGGGATTTCCATAGACTTTCCCTAGGCTTAGATGGTAAAGTTGATTCATTCCATCATATTTCTCACTCCATGGATCTGGCTCCCTGTGACTGCTGAAACGGTCTGTAACTCCCACCAAATCAAATATGCTTTCTCCAAAATATTACACTTTCACAGCAGGACCCACAGAATATATACAAGAATCTACCCGCGGTGTGCAGCATTTTATTTGCTCCGTATGCTAATTGGCCAGACAGGAGGAATGATAATTAGTGGTCAGAACCACCCCCGTGGATGTAGTATAAAAAGACACCAGCAGGACCTTTATGAGGAAACGTGTATATATAGGAAGTGGATATAAGTTTGGCCATTAAGAGCATATTAACTTCTGTATAACAGGACACTTGTAGGCATTTGCCTACATTTTATTTCCTCTGCTTGCATTGTTTTTTAAAATGTAAGAGTGCAGCTGGTGAAGACAGAAACACCTGTGTGCGACTTACTGAATGTAGTTTTTGGTATAAACCACATGCGTTGCAGACGTAGCCTCCATTGGCATTTTTCCTCCACAGCGATGTCTTGGTGGTCAGACAGTTAGCGCAGAAAACTCCACTACCTCTGCGCCGCTATAGAGGAAGAAGGAGAGAGACATGTTAGAGAGTGAAAATAAAAACATGGTGTAATGAAGAAATTTGGTGAGGATAAGAAAGATGGCAAATCGCTGGAGGGAAAAAAAAGTGGGTGGGGGGGGGACAAAAATGAACTTTTTGATTCCTTTGTAATTTTCATGCCACTCAAGTGCAATAGGCTGGTAGTTAGGGTGGGAGACAGAGGGAGAGAACAGATTGGCTTGGTGGCAGAGAGATGATGGACTCTCATTTATCACACCTAATGGGAAATCCTATTGAGAACATTATTCTTCTCTACAGTGTTTTCCCTGCATAGAACAAGGTTAATAAAAAAAAAAAAAACTACCTCAGTGAAAAGAAAATGATGTAGTCGAGATGACTAAGTTGTTTTCGAATATTCGATAAGATCGAACATGGACTTATCTAAGAAAGACATGAGGCACTGCGGTAATTTTGTCACTTGAAAGACGTGGGAAGAGATGAGTTATGCTTTCACCTTGTAGCATAAAGCGTTTTAGTGTTTATCTGAACTGCAGCAGGTACTTTACAGGCAGGCGTTTGACTTTTACTGTATTAGTGTGCAAGTTCTCATATACACACCTCTGCAGTTCACAGCGCAGTGGTGCATAGAAAAGTAGTGTGTGCAAGGAGGGGTGGGGGGGTGAAAAGGCCAATTGTCGTGGCAACGTGCTCCATCACAGTAATGAGCCAATCACAACGTTTCTCCATCCCATTAAGCCTCTGGCCCCATTCACCACCTTTATGACCCTGAGAGGACAGCATACCTCATCTTTCTCCAGCGGAACTCCTCTGTCAGTTTCTCCCTCTGTCTGCCTATCTATCCTTTCCTGAAACATCCCATAATTATTCCGCTGCGATCTCCGCTCTGATCTCTTTAGCCTTTAAAGTGCTCACTATTCCAGGGTTCTCCTTTTCAGCTTCTTTTTAACTGATAATTTTTAGTTATAAAATTCTTAACTACTTGGAGTTTTCATCGCCTGCAGTACCATATCAAAAAATAATCAAATTATCCTAAAACTGGACATGATTCTGTAGAAGAAATCACAACAGGGCCTCAGGAACACTTCTGAAAACACATGGAGCATGCTGCCATCCGGACGACAACACCAAACAACACTGTGTTCTAAATGAATGTCTCTGTGGTAAAAGAGTCCTTATACTGAATGGGCCCGCCTCATGTCCAGACATGTCACCTGTGAAAAATGTCAGAGGCTTGACGATGCAACAAAGGATGTCCCACAATGCCATCAAGAAAGATGAAGAAATAATTTGGCTTTCAAAACTAGAGCAGCTGCTCTCCTCTGTTTTAAAATGTTTGCAAAGTGTTGTTATATGGAAAGGTGATGTAACACATTGGTAAGCATGGCCCGCTTACAACAAAAGTAGCATTTAGCACAATAACATTTCACAGTTTCACAGTCTGACATGTTCACTCTGTGAAATTAAATGTAGGCTTTTAAGGATTTACAAGTCATACAAGCGTGCGGTATGAATGTTGGTAAAATCTGTATATGCAGTTTGTGTATCTGGTCTGCCATCTTCCTCTTGCTGTTGTGTTACTCCGTGTTCCCTCCAACATCATGGGGCTATGGTCCACTGGGACCTTCTCTCTGCTGTTTTGTTTTATGTTTATGACAGTGCTGAGAGCTTAGCATTTTTTATTTTTAGTTTTTGGGCTCAGAGCATCCACTGTTCGAAGTTAAAGACATTTCAAGTTCTCACAAAAGAGTGCCACACTTCAATCAGGCTTTCTGTAGTCTCAGAGCTGCAGATGGAGGCACTACCGGCACTTCCACCGAGCATCTGTTTTTGAGCTACGAGCTAAAAGCAGAAGAGCCCAGTGGGCACAGCACTGTTCAGTTTATTTTGCAATCTAATGCACCGGAATGATCACAGCACAATTAACCACTTAACATAACTTTGGGAACAGACGTTACACACTGAATGTGCATGGAGCATTCAGCCTGAGCAATCCAGTGCAAATACTGCACATTTGAATAGAATCATTTGACATGTTAGTGTAGGTGTGTTAAGAGCTATTGTCATAAGGAATATTCCCATTGTTATCCCCAGCAAGAACATGAGATATTCTTTGAAATCCAAGGAAAATATTTAAATCTATTTGCTTTGCTGCAAATTTAAATGCAAAAAAGTCGGATTTTTGCCAATTTGTTTTAGAAGTTTGCAGTTTTAGCTGATAAACACTAATTTATGATGATGTTCTTCATAGTATCTGGATCACACTGGAGAAACATTGTCTCTCAGTTTCAATATGTGTACAAGAATCTTGCTTCCAATGTTTCTGCATGTATTAAACACCTGAGCTAAAACTACCAGTCTTTAGGGTACACGTGTTTTCATCCATCTGACATTAGACAGCACAACACTTACATTAGCAAATCCTCTCAGCGGCACACTGAGCTTGAGTGTGTATGCCTATTCGAGTGTGGTGCACACACCATACGGTCACCACATGTAGAGAGACGGAGCCAGGTGATTGATTGATGTATGCTTCCTCTGTGGATGTGTGTGTGTGTGCGTACGCGTGTGTGTATGTGTGTATAGTGTTGCAAGCCAAACAGTGCGTCTGTCATCAGAATTCAGTTTCCCTCTGAGCGCTCAAATCACTCACATATGGCCCCACAGCTGCCCCTGAGAGCAGCACACACACCTGAAAATATTGGCTTCCATTGACTAATGAAGCTAGATTTGGATGAGAAGCGGCAAGAAGTGTATGTGTGTGTGTTGGGGATATTTTGGCTACACCAATAGTAGACTACAATAATACTGCATGGTGTGTGTCTGTGTGTTTGTGTGTGTGTGTGTGAATGAGAGGTTCAAGTGTCAATTACACAGGAAACTACAGAAATAGCCCGCACCACCGTCCAAAATGTGCACGTGCATGCACGAAGGCTCTCTCAAAATGTGGCTCCTGATATCCAACTTCCTTTTCAATCATCAGCTAGTTGGCTTGACATTTGTGGAAATGTGCAAGCTCACATGCATCATCAACACATCAAACGTACATACACACATTTCTATAAACATACTGTACTGTATATATATATCACATACTGCGAATACTTTGTCTGAATTTGTCTTGTTTTTCTCGGACAACTAGTTTTGTGAGCAGGGTAAATTAGTGTGTACCTACAGTGTGGGTGTGCACTTTTTCTGATTCATTACAGATACCTGGCCTCTTCCGCTCACCTCACCCTGCAGAGAAGGGCCGGCTGTAATTAGGGATCGGGGTCTTAATGACATCTATTTATCTGCGGCCTATAACAGCGTTCAATCAGCACCGCAAACAACGCCCTTCTTCCTAATCAAGCCAAATTCAAACCAACAAATGCATTTCAAATTTATTTATTAACCTTTAAGGATATGTTATGGGAGAGTGCCCCGGGCCCAGATAGGATATGAAATGTTGCTATTCTTATGAACCTATAAAGACAGTTGGGACAAATACCTCTCATTAATTAATCGCCCGAGGATAAGGTCACTATAAACAGCGAGTATACATTATAATCTAGCAATGAGAAGTTGACAATATGTTCAGATTTTATCAGTCTCCTGATGCTTGTAAAAAGAAAAAAACTGAAGAAATTAAGAGTACAATCTACTCAGGGAAGGCTGCATATAAAACAACATTTATTGGTTTAATAACTTCCACAATCAGTTCGGTCAGTCAGCGCTCGAATGCACAAGCAGCTCTAGCGGAAAGCTTTTGTCTGGCATTAGAATTAATGCAAGAATGCATAAACGAGGGTACGCGATCCGGCTGCTGTTTGTTTGGGGAAACATGCAACATCTCACCGTAACATGTATATCATGACTTTAATATGTTTGCGATGCCACACCAGCTTCTCATTCAAGAGTTCGAAGTGGCTGCTTTTAAACTCAAATAGAAGTTGGCCGTTTTCATTGCCTTTTTTGGTGACTTTACTCATAAAACAGCCTAGTGAATTATAACTTAATTTTCGAGAATCTGATGTTGTACTCAACATCAAACATATGGTGTAACCACGCTGTGGCTGAGTGCTTCAGCTTTGGCTTCGAGTCCACTCTGATTTTCTCCTGAAGCCATAAATTTACAGATGTTATACCAACTGTTTACATTGCACAGTCTTTTAAATCTTTATGGAAGAAGTAGCCTGAATAGATAAGCATCCAAAGGTTTGGGTCTCATCGCAATACTGAGGCCCTCAGATTTAGTTTAGCATCTGCAACCAATGTGCACCAGCATTTTAAAACTCTGGTGGTGTAGCTTCAGTTGAAGGAATTTGGCGAGGCCAACTGGTGGCCTTCACATGGGCTGCTGTTTAAAAATTCAACGTTTGTCATCTCTCAGCATTTTTCTGTAATTTCTTCATTTTAAACATTGAGCACGGTGAAGTAAAGGTAAACACGCAAAACATTTTAAATGGTCCTTGACGAAATGTGGCGAAACAGAGAGCCACACAAGAGAGGAGACTGGGGAGAGAGAGAAGAAAGGCATCCATTTAGGCGCCCTGTGGTCTAAAATATATTTAAAGAGAGGGCTTTCCAAACAAAGTCTTTCAAAATGACATTACATTTAATTCACTTAAGTAGTAAGTCGGCCTTGCTTTTAACACACAGATGCACACACAAAAGGAGGCACGCACACTTACACTGACTTGCATTAAATCAGTGATTATTTAATCAAGCCAGAAGACCAGCTGGAGGAATTAACTAAATTCCATACTGCCAAGACCAATATCCTATACACTGAATCAGAGAGATACGCATGCACTCGAACACACACGCAAGTTCTTACATAAAAAGGGGAAGAAATAGTCCTTTGGATGAGGATGCAACGATAGTCTCAGATAAAGATTAGCTAAAATTTATCCTCCAGTCACACACAAACTCACTGAAAAGCATCTGGGTCCAATCTAAGAGAACCCCGTGCAGGTTCTACCCACCATTATCTGTTTGTGTGTGCAGGTCTCAGTACGTCGTTTGCATATGGCTGCAAAAGTCCATCTGTGTGGTTTTGTCTGAAACTACTGTGCCGTAAATGGGTTCTTCTAATAGAATAACTGAATTTAAGTCAAATAAATTTAACTTGGATTTAATGACTTAAATTTTGTTAGTTTATTCTTACTGAACAACGAGAAACAAAATGAACAAAGCACATATTTGTGCACATGCACGCTTTCTTAAATATTTATT
The DNA here is from genome assembly GCF_057381915.1 of Diplotaxodon limnothrissa. NCBI lineage: Eukaryota > Metazoa > Chordata > Actinopteri > Cichliformes > Cichlidae > Diplotaxodon > Diplotaxodon limnothrissa. The sequence goes on along the minus strand of NC_140616.1, from coordinate 15,354,951 downwards.
AAAATAATTCTTTTGCCCCTCAGCAAATATTTTATCAGTTAAGACAGATGAATAACTGAGCAATGTAATTAACTGCCTCTTCACTGAGTCTCATTCTTTGCACGGGTTCCAGTTACACAGTTTCAGACTGCCGCTTGCAATCGTAGCCCTTGTTCTGCTCCACAGCCTCTGTGATCTTGGTGTGGCAGCGCATGAAGCAGTTCTCCTCCAGCTGCAGGTTCAAGGCAGTGGAGTTGGAGTATGTTAAACCAGCAGCTGAGAATCTCTGAAGAAGCAGCTCAATGATATTGTAGATCGCCACAATAGCAATATACTGATATCTTTCATGTTTACTTCTTTTTCTTTCAGCTGCTCATCCTCCTCCATCTCAGCCTACCTCTAACATCCTGTTTTATCTCACAAACTCTCTACACGCTCTCCTTCAATACATCCTGAGGTTTTCCTCTTTTTCTCCTGCCTGGCAGCGTCATCTTCAACATCCTTTGTCCAGTATATCCAATCTGCACATGTGCCCTCTCAGCCTTGCCTCTCTAACTTGGTTTCCAAACTGATCAACATGAGCTGTCCCTCTGATGTACTAATTTCTAATCTTGTCCATTCTGCTCTCTCCCAATGAAAATCATCATCTTCATCTTCAACTCTGCCTCCAGCTCCACCTTCTGTCTTTTTGTCAGTGCCACCTTTTCCAAACCATACATCATAGCAGGTCTTACTACGATCTTGTAAACCTTCCTTTTCACTCTCGCTGCTTTCCTTCTGTCACAAATCACTCCTGACACTCATCACCATCCACTCCACTCTGCCTGCACTCCCTTCTTCACCTCTCTTGTGCCCTGTCCATTGCTTTGAATGGCTGAACCCAGGTATTTAAACTCATCTACCCTCAGTGCCTATCCTTCTTGCATGTTCACCTGTCCACCTGTCTCCCTCTCATTCACACATGTATTCTGACTTGCTATATCTTCAGTGTTTTACCAAGCTCTAACTATATTTTAAGGAAATCAACATGTCAACCTGTGGCCACCAAGAGACAGAAAAACAACTACATCAAAGGGAGTAAATTTACTAACCGAGTCAGACTCCAATGAGCAAAAGCACTTTTAAAAGGACAGCTGTCCAGTAGGAGTCTCAGAGGACAAGGAGTAGTCTCTAAGCCACTTCTGAGGTTAGGGGAAAAAGGTCAAAAAACTTGGGGTAAGCTAAGACGTGCTAGGATTTCAAAGAGGATGAAGTCCTATGATAGTGACAGTGCATCAAACCCCTAGTGAAATATGCTGGTGGGAAAATTCAAATCTGGTTGAACACACGTACAGACCTGACTTCTCTCTGACCAAAAAGAAGAAGCAGGTTCAAAGACAACCTCCACCCTCTGGTTTGCATCTATGTGGAGAAGGATTCGTTCAGCATGAGGATAATATCCCCAAACACACCTCAAAGTGATGCAAGAACTACTTTAAGATCAAAGAAGACCAAGGAGTGATGACTTTCATGGACTTGGGTCCACCTGACCTCAACCCCAACAAACACCTGCAGTGCCACTGAAAAAAGCCACAGATTCCTGACATCACAAGAAGCACTTTGGATCATTGTCAAATAATGTCAGGATAATGAGGGTTGTAAGTTTAAACAAAGTTGTGAGGCATTAAGGTAGAGGGAGATGCAAATAGGGACATTCAATATCTTACAAACACATTAGAATATGACTAACATTTTAAGCGTATGTGTTCATTCTTAAGTCTTTAGCACAAAGTCGATTAAACTGTTTAAAAATCAGTTAATCTTAATCAAGTCAGATGAAATGAGAGAGATTCACACTACCAGCAATCTTTGATTCATTGCTTAAACAAACTAATTACAAGCCAAAGCCTGAGAATGTATTTTTAAGCAGGGAACAAGTTTTTTTCTTAACTTCTTAAGTGAAACCTCCTACATTTTCTGCTGATTATCTGCTCACATGATATTAGCAAGGAGGAAGAAATAGTACAGCATTAAACTTCCAAAAATGCCCTACCCCAGTAGCTCTGTGAAAGGGTACAACCGAAGGACTAATTACCCCTTGAGGAATCAAGAGACCTTTTTAAAAAAAGGATAATGATGACACACTGTAGAAAAACATTATAGTCTGTGGAGTACTTTGCCTTGACTCAGTACCTATAAGCCTGAGAGCCTGAAAGCAACAGGTTTTGCAAGTACACAGTTATGGAGCATTTGAGCAGTTTGCAATTCTAAAAGTACTTATTAAATGAGTTGTACGTGTCACTAAAGCAGCGCGAACTAATGAGGAAAGTTGAGAGGAGAAAGGAATTTGAAAGAAACTGTTGCTAGAATCAAAATTGTCTGTTTCTTATCACAATACCCACTGTTCTGTCACAGTGAGTGTGACCTTGAGCTTCCAAGCACAGCCTGTACCAATAATACGACCATCTGCTTCAGCAGCCCTCAGACACCCACCCCATTCTCCATTATCTCCCCTCTTTAAAAGCAGCACCAACAGAACTTAAAGAAAATAAAATTTCAGAGCAAAAGCGCTCAGCAGTGAGCCTACTGTGGCACTGTTTATGAGCAGAGGTTGGCAGTTAGGATGACTCGCAAGTGAAATTTCCAAATAAAACACATCCTCAGACATTAGCTATGTAGGGAGAGCGGGACCAGAATATTAACATCCTGTTTTTGTAAATATCTAGCGAGATAATGCCAGAGAGGGCACCCCTTGCTGTGAATAAATACATACGGCATGATGACAGCGTTTGAGGCAAAGCCCAGAACTGGCTGACACTAAAGCATTTTCTTTAAAAGGAATGCAAGTGACTGCTTACAATATAGCTATGTGTGGAGATCAAAATCTAAACAGCTGTCATATATCAGACCACACAAGTCACATTCTCACTCCTGCCAAGAAGATTAGGCATAACAAGCCCTTTATCCCCGCTGCCTTAGGCCTCTACGTGACGGTATAAACAGAAGGAAGGCGATGATTGCTTGTCATTGATTGGTATTTATGGCTTTGCAAATTGTGATAATGATGACAATGGTGATTCGTCTCATGGTTGTCGCCTGAAAGTCTGTATCAGCACCTTATACTGGTGACTTTCAGTTTCATGCAAGAAACTATCAATACCCGCCAAAGTGGCAGTGGCCCACCAGCACAAAAATAAGCTTGAAACATATTCTTAGTAACTTTGTTACATGACAGGTTGCGATAGTGGTGAAACTGCAAATACGCATGCGGATGCAACCACAGAATAAATATTTTAAAAACAGTCTGGACAGCTGAGGTGCTGAATAAGAGTGAAGAAATGACAACCAAGATCCTTTGTTAGTAAGAAATGTCAATACACATACAGTACACGTTCGACTTTGTGTGACAGTGAAATAAAAGGTGTCAGCTTACACAGCCAGTCTTTTATTCTAGGCCCGCATATCTCTGTGTGTGTGTGTGTGTGTGTGTGTGTGTGTGTGTGTGTGTGTGTGTGTGTGTGTGTTTATGTCTATGTGTTTGTGCTGAAGCCAGACGTAAGTGTCTAAAGCAAAAGCAGGGGAGAAGAAAACACCGGAACACGATGACATCACCATTACACGCACACCTACGCAAACACATCTCCAACCGTCAGACGAGAAGAGTGAGGTCAATGCATCTCTCTCTCTCTCACAGACACACACAAACACACACACGCCAGATATGGGTCACACACTGTGGCCCACTTCCCTCATTTCATTCATTCAGCCTTTGCGATCACTTCTTTCCGGATCCTTTTCTCCTTCCCGGCTCTGGTCTATTCATCCTCCCTCCTTTCAGTTAATACGGCACGTTGTTACCTTTGTTACGCTGCAGCGAGACTCTCGATTCCTGTGAAATGTGCAAAAACTGGCCTGTGCACAAACACAGGGCAGGCAACATTTTGGCGAAATCCTACTTCCATTGATCTAATTTTGATAAACGATCTCAGTTGCACTGACTTCACAGTTATGTGTTTCGGGTAAAAGTGTGATAACCGGTGGAGTGTATGAGAGGGAGAGAGAGAAAGATAGAGCGCAAGAGATGCAAAGGGAAGAAAGGGAAATCATTCTGCGTTGATCTAATTTTGATAAACAGCCTGAATGTATGCAGACCTGGAGTCCGTAGACCCGGAGATCGGGGCTGTGTGTTTGTGTATCTGTATGAGGTGAGTTTCCATCTGGACTACTGATGAATATCAAGTTCTTTGTACTTCTGTTTATCAAGCAACTCGTTTTATGAAGCTAAAACTCACCGTTTTGATAAGATAGCGTGAGATAGACTGTGTGCATTTTCTTGTATTCCTGATTTAACCTTGGACTTTCTCTGTATGGTGATAGAGGAAGAAAAAAACAAAAAAACAAACAAAAAACAATTCTCTATGTTGTGCTTTTTATCTTGGGAAATACTTCACACTGCCACCTCCTTAAGCATTCCAATTTATTCATTTTAAACAATCTAAGAGTAGAAATAAACATTAAAAAAACTACATTTTGTTCAACTCAAATCAAACCAAGGGGTTTGCATTTTTTGCCATAATCGACCACTTGCATGTTTTTAATCTGGCAATGTGCAAGACGCTCTCGATTATAAAGCCACACGTGCATTTCCTTATCTAAAATTACATTTTAATTTCCTCCTTTTAAAGCAGAGCACTTCATGACCCACTTCACACTGACCGGTATTCGACGTGTGTGTGAGCAGGATGTATACAAATGAAAGTCGGTGTCTGTGTGTGAATGACTGGGGAGCAAAAGAAAGAGAAAGAGAAAGAAGTGCGTGTGCGCGCGCGTGTGTGTGTGTGTGTGTGTGTGTGTGTGTGTGTGTGTGTGTGTGTGTGTGTGTGTGTGTGTGCGTGCGTGTGGCGTCATGGGAAGGCCCTGTAGGTTGACATAAATACACATGCACGTGTACACGCACACAACACACACACACACACGGGCAATGTGCACATAATCTGGTGTGGAAACCAGGGCACTGAAACCTTAACTCACCCCAAAACGGAAAGAGAGAGGCCTAGAGAGAAAGAGAGAGCGAGAGAGAGATGGAAATATACAAAAGAGCCTCATTATAATGGTCATCCATAATACTTGTTGTTTTATCCACTGGTATTAAGTGTCTTATTAACTGTCTTTAGACTGTTTTTACTGTTTACCTGAGAATAGTTCAGGGGGCTGATTCCCACACAACAAAAAGACCCACCTGATCCACTCAGGTGGTGGACTTTTGCTTTGTAAATTAAGTGAAAGTGTCTGTTTGAGGTGCTGAAAAGCTACACAGCCGGAGTAGTGCCAGCAGCTGATCAGTGCTGTATGTTCGGCTGATCTGCTAGCTTCAGTTTTGTCCGCAATGGACAATGTCCTGTTATCCAGTAGTCATGCAATTGTATAGATATGAATGAGGAGCAAAAAACAACATAATTTATGTGTGAATAGGTTCAACTCCCATGCACATATAAAGCAATTTACTTGTCATGCATCACTTAGCTGGTTGTTGTAATGGCTATTCTATGCTCCGGGCAGTCAACTGTAAGCTGCGGTTGGTTGCCGCTTCAACCGGTTGCCTCAAATGAGTTTAACTCAGTAATTGCACACAGTGACTCTTCCTGTCATTGCTACAAGACCCTGAATATCACTGGCAATTCAACATAGGTCCTAGTCTTCCTATGAGTACGGCCATGGCTACTCTCAGTAGTTGTTCTTTCAAACTTGTAACCAAAGGCTTCAATCTTTAAGCACATGCATATTGTAACCAGATTTGGACACCCAAAGCTCTGATGTTGTATAGCCGGAAAACTGAGTACATATTCCCATCAGTCACAACATTAAAAGCACCTGCCTAATACTGTCACTAAAAACAGCTCTGACTCCAGTGGGAATGGACACGTGACCTCAGAGATCAGGTAAATCTCAGCACTCGGGTTGTAAAACCACAGTGCCTTGTGGGAAGTCATGCATGGATTAAACTTCTCAGGAAAGCACATTTCTCTCTATTAACAGAGACAGGAAAAGTTTTCTCAGTCCCTAAATGTTCATTTTGAACTGATGAGAATAGCTGTGATGCTAATTGTTTAATACTGTTTTAATTTAAACAAGTTAAAGATGGGCACGAGTGTAAACTTGCACACAGACACACACACAGGCGCTACACATTACAACTTAATTGCTAAACAACCCTGGACAGGCAAGATTTCCCTAAATGACAAGAGCAGAAAGATAAAAAAAAAAAAAAAAAGACTGAAGAACAAAATACGACTGAGAAGAAAAGGAAAAAGAAGCGAGAGAAGACTCAACCATGCTGCACAGAGCAGCGTATTACACCTCTAAACGACCTCACACAATGCCCTGCACACACACATATTCTTGGCAGAATGACTATCTTCCCAATTAGCTGTAGAGGGGAAGTGTAAAAAAGGGGAGAAGAAGAGGAGGAGGAGGATGAGGAGGCCGGGCTTGAAAAGAGAGAATAGTGAATTGACTAGAAAAGAGGGAAATTTTCACATCATTGTCATTTCTAGTATTGTTAACTCCACAGCGCTAAGTTCTCTTCTTGACAGGTTTTAATTTATGTTCTAACACGGATAAATGAACTATTGTGGTGCACCGCTACATTTACCAATCACTTTCTCTACCAGTCATCCAGTTTAGCCATATGTGTCAACTCCTCACCCACCTGGCCACACGCCTGTCTCTTTCTCTACGCCCTGTCAATCTACTAAGCAAATGCTGCAATTATGAGCACAGAAAAAGAGCAGACGGGAGGAAAAGATAGAGGTTGAGCAAGGTTCAAGACTTTGCTGAAGCTGAAGATTTTCAGATTCTCCTCAAGCTTCAACCTGATTGTAAATAGTGTGTTTTTTTTCTGCTGTGTGTGAGCATCTGCACATGTATTTTAGTGGCAGAGGCCACGGCAGTGGGAAATGAGCAACACAGAGTGGGCACAGAGGTCAAGGTGATGCCTGGGAAGCACAGGTAGTATACAAAACACACACGCACACACACACACACAGGATTCAGTAACACAAGCTTTAGACACAGTGCACAGATACAAACCCACAACAACAGAGTAATAGAGGTAGTGAAATATAGGCAAGCAAAAGAATGGCTTTTCTCTGTGAAGTGTTAATCGGCTAAAGTTGTGATAACTTTTACAAAGCATTAATTGTTTCAATCCCTGTGTTTACTGCAGCGGTACTCTAATAAATTTTAAGCATAATGTATAAAAGTATTAAAAGGTCAAGTTAAAAGAAAAAAGTCAACAGTTTATAACCAAATCTGTTTAAAAAACATAAAAACAATGCTGGAAAAGATTTGTAACACTATATGCTCTGAAGCCCAGTTTGCAGTTGATCAACTTTACCCATCAAACTGAAGCCAAAAGGACAAATAATAAGCTCAGTCAGCTCATTAAGGTCCACTCATAAAAATTCGAAAGCCATACTGGAGTCAAAGCAAACAAATGAACACCACTTCAACAACCTAATGAGAGCTGAGCCAGGTTAAATGTGCATATAAAAAACGAGTTTTAAAGAAGATGATGAAATTGAATCTCAATACATCTGCCTGTCTCTATCTATCCAACCAGTTTTTGCTCTGCATTCAGTCACTTGTGGAAGCAATTCACACCAAGAGCTCTACCGCCTGCAATAACGAGTGCCTGAAATTAATGACATTGATTTCTTTGAACCATCATTACTGTGGAAGTGACGGCACTTTATAATTTCTTTATGCTCGTCTCGGTATGAGGTAACTGTTAGCTACTCTTAAACACGCTGCAGTGTTGACGACTGTATGCCGACATTAATGATGGAGAAGACAGTGGGCTGATAAGGTACTGCTGTGTCTGGTCTATTTAAGACAATGTCTGCCATGCCAAAGCTAAGGATTTATTATTATTTATGCGGAGGGACTTAGAGATGGCGAAGTATCTATGCTTGTTACTGCGAAAGAGACGGCTCGGAAAAATGTCCACAGTTTTGGTGCCTGTATACACAGACGCACAGAGAAAGCAGAGAGCATATCTAAGTAGTTTACTATGCTCCCGTATGAAAGACACTCATTTAAATTTGGCTTTTTATTCTGAATTTGAATAGAATTTGCATTCAGATTGATTGTAGACTTGAATTTTTCATAGGGTGTCATCCAGCAACATATTAATCACTAACCATGTGTTGCAGATGAATCATCTCACATGTTCTCTCGACTGACATTTAGCCCATTTTCAGCATGTTCTTCCCGCCATTTGTCTCTGCCCTCACATTAACTTTTATTGAGGGGGAATAAAGCTAATCCTTCTCCTGGGGCCTGTTCTTCGTACCGCGCTAAGTGAGTTAGCTGGATGAGAGTGTTGACGATTTCGCGTGATCCTGGATCGTTCGGTTCCCCGAAGCCCATCCGGGACTTGCTGTCATAGCAACAGAGCCGTAAGCGTAAACCTGCTGGGGAGCAGGTTTACTTTATGTAAACAGGATTAGATCGCGGCCACGCAGGTATGTCCGCGTCATTCATACGAAAGCAACAGCGATATTCCACCACTGTTTCACCATAAATAAATAACATCAATGTAACTAAAGATAATGCAGCACTTGATCCTTTTATTGATTTCACACAGATACATACAGGTCATTCCCTAAAAAAGGGAAATGTACTATTAACATTCTATTACATGTATGTGATTATTACAGATGTAATTCATATTTCAGAGTAGTAATTGTAAATTACTTCGTGTAATCAAGATGAGAGACCACGGCTATAAAAGCGAAGGTGGATTTGGGAAGTCTGTCGCAGTCATATCCTGTCCGTTTACGCGAGCAACCCATTGCGGAAGGTGCAAGATTGATAAGGAGAGTCCTCAGAATTCAGCGTATATTGCGGGACAGACAGGATCCTTTAGCTCAGCGCGACAGTGTGCTCATAGAGAGATATCGATTTTCCCGTGAGGGTATTATTCACTTAACCAACTTGTTGACGAGGGGGTGCAGGACCACCACCTGTCTTTTTTTTTGCTCTGCCCTTTTCTTGGTTGCTGTTATGAACAAACAAACAGAGTATTCCAGGGTCTCTTTCCAAGAGACGACAAGCAATATAAGTGATAAATATTACCATTCTGTAGAATATTCTTATATTTCACTTTTACTTGTTCCCATGTTCTAGTGGGTCCTGTTGTGGCTCTAATGTGAAAGGGGATATAATATAACATATTATAATATAATATAATGTAATATAATATTGGATAATATGGTGTGATATGATAAATCTACCCTACCGCCTACTGGTGTTGGCCAGAGGGGCCGATGGCGCAATATGGCAGCCTGGCTTCTGTCAGTCTGCCCCAGGGCAGCTGTGGCTACAACCGTAGCTGCCTCCACCAGTGTGTGAATGTGAGAGTGAATGAATAGTGGCATTGTAAAGCGCTTTGGGTGCCTTGAAAAGCGCTATATAAATCCACTCCATTATTATTGTTATTATTGAATTACTTACGAGTTTGATTTGTCAGCAACTTTCTGCCAGCCCTCTCTCCTTGCTTTTGCAGCCTTTGCAGTGTTCCCTTGCGTTTTAATTAAACTCTGAAACTCCTGAAATCCCTCACTCAAGAGTTCTTGCTCTGCTGCCGAAAAATACCGAGCGCGCTCCTTCGACATTTTCGCCGACCAATCAAAGGGTTGCCGATCAATGTTTCTACTATCGATGCGTAGCCCCTGTTGGGCCACCCAGTGATCTCACATTACTTCATCCAGCTATACTAATCGTCAACAACAGGTGTGTTCGGGGAACCGGAATAGCGAGCTCAGAGTTAGCGCGATGATTTGGTCTTGGATGTTTCATTTGATCTTGGATGTAGTAAGCGACGTACGAAGCACAGGGCCCTGGTCGGTAGCCACCAGGTAGTCCAACTTCAATAACGATACAAACATTGTTGCTGTTTAGTTTTCTGTCTTGATTTATGTCCAAAGTGATAGCAGGGCTTTATTTTATTGTGACACTGGAAACAATTGTACATCCACAGTGTTTGTTTGACTTTGTGACCCAAAGTAGAGTTTGTACCCGAGAATGGCTAATGACGTCAGACTCAGGAAGTGGGTGGGCAAACTGCAATCGGGAAATAAGAGGCAGCCTAACTGGACCTAATGCTACTCAGCATTTTAACACAGGGCAGCTGAGTATGGATGGGAAAATAACTGTGCAGGTATAAACCACAATTGTAGACCACTAAAGCCTCCATGTTTTTTTTCCCTGCCAGTTCACTCAAGAGTCATTAAGAACATTTTCAAGGAAAAAACCATCAGGGGGTTATCAAACCCATAAGAATGAATCCTCTGGGCATCATGAATACTCGCCTTGAAATTTATGTTGATACTACATACAGTTACAATCAACATAGTTCAATTCAGATCATCTGCCCCACAGAGTCATTTCTATACCTATTATGCTAGTGTGGCGCAGTCTAGTGAAAACCGCATATCACTCAGCAATCTGCATGCTTTGGGGTGCACCATTTCCATGCTACAGCATCCCTGTGTTTAGTATGCAAATGAGTATGAGATGCAAATGCTCTCTTGTGTATGTGTTGATGCATCTGCACATTCACGTGGAAGCGATTGTGCCAGGTTATTCTAAATATCTCCGTATTTTAATGTATTCACTTATTCTATGACACCACTGAGGCTCCAGCGATGCTAAATGGTGTGATCATCTCAGGGCCCATTTGACATTTTCCACCAAGACAGGCCCTCAGGGTGGAGTTAGAGACTAAAACATCAATATCTGAATTACTCTAACCCCTTCACCAGCCCTTCCTCCCTTCACTCCTCTCTGTTTCCCAAAGTCCTTTTGCTGCATTGGGGCCACACACAAACACTCGTTTAAAGAAAAAGACACACGCACACACACTCGGGGTGTTGATGGCCATGCTCTAGCTGTCAAGAGGAACGGAAGAGATCAGCTATCCTCCAAGTAGTGTGCGCGTGTGTGTGTAATCGATGTCTCATCTTTGTTCCATTTGCTCCAGACAGAGCCATGTATGATAACCCTTGTTATCGGAGAGCAAGAGAAAGACAGGGCTGCTCGGGGACTATCACCTGACACCCTATTTGTTGAGAGATTTTCATACTGTTTTCACACAGTCCTCCATCTGTCGAGAAAACAGCGTTAACGTGCAGAGGTGTCCTAGCTGACTTAAAGAATTTGATGTCACCTATGGGGCTTTAATTGGACTTGGTGTCTTTTCACACATGGCTCGCAGCCGCTGCCAAAAGTCGGATCTAGCAACAGGTTTGAAACCTGGCTTCAAATCCAACTTGGCTCTGACACCTTCATAGGCAGTGACTACAGCTACATCAAGAGCAGAACTGAAGATATAGATAAGCTTAATTTAGAAGAACTTCACTATTTATGCTCAGTGTATTTCTGCAATCTGTACGTTTCTGCTGACGGAATAAACTCATGTAATTCTGCAGTTAGAATCTCTTTTCAAGTCCTTGTTTATTTTTTTATCATTTCGCATCCCTTTAAATTCCTCTTCTTATTTGTTTTTTTGTGGGAGGGGTACTAGCTAGGCAGCCTGGTGGTGCAGTGGTTAGCACTCATGGCTCACAGCAAGAAGTTCCTGGGTTTGAATTCAGTGGCTGGCTGGGGTTTTCTGTGTGGAGTTTACATGCTCTCCCCATGCTTGTGTGGGTTTTTTCTGGGTACTCCGGCTTCCTTCCACAGCCCAAAAGACATGAATGGGTTATGTTAACTGCCAATTCTAAATTGGCCTTAGGGGTGAATAGTTTCTCTCTCTCAGTGTAAGCTCTGTGATTGGCTGGCGACCTGTCCAGGGTGTACCCTGCCTTTTGCCCTATGACAGTCGAGACAGGCTCCAGTTTCTCAGATGCCTGAATTGAATAAGTGAAAGAAAATGGATAGAAGGTATTTTATCCTATTTTGACAGGACAGTGCAGAGAGCAGACAGGAAAAGGGGAGGGAATAGTTTGGACTAGAAACAAGGTCTCTGCAGCGAGAGCTCTAGCCTTCAGTACATCAGGTCATCAAATTAACCAGGTGATCAGTAGTGGTGCCATATTTTTGCATAATTAAAGTGTTTGAAGTCAGTTCAATGAACTAGCTATAGATGCTACAACAAGTCAGGCTTTTATGTGGGAATGTTTTTTAGGCTACTAAATGTGCTGACTGGAAATTGGTAAAAGAACACAAGGTGCTAATTTAGAAATTTAGCATCTAATACACAATACCTATTTGCAGTAATCAATATCCTGGAAAAGGTACAGAGAAGCAGGATAAAACTGAGCAAAAATTGACCACATTACAAAAAAAACTCCCAACAAAAATCCCTGAAATCAAACCAGTGGTTAGAAAGAACAGTGAAGAGGATTCTTCGTTTACAGCGAGAAATGCAACTGGGTCAGTCAAGGACAAGGAATCTCAATTTTTCTCTCTGTCTCAGCTTCTATACCACCCCTGCAGAAAACAATCTGTTTGAGAAAGAAGCAAAAGAGAGAGAGGGATACAGTGTGGGAGAATAAGAAGGAAACAGAGAGAGAAAAAGAAGGAAAGGGAGTGAGCAAATTACTACTTGTGAATAAAATTTTGTACTAACAGCTTGATATCATCCAACATAGCCACATACACACAGTCACACACACTATCATTCAGCCGGATACAGCCTGAAGGCTGACTTATTCTCCTCAGAGTGCTTCATGCACTCTCATAATGAGACACACACACAAACACTCTTGTAGACTCACTAAAGACACCTACAGCTAGCAAATACCAAGACCTTCAAAGTGATGGTTAGCACTTAGTCATTACTGAGCGATACAAAGAAACAGGGAAAGAGGAATGGGATGAGATAAACTGAGGGAGGTGAGCGTGTGTGTTTTTGAGAGGGAAGTGGAGAGAACAAAAAATATCGAGAAACATTCACAAAAAGAAAGAAAGATCCAAAAACCTGATTTCTCTTCTTTTTTTATTTTATCTTCTGGTACATCTTTTGTCTCATCTCATCACAGCGAAAGAACAAATAACAAAAAAAAGACACCCCACAGGTTGGAGAGGAGTAAACAGGAGGGGAGGAGAAAGAATCACTTCCAACAGTAGCTATAACAACACCAGGAAAATGTGCTTTTACTGTAACTGATACAGAGAGCAGTCGGTCGAGCTCTTGCTCTTGCTCTGCACGTCCGTTGTTTATTAGAGTAAACGCAGAGCCGAATGGACAAGCAATGTCAGTAAAAAACCTATCATCTTACATCACTCATTACTCTCTCTCTTTCTGAATACACACAGAATACCGAATAATCCTTTAGTTTTACTGTGCAGAGAGCCAAAATTCAATGCTCCCTCTAGTGGTTCAAAACTTTACTTGCAGATTCATTTTCATGCGTTAAGTGCCAATTTCTCAGTGGGGCTAAACCTGCAAGTCTGTGACAAGCCTACACTGAGATGATTGTCATCAACAAACAAACAGATCTACGATGAAATTTAGGCAAACTCGTTTTGGAAGGATTATTTCCTGGCAAAGACTTTTTTCCTCCTGTGGGCGTCATGTGTCGGGTCACTGACAGTAAGCAGAGTTGTGGAAGTTAGTTTTTTTTTCCTTTCACATCTCAGCAGAAACTGAAACAAAACCACATTAAGGCTACGTGTGATGGATTATTTGCCATAACAAGTTGTTTATCATAATGTTCATGAGCGTAAAAAGCAAACAGCTTCATCTGCGAGCAAGCAAATGAATCGCTGTAGCGCCTAATTTGCTGACAGCAGGTATAGATATATTGATTCAAACCAGCAATATAATGAAATCTTGAAAGAAGACAGCAATTACACCCTTCAGTGTGGCTTTTTGTGCTGTGCATTGTGTAGTTTGTACAGCAAAAGAGTTGTAAATTATTAAATTAAATTAAAAATAATCAAACTATAATAATTATTAGTTAAAATATGAGTGTTTGTTATTAAAAGCCCGCTTTAGCTCGTTTTTTAAGCTGTAAGGAAAAAAAATACATCAATAAACAACATTTATAGTTCAACAATATTTAGCTGCAATCGTGATAATCAGGAGTTATGATAACTGTCAACAGCTAATAATAACTGATTATCAACCGCACACAGTTTAAACCTTAAAGGGCTGACATCATCTTCACAAACTGACAGGACCAAACGTAGCACAGTCTCACTCAGAGCTTTTAGGTGGTAGGCATAACAGTGATCATTTGCTCAAAAGTTTAAGTAAAATTGTAACGTTTCTGCGCAAGGGGGATTCGGCTTTTTGAGACTTTAACTACTCAAACCATCATCTGTCATTTATCGCCCACAGCTGCCAACTTACTCAAACTGCTTCTACCTGCCTGAGAGGAATTTAAGGGGATTTCACAGATTATGTGTAAAAGGACTCGACACTATGTGTTTATGTAGAGCAAAAAGACTCATACAAAACATATCGTTCTCTAAATGTCAAAAAAATTATAGTACTGGCAGAGTATCGCTTCTCTTTAGACACTCTTTATCAAAATGCCACATCAAATTTACGAGTTTCACCAGCTAACGGAGTGTATGAATTACACAGAGGTTCAATGTTTTTATCTAAAGACTGCCATCGCAGCAGGCAGACCAACATGTTCTCGTCCTAGGGCATTGAATACTGCCTATTTCTCAGACGTGGCAGGCATCAAGCAAATCCCTGATGCATTGACTGCAGCAACACTGGATGCAGTGGGCTAACTGCCTGCTTTTGAGGAGCAACAGCGATCTCATCATGAGTCATGAGGGGTAGCCGTGACTTTAAGAGAACTGCATGACCGTATGCCTATCCTACGCAGAGCTTAGCAACTTCTAAGGCAAAAAAACCCACCTTTGTAGTGAAGTCAAAGTGAGAAAAACAAAATTACCGCCATTGTGAGCACTGTGTTCTGCACTTCTGTTGTCATTTACTGACAGCTTTTGTGCTTACTTGCGTTTTACTGTTGCCCTCACCTGCTGCTTTGTTAGGTGTAGGAAACGAAAGTACTCAGTCATATTAACGAGTTATGATGTTTAATTTTTTGGTTTTGTTTTTTTCCACACTAACCCCACATATTGGAAAACAATCATGATGCTCAAGGCTACCCAGTGGGTGTTCCAAATTATAATCAAAATCACACTGAACATTGCGCTCTTACAAACCGCTATAGTACACTCTATTTTGACTCTGTGACAGGGCAATCAGACAAAAGACTGTTTGCTATTGATTCCAAATTACTGCCAGCAAGCTAAAAGATACCACCCCAGATGAACAAATAACAGGAGGTGCACATCCTGGACACAGATGGGAGTAAAGAGCGTGTAAATACATGGTGGAGCCAATTACACTGCAGACAATTGACTCTCATGGTTGCTCTTACAGTGTATGCCCATGTGAAGTGTGTGCCTGCATGTGAGAGAGTGTCCTTGTGTTGGCTCTCCATCAGCTTGTAAATAAAGTGTTAGGACAAAGACAGGAAGCAGCGCACAGTAACACCAACCAAGCCGTCTCACACATACACATACACACACACACACACGCACGCACACACGGTAAGCAACAATGTTATGACAATAACTCTGAGTTTTACGGCCCACTGTAGCTGCACATCTGGATAGCATCAGGACACACAGGCGCAGATAAAGACGCACGCACACATACGGACACACAAGCAGAGTAAGCGAGAAGCACAGAGATGATGTCGGAGAAGAGAGATGGCCAAAAAAAGACGCACACACTGCCAAGAAAAAGGCAGAAACTGTGTTGCTGCTCTCTCCTGCTCTCGCCGTCTCCCTTCCTTCAACTCATTTTATCCCTCTTTCTATCTGCTTCCCCCCCTTCGTTCTCCCTCTCTCTCTCCTTCCGTCTGTTCTCGTCTCTCCTCTAATCCTATACGACAGAGACACAGAACACAAATCTCCCTGTTGGCAGTGGAAGAACAGCATGTTTCAACTGAGAGAGTCAGAGAGAGAGGGAGCGAGAGAGAATGGAAAAGAGAGAATGGGAGAGAGAGAGACAGAGATTGACTGTTGAACACCAGTTGAGGTGATTTATGAGGCTGGAATCTGTGCTGGAACATATGTAGACACTCCTTGTCTTTTCCTTCGTTCTTTCTAGCTCTCACACACACACACACACACACACACACACACACACACACACACACACACACACACACACACACACACACACACACACACACACACACACACACACAGCTAAAACTCTTTAGCCAAACTGAGAGTGTCTGGCAAGTAGGAGGTTGTTAGCTGGTGTACAGTAGACAGATACACATTGTGCAGTCACACACTACATCTTCTGTAAGTTAACTTGGAGCCTCTGCGTATGAACCCCACACAAACCCATACACACATGTGCGGAAGCATTCGAAGGCAGTTACATTGGGAATCTCAGGGGAGCCACATGTCTTAATCATTTGAGGTGTGATCCAAAAACCTTAGCTAGAAAAGCATCCAACCTTTCAGCATCCAAATTATCGTAACGAGAAAAATCAATCAAGACCGTGTTTTTGTTCCAAACGCACCTCGACTCCCTTGCAAAGCTGTTGGTAATTTATGACGGCGCTAATATTTTTTAATAATAAATGAACAGAAAATATTAGATAAGCAGAATTGTTGCTTCTGCTGTAGCAAATGAAATATCAGCAGAGGAGACATAGAAATATAGATTTTTTTTATGTATTTATATGATTTTATCTTACATGATCAATGTAAAAGAAAAAAAATAATAACAAGAGGTACACTGATCAGATGATATTGGTAGAGTATAGATATGTCTGCATCAATGTTCGCATTATTAGATGTGACAGCATATATATGAGAAAAAATACATTTTAAGGCAATTAAATATTAGATTATGCACTATGATCATAAAGCTGCTTGAATGTACATGTTGTAACATAGCCTGTAAGTATAAACTGTCAATTTGATGGTTAAAATTGGAAGACAATGGGAGAAAGTTGAACTTTGCGAGTCATCAAAGCTTATCAAGTTAGCAGGTATGTCAGTGTTGTTAGCCCAAGTTCACAAAAGGACTGCTCAGGGGTGACTGACAGTGATGAAGCAGAAATGCTGGCAAAACTAGACGAGGTACAGAGGAAAGTTGGCTGTGCTGTTTGAGTTCTCTTTTACAGTAAAAAGGTAAAGGATTGTGGACTGGATTCAACTTTTCCCTGTTGCCTAGGAAGACTGGCCTTTTCCCAAATGATCAGGATGTTAGGTATTAACTCAGGGTAACACAGTGACACCCGATCAGCCTGTCATTTATGACCAATAAATCAGAATCAGAACCGTCTGGGAGTTGGACTTTAACAACTCGATCACTGACTTCATTTCCAGGAACACCAGAAGAAAGTTGGTGCTGTGAGTAGAACATTTTTCACCACGGCTCTGTTTAGATTATAGTGTGTGTTTGACTACTTTAGGTATATATATTGCGCTGTACAAAGCAGGTATTGAGCGGATGTGCCTCAGGAGGTAAAGTGCCTCCTCCACTAATCAGAAGGTCAGCAGTCATTGCCAGGTTTGACTGTGAAGTGATAGGTGCAACGCATTTAAAGTTTCAGAATAAAATGTGCTGTGTGAATGTGTGTTTGGATGAGTGAATGTGGACTGTGTTGTAAGAGCATTTTGAGTGCTCAGTAAGAGCAGAAAAACACTATATAATTTCCAGTCCATTTGCCAGTCCAAGGTAACAGAATAGTCATGATTTAATATGGGGCTAATGCACGCTTATATTTTTAAGTTGCCTAGTTTTATAAAGTGACCAAACTAAATAAGTGGTAGCATGCGTAAGTCCTAACAAGTAATAGTAATGATCCTCATAAGTACTAGCCCCCAAAGTATAATTTAGACACTACTAAGGGCAGGGATAGCTCAGTAGGTAGAGTGGTGGCCCCATGATCGGAAGGTCGGGGGTTCGATTCCCCTGAACAGCTACCCTGAGGTACCCCTGAGCAAGATACCGTCCTTATACACTGCTCCCCGGGCGCCCAATGGCTGCCCACTGCTTCACTGAGTGAATGGGTTAAATGCAGAGAGGAATTTCCCCACGAGGATCAATAAAGTACACTTTCTACTTCCTATTGTGAAGTACTTGTACGGCATCATTTCAATCGGGATTTTTCTCTCTCCTTGGAATGAATCAACACCAGAGCTTTATGAACTAGTAAGAATGCATGGTAACATCTGGAGGCAAAACAACATCGACAAAAGCTGCATTAGCAAGACAAACAAACGTCTTTCATATGACACATGAAGAAACTGCCCACAGGTGAGACTGCAGAATAAATCTACATATGATGCTGACGACAAGAGCTGAAACAGCGATTCAGTTAATCAGTTATTTAACAGAAATGAATATTCTACAATTCGACTGAGCAAATATTTATGGTGTCATTTATCAAGCTAAAAGGCCAAATTTCACCATTTATCTTTGTCATATTGCTGAAAAAAATATGCTTAGATTTGCAGTTTTTGATTGTAAAGTTGAGTGTTACAATGAGCCTTTTGACCGATCGGTGGATCATCGGCTGCTCACCCTCTAAACTGAATGCTTCCATTTTATTATACTAAAGCAAAAAAGCAAAACAGTTCTGATATATCTAACTTCTATACTTCATCAGATACAGAACACTATCAACCAATTTGGTGGTAAAAAATGATAAAAGACACATATTTGAAGATTCTACAATAGACTGTAAGAAATGGTGACAGGCAACTAAATATCAGTCTTCTTACTGTGACCTGAGATTGTAGGGAACTAAAGGAAACTACAGGGAACTGGAGTGGGTATTTCATTTATGATGCTCAAAACAAGAACCCCACCTATTTAGTAGCAAGCCAAAATAATCAGCCAATCTGAGCTTTTTGCTAATCTATCAGTATTAGCCTTTATAAGAGCTGGGAGAAACACCCTTCAACCATGTTATGAGTGTTGGTGCCGCAAATTTTGTCCACCAGAGGGCAACGCCTGTTTGAAACGGCGCAGACTGTAGCAGCGTTGTGCAAAGCCTAAAGAAGTAAATCAATGACCACATATAGCAAATTTTAGGGAAATCAGTTTTGGTCTTAAAGTCTTATATCAGTGGGTTTTTACTTAAAACCGATATTAATCAAGAATAATAAAATAACCAATAACAAAAATAATTGTTAGCTGCAGGAATTAAATAATTTTATGCTTATGATTAAAAAAACAAATAGAGTGCAAATAAACACCAGAAAATGTAACCAGGGGCAATATTACAAAGGAGTTGGTGGGGGAGCAGTAATGATCCCATAATGGAAATAGTGACGACACTGATAAGAAAATGAAGAAAAGAGTAGGCACATATAGGAGAGCATGGCCAGAAAAAGAAGAAAAACATGAGCAATGACTGAAGAGACTAAGGAGAGACTGAAAAAACAGATAAAAGAAAATAAAAGCGACAGAAATCCCAAACAAACACATACTTTCAGTCTTTGTAAGAATGATTCTGTAATATGACTTTGTCTGTTTTACTTCCCTATCAGTCGCCCTCCCAGGTTCCCATAGTAATCATTCAAACCTGATTGCTCTGATCCCTCCATTCTATTTGTCATTAAATACGACACACACACGCCAGACACACATTACCACGCATGGGCACCCATACACACCAAGAGACAGAAACAAATGCCATTTAATCAAATTGTATAAATAAATAAAATGTTTTTATTTCCCATAAGTCCATCTGGTCCCCTGCTTCTCATCACACACAGCCTTCATCTGCTGGTCAATAAAGCTCACACATATACACAAAAATACACACTCTCTAAATCAAAAGGCACGGATGACCACACACATTGGCCGGTGAATCTAAATGTAGATGAGTTCAGTCTGCCAGAACGACTGGTGGCAAGAAGAAACCTTTATCAAGCAAATCTATTTGTTTTCTGTTATTTCGCTCACTGCAGTTGACCATCCTATCAATCGGTTTAACAAAATGTTATCGACACGTGTTTCTTCACTTTAATTTCACAGCAATCTGCGATTTGGTTCAAATGTGACTACAGTTGTGATCCAGAGCTTCCACATGACTAACACACGACTGTCAAATGGCAGCGAATAAAAATAAAGCCAAACTTCGCTACCAGACTAAACCCATGCAGGTGGTTAACCAAAGCCAGACACTGTGTTTGAGCTGCTGTTTCTTTTTGTTCTTTTTCTTTTTCAACTTTGTTCCACAGTTTGGGTTAGGCAATAGGGTTAGTACGTACGGACTATTTTACTGTGTATTTCCAGGTATCAAGAAGGAAAACTCGGGAACTTTTTATCAAATTGTCTCCCAAAACAGGAAATATCAGTAGAAGTGCTGAAATACTGGATTAAAAGGGGTTAAAAAGGAAGAACTTAGGAAGAACTTCACTGAAGAACTTATACATTTAAAAAAACAGCCTTGAAGGTCAATGACAGAATAACTCACCTGTCTACTGATCCCAAATAATTCACAAGTTAGTGTAATGTATTAAGTACAGAAAGACAGTTAGAAAACTAGAAACAAGAGGCAACTGGACTTCTTTAACTCTGAAGACATTACACCTCTCATTCAAGAGGCTTCTTCAGCCTCCTCAGCCAACTGAAGAAGCCTCTTGAATGCGAGACATAATGTTTTCAAAGACTTAAAGAAGTTCAGTTGCCTCTTGTTTCAAGATCTCTAGACTACCATGACTTGGATGACTGAGAACCTCTACAGAACCTCTACTTCCATTGTGAAGCCGTGGAGGCTCACAAACATTCATAGCATGGGGGAAAAAATTACATCTGACCAATACTCAAGTGTTTCTTGTGAAAATGGAAAAGTGCAAAAAAGGCAAATGTGTATGGAAGCTTGTTGACACCAATGAAAAAAAAGAAAGAAAAATGCCAAGAATAGCTAAGTCAAACGTTCAAGTTACTGTATTTTTCAGACCATAAGGCACACCGGATTATACGGTGCATCAAGGGAAACAAAACTTTACTCAACTCAAACTTCAGTAACCCTACAAAAGTCACTGCTGTTTAGTTTTCTGTCTTCATTTTTGTTGGAAGTGATAACAGAGCTGTACGTTTGAATTTTTTCACAAATCTCTCAGTAAGAACATGCTATATCATGTTTAGGTGGAAACCAGCGAGCTAACTTCCAGGTAACTTCTAACTCCATTAAATTTAATAAATTCTGTTGTCATGGATGCCTGGATGTTAAACTTAGTTGTTACACCTGGTAAAGATGAAAGAATTTAGACAGTGTTTAACTCTCAGTGATGCCGCAGTGTTCGTTTGACTTTGGGACATGAAGGAGACCGAGGTTTGGACCCAGATTACTCAGTGTCCGCGAGGCTCCTGACTACAGTAGCCGTAATGCTCCAACAATTTATCAAATGATGTGGCTTTGCAGCTTACCAAAGTTATACTAAAACATTTTTTGACAGATTTTTGAGCGCCGTGTACCACATAAAATCGGTTCAAGGTCAGTAAGAACAACCAGAGTCCATACATAAGGCGCACCAGATTATAAGGCGCACTGTCGATTTTTGACAAAATTAAAGGATTTTAAGTGCGCTTTATAGTGTGGAAAATACGGTATTATTTTTAAAAAATTTATATTATATAGCTCAAAATTTCGAGTTATTTCTGTTATTTCAGTTGAAATTTCAAGATACTAACCCAAAATTTCAATTTATTTCGAACAAACATTTGTCAGTGGCGGAAACAAACTTCCATAAATATGACCCTGCCTTTAATGAAGACCCTTTCATTGATCACTGTGTGAAGGTTCCATAAAAATCTGACCAATGATTGGAAAAGGCAGGCAACGTCTCATTGGTTCATCAGTCAGATGAGCCAAAAACTAGAGTTCTGATGTTAATAATGCGTGACTCTACATACAGAATACAGAAAATGTGATTAGTCATACGCTGTCTATCCCACCATTGTTTTCCTAAAAAGAAAGTTTGAGCATTTTGATAAATTAGAAAACGAGGACCCATTAAACAAGCTGCATTTTTTAACAGTACTCCAGCTACACTTTGCGGAGCCTTTATGTCTCACTTGTTATTAACACTGAGCAGCCCTGATAAGAACCTGTCACATCCTAAGGTTTGGAGATCCTTTTAAGGCCACCGTTCATCCCGATATCCCTACTGATGGTTTTTGTTCACTAGTGCAAAGTTCAGCATCGCAAAGTTCACGGCTCTAGTTCCTAAATTATCTGGAAGTACTATTCAGTGCACCCAGAGAAGATGAAACAGTGGTAGGGGAACTAAATTTCCTCAAAAAGTTCCCCGAGATAGTTAATACTGTAAAAACAGCTTTTAATATCTGGTTTTATTACAAACTTTTATGGGGCCAGCCTAGAGAAATACAAGCTATGCCTAATACTGATCTCCAAATCAAAAATGAAAATAATGGCTCATTAAAGCAGAGCATTAATGAGTCTTCATACTCTGTAACCTTTTACTACACATAAGAACCAATGTGATCTGAAGCAAATATTAAAAGGATAGAAAAAACTTTAGCCAGTTAGCACAGCACTGGGTTTTGTCTTTTTCTTTTTTATGCTTTTGTTGTCGGAGGGAAGGAGGGGTGGGTGAGCTTAGCTTGAATGGTTTGATTAATTCTGATGGGAGATATTGAAAAGTTCTCTCAACCTGCATTTCCTAAACACATATCAAGGCAAGCACGCAAACACACACGCAGGCATGCGCTCACACACTACGCCCGCTACACACACCAACTCCACCCCCTGCTCTTGTCTCTGAATGAATCGTTCCTTGTCTCTGAACTGATGGAGCGATAAAGTTGGTTTAAACAGCCGTAGACACACCGGCACACACTGTCGAGGCAGGAACATGTGTTTTACATCAAGAGCTCCCAGCTATACAAGAGCTAATGTTACCGTCTGCATGCGTGCGCGCGCGTGTGTGTCAGAACAAGAGTGCAACATGTCTTTGCAATCTCCTATCAGCTTTTAATCTCCCTTCAGCAGAGAAGGGGCGACTGAGTGAAGGAGAGAGAGAGGACTACAGCGAGAGAGAGAGAGAAGGCACTCAGTGAGAGAAAGTGATAACCACTCAGTGAATGGCGCGGGGGAGGGGCCTGAAGTTATCCCCTATCTCTCCTTCCTCCCATTACTCACTTTGTTTCGCACGGCTTCTTTACTTTTCCCTGCCTCTGGGGGAGAGGGAGCGTGCGAGCATAAGTTGCCCGCTCTGGTTTAGATGCGCGTGTGTGTGTGTGTGTGGGTGGGTGTGTACGCGTGATTTAATTTCTATTGTCTGAATACTGTGAAAGATGATGATATTCATTTTATCTTGTCGGGTTATTTAGGGCGCCTGCGTTGCAGGCAGCAACGTCAACGTTCATTCCTCACTTTGAGCTGACGAGAGCCTCAACAGTTATTATTTAGCTTGGAATGGTTGACTTGCTGAGTTTGTTCAGGCCATCCACAGTATTGGTGCTGTCCAATTTGCAAAGCGGTAGACTTTGTGAAGTTTGTTTGTTTAATACTTGTCTTGACGAGTCGTCTACTCGAGGAGACAGCGAGTGGATGAAAACATGGAAGTCAGGCGTGTAATTCCCTGGCCCATGGACTCACCGTACTAGTTTAGCTAAATATAAAGACTGGATCTTTACCAAAACCCGATCGTTCTTTGTCCAATAACCTTCTGCACAATTTTTAAACAGCTGCACTAAACACACAACTACAGAGTGAGCGAAAGAGTAACCTGCAGCTTGCATGTTATAACATTAACACTTTAAAAAGAGATTAAGAACACTCCAATAAGACTGACTCACTAAGAAATGAAGCTCCAAACTAGATCACAACTTATTGCCAAGGTGAGAGATTGTGATTTGCACCCAATTATGGGGCAGATACAGCACGGTTTTCAGTGCGCTAATGTTTAAATAGATTGGAGATGCTTTACAGGGGCTTGTCCTCTAGCTGTTTCAGGAGATAACTAAAGAATGCCCTAGCAGTTTCTTCTTTAATTGAATTCAGAAAGTACACTATATTACTCAAGTATGTGCACTTGAGTGAGGTCCCATTCTTAATTCATAGAGTTTAATATGATGTCAGGTGTCCGCTCATGGTCTCTGCTCTAATTTGTCCCAAAGGTCAGGCCAGTCAAGTTCTTCTACACCAAACTTGCTCATGTCTTTATGGACCTTGCTTTGTGCACTGGTGCCTAGTCATGTTGGAACAGGAAGCGACCATCACCAAACTGTTCCCACAAAGTTGAAATTGTCCAAAATGTCTTGGTACTCTGACACATTAAGAATTCTTTTTACAGGAACTAAGAAGCCGAATCCAACTCCTGAAAACAACCCCACACCTTAATCTCCCCTAGACCAAACTTCACACGTGGCACAATGCAATCAGACGCATACTATTCTCCTGGCAACCAACAAACCTAGTCTCATCCATTGGACTGCCAGACAGAGAAACGTGGGTTACTTTGATAGACAGGTTGGAGGACCCACGAATCCAACCAAGCCTTCTGCCACAGCCTCTCCGGTAAAAAATTATTTTAAAAAATTAAATAATAATACTCGCTATTACCTTTTTAATTGAGTGAATTTATGTGAAATTGGCATTACAACCATGAGAAATTTGTTTTGTTTCAACTGGTTAGCTCAACTAATGCCTAAACAACATAAAGGGAACATTTAATCTCAAACCCTTGCGTTTAATGACAGCCATGAGTCATTGCTTTTATTCCTGGAAAAGTTCCCACTATATGATGCATTGCAGACGGAAGCTCTCGCGTTGCAAGTTTTCAGGTTGAAGAGTTTTATAAGAGCCATATAAGACACCAAATTACAGCACAACTAGTCTAATGCGGCACAAAATATAGACAACAGGCCACACACGCTGCTGGCAGGGAAGGAAAGCGATTGCAATCTCGAGCTCAAGTGTGGCTTGATAGATAGCAGGTGAACGCGGCGAAATCAGCAGACAGGATACCTGCTCGTGTTGCAACACATCCTGTGGCCATCAATGTGTGAATAAACTCATAACAATTTTCACTCTTATTATTGCCTCCGCAGGTCTCCTATTATAGCAAAGCAAAGTGCTTTCGTAGTCTTACATTTCCACAAATTCCCCTAAAAGACCCCCATGAATATTAAATGCTATGTGGTTTTTTTTTTGTTTGTTTGTTTGTTTGTTTTTTTTGTTAGAGGGACGTAACAGTTAGAAAAGACACATGACAACCCGTGTAAATCTACTCGACTTGTAAATGAGCCTACCACAAAAATAGCTTCAAAAATCATGTAGTGTAAGGTCAGCAGAAGAAAACTCCTCCGCAAGATTTCAACATTATGCATCACAACAGCATTCAGCGTCGGAGGCTCTGGGGGCAGATGTGATTTACTGCTTGCTGTTGCTTACTGCAGAAACACAGATTTTGAACACAGGCCAAGTCTGTGTGTATGTGTGTGTCTGCGTGCACACTTTCAGACCTTATTAGGTTGTTCTTGTGGTGATGCTTAACCCCACTCAGAGTTTGGCAGCTGCTCCCCTTTCTCGCTCTGTCTGCCTTTATTTTTTTCCCTCATTCTCCCCGCGTCTTCTGTCTCCTCCTCATATATATTTTTTTATTATTTTTGCCTCTCACTGCTCTTCCTCTCTCTCTCTCGCTCTCTGACTCTTACTCTCGTGTCCCTTGGTGCTCAATTTCTTTTTCTGCTGCTCACTCAGTGGTCCTGATGTAATGAAACGCTTCTTTCCTGGTTAATCTGAAAATAGCGGGCTTTACATAATACTAATCATTTACAAATGTTTGCAAGGTGTGTGGGAGCGTGCATGTTTCTGTGACGTGTTTGTACGCTTCATTCATATTTATATATAAGGTTCAGCTTTTTTGCAGCATAAAGCATGACACAACAGAAATTCCATTCCTATTTTGGTTGTAAAATGGACATAAAAAAACACAATGACACTAAGTGGAAGGACTAATGTTTCAATAAAAAAAGAGAAAAAATTAGACAAGATCACACTGAGAAAAAAATATATTGACAATTTAGACAGTATATCTAACCAGCCAACTTTGAGGCAATAAAAATATGCAGATTTTTTTTTTCTACAACTGCTGATTGCACAGGGACTGTCTGCTGCAAAACTCTGCCTGTAGACTGTGAAAGAAAACACATGCAAACCTGCAGCTACCGTTTTACCAAGCATCTGTGCCTTTTCCTCTTCAAAGGTGTGACTTTTTTAAAAATGCATCACTTTAGTCTGACTGCTCATATTTCTTGAACTGTCTGACTTTTCAGCAAGTAACACGGTGGGAAAATGCTGTGCTATTATTACTACATTAATGTGGAATAAAATCCAATTAGTGGGAAAACCAAAGTTTTGAAGACTAAAAAAATACATAAATTGCAGTTGTTTTTATGCGATTTTTTTTGGCGCATTAAAGCTCTGACTACCAGGCTCGTGGCTATGAGAGAGAGAGAGCTGTGTTAGATCAAAGCAATAACAAGGATCCGCTTTCAGAAAGGACTTTCCCTCAAAAATGGGTTTATCCAAGTGACCTGAACCCAAAATACACGAATAAATGCTGGTCTGGAAGTGAATCCTATCAGACTTGGCTTAAACATAAGAAAAAAAAAAACATTCTGTTACAGTTGGAAAGATGAATTATAGTTCCAAGATTTCTGAGACGGGGAGATAACAGTGTTGTAATTGTGTTGATCTAGTGGGAAAAGACATATGAGACCAGTCTCTAAGTTTTCCTCTAATGGGTAACATAAACACAGACTGCAGATACAACCAGATGCTATCTGAGTCAAAGTGTGTCTGCTTCGGGACATCTGATTTTAGTGAAGCGATATATCCTCCTTAGATGTTCATAAAGTCTACTTATAAAGACAACTTTGAAAAATAAAAACATTCAAGGACATGTGAGCACATTGGTAACGTACAGTGACACAAAGACGCACACACACACAAACGGGGCATGCGTCCACACACCCATTGTTTGGCTGCACCTGGTCTATTAAGGAACAGGATAGATGGGACTAGGGGACTGTGTGAATGTTTGTGTCAGCATGCACGTGTGTGTGTGTGTGTGTATTCATTTGTGACTGTGCACAAGCTCAGAAGCCAAACATCTGCAACAATGACGCATCTTTGAATAAGAGTATACACACGCACACACACAGCATGCATATTATTAAAATGATGTCTCACATTGCGTCTGCTTCTTGATTCCTTCACTTTATCTTTATGTGTGCCTTTTAAAGAAAATTACAATTAATTAATTCTTAATGGCATTACCTGACATATAATATGGGGGCTAATTAATGCAATTCAATTTCATTCATTTTATTTATACAGCACCAAATCACAACAACAGTCACCTCGAGGCGCATTATATTGAAAGGTAGACCCTACAATAATACATAGAGAGGAAAATCCCAACAACTCATATGATCTAATATGAGCAAGCACTTTGGCAACAGTGGGAAGGAAAAACTCCCTTTTAACAGGAAGAAACCTCCAGCAGAACCAGGCTCAGCGAGGGGCGGCCAAGTGGTTTAAATCACAGACACTGTGGTGGCAGACTGTTTTATTTAAAACGTTAATAATGTATATTACTGACAGGACACAGAGCGAAATGTTAAGGCTTTTTGCTGTGTCACCCGCTTATGTTACTACAAGGTAATTAGCAGGCTAAGAATTATATGTTACCCACTCCATGCATTTGATTTCACAATGGCAATGGTAGCTGCCTCACAAAAACACAATGCTAACATGTATTTCAGAATAACAACAAGAATTTCTACACCCAACTCTTTGGGTTTGTATTGAAAAGTTCAATGTTCTTAACATTGCAAAAAAAATACTAAGAATGCAAACACAGTTAAATCAAGCAGAAAGATTCCAAGTGACTCAAAAAAAAAACCACAAAACAAAACCAAAAAACCCATTCATGAATTAATTACCACAAAACCTCAGTGACAAGAGGTTTCAAATTTTTGATTAGAAGACTTGAAAATTTCCTGAGGCTCTATGAATTGATACATTCTAAGCATTTTTGCTCCCTCTGTGTCTGCATTTTTCATCCACTGCAACAGTTCTATACATCCGTTATACAGAGGTGTGAATACCATGCTGATGATGTTCACACTATCATTTCAGTGGCCATTTAGTGCACAGAGAATGACTGAAAATGAAGCCCCAAACATCTGTTCAAGCTGGACAGGAAGTGTCTCATCTGTTTCATATGGAAAAAAAAAACCAGTGAAGGTCTGCAGCCACAGATGCACCGAAGACCAAACTCAGTCAGCTCTCACTAAAACTTCTTAGCTGTAAAGACAAGCAATACAGACAACACAACAGTGTCTTTAGCTTTGGCTCTATCCACTGAGCTACACAGGACAACAAGAACACAATACGAGTCAATATATATATATATATACTCTAGGAGCAAACAAGTCTGGAACAGTTGAAGCTGTGCTGAGTTGTGTCAGGCCCTGTTGTCTTGTACAGCCAGATAGTGATAAAGGGAGAGAGAGTGAGAAGGAGAACAAAAGAGAAATGTTCTTAAGGGAAATTGAGTGTACAAGATGCATCATGCCAGTGGAGCAGAATTCATAAACGAACTAGCACACAGACACACACACACACACAAACATGCACACACTAGTGGAGAATTCCTAATGAGTGAAGACCTCACATGGGACACAATGGGGGAGGCAGAAAGAAGAGGGAGGAGCAAAGGCTGAAAGAGAGAGGGAAAGAGACGGTGAGCGGGAAGGAGAAGAAGTGATGTATCTTTCTCTAGCTTCTACTCCTTATCAAGTATGCATGCCACTGAGCGAGTGTGTATTATAACTTCAGGGGCGGATGTGAGTTTCCACCGAGACGAGTTAAAAGTGAAAATCTCTGCATTCTGCTTGCACACGCACACACTCACACCTTTTTTTTTTGGTGGGGGGGGGGAGAATCGGCGGCCGCACGCACACATGCCCTGGGCGATCTTGCTACCTCGCCAAGAGGTCCTTGGGCCGCCAAGGTTGCCATGGCATTACTTGCCCACAAACACACACATACACACACACATCCACTTCCGCACTCTCTCCCTCTCACTTTCCCTCTCACGCACACCAGAGCAGGGTGTGACTCCATGTCCTTAAGTGAAGTGGATTAAAGTGTCAAGATGACTGGTCGAGCCAGAGTGTGATCGTGCATACTGTATATTTTTGATTGTGTGTGGGCCTGTGTGGTGTGAATATGAATATGGGTGCTGCACTTTTAAATTCTTCTCTAAATCTACTTTTTCCACTTGCTTTCTCGCAGTGAATTAGGTGCGGCACTGTGATGACGATTTCCGTGTTTAAACACGAGATGTACTTAAAGCGTTTGGGCGCGTCACAGCGAAGTGGTAATTGGCGCACGTCAGCAAAGATGTAGGTGGGAATGAACTCTTATCTTATTTTTTTTTATTACCTTTTGGGTTTGGCAGGATATCTGTACTGCACTTCTTTTCAAATTTTAAAATGTTCTCTCCTTCTTTTTAACATAGGCGGTTATTTCGTAATGTTCCCTCACCCTGTCTGAACGCTAGAAGAGACACATCCTTTTGTTACAATGCATGGGCGAAGTGTCTCCCCTGGGCAACTCACATGTTAGGCAGAGATCAGAATAAGCCTTGCAAAACACTGAAAAACTGAAGAACTAAAGTTAAAAAAAACTAATACAACTAATACTACATGTTAATTTATTGCTCCTTACTCCGTGTTTGTGGAAAGACATGCTTTTATTAATGAGCTCAGATACTTGGGTGGATAAAAAGAGAAAAAGTCATTAGTGGTCATTTGTCAATCAACTTTAAGTCATTTACTGGAAGCACTTTTGGTCAAACTATTTACCGTAATTTTCTCGAGCTTCTTTTTCTCCTATTTGTCAAATTGCATCACTCACTATTATCCAGACAAGGGCCGATTGTGTGGAAGAACTTGTGATTTAAAGAAGAGATGGGGAAAGGAAAGCAGAGGCAAGGCAACAGAGCCAAGAGACAGAGGAGAAGGGGAAGGCAGGCAGGGTTTTCAAATTAACTATTGGTCAGGGGTCAGATGGACATTTAATCTAACCAATCAGCTTCCTAATTACAGAAGTGCTGCCAGATTGGTGTATCCTATGCATTGGTGCGTATGTGTGTGTGTGTGTGTGTATGTAGCTGGCTAGAGTTGCGTGTAGAGGTCTTGTTGTAGCAAAATGAACATCTGGCCTTAATATTGGTTCCATGTGTGAACACACACACGTGTGTGTGTCTATGTCCGTGCACATATGTGCACACACACTTAGCCTGCGGTGAATTGCTCCTGCCTTACACCAAAAATGAGAGAGCGAGTGCGGAAGGAAAAGAAGAGAGAGAGAGAGAGAGAGAGAAAGAGAGCCCCACAAAGAGAAACACACAAGGACCAATGGGCTAGATGTGCAAGCCATGGCAGAAAAACACAGAAATAGAAAAGGACACACATAGCCACACATGCATGCGCACATACACACACTTCCAGTAGTGTGTATGTAAGTTGATTGTAACAGTAATTGATGTAAACGTCTAAATTACAGCTAGGAGCTAAAATAACCACTGTGTTTTACCGTTGCCATGTCGACATGATGAAAAACACCTGGTTGGTTCTCTGCTGGGGTGGGTGGAACACATGTTTCACTGGCGCCCAGCTAAACCAATGAAAACGCTCAATGTGTAAGTGACATGCGCCTGAACGAATAATATGCTCCCAACAGCGAGAGGCCATCTGAACAGACGGCATGAATATATTATACACATATAAGATATTATAAGATATTTGTATAGTTCTGCTTTATCAGCAAAAAATATATAAATAAAGAAACAAATCAATCGAAATCTACACTAAAATTATCCAAATTGTTTTAATGGCTTTCCTAAAGCTGTGCCAGAGGGGTGTGGTTTGTAATAAATAGGACAATTCACTGAGTGCCAGTAAAGTTCATACAATCACAGGAAAGTGTTTCTTAATACCCCAGAAGGATCAGTGCCTTATCTCGCTGCTTCCCCTTAACAGGAAGTTCAGCTACATATGGCAGCCCTGGAGCAAATAATAATTCAATGTCAAGGACACTTCAGCAAATGAGACATGTCAGGCACATGGGATGGAGGCTGAATGTCATATTTGAGGAAGCTCTGACTAATCTAAAGTCTAAACCTTGCTGCCAAATCCTGTGATTATAAAGTCAATTATGCGTCCTTTTCTAGGGCTGCTGACTGATTTTACGCTTTTGGAAATGGTGTGATGTGGCAAGCAGGTTGAGAAGAAACATTTCAGATTTTTTTTTCCCTTCTAACCCAAGTCAGACTTAGTCAATCAGACAATTCAAAACAGTCCTAAACAGAGGATTACCATTCGAACACGAGCCAACACCGAGTCAAGGCAAATTCTTGATTTACGCGAGCCAAAAATGCCAAGCTGTCACCTTCGAACTGCGCATGTTGTCAGCTGTAATGTGCGTGTGCGAGCATGACATGTGTGGAAAACCCAAAATGGGTCTAAATGTGGTTAAAATGGTGTCATTTGTTTTTCAAGCTAAATGTAATATTCCTAGCAGACAATGAGACCGCTGTGAACTGTCACACAGCATAAAGCCGCACACTGGTTTTAACTGTGACACGCACGAACATTCCCATCAGCGGACGGGCGCGCAGCTCACACATGAGGGACGCGCACATGCTCACACATGAGCGTAAAGGCCACTGTTTCCACAGACAGACACATAAACACACGCAGGTAAAAAATTATAGCAAACAGGTTGTCCGATTATGTTTCTGTTACGCCAAACACAGCCTGGGTTTTATACACTAGGCACATTACCTCACACACACACACACACACACACACACACACACACACACACACAAAGACGGAAACTCAGACACTTGTGTTTTTTTCTTTCCAACATGGCCTGTGTTTATTTGAGTCTGTGTCCTGATGGGAAATGTGACTGCTACACAAACAAACCGAGCAGCCCAGAAGAGACAACTTGGTGTGAGGGTGTATAAGAGCGAGAGGGAGAGAGAGGGCAAGAGAGAGAATGGATGAATATTAGTATGTCTTCCTTTTTCCTACACGCACACACATCTGCACACAACGCACACAAACTGCAGCAAGACACGGCGAACGCAGCTCTTTTAACCCTTCCAATAATAGAGTATATAGGATGCTAAAAGCGTGCACAAGAGCAGCCTCGTCTATGAGGTGAATTTTGTTAGGATGTCTGTAGGAAAAAAAAAATGTGCCTTTGAGCTTAGACCCCTCTCAACTGCTGTATTGATGTTTAATGGCTGTTGGACCTGTCGATAGTCAGCCGGTACTGAAGCAGTGGGTCGGATATGCAGTTTGCTGCCTCAGCAATGGCCGAATGCGTCGATAAATGAAGAAATCAACTAACCAACATCAAAAGGGTTCTTTCTGTACACTAAATATTGCCTACTGTACACTGCCAGGATTATGAAATAATTTGAAAAGATCAGAGCAGGAATCTGAACCATACTGACCTATATACAGTACTGTGCTGTGTGTCTTGAGTAACAATTCATTGAAATATGTGCAAACATCTATGAAAATATAGTACATAAGGTAAAAACAGTTGTTTGATTCTAACAGCTTGAATGTGACTGTCTGAACTCTCTGAACTCGCTTAAGCAGCTTTCTTGTCATTTCTCTAAGTATTACAAGAAAGTATAGTTCTTGAAGCTTCTTGAAGGACATTTATAGCTTTTCTTTGAATGTTAGTCCTTTTTATTCTGTCAAGATGATCCCACACTGCTTTAATAACATTGAGGTTTGGGCTCTGGGAATGGTTTTGTTGCATTTATCGCCATGGTGTTGCATGGTGGATCGAAATCTGATGATACTTTTCTGCATTCATAACAAGATCCCCAACACGACTGATTGAAATGCAGCCCCAAGCCGTCACAGAACCTCCACTGTGCTTTACAGGTGGCTGTAGACACTTTTGGTTACGACGGCTTCTGTACATATTTATGACGATCCAAAGATTTCAACCTTGGATTCATCACACAAGACCTGTTGCCACTGGCATTTCTCAGCTTTTCCTTAAAAATGGCTTCTTGACAGCCACCCTTCGACTGGGACTTTACGGCTTTTGGTAACAGCTGAGGGATCACCTGAAGTACCAGATGCATCGCTCAAAAAAACATTCTTCAAAAAATGTTCAGGTGCAAGGACTAGAAAAGCAACTAATGTGCTGCTTTCACAGAAAAACTTTGAAAGATTCTCAGAAATGTTGGAGAACTACTGTTCAAGACTTTAAAAAAACGAAAAGAGAAGATGACTCCTTGGAAGCGAAATATAAAAAAAGAGTGGGCGTCTCAAGACTTTTTGCAGAGTTCTGTACTTTACATAAACATGTGATAGAAACCGAGATATGTAAAACTTGTCAGTGGCTGTTAGCCTCAAACACGTTCCTTTTTCTAACCTTTGGTGAAATTTGTTGATAATTAGGTGGCGTAAACACAGGAAGAGAGGAGAAGCGATGTGCGTGCAAAAACCATCGTCTGTCGGTGAAATTCAGGAACTTGTGGTGCGGCACAAGTGAAGGGGTACCTTCATGTTAACTACTGTGAGCTTTGAGGTGAGCAATTGCAGCAACAACCACTGGCCACAAGATACACTGTTTATTGACATATAACAGGGAGGGAAATATACAAAAGGGTTATGCACACAACCAGAATGTCCACTAGCATCCAGCTAGAAAACAATGGGCAATGACTGGATAGGTTTATAACTAAACAGGGTTGTTCAGGTGTTTCTCACCTCCTAGACAAGTTTTCCAGCTTTAAAATGAAACCACTTTTTAAAGTACTTTTCTCGACTCTCAAGGGATGTTCCATGAGGTAAACAAAGGTACACAAGTTCTCGAGAAGGAACGGTAAAGTATATCTTTATATCAAAGGCAATTTGAAGTTCACTCTGAGGGGTATTTGTAGAGAGCGAAAAGCACAGTGACAAAAAAAGCTCTAAAACAAAGATAATATTCAGATAACACAGATAAGTCAAAGAACACAATTTTTACTCAGTTTTTGATTTTAAAAAGCATTAAGAATACAAACGCACAGGCTCAGACAAACACACAGTTTCTCTCACACACACACACACTGACTCAAACATAAGCTCTATAATTTCCTGTAGCGGATATAAAGGGATGCTAAATTATCAGCACAGAAAATAAGTTAAATTCACGCTTTAATTTCCTCGCAAAACACACGCCCACACACAAGTGCTCGGAATGCAAATGGAGACACAATGCACGTAATTAAGTACACAAGCAGGGGTAAGCACGCAGACACACATGTACACCGAAATGTACGCGGAAGGAAAGAAACAGAAAGAAAGGATAAAAGAAAATTGAAAGCCAAGTAATGAGAACTTTATGGAATTACAGCTCTGTGTCTGTGTGTGTGTCTAGTCTGTGTGTGTGCGCGAGCGCGTGTGAGCGTGTGCGTCCTTTAAACATAATTAGCTCCATCGGGCAGAAATGTAAACGAGAGAAACTTTAATGAAACTCTTCTCTGATCTGCTGAAAGCACACATTCCCGTTTATCTCTCTCAGTTCGGTCTCTCTATTTTCTCTCTCTGTCTCTCACATGGAATTGAATGTCACGCATGGGACTTTTAAAACCTCAAATGCCCGTGTTTCAATACTGCAATATGACCACACTGTGTTTGTAAGGCCAAATCCACACTTTCTTTTGCTTATGTGCATTTATGCAGTCCGTGTCGTCCTTGAGGTGGAATTCCCCTCGGAAACACAAGCTGGAATTTATTAGATGATGTACGTTTTGGACAGAGTCACACATGTTCGGGTATATCTACATATGTTCACATATGTTTGGCTCGGAGGCAAACCTTTCTCAGCCATTACTCAAAGTCTGCCTCGTTCCATTTATAAACTCAAACATCAACCGAGCTTTTAGCTTAATTTCATCTCTAAACCTCATTCGCTTTCTATCCTTGTCTCATACAGTCAGTAAAACAGCTAGAAAATAACATTTCAGACTGAGAAAATGTCTTCAATGTAATAAATCACTATGAAAACAAAGCCAATAGTGGGCCAATGTCTCAACAAGGCAATGCTGTGCGGCAATTATAGATCAGGGCTTTCAAAAGAAAATATTCTCTCCCCTCCACCGAGCAAAAAGCCTCACAAAACCGGAATACTAAGAACTGTGGGTTCTTTATGTGTATGTGTGAGTGCACACCTGCGTGGGAGCGTTTGTGCACGTCTGATGGCTTTTGTGTGCGTGAGGTGTGTATCGATCCCCGCGTATTGGGCGAGTTGTCCTTTGAGGAAAAGAAGGGAAATGAAAGAAAAAGAACGAGAGGAAAAAGGAGGAGGAAGACAGATCGATGCAGCGGACAGTAGAAAGAACAAGTAAGGATGAGGGAAACATACAAAAACCACAGAACCACATGCACACACTCTCACAAACGCACACAGGTTGGGATGAAATATGACTGGCCATTTGTTTCCATATTTGCCGGGTTTTAATCATATACTTCCTCCCTACTAAATCACTCCCTGCATCCCTCCATCACTGCCTTCCGCCTCCTCTTGAACTATTTGGATTTTGGATGGATTTTTAACAGATTCTGCCCTCTTGAGTCCACATGCCACATTTAAATTACACCAAAAGTTTGTTTTTGTGTGTGTTCAAAGCTATTTCTGATTCTTTTTTTTTTTTTTTGCATTAGTGCCCCTCCCTCACCCCGCCCAGTGATGAGTCAACTCCAGCCCATGTGTCTATGTGTGCCGGGCATATTTATGTTTGTGTGTGTCAGTGCAAGCCATGGAAACTGAGAATAAATACTGTGCAGTGAGAAGAGGAAGAAGAAAAGGCCATACCTTATGAAGCTACTTAAGCAACAAGTCGTGTTCAGCTTCGTCTC
Organism: Diplotaxodon limnothrissa; assembly: GCF_057381915.1. NCBI lineage: Eukaryota > Metazoa > Chordata > Actinopteri > Cichliformes > Cichlidae > Diplotaxodon > Diplotaxodon limnothrissa. Next base: position 15,318,983 of record NC_140616.1, on the reverse strand, counting down.
TAATAAACTGCTTGTTTCTCATCTCCTTTTATTCTTTTTTTAGTTGTTTTCATCTTCAAAGATTCACTCTGGGTCTTTGTCTGTTTATGTAAACATCTGCTCTTTTCTTTAGGCTCTCATAGGCAGCACAGATGCAAATGGAACAGTCAGAGATGGCTCATACGAAACTTGGTCTTCACAAAACATAGAAGATATTTAAAATGAGCTGCTACCCTTACTGGCCTGCTGATGGGTCGGCCATTGCAAACCTGAAGCAGCCAAATCGTTTTTTAAGTGAGCGGTTCGCAGACGTTTTCAGGCCTGGAAATGGACTGACATTTATACAGCTCTTTTCTGGTCTTACTGACCACTTAACGCACTTTAAGCCACAGGCCACATTTGCCCATACAGAGCTTTAAGCACTTTATCTGCCTCACATCCACAGCAGCGACTCTATTCGCCACGAGCGACATCACCCCCACAGTTTGAGAACTACTGGTTTACATCTAGAGACAGACAACAATTCACGCTCACATTCACACCTCTGAGTAATTTAGAATCACCAGTTAACATAGTCCCACTAACTGCACGTCTCTAAAGCCAGAGTACTTGAAGAGAACCGATGCAGACGCGGGGAGAACATGGAAACTCTCGACAGAAAGGCCCTAGCGAGATGGTGGATTCAAACCCAAGATCTTCTTACTGTGGGGCAACAGTGCTAACCACTGTTCCACCACAATGCCCTCCTCTGAATGTGAATGTGAATGGTTGTGTGTCTCTCAGTGATGGCCCTGCAGTCACAGGGTCCAGGGTGGACCCCCCTCTAAATGAATGGATGAATGGTTTATATCCATAGCTTTGGAGGAAATGTGTATACAATAATGGAAAAAAGAGATAATATTCATCCTGATGGAACGATGATGATTTAAAAAGCCTCAAATGTGAATATTTGACTCTGCAAAAACATTTCATAATATTAGTGAATATCTAAAATAAGCATACATGTCAAACTGTCAGACTGTTAAGAATAACACTGAGTGAGAGTGAAAGTGAAAAACGTGCTCGCCAAATTTACAAATCTGTATTGACCAGTCTCCTTTTGTTCTGTACATTTATAATTTTGAAAAGATTTTCTTGACTAGCTGCTCTTTCCATAAAGAGCAAGCAAGAAAGGGGTGAGTGATTTGTTATACTCTTATCTCCGTCTGACTTTTCCCGTCTACGTCTTTTTATCTTAATCTTCCACTGTTCTCTCTCACGCATGCACGCATGTTCTCTCTATCTGTGCCTCCTTCTTTCAGTCTTAGCCTCCCACTCTCTCACAGAGACACACTGCCCCACCCACGATAATGAGTAAACCTCTTGCTGCCCCACCCTGCCCAGCCTGCCAAGTTACTGCCAACACCTCACACAGACAAACACACATTCACACACATCCAAAAGGCCAAACCCCAAGTCCTACAAAGGGCCCATGGACTCGAATCACACAGCAGCATATCCGTACACACACTAAGAACACAACTTTAACACTCAATACTACTATTTACGCAGCCCCAAGTCAAACCCTGACACCACACACACTCGTACACACACACACACTAACTCATACTTATATATATACAGAGAGAGAGAGAAAGTTCAATCTATTCTGATCTAATGTGATCATAGCCAATAAGCTCTGTGGTGCAGGCAAACCACAGTTTGTTACTGCCAGTCAATGACATCACTGTGAAGTCAAAAGCATTGTGGTCCACAAAGTAGGGTGAGGGAGCTGACTGACACGTGGTAGCCATGGGAACTGTCAGTTTTCCTCCCCGTTTCCATAGCAGCGGGTGGTTTTCTCACTGTTGTGAGTTCAATTTTTTTAAAGAAGATGAATGCCGCCTATGGGAAAGGAAATGATGTCATGGAATCATATGCACAGGGACAGATATGAACACACGCAAGCATTTGGGTACACACTCTGCTAGCCAACCCAAATCTGCTTAAGCCCTCAAAATATGATGGAAGAATAAAAGATTACAGTGTATGGGCTCAATGCATGAGATCTAATCCTCACATCTGAGTGAAAGGAAAGATGAGTTTAAGATGAAAGTGTATTAATAGAAGGTCCCTGATAACTAAGGCTTCTCAGCAGGCAGGATCTGGCTACAGAGGCCTAGCTACAAAGGCTCCCATTCAGAGAGCTACATGCAAAAGTCAGGGTGTAAATGAGACAAAGAAGAAGGATTTTCATCTCATTAGAATGAGATGAAAAGCAGGGGTTTTTTGCATGTTCCACCTTACCCTTAGCAAGGACTGGGATTCCTCTTTATTGGCTCCTCCTTTCCCTTCCTGTCCTCCGCCACCTCCGCCACCACCACCAGTACTTCCTCCTCCTGTGTACTGCTGGGGGGTCATCTGGCTCTGCTTCTCGCCAGCTCCAGCCCCACCTGAAGCGGTTGATCCTGGTCTCCCTCCTCCATACTTGGCATCTGCCAAAAAGGACTTTGTATCTCCCAAAAATGACTTGGTGTCTCCCAGGTAAACCATGCTAGGTGAGGCCACGCCTCTTTTCTGCTGTGAGACTTCGTGATTGGCTGGGACAAAAGACAGCGACAGTGGGGAGGTGAAAAGAGATGGGCTCCCACTTCCTGCACCTCTTTCAGGTCCCATTCGCTCCTTAGGCACCCAAAGTAAGCCGTGGGCCTGCTCACCCCCTCTTTCCCCCAGTCCTCTTGTCTCACCAAGAACCCAGCCCTTTTCCCGTTCTCTTTCTTTCTCCTCAACACCCTCACTTTTTACCAGCCCGCCTGCCTCTTCTCTGCCACCTTCGGCCAACCGTCCCTCAGGCGGCGCCAGGGAGTAGAGGAGGCGGATATCCCCTTTGCTCTCTTCTTTAATGGCTAAAGTAGAAGGCGCTGAGCAGCCATTGGCCAAGAGTGTTAGGGAAGGAGTCAGTGAGGTGGGCAAGGAGGTTGTCGTGAATGAGCCTAACGAGGGAGAGGAGTCGTGACAGTGAGCTGAGTTGAAATGGTCGAGGAGGGCTGATGAATCTGGAGCCGTGAAGTCGCAACGTCGACAGCGACAACACGCGTGGACACGCCTGCCGAGAGAAAAGAGCAGTGTGTAAATTACTCATGAATACAAAACGGACCTTCAGAAGGAACAAAATATTCAGCATTAAAATACACACTAGTACATATTGTTTGCTTTTATGTTAACCATAAAGTAATACTGCTAATTGCAAAAATAAGCAGTTTATTCTTGAGTTGCTCAAACCTTCTCTGAACAAATGCATTGCAAGTCACATCGGAGACGTGACTTTTTTTGTCACGGTCTGCGGAGGCAGACCGTGCGGAAATGTGTGTGGTGGACCCAGGAGCGAACACAAGCGAGGATGCAGGAGTGGAGTTAAACAAAAGCGAGCCTTTTATTCTGGCTGATGAAAGGAACAAAACAGAGTGAGGGCAGCATAAGAGTAATAGTTCAAACAGAAACCTAAACTGGACATAAACTAAGGAAAAGCTATGGCTGGAGATCCGGAACACAGGGGGTGGTAACACAGACGACGCGACACAGACTACATGAAACACAGAGACTAAATACACAAGAGGGATGATCAGGGGAAGTGGCCACACATGGGAACACAGCTGACACAGATAAACATAACAAGACATGGCAGGAGTAAACAACACTGACGGGAGACTGTCAAAGTAAAACAGGAAGTACACAGGTGCAAACAGGAGGAGAGAGAGAGCGCGGGCATAGTGGGCTGGGGAAACATGGAATGAAACAAGGAGGGGAGATGAGGGCTCACAGATACATAGAGGGGCACACAGGGGATAAAAGTCACAAGGGGAAGTCAAATAAGGAACAACACAACAGGACAACTTAGGAAACATGGCCTAAATAAGGAACGAAATACAAAAATATAAGAAACTAAGAATACTGGGCCCACATGGCCCAGGACCATGACATTTTTGAAAAGGAGATCCCGTCATCAGTGGTTATCTTCACCGTGCATGAGTCACAGTGAAGTCAAAGTAACACTAATAAGGCTGAACGTAAGAGGAAAGACTTAAGTAACTAGTTTTGTTACTGGCAACAAGAAAGTCAGTTCATGTTTGAATCTATTGCTCTAAAATGTAAATACAATTAATTCCAATAGGATTTTCATCACTCACAGTTTGAAGAAAATCCACCCCCTGTACTGACTAAATCTAAAGTGCATTTGCCCCTGCCTAAATTCCCCCAAACACTCAGGTAGAGTTTCACAGAGCTCGAGGCCAACAAAGTGACTCAGTGCCCCACTAAATCACAGTGAATTACTTCAAAATCGTGAGGACCATAAATGAATCTGAATGACATGTACTGGATCGCCCATCAATAAACCACCTTCATTTCCTGCTGGCGAGGGCGACCAGCGATATATCTGATACACAGCGCCAAGATTTTTTCCTGGCACACACAACAGCCGTGATGCTTCTTGTGCAGGCCAACAAGCAAAGCATTAAACCATCTAGAACAAGAACTTGTGTGTTGTTTACAGTGGACCTCGGCAGGCTCGGTTTGCCCCGCAGCTGTCACAGACAGATATACCAACACATGAATAAATGTTTCACAGAATAATGAAGCTGTTCATTTTGTCTGCACTTGGATTATGTAATTGTTTTGCTGGTATATTTATTAATGATGGTAGGCCACAGTTTAACAATTGGTATCTTGTAGTTATTCATATTCCTTTGTCAATATCGTCATTTACCACATAATTCACTTAAATCCAAAATTACACTTGCTTAATTGCTTCACTCAGATGTCATAAGAAAACACCGCTTTTCCCAACACTGCCTGTTTTATTCTTTTAGGCTTTTCCCACCAGTAGGTTATTATCGCTGCATATTACAGCAGAGTGAGGGTTTTACAATAGCAGACAATAAACACGGACCAAAAGTCACTGAAAACAGGGGAAAAAAAGCATATCCAGAGTCATTTTTCTCCATTTTGCGACTCGCATCCTCTGGTTTCTGCTTTGAACCCTACCATAATATTTCCTCATCCAGGAAAAAACAAAAACAAAACATTTAAGGCGTGAATTTGAAAACAATGAGAAGATATTGCAGATCCAGACCCACACAAACATTTACAATACGTCCCGATATATAACCTCTCAGAATACTCTATGTATTCCTCTTTGCTGTCTTGTACGTCTGATGCATGATTTCTATACAACAGCAAGTGAAAATACAGAAATAAATATATACTTCTGACATAAACTTATCTTATTCATCATCCTGCCTCATATTCTCTTTCTCCCTTTATTAGCTGTTGAAGAATATATAAAAGGTCTGCACCTCTAGCAGATCACAGAGGCTGAAATATTTGCAGAAATCTGTGAGAACGTGTGAATGAAAAAGCATAGTGTGTCCATTAGACTTATGTCTCCAGATGCTGAACGACACAGCAGCCTTGATTTATCATCAGCATCCACACGTGGACTGGCATACCTACTGATTTCATCATTTACTGGGTCTGTCACTGTTAACACTACTTTCCTACGGGAAATGTTGAAGCAGACATAAAAAATATGCTTCTTCTATCTGTATTTTAATAATAATTTATCCATTTGTAATAAACAGTTTCTAGTTTGCACTAGAATCATGTCCTAAAGCTTGTTTTGATAAATCTGGCACTGTGAATCCGTGGACTGAGCCTGACCAGTGCTGTGCATGTGGCTAATTTGGGGAGTTATAGTGAGTTAATACACAACAGAGCCAGCACAGATTCAAAGTTTTATAGTTTTGCTAATGTTTACGCTCAATGCCGCCATCTTGGATTGTTAACTCTTACTTACTGGGGCCCCTCAGTCTGAGTTCCAGATTCAAATTCTGACTTGGAACTCTGAAATTCCGATTTCTGACTCCTTTAGGATTGCAGCATTGTTCCATCAGTAGGGTAAGAAACAGCGAGACAGTGGGAAAAAAGTCTCTTTTTTTCTCCAAATATTTTATTATAGTAATGCACTCTGCAGCATCCGGAAGCACAATTTGTGTTTTGTAGACTCACTAGCCACTTCATTAGGTTCAGCTGTTCAACTGCTTGTTTATGCAAATGTCTAATCAGCCAATGATCAAGTTCAAACGGAACAAAAATGGGGAAGGAAGGTGATTTAAGAGTGTCTAAATGTGGCACGGTTGTTGAGACACATAGGCTAGTCTGAGTATTTCAGAAACTGCTGATCTGCAGGGACTTTCCCACACAACCATCTCTAGGGTTTACAGAGAGTGGTCTGAAAAAATGTAAAATATCCCATCAGTGGCAGTGCTGTAGGTGAAAATGCCAGACTGCTTCAAAATGATAGGAAGGCAAAAGTAACTCAAATAACCACTTGTTACAACCAAGGTATACAGAAGAGCATCTCTGAATGCACTCCTGCCAGCTAAAAGCAGGTGACCTAGGTGACAATTCACCTGGGCTTACCAAAATTGGACAAGAGAAAATTGGAAAAATGTTGCCTCGTCTGATGAGTTTCAATTTCTACTGCAACATTCGGATGGAAAGCATGGCTCTTGTAGCAATGGTTCAGGCTGGCCATCACGTTATAACCACAGTGTACCCATCTTCTGATGGCTCCTTTGAGCAGGATAACCCATCGTATCAATGCTCAAATCCTCTCAAACTTGAAAATTACAATAAATCTTCTCTACTCAAATGGCTTCTTTGGGATGTGTTGAAAGAGGAGATTCGGATCACAGGATGTGCAGTCGACTGAGGAATGTTTCCACACCGGAATTTAGGCTGTTTTAAAGGCAAAAGGAAGTCCAAAGTGGTACTAGCAAGGTGTAACTAATAAAAATGACCGGTGAGTGTAGTCCACTGCGGCTTTACCATTGGTTGGCTCCCCATTTGTGGACAAAATCCTTTTTACTGTGACTGGCTCTACCCGGACCAATACATATATATCTGATATGTGGGTAAAGAACCTGTGTGACTGGCTGCTATGGGTGTAATTTTAACATGACCACTGTCAGCCATCAGATTGTACTTAAGGTGTATATTAGCAGCTAGGTGAGAGTTTATCTATAAAACTTATGGATTGATTGGCTTCCCTCAGCTGACAATCTTTTTCGCATTACACAGCAGCATCCTTTGATCTGAACACCCTATAATTACATGCTGCTTTTTGTTTTCTAAGACTTGGCCTTCAGATTTAAAAAAAAAAAATGGTTGTTTTTAGATGCAGCATGAAACTTTCTGGCTTTATTTCACTTTTATTTGATTTGAGCTCCAAGATTCAGGGCTTAGATTTTGTTAAGGACGTGAATGAACTGTTAAATCCCCTGCAAACTCTGCTTTGTCACCCGCTCTCGCTCTCTGCTCAGCACCCTTCTCTCTGAATTTCTCTCTCTGTATTTCATTCACCTTCCCTCTTACATTCCTTCTTCTAACCTTCTTTCTTCCCTTCCCGTCTTTCGGTCCTTGCCATCTGCTGTTCTCATCAGGCTGTCAAAAGAGAAAAGTTCTCGAGCCGCAAACTGCGACAGCATTGTTTTTGACTGAGGAAAGGCTCATCTCTGAATGTGCTCCCGATGTGCGTGCTCTAAAACCCTAACTGAGAACCGTTCAGATACTCCTGTGAACATTTGCGCTTGAATTTATGAATCCATCCGTAGCTTAACACACAGGGTGCGCTTTATCATCAATCCAATTTCGTGTAATTAAGTTATCTCAGTGTGTGGGCTCTACGCTCACACACTGAGTATCCATAACATACCTGAGGCAACGACAGAAAAACTAACAGCTAGGCAGACGAAAACTGTGAATTCCTCTGCATTTAATATCTTCGCATATTGCTTGTGTTTCTGCCCTTGCATGGAAAGAAATTGTCTTTGGCATCACTTCTCGTGAGGAGCAACCACATTTAAAAAGAGTTTGAGGCCCTGTGCCTGTGTGTGCTGCATGGTGCTGCAGTTAAAGGGAGTGACAGCTGCCTCTGCCCCAGGCACACAGGCTCAGAGAGGAGGATCTCCATTCTTCATGGGAATAAAGAAAGTGCAGCATATTGTTTTAAAACCCTGACAGCAGAAACAATCACAGCTTATCGATACTTTGTTCTTTGATAATTTAGCCTGATTTAGATACCAATGCCAAGTGACAACATATAATAAAACATTCATGCAAATAAAAAGAGAAAATTCCCACCTTCAGGGAAACTTAAATCCTTCTTGCACTTGTCAGTGTGAGACAAATGTAATATTTTTGAAACCTAGATTTCATTTTTTGATTAAGACCTTGTTACTTTATTTTTTCACGTAGTGCAAGACAAACTCAATAGGACCTTTCTGACCACTCACTTTCAGACAGTGAGCAGACGTGGGTGAAATGTCAAAGACTGTAAAGCTTGTTGCAATATTGGGGTTTTGGCTTCACAGGCATCCAAGGTGCATTTAAAGAGGAATGCGTCTTAAGTCGTCTAATCTCCAGCAATGTACGACATGGAGTAACTTTAATGTGAACGTAAGGCCAAAGCCTTTTGCCCCTCGAGAAAACAGCCCATAAGCCACAACATGGTGCTTTCATAGATATTCGACTCATGGACTTCATCACAGACGGGTGTGTGTAATATCAGTTTGAAAATCTGCAACACGGGCTATAAATATGTGATCATATCTGTGCAGCTTCCAGGTGAGAATGTCAACATGGTGTCTGCGAGTAACTTAAGCGTACAATTTTCTTTCTTTTTTTCCTCTCACTGAACATTTACTTGATAAGTGAGTGTAAGAAGGAAGAATCGCAGGGGTCTGAAACAAAGCACAGGAATTTGCACCTAACTTGAACAAAATTTTTCAGATTCTTGCCTTTTTTTTCCCCATGATGAATTCAATCAAAGTAAATACTCGATCTGTATGAGATTCTATGTCTTAAAAAGTTAACTGACTGCATGCACGGCAAAAAAAAAGCACAGATTTTTGAAAAAGATGGAAAACTGAATGGCTCAACCCTTGCAGAAAAAAACACTACATAATGTAAAAAAACATAATCAAGAAGCTACCTTTGGCTGCTCTCTTATTTACAAGGGCCACAGGGGGTAGCTCTGCATGTTTGATTGAATTGGCAGATTTCTTTTAAGTCAGATGCCCCCCCTACCATGACCCCAAAGGGATTTGTGTCTCCTCCCGGGATCAACTGGGGCACTGTTAGCTTATTAGCTTATTAGGCAGGGGGAAGAAAATACATCCTATCAAATAACACAATTATAATGACCATGCAATCTCACCTGTAGTGTCTAAAAATCTCTTCTTCCACTTCTGTAATGAAGTGACACTTTGTACATGAGTACTCCCTCTCTCCTGCGCCTCCTCGCCCTCCTTCCTTGTCTCCCGCAGCTTCTTCCTCAGCTTTGACATGTGGGGGAGCCCCCTTTAGGTTGATCAGGTTGTGGCAGCTTTCATAGTGTTGCAGCAACACGTCAATGTCAGTGGTAGCAAATGCACACTGGTCACACAAGTGGGTGACGCCTACGACAGGAAAGCGGGACCAATCAGAAGCAAGAAGCGAAGAATTTAGGGTCATGCTGGAAAAGCTCCAGAATCAGGCTTCCGATAAATGTTATATATATATAAATAACATATGCCTCCAAATACCTTGTGTGACAACAGGATGGGCGGGGTTTGAGGGGTGAAAAGTAGAACCAGAAATCCCACTGTGGTCGCCTCTAGGATTAGGAGGAGTCACGCTGGGTGAGGTGGTGACAGCAGGTTTTGAACCAATGGCGTCCTGCTGTTTGGCGAGTTGAGGGAACTTTGAACAGCATTTGGGGCAGGTGGGCTTCCGACAAGCGAATGGGTGGGATACCTGTTGAAACAAATTAGAAAAAAAGGTAAGAGCAAAAGTGGTTTGAACCTTCAAATTCTTTACTGATTACTGCCGATATAAGAAGAATCTCGTTTTGATGCTGTGGCGTAGCCGTGTATTTTCTATGAATCTAATAAAGAAGTGGAAGCCAGCAGTACCAGTATGAATGTGCATTATTAAGTAAATGATGCCACCCTCAATTTTGGATGTTAACCATCCTTTTTGCATTTTTAACAGCTGCAACAGAACTGCTGGCAGCTGGCACAAAAGGAGGGAGGGGAGAATGCGTGGGTAGACTGAGGAAAGCAAGGGAATTTTAACTAGGCAGGAAATTGGAACAATTAACTTTACACTTGTTCCTATATTACATTTTATTTTTCCTTTGCTTGCAAAACAGCTCTTTTTTTCCTTCTAATTAACAAGCAGGCAGCAAAACAAGCAAATAAATATTTCAATATTTTATTTATCTCACCTCCCCTAGGTGTTTTTGTGGCTGACAGAGACCCTGTGGACAATACATGCAGTGTTGAATGCTGCAGCGGTGGATGGAGTGGTTATGCTGGTAGTGCAGTAGTAATGGTGCTACTACGATCACATCCGCACTGTGGGCCATGGAGTACCGGAAATCACACAACTGACAGTTATAACTGGTCACAACTGCTTCTGAATCACTGCTGTTTGGGTCTCCTAGGAGCAAAAAGCAGAACAAAAGTAAATAAAACCTGGGCAGAAATTCAAATATTATCACGTATCATTTCTATTATGATAATCAAGGCAAACAAACATGAGGTGACAAGCACCACAAACAATAATAGAAGACTCATTTATTGAGGGCGATCATTTATCTTCGCTTTAAGCAGATACAATCTACCAGCAGTAACGAACATCATCTTACTGCCACGTTCCAATACATCTTCATTACCTTGGCTGGTGCTGGAGAGGTTGGATGGCTGATCTTTGCGGCCTTTTGATACCATTTGGTCTCTCTCTCCTCCATCTCTCCTTCCTCCTCTTTCTCGCTCTCTGTCGATCCCACCAGGATTAGAGTTGTTGGGGCTCGTAGTACCACCGGTGTTCATTTTGTGTCTTTGCTCATAGTGCTCTAAAAGCCTTGCAGAACCCCCCGACCACTCGCAACTCCAGCTGCAGGATTTACACCAATAATACGTCTGCACGGCGCCTCGACCAACCTCCCCCACCCAGCCCGATGAATCCGAACAAGACCTAACTGGGATGAAGTACCCGACCAAAGAGTCGTCCTCTGCGCGCACCGCAACTCGTTCGGCCCCGTCTAAGGCTTGACTCCGTCCCTTCAGCTGGTTGTCGTGCGTTGCCAGGTTATTTGTGGTCAGCAGGGGTGTGGTTGGCGGTGTTTTGACTTTGTTTGGGTGCGAGGAAAGGAAATGTTGTTCAAGTTCCAAGGAATTACTGCCCATGTACGTGAAGTTGCAGAATTTGCAGCGAAAGTACTTTGTGTTTCCTTGGCAATCCGAGGTCTTCCGACCGATTCCAATGAGCGTGCCACCCAACGTCACCTGTTGATAGGCAGAAAAGAAAAAGACAATAAAGAAGGAATAAAAATATATATTTAATACATAAACAGTTTGATTAAGAGGCAGTCTGCTTGCTTGTTATTGCTTCATGCAAATAAAAGATGTTTTTATTTATTGTCCATTTTCCATTTCCAGATGTCTGCATTTCCTAAAATTGCTGCTGCAAATGAATAACTACATATCAGACTCTTAATCTTGTGAAATAAAGAGCAATGCGGGAATTTCTTTATAATTCTTTAAATAGTTAAAGTTAATGCTAACTTTACATTTATTAAAGTACTTTACAGGATTCAGAGAAGGGAAAAAAAAAGACAATGACTGGTTATACTGCCTTTTCCTTCAAACAGACAAACATGAAATAAATTAGATACAAGGCAGTTATTTTTGTGTTCCTAAGCAGCAGATATTTAAAGGACACATGGCACAAGCCACCGATCGTAGAGCTGTGCAGGATAATTATGCCTTAGCTACTCAAACCCACAATGAACATAATCCATCATTTTCCGTATGTAACTGTAGACAATTAAAAGGCAACTCTAAGTCTAACTAACCAACCAATAACAAAACTACTAGGCTCTACTGTAGTGTTTAGGGTCGAGGCCAAGGTTTTATATAACTAAGTCAGCAACCTGGCACTGTTTTTTTTTTTATTAAGTTAGCCTCTAGACAGTACGTGATTACACTGTGCTCATCGTTATGATAGTAATGAGGCAATCTGGCATGCCATACAGTGGCAATGGACTCCCTACTGTACAATATAGATTTGTCTCTAAATCTGAGGTTTTAAGATAACTATGGGCAGTGTGGTAACAGAGCTGCATGCTGCATGTGACATGAGCAAAGATGCAAAGCTCCATAGATAACAGAACGCCAAACAGATGCAATGCTCTTGTTTTTCGTTTCAATACTAGGAATTAGATCTCAGAATCAGCGAATGTGCAGCATGGCAGTTACGTCAATTGGTGTCAAGAACAGATTAGCGGGGAATGTTCTGTTCAGCTTTTATGTCATGTTTCCTAGTATAATGGATTGCTAGCATGCGGGGTTTTTTTGTGTGAGTTTGACAGGTTCTATATGTTTAGATATTTTTCATACTTGGATTTTTTTTAAAATAACAAGAGATACAAGTTTGTGTCTATGTTATACAAATACTGTCTGTTGTTTGGGATTTTTTCCCAAAATCTAACACAGAAATTAGTTTTTAAGACACGCAAAACTATTTAAATTATTTATTTGCCTAGTTTTATGCTTATGGTTAAACTGTATTGGGATTAAAAGTGGGAGTGAAGTTAAGATAAAGGGAAATTTGTAGTTTTTTTTATGATGGTACAAGGACATTTTTGAAGATGAAAGGTGTAAAAGATTTTTTTCTCTCTGTGTGTTTGTTTGTTTGTTTTTTAAAGAAACTACAATCAGTTCATAGGACAGCTGAAAATCTGAACTTTCCTCTTTTCATAAACAACAAGAGTGACAGTAAGGCAATCATTTTGCCAAAAAGGGTGGAAAAAGTAATATTTGTACAAAGAATTAAGCGTGAGATGGTATACGTCAACTCAGCTAAAGAAAATAAATGTTAAAGTCTAAATGAGAGTCATTACTGTACGTGATCTCACGACAGAAATTCAACAATTATCTCATCCAACAGACCCTGCCCAGACAATTAGCAAAGAGCAAAGCATCAAGTAATTTCACCAGGCAGAATGTGCAGGAAGACATGACCGAGAATATGAGACAGGGACAGAGTGAAAGAAAAGAGGCAAAGGGCGAATGGGACAAGATGAAAGAAAAAATTGTAAGTTGAAGAACAGAGCTGCAGAAAAAGAAAGAGGCGAAAGAGAGCCGGGAAGCAAATTGAGAAGTTGGAAAAATGGATTAGATAAAGTAATAGAGACTAAGAAAGACAAATCAAAGAAAGAGGGCAGAGCAGAGGAGAAGGTGAAGGAGAGACAAAGACTTGATAAGAGAGACAAATGGAGAAGCAGGAGAGAAGAAGACAGCCAAATATGTCTGACAGCTGTTTCATTACACTCCCTAACAGCCGATTATAACTACTGGTTCTCCGTCTGCCTCTGTCACTACCTTCTCTCCTTTCCTCCTCCATCTCGAGCACTCTCACTCATTCCTTCTCCCTTTTCTCCACTATGACTTTTTTGGGGGGGGTCTGGAATCTCATTGGTTGACATGGAATCTTGTCTTAGCAAATGACAACATGGAATTTTCCAAACGTGGGCGGGAGAGGGAGAAAAAGTGAGTGAGGGATGGAGAGAATAGAGACCCCTTTCATTCGTTTTTTTTTTTTTAAGTATATATATACTTTCACTTTTTCTTCATAATGACGACTTAAGCCCACTGGATTTTCTATTTCTGATTCGGTGTGCGTATGTGTGTGTGTGTGTGTGTGTCTGCACGCGTATGTGTATTACTGTGTCCATTACGTGACTTTAGATCATTACAGGCTGCTGGTTTAAATGAAACTAAACTCCTTCACTATTCTTGACACACACACGCACGTTTGTTGAATCATCCCACTAAATCTTTCACACAAAAACATCACAGTTCATGAATACTCGAAATCCTAATCCTTGACAGTTATTGCCAAAAATGAGCTTATATTTACAGCATATTGTAAACATTTGACGATTAAAAAATTTTTTCCAAGCGAACCTGTAGGTTATTACTGAAAATACTGCTAAACTGATAGGTGATTAGATATCACTGATCTGATTTAAGATCTCATTTAAACTTCGTAGCTCTTGAGGTAAAAATAGCAGACACATGAGCAGTTAGTCTGAGGCTTTAATGTTCAGTACTAACATGCACCGCAAATCAATACTGGCGCTGCTGATTTCACTGATTATGGACGCCTGGTAACACAAAGAACAAAATTATTGAAAACTACTTTTATCCTCCGATTGATTCGGTTCTGTTCTGTTCAATCTGTTGATGTCAGGTACAAAACACATCTCTTTTTTTAAAAATGTTTTTTGATTATTTATGATTAGAAGTTTGAGTACAGCGTCCTAGTATATCTACGACATTCACCTCGTAGAAGGAATTTTTAGTTGCAACTGCAAGTTTGCAGCATCCCCTTCATTCACCTAGTTTTATAAAATGAGACCTCAATATGGGGATGAGCATTGATTTTATTGAATTATTTAACAGCTATAATCATGCATATGGTGCACATGCGAGCATTTGTCTATGCACGCATTCCCTGCAAAAGATTTGGGAAGTCGACACTATGGCTTTTGTGCGTGCGCGCGCACGTACGCTTGACTATGCATACCCCCATATGCACGACTTGTCTGCCAGGTGCCCCGGTTGTCTCCCTTTCTGTGTCTATCCATCTGTCAGTCTATAAAATTTTATAACTTGCAGCACAATGCCTCCCTGTCCAAATAAGGCACACCCTATGTTACAAATCAGTTGCAGATTGCTCTACCCAATAAATTATTCCATTCAGTTATGAGCCTAACTTTGCAGATTTATTACAACTGTGATTACAGCGAACTGTTAACTAAATCAGTGTTACTTGTATTGGATCAAAGTTTCTAACTATGATTACATAAAATGTTTCATATACAGTATGTCGCACTTCTTCGAGTTATTATGACATACAAATTTAATAACTGGAACTTTGATGTAAATGAAATGAATGCAACATTTTTGAGTTTTCTTTTAGAACTTTACGCCAGTTTTACTAGTGCATGTTGGTGCACACAATGATGCGCATTAAACATATGCAAACAAGACTGAGACTGCATTGCATCCATAAGTGCATATTTCTGATGTTACTGTTTTACCACAAAATAAAAGAAAATTGTTGTATAATTAATTATAAGATTATATCAAATGTGCCGGAGCCCTGCCATAATCTCTAACACCAGTTCTAGTCGAGGCATAAGTGCGTCAACTTGTGTTTGTTATCTTAAAAAAAATCTGTTTCCAAGGTAACCCACGTGGAAAAGAAATACAACAACAACTTTAAAAAGTTTCAGATGATGTCAACGTGGCCACTTTCACATTTTTCTCACACTACATAAAGTTTACTGGATTTATACCTGATCCGCATAAATACGTGGCATGTGCAAAATAAAAGTATATTTAAATAACATCATTTGTACGTGTGTAATAACAGCATTATTATAAGCCTAACAGGAAATACACATCAGAAATACATGTTTCTTTACTATTTCTTTGTGTGGAGCTCACACCCTGATCCTTGTCATTGTTTCTCTACATTTCCACTGCGGTAAAGAAAAGACCAGGCCCATCACTTTAGCTGTTTTAACGTGTGGGATGTCTGAAAAAGTTTAGATGACGTTCCATCGTGCCTCTTTTCCGTGCACATACACACACAGACAGAGCATCCACGGCGGACAGGCTGAAGCCTCCCTTTTGGTTATAAAAAAAAATCTAACCACGCACCTTCCCGTAGGGTTGTGAAACAGTATAAGCCTGTTTATCACTACTTCAGAACGCAACCACTGAGAAACAACCAGAAAATAAAGTTTGGTTTGTCTGATTCACGGGTTTGTTCACATTCACTTTCTAGCATGCTTGACCACAACTGCTCAGTCTCTCTCATTCCCTCTCTCGTTCTTGCGCTCTGAATCAGACATGAAGGCCCGAGTTACAATGTGGTATTTACAAGCAATACTCAACAAATTCTGCGGAATACCTTGAAGTAAAAAACCATCTCAAATGACTGTGAGATGAGACAAAACGCTGCAGTTAGGCTACTTGACAAATGGAAATATATTGAGTCCCTCCAAAAGTTTCTAGACCCTGGGAAAAGTTCCTGTGGTGGAAAAACGGCTTATGAGAGCTTCCACGCTGCAGGAACTAACTCCAGGGGCTATTAACAGTTAACAATTTCTACTGTGGGGAAATTATTTTACCCCTGAACAAAAGAAAAGAAAAAAAAACTCCCCGGGAGATTAATACTTTTCAATAGGTACAGAAATTTCTGGGTGAGGCTTGCAGCACTTAACATTTTTGATCGCACACACACGACATTTCAAGGGTTGGAAATATAGACAGTCAACCGTCTGAAGCATGTCTGGACGGCGTGAGAGAAAAATCCTTGGGAGTTAAATTTCCTGGTACTTTGAGCGGAAGCTCTAAATTAATGGGAAAAGAAATGCCTTTTGCAGTCTGGCATGCTGGCAGGATGAGAGTCACCAAATCTGAGAACATACTGTGGAAAATGGGCCACAGATACCAAAATTGGCAAACTTCAAGAAAAATAGTACTTTGGAATACCACACTGACTTTTATGAAAGCCAATCAGCTCCAAAAATTAAGGCTTTCTGTGGGACTGAGGAGGTTTTTATTTTATTTTATTTTTAACCCCTTTTAAAATTCCTTAAAAGGGCTACTACAGCACATAGTTTTTTTTTTTTAAAATATATTCAGTTATTAAAGTATGGAGTATTTTAAACACTTTTATGAGTATTTCACACCCAGGACTTACCTGTACGTCATATGTGCCATTCATCATAACTGTCCTATGCTGCTGACTCTGTATCTCTGGTCTTGTCTTCCCCAAGTCTTTGGCTTGGCTCCTCTGCCCTTGTCCCGCCTGTATGTCTGACATGAGAAATGCAAGAAGGGGTCAGACTGGTAGAAACAGATAAACAAAGAGGGCTCAAGCTGCTTGAGGCAAAAAAAATGTGAGAACTAGCCTGACATCTGGGAAGAAGGAAAACTAGACTCAGAATCAACATGCTGTTTTTCTAAGTAACTGCTATGTCCTTACTGGAAGACAAGTTCAAAGTATATATATGTATATATATATAAAATAGATGAACTCATATGTATTTTTGGCAGTTTTCTCCTGTACTGGTTCATATTTGCTATGACTGTCCAGGTCTTTAGGGTCATACATTTCATTCTCCATTATAAACTCATTTCTATAATAAGCGCTGGACAGAGAAAGCTGAAGTTACCAATAGGTGTGTGTTGGGGAGCCATGTTGTGGAGTGCCAGGATGTGTGTGTCCAGAGCAGCATCCTGCCGTGTGCGGTTGTGCAGGCCCAGGTGATACTTCCGAAAGTGCTTCACCAGGTCAGCCGGGTCGTTGCCATAGTAACCGTAGCCACACACATTGCACTTGAAGTCCTGGAGTTTAGGAGAGGGGCTGGAGGAAAGCGGAGGGGTATCGGTCGTGGTCTCCTCCCCTCCTTCCTGTCTTGGGAGGAGGTGCGGGGCAGAGAGGAGAGGAGGGGTGAGATGATCTGCCTCCCCCCTTTCTCTGTCGCTTCTCTCCCCTTCTTCTACCGCTCTGTCCCCGTCCTCAGGCTCCGACTGGCTCTCCGGCCTGTCCGTCAGCGCTGCTCCTCCTTGCTTTGCCCTTCCCCTGCCTCCTCCTCTCCTCCCCCCTCGCTCCTCATTACCGTAGCGATCGCCAACAGACGAGGGAGAGACAGACGAGGAAATGCACTCGCTCTCTCCCCCCTCCTCCTCCTCCTGCTGCTCCTCATCTCCTCTGACCCGCTCGGAGGATTCCGGCTCGGAGGGTCGGTTTATTCGTTCGGCCTCTGCTCCCACTCTCCCTTCCTCCTCGCCTTCTTCTTCCTCTTCTCCCGCTGGCCTCTTCCCTTCTTCTTCCTCTTCCTCCTCGCCTCCCACACTCCGGATAGGGGGATTCTTCTTCCTCACCATTTCTACAAACATAAAAATAGAAGAAAAAGAAAATTATGATCTGTTACCATGTATTAAGGGAGGAAGAAGAAGGAGCTTGGGGATAAAAAACAGCAAGCTGACTTCCCTCGAGACACTAAAAGATACAGAGCCTTTCAAACTCCAGTAATATTCTGCATATAACGCCACACATGCACACAAATACAATTATCTGACAATGATGTACAGTATGTGCGCAAAATAGCTTTGATTTAATTTACAGACTTCTTTGAACACCAAAATCTGCGACAATCCTCGACCACAAACCTCGTCAAAGAAAAACAGGCGCAACAAATCAGAAACATCTCAGCTGCGAGAGATTTTTTTTTTCTTTTTCAGGATTTTTTTTTTTTTTGGAGGGCGGGTACTTGCTGAAATGTGACGGCCACCCCCCCACCAAAAAAAAGCACCCATTGAACAACTTTTTTTTTTTCCTTTTTCAACCCAACTGGGGAGTGAATCTTTTTATCGTTATGGAAACCATCCGTGAGAATCTTCCAACACGTGACCACATCAAGAACCCAAACCATATCAGAGAGACGGGAGAGACAGCGAGGGGGGAGGAGGGTGAGGCACGGAGAGAAACGGGGGAGACAGATGAAGGAGAGGAGACGGGGAGAATGGCCAACGCACAACCACATCAAACCGAACGCCCCATATCAGAAAGATGGATGAGGGAGGCGGCAGACTGCAATTCATTCCCTCAAGCGCTCCAAATTTCTCCTTCCCATTTTGCTCCTCTGGTTTTTTGCTTTTTTTGGTTGTTTTTTTAACCTTTCATTCATTTTCTGGCTTGCAAATTCTCATTTTCTCATTTCTCACTGTCTCTCACACTTTTATCTGCATCACCTCCTTCGGTTTCCTCTTTTGATTGCCTACTTTTTTCCCCCCATGTCACATTTTGCTTTTGTCCCGCCCCACTCATCCTCTTTCTCTCTCTCGACCTTTCACCTTTTTCCTGCTTGCGCATCCTTGTGTAAAACACAAATATCAAAGAAATGAAGTGCCAAGTCATTTTTTTATTCTGTGTTGCCCTCTTTCACATGCAAGAATAATTGCAACAATAACTTAAGTAATTCCATCATTAAATGTTTTCTTTCTGTTCCTGCCCTCCCCCCCTCCCCTCCTTCCCTTATAATCACTGTACAAAGCCATCAAATAACCAAACATGTGTTTTATGTTAAACCATAATCTTTCTTTTGTTCAAAAGGGGAACAATTGTGGTTGTAGCGTTCACAACAGTCGTGACAGGGAGATGCTGCATGCATTTTGTTTTTTTGCTCTTTTTTTTGTCTTCCTTGCACAAGTGTGTGCGTGCGTGCGCATACGCGCGCATCTGTGTTTATTTGTGGTCATTCGGTTCATATTCGGGGGTGCACAGTCAACCCGGAGAGCCCGTACACCCATTTCTTTTGGTCATAAACAAAGTCAAACCCAACCGACGCCTGATTGACGCCAAAACTGATCACTTTTAGATCAATGCAATATGAGGGGGGAAGACACTGGTTGTCTTTGAGGGTTTTATGTGTGAGTAATGCATTATTTGATGATAAACCCAGAAAGCATGTGCACCACCCTGTGAGCATCTGTGAGAGACAAAAGCTTGTTGTTATTTACTGATAGCAACCTGCAAACAGTTAAAGCGTGAGAGAACTGACACACACACACACACACACACACACACACACACACACACACACACACACACACACACACACACACAGCTAAAGAAAATATGAGAATAAGTTTGAATATCCATAATCGGGTGATGATGCACAGTGACAATACCCATATTTGGGCAGCGTTCTGTTGTTATCTAGAGGATTAGAAAATACTTAATAAACAGAGATAGAGAGGAGAGCAAAACAGAAAATGAGAGAGGGGTGCTGTTTTTGTTGAATCCAATCTCTCCGTGGCCTTTGTAGTATTTGCCTTTTTTCTCCCACTCTCTCTCTCTGCCATACAACTATTAAAATAAAGCATTTATGTCTGCAAGGGCCCACGCCTAGACCAGCCCTGGCACTCGCCCTGTGCGTGTGTGTGTGTGTGTGTGTGTGTGTGTGTGTGGGGAAAGAGAGGGAGCGGGAGAGTGTGAGTGAGTGCAGGGAGCAGGGGAAAATCTCATCTGATGTCGACCACACCCAGTCAGAATTCATCATTTACACACACACACACACACACACACACACAGTGGAAAACTACAGATCGTTGTGGTAAAGCAATGAAGCTGAAACCCCGACCTAAGAAGCACTGACTGACCTAAACTATGTTTCCGTATGCCCTGTATGATCCATCCGACTGGTGACTTAGTAAGTTCACCGGTGATGACAATTCTTGCATTAACACAGCAGCAAGTAGAAGGAATTATTCTGTAGCCTTTATTTATTTATGCTGGAATCATTTGGTCTTATGCATACTTCAGTGCCACTTTTATTGGATGCGGGCAGGAAGCAGAGGTGTGTCTTTAAAGGCCCGACTGTGTGTTTTTTGGGTGTAAGCATCTGTATATATGTGTGTGTGTGTGTGTGTGTCTCTCAATGTCGCAGCAGAGCTTTTGTCTGCTCCAGGCTGTATACACAGACTGGAACCATTACTATCAACTACAATTAGGTACAACCCACCACAACATACCGCATAACAACTACTGCTACTAGCTACAATTAGCCCTTATACACCACACTGGCCTCAATACCTCAGCAAAGATAAATGTGACAGCTAATCATTTCCATCAACTACAATTAGTCCCAACACCAGTGAGGCTTTTATCTAAAATTGCCAATAATCATCCAACGACAACTGCTGAAAGACGCAGCAACAGGAGTATGGTAAGTTTCAGACGCATGTGGCAGACGGAGGACCATGTTGGGGAACTTTGTTGTGAAACTTACTCTTTTGCTACATCTCAGCGTTTCTTTGTGTGGCTCGCTCGTGTTTTCCAGAGAAGCGCTATAAATCAACTTCAAAAATTTCATCGTATTCGAGCAGTTCAAACTCAAACCAGCAGGTATTTTCAACCAAGCGCTCGCATGCACGCTAAACAGCATTTGCTTTTACGTCAGTTATTTACAAGAAGACTTTTCCAGAATCAGAGCTGACGTGTTCAAATTTCTTGTTTTGCCTTCTCATCAGTCAAAAATCCAAAGATATCTGCAACAAACCCTCATATTTGAGGGGCTGTAATCAACAAAGGTTTGTCAATTCTGCTTGTTCACTTACTCCAGTGATTAATTGTCAGCAATTAATTTGGCCATTCATACAATCTTTGTCACAAAAAGAACAAATTAATCAGCTTGTTTTAACGCTACGAACGACAACGGAGGTCACTCCTGTCGTTTGTCATGCGTTTTGTAGGGGTCTAACACATGTTGCTTTAATTAGGTTATATAAACAATATCTTACTCCATTTCAACCACATCATGTTTACGGCATCTTAGTGCACCGCCAGCCTGGCAATGAATTTTCATGCGACTCATAAGAAATCAAAAGAGGCCTTTGTCATTCAGAGAACAAAGTTAGATCTCTCTAATGGAGGAAAACAGATTACGAGTACATCTCAACCATTTTACACAGTGACTCCAAGCTAATTCTCTAAATGCATATTATTGAGAGTCACGGTAATGGATGGGTTTGATACCGAATCTCAACACATCCACATATCCCTGCTGCCTCCAGATATCTGTGCTCTCTCCCTCCCCGTGGGACAGCTGTAGCTGGCATCTCCATCTTTCATAAACAAAGGACTAATGTGCAACATATGAAGAAATAAAGCTAAAGGCAAGGTCTTATTACAAAGACAGACTTCTCTCTGGCTTTTCTTTCTCTTTCTTGATGCGCTGCTTTCTGGCTCTTCGTGTCATCCTCTCCCCCTCTTTGTCCCTATCTCTCCTGCTCCTCATTATCTGTCCTCGCTTTCTTCTCGCGGTGCCATCTCTGTTCCTCTCTTCTGATTTACTGGAACTTTGTGAGATTTGGAAAAGATAGAACAACTTACGGGTAAGTAAGGTGCACATGAAGGAGAGGTACGAGTCAGGGAGAAAGAAACGCACGAGGGAGATGGTGGGTAAGGACTTTTAATTGGAATAAGAATCCTGGCACTGTGAAAGGGAAGTAAAAGGAAGGAGCGTAGACGTTTGGAGGGGATGAGAGGTTTTAGACGGGAACACAAATGTGTTTTCTTCTTTTAAGAAGGAAAAAATGCTGATTGTCTTGGGAAATGGATAGACAGGAGCAAAGAAAGGGAGAATAGGAGGAGAGAAAAAGGAAAGAGGCAAGGAGCAGATAAGCTCCACATACTAACAAGACACCCCCCCCCCCCCCCCAACACACACACACACACACACACACACACATATAAAAAAAAAAAAAAAAACAGTAGATGATTTGAATATAAAGCTTCCTGTGATGTCCAAAACAAGTTCACATTCTGCATGTGGAAAATCAGTGTTTATCATCACTTCATAGGTATATTTCATAAACCACCTTTTATCATCCTTCAAAGTCACTGCATACCCACAAAAGCAAACTCATTACTGAATGCTTTAAAGAGATTCTACCACATTTCGGGCCTATTTTGAACACTGAAGATCGAGTCATGCTACAGGTCAGGCTTCCCGCTGGGCACCCCTCGTACAGCCTGCAATATAATGACTATGGGGTTTAAAACAATTCTGCAAGCCGCAATTTGAACTCAGGTTTATTTTGACTAATTTAGCAAAACAATCGCCTCCCAAATATCTTGGTCTGAGTCTGTGTGTGGAAGTTTAGCTGAGAAAACCACAGACAATGACTGACTTTGCAGAAATGTGAGAGCAGGCTCCTCTGAGCTTCCTCATTAGAGCTGCTGGACTATTCATACATCTTGTGGCTATCAGACACTTGCATTTCCAGCTTCATATCTGAGACTGGATCCGGTATGGCTCATGTATGCATCACACATGGGTGGTTTTAAAGACGTGCTCACTTTCGGGTCCATTACGCAGCAAGGGTTCACACTAAGTCAACATTTCAGAAATTTCCTTTTTAAAACTGCCACTTTGTGTCAGTGTAGAAATGTTTTTTCTTTCAGTAAAAAATTGAAAATAACATGATCACCTTATCATGATGTGCTACTGCCCAAAAGAGCAACTCTAACTTCTTAAATAAAAGAATACAAGAAAAATAAAATATGTTAATCGCTTCAATTTTATGTTCAAAAAATGTTGCTGCATTTGTTAAGGCTCTCACGAATGTCTTGTATCACTCAGCAGTCATTTATTTAGACAATTATTTCTTCTAGGAAGTCCACCGATGCACAAAATGGCAGTCACGCTGCAGTGCCTTGTAGCTTTAGGTTATGTGCCAGTGAATGAAAGCAGCTGAAGACAATATTAATGAAAGCGTGCAAGTAAACGGTTTAGTACCCACTGAGACGAAACAGATCAGTCCCCGTGAAACCGAGCCTGTTTAGAGCGGCGGAGCAATAATAGGAAATGGTCGCGAGCGCACGATGCTGCGCTGCGCTCTGTTCGCGTCCTGGATGGGAGGGCGGGCGTGTCTGGCCTCTTCGAGAAACACGGGGATAAGGGAGAGAAAGTTGGCCAAGGAGAGGATTTCTTTTTTCGGGAGAACCAGTAACAGCTGGGAATTGATTTTGCAGAGGCAGGAGTCTAATTGAAAGTAGGGAGGGGGGTTCGAGAGTCAAACAGAAATAGGGAGAAAGAGGAGGACAACATAAAACTACCGCGAGACAGAGTCCACCTGCCATTTTAAGACTAAAAGCTTTCAGCTGACTACCAGGTCCCTAATCAATGCCAGAATCTTTACTTACACACACATTCTCTCTTCGTCTGCTGTGTAGCAGGGGCCCAATTCTTTCCTGCCAAGCAAATCACACACACGTAGACTCAGTTGCAGACCCACTCTACCACAGTGTAGGACTCATTTGTAATGGGGTAACAGCATGCAAAATATGTCATCTTAAATGTCAAACTTAATCAGAGGTTCACATTTCAATACCTTTCTCTCATTATGAGCCTCCCGTTCTCTGTTTCTACCTCTTCTTCACTCTCTAGATGGCTCCCCTCTTACTCCTAGCTATATGGGTCCAATTCTCACTCACGCACACACAAACACACCTCACTTCTCCTCCTCCTCTCCCTATCTATCCATCTTTCAGTCACCATTCTCTCAATTAATCTCTTATCCATTTCCCACCCCCTGCCTGTCGTTCCCTCAATCTCTTTTTCGCTCCTCCCCTCGCTCCTGGCCTATCCTTACGTGAACCTTGATGTGTTGATGTGTTTGTACATGTGCGTGCGTGTAAAGGTGTAATTCTCTAGAGCACAGCAATCCCTTTACGTGACTGACAGGCAGATAGCTATCATTAAATGTAGGAAGATTTTTTTTTGTTGTTTTTTTAAATAAAAGAAGTACGCACTGTATCCCTCGCTGTTCTTTCTGTGCTTGCTATGCACATCTAACTAATCCTTCAAAGATACTTGCTCACTCCACCTTGATTTTGTCTCAAAAACTTTAGATGCAAAACACTTCCAAAAACGGTCCACTGATACGTTAATTGATTAATCCACCCATCATTAATTAGTTTTCTGCCACTTATTCAGCAGTCTCAGCAGCCCAGATTCCAGATTAAAGCAGAGCAAGATGTTGAAATCCAGGCAAAGGTTAGACTGGGGAGGTAGATCAGTCAGTAAATTGTCACTCCAGTTTGTCAATCTCCCTCATTACCTTTCCTCTACTTGTCAACAAAATCCCAACTTCCTTCGCCTTGGATCCAGCAAAGCAACCCAGGCTTCTTTCATTGAAACCAAACGCCTCTGGATTGGAGGTGCCAACTGTCACTCATGCCACTTTGAACCAGCTCAGTGCAAGCTGGAGGTTATCAGTCAGTGAAGCAAACTAGACCACACGGTCGGCAAAATGCAGAGACTTCTAACACCTCTAAAACCAGCACCCTCTATCTTGGCTGTTCCAAGAAATTGTCTCCATAACTAATTTACTGACAGGCTGCTGTTTACACCTTTTGAGCATTTCTGCCTGGCTACCTGATCGCGCTTCTAAACATTATTAGCACGATCTGTACCAAAGGGCACCCCTGGTAAAGTCCAATGCCTACCGGGTACAAGTCCAAGCTCTCGCTACAGCTGCACAGGGGCCATTACAATGAGCCCCTTAGAACAGCCTCGGGGTGCGGTTGCTTCGGAAACGGATTAATTATTGATTGATTATGTATTATGCCATTAACATTAGTCACATGTCTAGGTTGGGTTGACCCATTAAGATCCAGGATACTCATAATACTAATAGTGCCTTCTAGGGCTGTTCGATATAACGATATATATCGGATGACGATATAAAAACGTTATCGTTTGTTTCGTGGTGTCGCAAAATAAACTGTTTACTGCAATATTTTTTCATGGTTTTGATGGTCACAGTAGTGGCTATATTAATTTCTTAAAGTTCTCTCTTTCTCTTATATTTTATATAACCACACTACGGACGGACAAGCGCCTGTTTTTATGCGTTGTGGTTAGCAACAACGACGGTAACAGCATCGCGTGTCCGCTTGTTTATGTTCCCCATAAACCTTTCACAATAAAGCTCAAGATCCTGTTGAGACTTTTCGAAATAAACTGAATCACGTGAAAGAGCAGATTATTTACGGATGAGAAGTAAAAAAGAGCCGCCAGGTGCTAAAAAAATAAACCTTAGACTCAAACGTTAGAACAGGCTTTTCCCCGCAGCACGCCGTGTAATAAATACTCACAAAGAAAACGGCGGCCGTTACAACTTATTTCTAAAAATGTAGAGTTTCATGCATCGGTTAAAACACTCGACTCCAGCTACATGACGCGCAGCTGGAAACACTTCCCGCAAGACGAGCTGCCCGAGATTCACAGAATTTACAGAAAATGTTACATTTTTGTGGTTTATATCGTTATCGGGACGATAGATGTCTTATATCGGGATATGAGATTTTGGTCATATCGCACAGCCCTAGTGCCTTCTTATCACAACTATCACTGACACTTTTATAGTTTTCTGACAAGTATTCAAATGATATGTCGAGACATCCCAGTTACTGCTATTATAAAATTAATTGTAAAATAAATCTTCTATTATCAAATAAACCAATACTGTTAGGCTGAATTTACCCTGTTATATATTGTGCTAAAACCATCCGCCAGACACAGACTCCAGACGCTCAAATACGACTGTGTCTATCCTGTACACACACAAACAACAGCCCCCCTCCCCTCAACACCCCCCTCCCCCCCAACACAAACTTTATTAAAAGTCTATTAGAGGAGTCTGACCTTGAATAACTACATGGGATTACTGCACCACACAGGGTCTGGGAAACACTGTACTGTGTGTGCTATGTGTATGTGCGTCTGTGTCTAATACTCGGTAGGAGGGCTACCTAACCCTTTGGGGAGGAAAGGCAGAACACTGCTTAACACCACATGCAGACATACAAAAATAACTGGCAGCTGTCCAGTGCAAGCACTATCCTTTGGCTACAAAGCTTTTTGGGATTCAAACCACTGTTCTAGCAGAGAAAATTCAACAAACAAGATTCTTTTAAGTGATCTGTTAATTGAAAAGAGTTACATTTCTGTCTTCGTGCTCAGCACGCACAAATATTACAAGTCACAGAAATTCTCACTTATGACTCCTGACAGTAAGTCACAGGTGACACACTCTTTTGGTCCATATAAACATTATTTTGAAGTGAACACCAGAAGCCACAGGTGGGTGAAAAAACAGGTTACTCACTTCTTCTAAAGAATGTAAACTGTTTCCTACCGAGATTACTGGAGATTAGGCCTGTGTGCCTCAGTCACACAGACCCAGTCCAGCAACCCCCAAGAGCTTGGTTACGAGGGGAAAAGCTGTAATCCTCAACTTCTTAGTGAGTGGGGCTTGCTTTAGGTTGCTGTCTGTCACTGGGTGAAATTGGTCGCCAAGCGGGTGCTGCACCAAAAACCTAGGAATAGTTTGCTACTAACTAACCACCCAGCGGTACTGAAACTCGAAACAGAGACTATTTGTTTTCAAAGTGAAACCAGCACCTTTTGGAAGATGTTTCTCTGTTTGAGTCACACTTTTCAAAGCTTCTGAACTAATTATTGAGTAGTTGGCAAGTGTTCGGAGACAAGTCATCATCTGCCATGCAAACTACTATTTCGACACGTTCTCACTCCCAAAACGTAATATTTTACGCTAGGTGACAAATCGTCAACATATTACGCTTCCGGGCACCCGACACGTCCCTAAATGACGAGATCGGAAAAAAATGAGGAAACATGAGAACCGTTTGGAATCAATCTACACATGTTCATTCATTTTACTTACATCACTTTGGAAAACACTATTTAACGTCATTAAAGTGCTGGTTAAGGTTAGGGATAAGGTTATGGTTAGGATTATTCTACTGTATTTCACCCATAATGCTAGCACGTAGCATAAGAACGCGGAAGGTCAACTTTTGTGTTCCTCAGGAACGCCGCGGGACGTGACGCTGACTATTTGCCTAAGGTGTTTTTCAGTACAACACCGGATACTTTTTTGCGACCAATTTCGCCTCACAACAGAACCTGGCTAAACAACTTACCAACTGGTCAGGGAACACCAGTGGTTACCAGGTGGTCACTGACCAGTCTCTAGGACTGTGTAACTGAAGCTCAGCAATCGATATCACAGCGAATGACAGCATCCACTACAACTGGTTCGGAAATACGTGTTTTTCCCTAGCAACCAGTGGCTGCCAGGTGGTTGCATGTGGTGCCTAACGCTGTCTGCCTGGGGCCTTAGTAAATCAAACTAAAGTATATTTTGTTAGACTTCCCAACACAAAAAGACATCAAGTGTTATACTACTATAAAAGGTTACCTCCCAGGGCATTGCTGTAAAGTTTTCAGTGCAAGTTTAAATAACACTGAAATAAATCAGTATGACAGCACGGACACACACAAAGATAGAAGATGCATAAACACATACATATCTGCATCCAAATCTTTCTTGCACATCTGCATTATTTCATTATGTCACAGCCATTACCATTCACTTTCACATGTGTTTGGATTTCTGGTTCTTATAAAACAATTTGTGCAGTTTTAGTAAAATAGTGAAACAGAAGGCACACACACAGGCACAGACTATATATCTCTTCTGCTATTTCAATAATCTGTGACCTGAGAGTTTATAAGACTCAATAGTCTGGCCGTTGGAATGGCTGTCTGGATTTTAACTTTATATACACACATACACACTCATATACAGACACGGCTCCCCTGCTATGGTCCTCGGAGCATACTCTGTCTGCGAGCGAATGTGTGTGAGGAGCATACCATGTGTGTGTGGTCACGTCTAAGAAAGCCGCTTTAAAAATGGATCTCTCTCCGTCTCTTTCCCATTACCACTGACGATGTCACCTTTGCCATTTTTTTGTGATGTGCAAATGATGGACTAAAGCTATTTGCTGTGTGTTTCTCTCATTTGTGAATATAAGAATATGTCATACACCTGTCATGAGAGGGAGAGAGAGAGAGCGTGGTTTCAAACATGCAGCAGCATGGAAACCGCCAGCTCACAAGGAGTGCGTGTAATCAATTGTTGCTAACTGGCTGGCAGGAGAAACAGGCTGGCAATGAGACAGACAAAAATGCAAACGCGCAGAAAGGGAAAACACATGTCAACATAGTTAATCACACTTTTGAATTCATCTTCAAAGGGAAAATGTCTCGCAGAGTTTGAAAACTAAAAGATATAAAAGGGAAAGAAAATTTTCAATCGAAGAAACACAATAAATGCACGTTCACACAGCCCTCCAACAGACTGATCAAATGAACAATTACATCTCGCTGAATACGGGATGGCTGTAAATAATCATAAAAAACGATTGTTTTATATCTGCTTAAAAAGATGAGTTCCATCATTTGGCTCTAACATTTACATCATTTAAAAATAATCCAACTTCATTAAAAACTCATTCATATTCTCCCAACGCATCAACTGAACACCACGCACTCCATCCTCCAGTTTAAAATCTAAAGTTAGTAGATAGCGAAAGATTAATATTCTCTAGCGGAATGCATTTAAAACGAATTTTTGAATGCCAATGAAAGGTATGTTACACTGGGATAAAAACATAAATACCTAAGCCTCAATGTCTAATGAAGCACACACATCAAAAGCAGTGTCTGAAAACTAATTAAAGGGCACCCTCGATAGCAAACTCAACTGAAGGGCATCCTCCACATCCTGCAAAACAAAACCAAAAAAAGTTTTCTGCACTGAAAAGACCTTTTAAAGGAAATGTGAAAAAAAAAACGTGCCCTATGAAAAGAGGAGTGAGAAAAAAAGAAATAGTCAATGAGGATGCCTCATGTCAAAACCACAACCCTGTGAAATATGAATACTAATCAAAGACCAAACCACAATATCACGCTACACCAGTGCCACGAATTGCCTTAATAATACATATTTTATGCCCAAATATCTATTTCACTTGCGCTCACAAATGTGCATATTTGAAAGGCCCACAATTTAGGCTGCATCTCTTGAAGTGTTTCAAAAGTTTCGAAGCAGGAACTCTAGCTTTCTACGCTTGCTTGAAAGACAGAAAAATTGAGTGATATTGATATTGATTTACTGTGAAACTATCAGAAACAGTTTAACTTCACACAGTGAAGGCACACACATCTAACAAACACCAAATGTAGCAGTCGAAAAGCCAAAAAAACACAGTTTGGCTTCCTACGCCGAGGGGACCCACTGCACTGTTCCAAAGCTACACTAAAAGGCAGCATTCGATGCCTGTGGTGTGGGTTCTCCTGCCATCAGCTGCTAGATTTCTTTTTTTACATTTCAAATAACCTGCAGTTGTGCTTTAAACTTTATGCGTCTTAATGATTTCGATTGTGGGGATGAGCTCTTTTGACACATGACTGTCACGTTTTCCTGTCGCGGTCTTTGTCATGTGATACCCATAAACACCAATAGAAATGTGAAGTACGTGGCCACAGATTTCTGTAAGCTTCTCTACTTCTCCGGGGTCCTTAACGAGGCTTCTAAGAGCAGCCGATGAATGAAATGCATTCTTTTAGTTTGCTAAGGAGTGCTGCTCTTCACCCTTTCATTCACTCCCCACTACCATTTCTTGTAGAAGTGTGAAAGCGTGGGAGGAGGCAGAGGTATGTATGCGCGTGTGTGTGTAGCGGAGAACCGACAACTTCCTCTAATCTTCCTGCGATCATAGCTCAGAGGTTGCTGGGGGACAAACCAGGAAATTACACGCATTCTCACACATACACACAGGATATGGGTCAGTTTAAATGGACACCAAATAAACGTGTAAAAAGTGAATACAGGTAAGTCACACAAAGCAAATATAGCGCTCATGTTATCCCCTGTAGAGTATATATAAGAGAGCCCAACATTGCATCCACTGTATGTACAAACAGAAAGATAGAAATAGATGAAGAACATACAGGGAGACTTTGGGTAAGTATTGCAAAGGGCACCATTATTAAAGTCAACACCTCTGATAAGCTCTGACTTGTGATGCGTTATTGCTATTCCCAACCCAGACGAGAGGTCTCTTTCTGTGAAAGTGTGAGGGGTGGGGGCAGCTTATCTCTCATATGCTGCACAGGCACACACAAACAAAGAGGCATGCTGCACTTAAGCTGACAAAACCTAAAAGCAGAAAAGTGTGGTTACATTTCACTGAAATGGGCGCTGACACTGCCTGTTGTCTCAAGTCTTTTGCAAGTTAGGATGGCCTGCACGAGCAGCCTGTCAAAACATCGAGCGAAAGCGCACCACATAAAATCAGAGAAATGCATAGACTTGAACTTTCCAAGCTCGTAAGCCTTTTATGCACCAGTTGTCTTTATCTGCACCGTCAGCTTAGAGCCCAAACATATCATATAGTTGACAAAATTACAGCTCATTGTAATAAATATCATGCATTTATTATATCTCTATCTATCTATCTATCTATCTATCTATATCTATATATATATATATATATATATATATATATATATATATATATATATATATCTATATATATATATATATATATATAAAATTAACATGTTTAGATTACAATTGAAATCATGATTTTATATATATACAGTAACATTGTGAATAATTCAATTACTTTACACTATCTTACTCTTAAAATATACAAAAATTTAATTTAAACATGTGTTTTAGCTTTCATTTTTATATTCAGGCCAGTTAACATATAGACACACTAATTACCAAATTGTCACTGTGATTTCTATCCAGTAACTGACTAAACTGTAATGTAATCTGACTCAACTCTATGTAATGGTGCATTTATAAATTCTATCTGAAATGGTCTGAGGTGCCATCATCTTAACTGTCACCCAGGAAGTCACAGTTTCAGTTTCAGGCCCCCCGGAGCAGAACGGCTTTAGTTAAAGGCTTAAAAAAAAAATGCTGTTGCACTTTGTTGCTCTATATGTAAACCTGTGTTCTTTCTGCCACATTCCTGTCATTTACAACAACGAGGATCGATGCGCGGTATTAGTAAAAGTAGAAGCACAGTTCAAATGTTAATGACACCCCTGCAAAGAGCAAAAAAGAGGAAGGAGGTAGCAGCTATGGCCACTATTTCACAATTATAACTGAGATTCATTCACTTCCGTACACTATGTGTGCATCTCTGCATATTTGATTGCATGTAGGGACATGTAGCTGTGTGTGTGTGATGTCAGTATTTGAGTCTAACAAAAGGAGACAAAGAGACAACATGAGTGTATTCTTTTTTTTTTTTCTTTTTTTTTAAGGACACTAACACAGAGACACACAGTCACAGACAAAAACCCAATGCAAAAGACACTGGGGCAGTTTGAAAAGGCTTGGGGCTAAGTCTGAGCTTTCATTTCCTCTATCCTGCATCACAACTGACAGATACACACACATGCACGTAAGCGCACGGATATATAGAGACAGAAGGAGAGTGCATCATTACGAGACTTTTGGCCTGCCCAGAGCAATCGCAGAGGTAGACAGCTCTAAAAGAAATGACTACACAAACCTGCTCTATAGTTAAACATTCAGCTTTTTTCGACAAGTAGAGTCGTTTGGTCCGGAATGAAAAATTACTTGAAAAAAATCAGTGAAAACAAAATTCCAACTTTTTTTTACAATAAAAACAAATCTGCACATTTACTGCTACAGCGATTATATGAGAAAATGAGATGTAATCTTAAAGCGGATGCCGCAAAAAGGCAGACGATAAGTTAATGTAAAGATAAATGTAAGTTTAAGATATTTCTTTTGTTAGCCACAAAGTTCTTGTTTGCTACACTCCATCACACATGCACACGACTACACACACTCAGGAACACAACTGATGTTATGTAAAGTTTTCCAAAAATTCAGTTGATATAGTGTTCCCGGCAGTAATATAAATAAACATGACCAACTTGCTTAACCCTAAGACTAACCTTTACACTACTCTTATCTCAATTCTATTTGTAGCCTAAAGATAGAACCACGTCTACTTTTTAAAATATTATGTTTTACATCACGGGGACTTGCTTGTTGTCCCCACAAGTGAGGTGGTCCCCTCAATCTCACTGTGTGAAGAGATTTGTGTCCCCACAAGATCAGTAAAACGAGTACAGACACACACAGACAAATGTGCAGACTGTTAGCCTTCCTGTGCTAGGGGAAGTTGCAGGTTGTTGCGACATCAGCGCTTGAGATAAAAGCTCTATCACTCTCTCATACACACACACACACACATAAACACACAACATGGACTCAGTGGGAAATTTGCTTAGATTTATCATAAATTTGGCTTTTAGGAGAAAAGAAATCAGTGTTTAGCCATCGCCCTATCACAGTTCAAAAGAACTTTATTTTCATTTTAAAAGAGCCGTTACCAGCAGAGCACATTATGAAGTGAACCGGTTTTTATGACTGTGATTGCTGCGACTTCACTCGCATGTCAATAGATTGCAATGCAGTCATGCGGTTGCCTACATAAACTGTGAGAGATGTTGAGTAAACCCATCACAATCATGAATTTAAATAATGACTTCTCAAACCACTGATATGCACTGAGTTTCAGCCATCATTACACATCACCACAGGGAAAAGAGCACTGTCTTCCTCGGTATTAAATTAAATGTTCGGACAAGATTTCATTTCATGTTTGAAAATTATGTGGAACAAAAAATAAGACTTGAAATAATGAATTCTCAGTATTTTGAGGGTAACTAAGTTTGAAAATTTTGAAATGATTCAATGTTGTTAGAGAATTGTTTAAATATATCTTGTCATTTAAAACTGCTATTCAATTTAATTCGGTTTTATTAAGGTACTTTATGTTGGTAAGGTAAAGACCCTACAGTAATAATGAGAAAACCCCAACAATCGAACAGCCCCCCCTTTGACCAAGCACTTGGCAACAGTGGGAAGGAAAAACTCCCTTTTAACAGAAAGAAACTGTCAACAGAATCAGGCTCAGGGAGGGGCAGCCATCTGCCGCGACTAGCTGGGGGTGAAGGGAGGAAGACAGGACAAAAGACATGCTGTGGAAGAGAGCACAGATCAATAAAAACCTACACATAGTGAGTGAAGAGGAAACACTCAGTGCATTAAACGTCCAACATCCTACATCTACTGCAGCATATTCCAACCTGTCTAGCATCCGCTAAGCATACCAGGTTAAACTAGAATAACTTTATTGCTCCAGCTTTCACATCAAACTGCACAGCTCATACATACCGAGGATGTCACCCTAATGTACGCGGACCCGATTTGATCTAATTCTGCATTCTCAACATGATAAACTGAAATCGATCAACTGTGATTATGTGTCTCAGCGTGCTCTGGATGATTTTATGGAGGAGGGTGAAGCAGAGGCTTTGTGAGCGAGATGAAGGTGGCGATTATTCCAGGAGGGTCATCTTGACTCAAGTCCTCTGGCTGCAATATCGACAGAATGGTATCGACCATTAATCGTGTATTGTGGAGCTAGCGCCAGCATCCCACCTGCAATGCACTTTGGATAATAAGTTATGTAGAAAAAAAAAAGAGAGAAAGAAGTGAATGTAAACAGAGCCTCCTGTAAACACCTGCTAAGGAAATTCACTCTGACCTTAGGGCGGGTTTTCATCATATTCTGGACCTGAGGGTAAATACAGCATTACGCTCGGTCTTGTCTAAAATATGTTTGCCATTTAGAAACTGGCACTGTGAACGGATACAGGGCTCTGATCATTCTGACATCTGGCATCAAAAAGGAGAGGCTACGAGGTAAACTTTCAATATTCCTGTGCATTTATTTTGCATGTCAATTAAAGTGACTACAAAAGACAGCAGTATGCAATGGCTGTCAGCTACAATACCCAAACTCCAAGAAGGCATATTTTGTCACCTACAGCATTGAGCAAACTCTACCCGTGATTACAAAACACTGTCAGAATTCAACAAGGGAGGACTGTTTTCTGAGGGCGTGATTCCAACGCGGTTTAGCTATCAGCTCACATGGCCTCAAACTAATGACATGATCACATTTGAAAAAGAAGAGCTTAACACACCCTATCCTACCTGTTCTGCCAGAACTTATCAGCCTCTTTCGTGTGTGTGTGTTGAGGTCGTGTGTTCTCAACTAGATTAGGACACCTTAAACAGGTCAGAGATTTACAAGAGATTCGGGTGGATCAGTAATAAGAGCACAGGTATGTAATGTTTAGTTCTCACACCCATCTAACTGCTGGTACACCCCTAAAAAATTCCACATGCATACACACAAATACAAGCATGGACGCGCACCAAGCGAAGAGTTCAGCGCCTAAACCTATCTAGCTGATACTACACCCTAAATCCTTTCATCTCTTATTTTATACCCAGCCCCTCCCTCTGTCTTCCCTTCTGTTCGTCTCTTTTTGTTCTCCTCTCTAATCTCTCTGATCTATGATGAATGGCATTAAAAAATGGCGTACCCTTGGTGTGCTGCTGAAAATCTCTTCCTTTTATTTTTTAATATGTTCAATTTTTACTACAATTGGCAGCCTAAGCTGTTCTCCCGATGTTAAAGACTGTCCCATAGACCTGGAGCAACACAACAGGTATAAAATTATCAAATACACATTGGTAGTATCAGGGAAATTGGCAAGCCGAACAGCTATCGGTTACCCTCTATCTGCACCTTTTAGCTAACTTGCTCTCAATATTACCTGTTGTCAGCATTTAATATTTGTACTTGCGCCATTTCGTCCCAGTTACGCATGAGTCAAACATAACAAACCACAAGTCTGGCAAGGACTTAAAAAAGTGAAGGCATGCAAAACTGAAATCGCTGAAAATGCTTTGCCATTCACAATTGTTTATCCTCTGGGGTTGATTAACCCAAAAAATAAATCACAAGGCTGTTTGGCAGCTGATCTGAAGGTCTCTGACATCAGATCCTTGCACCTCCTAAGACTAATCAACTTGTATTTTGTAAGATGACCTTCTGATGAGAAGACCTACTGACGTTAGAAAAAAAAGGTAGGGAGACTGAGAAAGAGAGCTTTAGAAAGACAGCCTGAAAAGGAAGAGACAGGGAACCAGAAAGAGGATGAAATGTGAATTCATTGCCTTAAAAGCAGCTCTGAGTAAAACAGTTTGATAAGAATCAGACTGCACATGCACATGTGCAAACACACACACACACACACACACACACACACACACACACACAACCATTTACTCTGAACCTCTTTGGACAGATACGCAGATAAGATGTGTTCAATTAGTGTTCAATTATGGTGCGTGTGCGCGTGTGTGTGTGTGTGTGTGTGTGTGTGTGTGTGCGTGCGTGTGTGTGTGCGTGCAAGAAAAGAAAGCCAGCTTGAGACAGAAGCAGGGATAAGATTCTTTCCACCTATGTGTCATTTCCTCTCTCCCTCTCTTTCTCCCTCTCTCACCAGCTCTATGTGTGCATTACATTATTCCTATCTAACAAGGCTTTCGATCACTCCCTCTCCTTCTCCGCAAGCCTTTCCTTATCATCCCGCGATTCATGGCACATCTCCCTGAAGCAATAATTCAACTATCCTCCAAAAAAAAAGACTTAAAAAAAAAACACCAAAAAAACTACGCTGTCAATTTCTAGCCATGTGACAGTGTGTCACTAGATGATCACATGAAAAGGAGTCTTGTGTCATGTGATACTCAACTGATCCCTGTAATAAAATTGTCTTTTCTCTTGTCTGGGTTTAACGGGAGGGGTTGGGGGATCAGGATCAGCTGTGAGCTATGCTTCAGAAACTGGCATGTACTCTTTGACCTACTTCAAGTTATGTTAGAAACTGAAAACTTTAAAACAATGGTTCCCAATGTAGGAATTCCAACAAAGAACAGCAGAATAAATCTGGTCCTTGCAAACTTGTGTGTAATGTTCTGTCTTCTAAATGTCAAATAACTCTGACTTGGAATATTATCAATCTAAACTGTTTAAAGTGCTTACACTGTGCTCATTTCCTTTTGTTTTAAGAGTAGCTTTGTATGATTGTCAGATCAAAATAATCCTGAAATGCAAAGCTGTTTTAGGCCTCAGGAAAACAGACCTATAGACTATATGACTAGATTGTACTATATAAACTGGCAAAAAAACTAGTTGCTAGGAAAAAAAAATTACTATTTCGCTGAGTAGTTGTGTGTGGTTTTAAGAGGGTTCTTACTGTTGGTAAAATTTGTTGCAAAGAAGTAAACAATGCTGTACTGAAAGTAGGGTGCTGCTGTTGCTAGACGTTTGTAAGGAAGATGCCAACTTGTCTGCAAACACTCATTAACTGCTCGCTAACAGTATTGAAAGCTTAAAAGACGCAAACTGGAAGCGAAATGGCACAACTTACACACTTTTTCATGTTTCACTGCCTTTCAGTGGTTAGTTAAGAACTGTTTGTTTGCAGTGAGTATCTTCCACGCCAATGGCAATTTGCTAAACAGCAAAAACTTGCCAACTGGTCGGGAAATACACAATGTTTCCTAGTGACAGGGTCATTGACCAGCATGTGTGACTGAGGTCTTAGCTCTGTTTCTATTCGTTATTCTACCATCATAGACAGAAGCAGGCATGTCAAGCTTCTGTGCTAGTAGGCAGAGATGTGTGCTGAGTTGACCATATCAGGGATATCCACTGTCTTTGACTTCATACAGAGGCAAGAGTAGAAAAAAAACTGTCTGCATCCTTTCATTTAGAGCAGTGTGAAACCCGAGGGGCTCCTTGCACATATGCTAAACTCATTATTTGAAACCTTGGCTACCTTTAATATAAGCTTCCACCGTTAAGCCGGGAATTAGAGAAAAGCATAATAAGTCAAATTTTTTAAAACCTTTTTATCATATCTATCCATTTGGTTTTCTGAAAATTTGAGAATTCCTGCTTTAAAATTCTAAGCTGTGCAGTAACAGCGTGCAGTCCTTTTCAATCCGTCCCTGCTGAGTGCAGCACAGTCTGGAGCCACTGGTCCCAAAGGTGTTTTTTTCCATGCGGGAAATTTGTCAAGAGTTTATCAAGATAGGGCAGCGTTCAAGCATACAAGCCAAGGGTAGCGGGGAAGGGTGGCAGAGTGACTCAAGAGTAAAGCATCCTTCAACCAGAAGGCTAAGTTATCTCCCTCGTGACTGTGAAAATCCAACCTGCTAAAGTGTCCTTGAGCAAGACACCAAATGCCTACCAGTCCCAGGGGTGCTGTTCTGTAGCGGAGGTTGCAATCTACAGGGGGAGATGAAAAGAGACGATTTCACTACTGGGGATCACTGGAGTATCACAAAAAAGCCTGTGAGCTAAAGTCACCAGTTCCACGCCTCACCTCACCACAAAACACTCTGGTGGCAAATTATCTGCCTCCCCCTCTTTCTGTCTATGTGGCACTCTTTTCTCTTACTGCCTTCCTCTTTCTCTCTCCTCCTGTCCTATTATGGACATAGCAACAGTTTTGCTGTCAGGACGACTAAAGATTTGATTCAGTGTCTGTCCCTGTCTGAATGTGTGTCTGTGTGTGTGTTGTGTGCATGATAGCAGATAAGAGCCATATATAAACAGCACTTAAAAGCAGAAATGTAAATGTTTAGAAGTCACTGCAGAACACAGACCATATCAAGATACCAGAGAGAGCAAGAAAGAGAGAGAAAGGAAGATTAAAGCAGAGTTCACACCGGGAGAACTAGCAGACTGCAGTTGAGACTCAAGTTGGATTCCAGTCATCGAGAAGACTTGGTGGAATTTCACATCTCAAAGCATCCAAACTGTTTAATCTGCTGCTGAAAGTGAAGGAAGTTTTGAAAAACTGACCAGGATGCATTAGCACCTGTGTAGCCTGTTCAATTCAAGGCACCATATTCATAGGTAAAATAGTACAGAAGCCACGCTGGAGTGTCCGTGCAAACAGGAGTATAGGCACGTATCTTTTACAGAGGAGGTTTCTGTATAGGCTTAATGCATCAAACGCTTAAAAAATATCCAAAACGTCATTTAAGACAACCCTTTGATTATTTTATAGACATTTTTAGAAACTACTGCAATGACATAATGACTGAAAAGCCACATAAAGAGCAATTAACCTCAGCAGTTTCACTCATCAGAGAGGGGAAACTATCGTTTTATGCCGTCAATCAAAATTTTAAGCTATGAGACTTAATAGTGACCTAATTTTGAGTGAGTCACACAGGTCTCGAGACGGGTCGGTGGCTCTCTATCAACCATCGTCAACAGGGAAAATTTTCGTTTCCGCAGCTGGTTGGTGAGTGGTCAGTAGAGGTTGCTGGCCATCGCTAGATAAAATTAGTATACAGAAATGAAGAGGTATACGGTTTGCTTTGGTTGCTAGTAGATTGCTGTGGTTGCCCATAGTTACATGTCAACAGCCTTTGTAGTCTACATCTTGGGCAAGATGGTGAACCCCAAGTTGCTCTCTGATGTGTTCCTCGGACTATGAATGTTGAATAGAGAGCTCTTCAGCATAAGGAAAAGTGCTTATACACATAAGTGAATGAGGCATGTTCTATAAAGTGCTTTGTGTGCGTTAGATGAGAACCAGTCCACTACCACTTGGTGAATAGTTGGCGAGTGTTTGCAGGCATGTTGGCATCTTTCATGTGAGTGAGAAAAGCAATAACAACAGACACCTTCAGATAGCGAACAAATTCTACAAACAGCTTCACATCAGAAACGTTGGGAGTTTCTCTTTAATTTCTATTTAACTTTTCTACTTAGAGACAGTGATATATGAGCATTTCTCAACACATCTGACAAAAACCCAACACAAATTATTTATTGAAACATGGCCCTTTAGACTGATTGGCCTTTTTGCTTACAAATTCACTGTAACTTTGGATCCAACACTCGAACCGAAGCTGTAAAGAACTTCATGAATCAAACATGACATGTTTCTTTACCATAATATAAAAGCTTGCACATTTTGTGAAAGGCTGCTGCAGATGAGGCTTCAGTGTGCGAATCCTCGAAGGAACAAGCAGGAACAAGTCCATTTTCACATATATATGTGATCTAAATGTACTTATTGTGCTTGGTTGAGAGTTTGTGTTTGGTTACACAAGTGTGTGGCTGCGCA
This sequence comes from Diplotaxodon limnothrissa, assembly GCF_057381915.1. Classification (NCBI taxonomy): domain Eukaryota; kingdom Metazoa; phylum Chordata; class Actinopteri; order Cichliformes; family Cichlidae; genus Diplotaxodon; species Diplotaxodon limnothrissa. The sequence goes on along the minus strand of NC_140616.1, from coordinate 15,279,322 downwards.
AGCAAGTGAGTGATTGTTAGCAGAAGCTCGTTAACCTCAGAAGTCATTACCACAGCCTCGAGGTTTACGGCAATTAGACAAAATAAACGGCAAACGAAAAACAAAAAAAAGGATAAATGAAAAACAAGAGGAGAGAAGAAAGTGATTACTGGAGAAAAAATTAAAGTGATTATTTTCACCAATTTGAGAAAACAATAACCCTCCCCCCTCAGCTCTATCTCCCATGAGAGCGGCTAAACACAATTGCTGAAAAGAAAGTAATAATTGGAGAAAAATAGAAAGCGATCATTAGAGTTAAGAAGAAAAAAAACACATTCGTTTTGATAATTTCTAATATAGCTAATGCGAAAGAGGAAAAAAAAGGCAAATGTTGTAATTTATGAGAGACGAAAAAGGAAGTGCAGTGAATACGCATGTATGTGTGTGTGAGTCGGAGGAAAAGGGGTAGTAGTTGACATCACTGCTCCTATGTAGACTTCTTTTTTTCTCTTTTCTCAAGACGTTTTTGTTTTTACAGCTTCACTCTGGGCAGACCAGACCGTTGTACACACGTTCATGCGCACAAACACACACACCCTCGCTCGCTCTCCCTCTATCTCTCTCTCGCTCACATACACACATGCACACTCCCATACATATTCCCATACGCACAGACCCCTAAAGGGGCCTTTTTTCCACATTGGACCATATGGTGCAGACAGGCGCACGGAAACAATTCTCTAAAAACAACACACATTCTACACTTAGAAACCTACCACACACACACACACACAGGCTCATAGATTTTCCCTCTCGCTCTCTCTCTTTCAAACACACACACACATACACATGCACACACCAGACAGTTAAATCTGCTGAATGAATTGCTGCCTTGTTCAGCAGTGCACTAATGGCAAGAACCTGCTATGGCGATTACCACACACACGCACGCACACACACACACACACACACACACACACACACACACACTCACACACACACCAGGGCTTAGCATTAGGCATTCTAGGGCACTTATCCATTAGAGAGGTTAGTTATTTTCCTCACTCCAAACGTAGGTATTCAACTTAATATTCCAACAGCGGTGGTTGTAAATCTGCTCGGTTAAGGAGCTGGGGCAGATCTCTCCGAAAAGCTGGATCTCCTTAGTACACCAGGATGGAGCTCAACCAATTATACAAGCTAATAAAAAGGCTGATATTTTACTTGTTTTTATTTTTATTTTACTATAAAAACCTGACGGTGAAGCCTTGAAATCTTTATTTTAAAAAAAGTTGTAATTATGATGTATTCAGTTGCGTATCCTCGTAGCTTTCTTTCTGTTTCAGTAAGTCTTGCTTACCATTTCCATTAGCTTACTCTACTTAAAAAATCTTCCCACATATCCTCTAGGTCACAGTTTTGTTTTCTCTCACAGTCGGTAAATCCACTTTTCTGCCAGTCTCTCTAGTTCCCTTTTTCTCTCGTTCTCCATTATTCTTTAAATTTGGCACTTTTCATCTTTCATTTCAGAGTCAAATTTAACAGTGTTTGTTATTGCAGTCAAATGTATCCGATGGACTCAAAGCAGCTGGAGACAAGAATGCCCAATTTTTCAGCTCCACTTACTCAGCATTGATTTGTTAAGACTGAAAAAAGTGACTTCTGTAATGCGCGATGCCGAGAAAGAGAGCACTGAGTCATCTCACTCAGAGGGAAACTTCCTTTCATACTAATGGGGAAGAAACTGCACATAATAAAGAAACGTTTCCATAATGTAAAAGTTAGGGTTACAAACATTACTGTCACAATTATTTTCATTCTTAGTCATTTGCTATTTTATCCTGTGATTGTTTATTTCTAAGTAATACCATTAACTGCTATTAACAGCTTTGTGTTTTCAGCTGAACAGAACCAATGTCAAACCTACTTTGTCAAAAAAAACCAAGAGATTTTGCATGAAAATACTTAAAAGGCCACCCCCAAAGACACCAAAACTAAAGCAAGGCAGAGGCTGTTTAAGCATAAGGCAAGTATGTCTTGCATAAGTAATAATCAACAACGCACTGCTCGACATAGACTAGCAAATCTAGGATACCCCACGTTGTAATGTTTTTAGAAATGCCATGTTAGACCCATAAAAGTTCCTGAAAAGTTCCTGCAGCTGATTTAAACCACACCTTTACACGTTTAGTTCTCTCTAGCATTGTCACTATGAGCAAGGACTATGCGTGTGCATCAGTCTGTGTGCTCTGCAGTGATTGACAGCTGCCGTTGCCGATGCTATACATCTTTCATGAGAGCACTCTGTCTTCTGGATCAAGGAAGCGAGATAATGCATCATGGACAAAATGTCTTAATCTCACTTAATCTTACTTGACATTGTCCACTTTTTTTGGGGGGGGGGGGCACAAGTGAGAGCCACTGCACAGTTGTAATTTTGTCACACAGACTTTTGTTGTAAATGACACATTAATGTTATCAGAACATAAAAAGGTGTCTGGGGTGCTTTTTTAGTCACAAAGCATCATGTTCAGATGCCATCAAGCTAGTATTAAAAAAAAAGGATTTGAGGTTGAAAGTGGCTTTAGTCAGTTTATCTTTAATGACAATTTTGCTCCTGCATTGTTCCACACAACAGCAAGCAGTCCCTCACCACTTGCACTGGCATTCCAGTCAAACAAACACAGCCATGTGCTGTGAAACTCATTGCATCGTGGTGACTGTCTGGGTTGCATTTGGCTTCAGTGAGCACCTGAAAAAACTACCGTTTGGAACTATCTGTCAGCCCCCAGCTACTCTGTTTTTATTGTTCTGGCAACTTGTTCTGCTGCTGTCAGGCACCCTGGCTCCTTTGGATGGCTGTGCTGGCTGCTAGTTTTAGCATCACCACCAGCAACTGGCCTGTCAGCTCCCAGCAACTCTGTCTTTATCGTCCTGGGTAAGGGTTCTGGTGCTGCCGGCCTGGCAGGAGTACTATCAGCAGCAGCCTGAGCTTCTGTCTTCCCCTTTGTTGTTCCTCATCAGTGGACTCTCTACAGAGTCTGTCAACAGTTGAAAATTTGATGTAATTCACAAAATCAACTCCGTATTAAAAAAACGAGTGTGGTCGTTAATTTTGTCCAAACTTCCAATACGATGTCATGTTATATAAATGAGTGGGTCAAAGCTGCTACAGAGCACTGCGGTGATAAAACATTTACAAGCAATGCCAGTAAAGACACAGCATTCCTACGACTAATACATGGGTGGAAAAAACTGAATATCAGCAACATTTGATTACAGAAAAAAATGACAGTATGCAGTATTTTGGGGGAGAAACTTCATTCAAGCTGACTTCAAACTTTCTGCAACTCCGTCAAGGCTGCAACTGCAAAGAGATTTCTCCTTCCAGACATACTGGGGCAGCACGCAGCTGTATAGTTCACCAGCATATGGATTAAATAAATACAGTCTGCACAGAGCTTGTTAACACTTGTTCACTTGGATCCAGCACAAGTTTTAGGCAAACCCAACAAAAAAAACATGCACTCACATCTGTGCACACCCAGACCAAAGCGTACATGTAACTTATATGCACACAAAGTAGTATGACACACACATGCAAACATCCTTAAAGGAGTAAATGTGTAGGTAAGTATTGTGAATCCACACATAAATATATAGAGAAACTGGAGGGAACCTTTTGATAAATACTAAGTAGCATGTTAGTGATTAGCAAAAACTCCATTTACCACACTAAGGCAAGTCTGTTTGTATGTCTGAATCCAATTTAACCAGTTTTCGAATCAGCATAAATTAACTGTATGGGAGTTTCATCTAATCATACACTTGGTTGGATATAAAAATAATAAATTGTACATTTTAGCTGAATCTTTTATCTTTTACATGCGCACTAACATCTTACGTGTATCCAACAGTTACTTGGAAGTGCTTCAGTTGAGATAGCACAACTCTCTCTCACACACACACACAAAACTGTTGGTTGGGGTCTGATCTACTTCTGGCTATGTAGTCAGTTGCTAACAAAATCTGATTAATGGATTTCAACTCAGTCTCTCCAACAAACACAGAAGCAGACTGAGAGGAAGATGAATTGGTACAAGCTTTGAAAACTAGGTTGGGTCCACTGCCTCAGCTTTGCCTAGTTACCGTTCTTAATCTGATTAATCAAATTTTTTTCCTCCTAGAAAGGCTTTGGAAAATGAGCGCACCAAGCACCGAATGCTAGTCAGGTTTTGCTGTGTGAATCTGACCCTCCAAACAATTTGGATACGAGGAGAAACAAACATGAACTGTGCCATGCGTGCCTGCATTAATGATAACATTTCTTCAAGCCTTCAACTTGTTCCAGCATCAGTTTATGTCGTAAGATATACGATATGCCATCTCGATCCAAATGTTAACCAGGCTTATAGGCCTACCCCAAATCTAGGCATATTATGCCTAGATTTGGGGGTTGCAAGCCTGCTGGCATCTGGGCTGCAATGCGGTAGTATGGACAGCTCTGGGCACAGTTATATAAGCTAATGAACCATCTTAAGAGCCATTGGAGAATTTTTTGTAAACCAAATGCTACATTTATAAACTAACAGCCAATATACAGTACACTGTTGGTCGAGTTTTATCAATATATTACAGACAATGCAATCAATTCCTAAACAGCAACTATTATTGGCCAACTATGTCCTGCCTTGTACTTTGATTGCTCAGAAAGCAAACTCAGAATAAACAGGTCAAAACAGCTGCACCATAAAAAGATAATTATTCAGTGTGACAATGCAATCAGGTCTGCTTTCTCAATGTAGTTACAAACAGAGTTACTGCAAGCATGCAAACAGACCATAATTGAGATAAAACAGACTTATGCAAAGAATTAACACGCATCTGTCACCCTGATCTTTGATTGATTCGGTGTCCTTTAAAGTAGTCGATCATTAACAAACTGACAAATTAAGCCATTAATAGCAATGACACCTGGTGACACCTCCTTTATTAATCTTTGCCTGGCTAAATAATAAGTCTTAATTGGAATCTATTAGAATGAATTGTTAGTTGGGATGTCAGGGACAAAGAAAAAGACTTGTGTGCATGAGTTTGTCCATGTACGTCTTTGCGAGAAGATAAAGGTTTAATGCCCTCTCTACTTATTGATGAATGGGTATGTCTCGACGTCCTACACACACATACGCACACGGAAACACTGAAAAGGAAAAAAAAAACGCGCATATGTGTGTGTATGTGTGTGGAAAACTAACAGCGGCAGAGCGCGCTGTAAAGCTGCGAGAAGATGAGATCATCACACACACTGAGCTACCTTCTGACCCATTTTGGCAACAGTCAACAGGTAGTTTACACGCGGATGTTCAAACGTTTTCTAAACCAGGCTCTGCTCTGACTTTTGCTGTTTGAGGCCGACACACACAGACAGTAAGAGGGTGACGCAAAAAGAGAGAGAAAGATCTGCTGACAGACAATGGGGAAGGAACACATCAGGAATCACCACCTCAGAGGAGCGAAACTCTTTTGTGGGCTACTATGTCACAGAAACAAAAAAAAAGTCTTTATATGTGCACACTGCGCTGTGTGTTGCGTGCAGGATCAAATTCAAATGGCTCTAACTCTACTCAACATTGCTCAGTTTTTTTAAAGCCTCAAGAAAAAAACAAAAAAAACCTGGCACATGTGACTAACATATCAAAGACTAGGAGATAACCCAACATGCACGCACACCACTGCATCTATGAGAACATTTGTATATACACATTTGAAGGCATGCAATCATGCACATGCATACACACAATTGAATAGACACACACACACATGACCACAGCTAAAAGCATCAAGCAGCTCAAAGTAATCTGCCCTGCTGAATAACATCACCAAGCAAAGCCACCGCACCGCATAATGAAAAACATGCTAACACACACACAGATGCTCGCACACTGTGCAAAAGGACATACGCAAATTTGCATATCCATTATCATTCACTATGGTGCATGCAAAATAGCTACGTAGAAAGATATTCATAAAGACGCACCAAAAGTACAGAGACAGTCTCAAAGACACTCTGCAATGATCGTGCATTTACAGTTAAAGGGTCATTTCACCAAAAAAGACCTGCGTTTTTTAGCCTTCCAGGCTGCTTGGAGTTCACTTTAAAGAGATTTCAACAAAGCTGCTAGTACTCATATACTGAGCTATACAAATAAAGAGGATTCATACACTTCCTAAAAAATCAACTTATCTTACATAACTCAATGTATAAGAAACCTTGTTCTGGAGAGTTTTGAACGGTTGAAACAGTTCCCAATAAAAACTGTTGAGACAGCAGAAAGAGCACGAGAGTGTGTGAGAGAAAGAGAAAGGAAGCAGACGTCGAGAGCTTCAGCGTGCGTTGTGACACAGGTAAAGGAGGATACACAGCAGCTGTTTGTGCACCTTTGTTTGTGTGTCTTTGTGTGTGCTCAGCACAGCTGATGGCTGGTGAAAAATGGAAATAAATAAATTCACAAATTTAAAGCGTGTCAGTTCTTGCAGCTTGTTAGTAACACAAAAGCCCCGATAAGGCAAAATACAGTGCAGTTAAATTACCGTATGTTAGCGTCACAATGCATACAAATGTACACGCCCACATATATACATATATACACACACATCTAGACGAGAATAATTCTCTATTTACATGGCATAATTCAACAATATGGTTGTATGATTTGCGAGCGTTTGGATAAAGGCAGACAGTTCGGCACATACGGTATTTAAACCGAAATAAAAGAATACAGCACTGCTATAATTATAATGTATGCTACACCACAAACCACTGCAGCTTTTTGCACATGCTTACATAATAACCTCAGCTGTAAATATATGTACTTCCTGCAGTACAATAACCTGTGCAGTGCCATTACGTTCTAGGATCCATGAATGCACATAGCAAAAGGAAAAAGTAACCTTTTCAGTTCAAACACTCTCATATCTGAACAAACAGATCATGTTTTGGTGTACAAAACTCAGCATTTAATTGAACAGGCACTCTTATTCATATGTTACCATCCCCTAATTGCAGGCTCACCATTAACGGTCTCTATGTAGCATGTGGGCTTCTGTAAAGCCTTGGAGATCACTGGTACTAATCGACATTGCTAGTAGTTTGCTGTGGTGGTGCTGGAGTCGACGTTTGAAAGCGTATTTATGGGATCTGAAGAGCGAAATTAAAGCAGCTGTGTCAGAAATCTCTTGTTAACAGACATCCCTGGTAACAATTGCATATTTTGGAAGCAAACCAATCAAACAGTAGATCAAGTTGCTCCCTCTAAACTTTACAAAGTGTGAGGAACTAATGAGCTCTGCTAATGAGGTCTACTGAACCAGAATGCAGCAGATGCTTACTGGAAAAGCAGGTAACGTTTCGCTATGAGTAAACTGCTCCACTGCTTGATGTCAAAAACAATCTTTTAACTTTTATTTCTGCATAGGAATCATTTGAAACAGCGCAGTATTCGAGCAATATTTAAACAGTTTTCCACCCTCACTGGGTGCCACCAGGCAAACATTAAATACCACAGCGTATGGAGGAGCGATTCAAGGCAACGTGCACAGTCACTTCCTCCACAAGTGATGACTAAGAGCAGTTTTTCATAATACTTCGTTGTTCTGCGTGTACGCCATTTTATCTGCAGTCGCTTAGTAAACTACCCCACTGTACCCGCTTTGGCTTGAGGTGGTTACATCAGACCCACAAACTGGCCGAGCTCTGAGAACGACGGATGCCTGTTAAAGCTTTTATTTTTTTATTTCTCGTGAAATTGTTTGCTTTCATAGTTTAAAGCAAGACTTGCTGTGCGCACACACACCACAAAAACACGCTGAGTTACTGCAGAAAAAGTATATTAATTTTTTTTTTCAAGGAATGAACGCTGATGCTGCAGAAAAAAAGTGAATTATTGTTTTATTTCTAATGAAAAATAATTCATAAACAATTATTAGCACTTTAATTTAATGTAAAAAAATAAATCCCATTAACATTTGTATTAATATTGTATTAAAGATTAGTGTCTAATTAAAAAGTGTATAATATACATTTAATTATTAAATGTTACACTTGATAAACTGACTTTGTAAATATTCACGGTAGTTTTGTCAGAACATGTAGGACAGAAAGCAGCAGAATCCTGAATATCAGCAGTAAAAACATTAAGTTTAAAGTTGTTCACTTTCCTATTGAGGGATTGAAAGTGAAAACATATATGTCCTACCTCTGCTGATCATCGGGTTATATAAACATCATGGCTGGCTCCTGGCTTTGGCATCGGTTCTGATGAAATGGCTCGGTTTAACCCTACGCCGCAGCGGTCCGTCCAGCAGCGCAGTTCGGCTACTGGCCTTCTGTACTCCACAGCGTAATGGAAAGCAGAAACCAGGTGTCAGACCAGAGCTAGTATCCTTCCATTTCTTAATCAGGTCCACACAACTCCTCGCAGGTCCGTGAGCATCCGCGCTGAAATTCTTCGGCTTCTTTGACTTTTGCTTGTGAAGGTCTTCAACTGTAAGTCGCATCAGCTACTTTTAGTCCACGGCTGCTGCCCCCCCCCCCCCTCTCGTACGCTTAACAGCTGGCCATTACAGCTTTGAGTTTGATCAAGTGTGTGTTCTGCGTAAGAGCTGTTATGCAAGCTGTCACGTTTGCTGTCCGGTCCTTTATTTTTTGTTTTGTTTTTTCGTAATTCAATTCTGGTTAAGGTCCTCAGTCATGGTTGTCAGAGTCCACTATCATCTTAACAACCTGCAAAAAGACAGAAAGACAAATACTGTTAGAAATGGGCACATGCTGCAGAAGTTAATGAAACCTATTGGAGCCAGATTTCAGACATTTTTTCCATACTTTACGTTTACGGGAAACAATTTTGCCTGGACTTTAGACGTCTACATTAAAATGGTTGATCAAAGGTGCACAATAGCCAAGAAAACATTCAGTGCCCTGCTCAGACCCCGGCCGGTTTGAGGGTTTTTTTCTTTTCTTTTCCCATATGTGACAGCTGACAATGCCTTTCACATGTGAAGTCAGTTTTGAGGTCTTTTTAAAGTCGGGGCCACGGGTAATTTACAGTACAATTTAAAAAATAAAATAATAATAATAATAATAAATGTGATTCTTTCACAGTGAGCATCGTCAGCTTTCCGTGAACTGAGAAAAAAAAGTTCAATTTTCAACCAAAATCTACAATTAACAAACATGTCTGTGTTTGACAACTGTAAACTCGTTGCTTTTTTGCTTTTTCATGTCAAATTATATTTTCTTTGTACCACCACAGAAGGACGTGAAGCACAACAAACAGCCCGGACATTAACAGTCAGGTAAATAATGAGAAAAGACTGTGCAGGCGCAAAACTACTGGGGAAAAAAAAAGGTCACTAATAATATCCCAAGGATATAATTAACAGTAGAACCCAGCATCTCGCTGTCTTCTTCTTCAAGTATGATTTGCTCACTTTCAATTGTGATTGCTTAATGAATCACAACAAGGCCGTCATTGATGAATAACTTCCAGGAATCAATAAAATAAATGATCACATATTGGATTTCCAGCGGCTGTGCCCGCTGACGAGTCTATTTTTCTTCATTCTGTAATTCTAACTGTTACAAGTTACACTCTAGTTCTCAGTTCCCCCTTTTGTTGCCCCAACCACAAAAATAACCCCACCCTCTGTGTCAGTAACACTCCTCTCCCGCTCTCTTTTTTTTTTTTCATTCTCACTCTGCCACCCTGTCTCCTTCTTTCCATCCATCTCGGCTCTCTCTACCTCGTCCCGCAAATCAAAATGTTAGTCTGTATTTATAATAAACCGTTTTCCTCCAGTGCCTGCATCAACAGTGGATAAAGATTCAATACCTGTTCAGCGGTCTTGACCACTTCCACAGACAGTTCTAACTTTGTTTGGGCTATAGATAGAAAGTTAGCACACCAGAACTGGAGGCTATCATTATCTGAAAATGGATATCTGCTGTTTCGCAAGAAAAAAAATTGCTGGCAATAAAAGCCAAGAACATTATGAGTCATTACTGAAATTATGAGTCATTTTAAAGACCCTCCCATCTTAAAACAGTGCTGTTTTTCAGGATTAAAAACAAACTTCTCAGAAAAAAACACGATGATTTCCAGGTAGGCACTTGGAAAAAAGTTGTCCATAGGTAACCTTGTGAAAGTGTCCACACCACAAAAAAACAAACAAAAAACAAACAAACAAAGAACACAACAAACAAACAAAAAAAGAAGGTGAGAACTCCAGTATCACATCAAGCAGACATGCTTCCGGTTATTACATGATCGACCACATCATGTAATAACAGCGTTATAACGGAGAGGACGAATGTTCTTTTCAAAGCAGAAAAAGAGAAATCTAAGAATCAACTTATTCATTAGCAGTTCTCACAAAAGGAAAAGAGGAAAGAAAAGTTTTCTTTATCTTAAGAGTGAGTATAGCTTTAAATATTTTTTTTCCTGTGAAACTGACTCAGTCAGCCCCTGCTTACTCATTTTCTCAATCACTGTTTTTTGCTTCTTTGGTGTTTTTCTCTGTATTCTCTGTTTCTTTTTCTTCCTTTCTTTTTTTTTAACTTCCACTATGACTTTTCTTGTTTTCTTGCATTCATTCATCTCTTTTTCTAGTATAACTTCCATTTCCCAAGCTCACGTCCATCAACTTCACGTTTTTCTCCCTCTCTCCGTTCCATGTCTCTCTCCCATCAATTCATCACTGAGCTCGCTGTCACATTAATGTGTTTCTTCTGACTGTTTTTCCAACTGTCATTGTGGCTGAGATACCCCCCACCTCCCAACCACCGCCACAGCCCCCCCATCCCTTCTGCGCTCACTCCCGCAGCCCCCCACCCCCCCATACACACACACACTTTGTGAATGCGTGTGGTCCAGTCCGGCCATAGACTGTTACATTGTCCCAGACAGGTTGGACTGCGCCACTAGCCAGCAGACGAGGGGGGGATGGGGGGAGGTGGAAAGCGGGGGTTCCTAGGCAATGTTTGTTTTTCTGTTTCCAATTTGGTCCAGCCTGAGGAACTCCACACTCCGCTCTGTCTCAAACACACCATTCATGACGGCCTGACGTACATGATTACACACACATTCCCACTCGCCAGCTCTCAGCTCGCTCCGAAGCACGCACATGCAAACAGACGCACACACGCGTTACATGCTCTCACTGCCTCCAACAGACGCACAGACTTAGTGTAAATCCACGACGACAAACATAGCACTCGAGTTCATTTACAATCATTTTTGTCACGAAACACAAGACCCTCAATTTATCTTATCTTTGTCCTCATCTTTTATTGTTTTCTGATTTGTTATTGCTAATGCCGGCTCAAATGACATGGTGGTCAAACTAATTACACTCGTTTCTTCCTCATCTTTCGGCAATTTTTTTTCCTCTGCTGTCCCAAGGAAAATAATTGTCTTTGAAGGGCCGTTTTGATGTGTCTTGTTGCCTTTTCAGATCTTATGTAGGCAGAGTTATGCTCCATGTTTCACCAATTAGAGCACAGAGAGTACATTGTTTGATATTCAGCTCAACTCAACCGTTCCAGCTTAAATGGATTATTGTGGTCATTTTTGCTGTTAGGATTTTAAATACACTAACTAAAGATCTTTCTATGTACTAGTAAAATCGTTATCTTGGATCAATACAGACAAACTGTGCTGACAGGTAGTTATCAGTCTTTTCAGATGTCATGGAATTATCGTCCCCCTGTTTGGTTTAAGCATCAACGATGTACAAGCAGGCACTGTATGCAAATGAGGTTTACTATGATTCAGTGCTCTCCGGCCGGTTCCCTGCAGATCATACCAAAAAAGCAGTGCAAAAGCAGCAAGAGCTGCACGCAGAGCTTTGCCGTTCTATCCGCGGCATAAAACGTACTGAGTAGCAGGTGCAAAACCATAAAGCTGGATGTGGAGCTTTCCAATTTTACTGTCAGGTAAACAAAGGAAACTATTAAACTACTCTTGAGATTCTCATAATAATTTGTTTAGTGATTGCAAACAGCTTGTCAATCAAAGAAAGTTGTCTTCTTCCAAAATCGTAAATTAAATTAATATTAGGAGAAGAGACGAAGCAAGTGTTAATCAAAGCAGTCAATGCCCCAACAGAGCAGATCATACAAAGTGCAGACAATCTTGTACAGTGACGAGACAATGATTGGCCTATGGAGAACATCAAATAACCTTAACCATAAGGTCCTGATGGAACAAAAAATGAACTCCATTAAGATCAGGTAAAATACAGCCAGACACTTTTGTGTTGGCATGCATGACAAAAACAATGTTCTGATGACTACGTCTAAGGTAACAAAAAGAATATTTCCATGTTCCTAACAGATCACTAAAATTCACACTGTTAAATAAAAGCAGAGCTGAAAAAGTCAATTATCTGATAAGCTGATCACCGCAGTGTGTGACCATTCAAACGTTCCAATTCCTTGGTTCCCCCTTCCCTAATCTGAGAATTGATTTTTTTTCCACAGTGAATTGAATATTTAGGTGGATTGACTAACAAATCAAGAAAAGTGACGGCAGATTAACTAAAATAATAGTTAATAGATAGATAGATAGTTAATAGCTAGTTAATAGACAGATAGATAGGAACATCATCCTATCAAGCATGCACATGTTCAACCACACCAAAGAACACAATTAAAACTTCTGCTCTACATTTTGCATTGATCTGACCGTCTGCACGGCAAGCGAGCAAACACACTGTGCCAGTGCTTCTGCTCTCTTGTGAATCACACCACTAAGTGACCTTGATCAACCAGATCTTTCAGCTGCTGAGGTTAAAGCTGAGGGAGTGGCTTACCTATTCATTACTGTATGCAACACCCACAGCTTTTAGACTTTTCTCTGACACATATGCACGTGCAAGTTGCTGACATAGCACAGCTTTCCTGTGATACATAGGTTCCCCCTGAGTGGATAAATAAACAGTTGTAGGACTGATATTAGTCCACTTCTTCCTGTGGGGTTTGGAAATTAGTCTAAAACAGCATCACCGTTGCCACCAGTAACACTATTAATATAAAGAAAACTATACTTTACTACATAGTGTTACAAGTGGTTTTGAAACTGCTGAGCAAATTAATCTGCTACATCTTAGAAAACAAGAAAAGAGAAAGCTCAACTAATTACTAGTTAACTGCAGTTGAGGCTGGTAGAGGAGACAAACTTACCAACCACAGTCAAATGAGTATCCACATTTGCCTCGTGGACAGTGCTAATGTCCCGCCTTGATGTACGATAGTAGCAGGAAACCGGGAGATGCATAAATCAACAGGGGACTGTTGATTCTGACCTTGCTCTCCACAGCTAAGACTCTCATACATCAAAAATAATGGAGAACAAACTCTGCTTCAGTGGTAGTTGTAGGCGTAATGGAAGGAACTAGTAGCTGCATAAATCAACAAGTTGATTGTTGACTCTTGCCTAGCTGTCTTTTCCCCCAAAATACGGAAAACAAACTACAGCTCTGCCAGAAACACACACGCATTACACACATGCATTCCACGAGCCTGCCGAAGTCTGCCAGACATATCTGATGATTTTGAGTACACGCACACACCCATGCATGCTTGTGTTTGTGTGTGTGCGCCTTGGTTTGGTTTGTCTGTCTGGGTAGGCTCAAACATTACATCAGTCATACACACTCACATCCACAAACTGAAACAGACAAATACACTAGATCATGCACGCACTGCGCCACATTCGCTATTCAACACTCTGTCTCTCAGGAATACACACACATGCACACAAAGACAACCACACACACACACAATATTTCCACTGCTGGAGAATCGGACGTTTCCTGCAAGCGGCCGGGAAAAATGTCTGGACAAACTTAAGACGCACACACGTACACACAACGGAACATTTTCAACCCACAATGTTGACATTATATTCCTTTCCAGAGCCCTTCTATCTACAAGCTGGCCAAGTGAAGCAGCGTTTCTCCATTGAGCAGTATCGGGAAGCAAGACTGGAAGACTGTCAGTGATGTCAATCCAGGGCTGGGCTCAATTAAAAGAAAAAAAGGGCTTTAATCAAATCTCAAAAACAAGTATAATCAACTTCTCATAATGGCTTGCTGTAATTTTTTATACGGGATAATTTTCACTGCAGTAAAAACATCTTTAATGAATCTTTTTTTCAGTGTCTCAATCAAAGATATTACTAGTGCCTAAGAGATGCTGTATTAACTTACCTGCGTGTATGAGGGTGCAAAAACTGATCTCCACTGAAGGCCAAAGCATCTTTCATTTTCTTAGACTGCAGCAAGGTTACATTTTCAGTGATGCAGTGTTCATTTGCAAAGAGATAGAAAAAGTGACGTACTGCCTTAGAGTCATATCATCGCCTTACATAGCTGAGGTTAACAATTCAGATTCAGCAAACCACATTTAAAAAGCACTTGGTAAAAATTTTAAACATACTAATAAGAGTGCCCCTCTTTTTACCATCTTTTCCTCACAACGCATTAATCAACTCAGCTGGTCGTTATCAATTTAGTCACATTAAAGTTATCTGCATAAACTCTAGTAAACTGTTGTTATCACTGAAAAACTGCAGTTGTCCCTGGTCGTGCAATGTGTTAGAGGTGGAATCGGTCTAAAGGACAATGATAAATACATACCTATAAGCCAAATGAGCAATCAGACCAGTTCTGTTAATGTGCATGACTGCTCAAATATATTAAAAGCAAGCTAGCATTAGCTGACACAAGCTATAAATTCTGTATTGATCCCCAAAGCAAAGGTTCCTAGTTTTCCCCAAATTTTGGTAAAATTCCAGTTTGAACAAACAGACTTCACTGTTTAAAACTGACTTTATTTTGAGTGTTCTCTAAGGCATAAATTGGCTAAGCTGGCTAAGCCCCATCCCTTCCTTGCCAATGCTCTTGATCACAAAGTTGAAAAAAATTATAATTTTCTTTTACCTTATATGGAGTTTGTTTTGAAGCCTGTATTACTTGTTTATGCTGACAGCAAGATTAATGGGCTTTCCAAGATAATATTAGCTAGTGCCTCTTACTGGTGGCGCTATGGTGGAGCAGAAGATTGGCACTGACATAGACACTCAGGACATAGCACAAATATATCATTGCTATAATTGTCACAGAAAATTCCACCCTTGACAAAGAAAATCACACAGGCCTACAGGACGGTTGGCAGCCCTCTGGCAACAATGTGTTGCAAGGGAAAAAGATGTATATCTCAAAGGTTAGCAAGCGGTTGTTGACAGTCGCTACTTGAAACAGGTCACAGAGTGGTACGCAGTGCTACACAAAAACCTGCTTGGGATTGCTTTAGCCACTCGCATATTGCCACAGTGGCGGTAGTTTGTGTGAAAAATCCTGACATGTCTGCAAACAGTTGCTAACTAGTCTAGGAACAATGGTGCCACTGTGAAAAGTGCAACACAAAATGGAAATGGAGACCGTTTGCCTTCAAAGTAAAATTTGTGCCTTTTGAAACTCACCCGCAAATGGCAAGGCACTTTCAAAGGCAAACATTTTCCGTTAGCGTCACACTTTTTCAAGTTTCACCAATCTTTGGCAGGTTCTTGGATGAAAATTTGCAAATGACAGCTATCTGCTAGCGACCAAAGCAATCCCAAGGAGGTTTTTGGCATCACATATCACCCCAACTTCCAGGAGCCAACACCGGGAGTATACAATTTTCCCTGTCAACCGTGGGTTGCTGACTGTTTTCTAGACTGAGCTCTAACAGACTATAAAAGACAACATTTATGATGACATTATTAAGTTATGTTACCATCTGTTTTAAAGCATGAAAAATGCTACAGACAGATTATTTTAACCACAACAGGTGTGACACCAAACAGGTAACCCAAACCAGCACTAACTAGTACAGCAGGGAGGTTCATGTACAACAGGCAAACTTTTCTCATCATTTAACAGAAACTATTCAAAAGGATTTTCTCAGTGCACAAATGGCTGTACTTTCCTGTGGTGCCGATATTCGACACATCTTCAAAGATGATCTCTAATGAGTTTAAACATCATTGCAATGCTCCTAACTTCTCTCTGCTGTTCTATCACCTCCTAGTCCTCATGCTGGTTTTCTCAATTCTCTTTGCTTTCTCTATCTCCTCCATAATAATCTGTAAATCAGACACTGTCACAGTTGCCTCCTTCCTAAGTGTTATTCAGAAGGGACATTTTAAATCTCTGTAACTCCTTGCTTTATCATCTTATATTTTAAGTGAAGTTGTCAGTCCACGGTGTAAATCCACTCGACTGCAACAAGAATATATTTAGGAAACAAATCAAGAGAACTTTGTTTTATGTTAACCTTTATAACATGGCTTCAGTGTTTAAGCTGATTTACGTACCTCTAAAGATAAGGTACATTTTTACTATTTAAAAAAAAAAAATCTTTATCATAATGTAGAACAGACAAAAAAACTGGGGTGTTGGGTAATCTGACACATCAAATGGATATCAAGTATCAGAAAGAGCAAGTTTTACACAGGTGTTAACTGAAAGAATACATAGCAGCGAAGGGAGTGGCCACTTGAAGAGATTACAAATCTCTCATCGCCCAACATTCATCCTGATTTTGTAAACCTCCTCCCAAAGAAGGTAGTTCACGCATTAAACTGACATTTTTTTTTATGTGGCACATGGGAATCTGATCATTTCACTGACTGTCATCAAGAAAGCCCAGCAGAGGATGTACTTCCTGAGGCAGCTGAAGAAATTCAACCTGCCAACACGGACGATGATGCAGTTCTACACTGCAATCATCGAGTCCATCCTCACCTCCTCCATCACCGTGTGGTACGCTGGAGCCACTATCAGGGACAAACAGAGACTGCAGCGTGTTGTGCGCTCTGCTGAGAAGGTGATTGGCTGCAGACTCCCATCTTTGCAGGACCTGTACACCTCCAGGACATTGCGGCGTGCAGCTCGGATCTCAGCTGACCCTTCTCACCCTGGACACAGTCTGTTTGACGTGCTCCCCTCAGGCAGGAGGCTCCGGTCCATTCGCACCAGAACCTCTTGCCATAAGAACAGTTTCTTCCCCTCTGCTGTTGGACACATGAACAATAACCGTATGACTGTCCCCGCCACAAACACATGACCCTACGCTGTGTCACTGCATCATTCCATGTTTGCACTGATCACCACCTGCACTCATGTATATATCTTTCTACGCAGCACTTTTAATTCTTATTCTTATGTATATATCTCATGTATATCTCATGCACATATCTTTCTACATAGCACTTTTAATTCTTATTCCTACTTTTATTTTTTTTCATGTCTATTTAATCGCAATTATGACAGTATGTTTGCACTGAAGCACCGCAGCAATTTCCTAATGTTGTAAACCTGCACAACATTTGGCAATAAACCCCTTTCTGATTCTGATCTGATTCTGATTCTGACTCACTGACTTTTCTAAAAGAGCAAAAGGGAGGGGCGAAAAAGAGCGAAAGAGAGAATGGAGGAGAGAGAGATTCTCACAGCTAGATGAAATCAGCCTGTAAAGAAAAGGGAGAGGACAACTTGTGTGTGAAGCACTAAAAAGCCCAAAAGCCATGTTTCAGAACAAACGCCATGCCCCCCACTGTGCTTTTCCACCCACCGCAACTCACACACATTGGCCTGAAGAAAATTTAACTGTCAGCCGTAAAGTTTTCAACCACAGTAAGTGATCTTTTGTCCCCTTTCTCGCCCCACTTTTCCCCCTTCCTCCTCCTGCCTATGCAAAACAGTCCCCATCTATCTTTCTGTTGTTCATCCTTCTTTCCTCCTTTCCATTTCTCTTCTTATTCTATCTCTATTCTATTGTTGCTGTACATATTGAGCTTCATCTCCTTCTCTATTAATGTCCATCGCAGCCTCCTTTTATTTCCTTTCCTTTCGCCATCAGTGTGTCCATTCATCCATCCATCATTCTATGAGGACCAAACCACTGTCCAACACAGACAGGCAGACACCCTCGCTATCCTATTTTCCTTATAAACTCTTTCCTACCACAAAAAATGAGAAACTATCCCTTTCTCTGTCCATTCTTTATCACACCAACCCCCCACTTACTGCATCCACACATATATCCACACACTTCTGACTGTGGGCCTCTGACACCCACCTCTTCGTCTCCCTTCACAAAAGTCTCAAAGACCCCCAGATGTGTGCCCCCTTAATTTCCATTTCAAAAAAGAACCACCTCCCTCCCTCCATCATCCATCTATCCGTTCATCCACTTCTTCAAACACACTATTACACACAGCTTATCAATGACAAGCCTTTTTTTAAAGAAACAAAGAAAAAGAAAAAGCTGCCAATGAAAAATATCAGATCTTTGAAAGGGGAGTATAGGAATGTTGCAGATACAGACATATATGTTTATGCTGACCATCACAAATACCATTTATCCATAAGGAGAAACATGCTGATGGTAACAAATTCTCTTTGCATTTCAAATACTTGTTTGGGACCCAAAGGTGAGCCCTGAGAAAACAATCCATTTAGGTTACTTCCACAGTAAACGCAATAATCTTGCATTTGAGCACAGGTTCATCGTTAGGTGACGTTAATTAAACTGATAACCTTTTTCTTCTTTAACAATACGACTTGCTATTTGCATTCACAATAACTTTTACTGAATTTTTTCTGCACTCAAGGTAACAGTATAATTTAATAGTGAAACTGCAGGCACTAAGGTTATTTCATTTTGCTGGGGGGGGTTTCATTTTTTTAGTTGTTGTTTGTTCGACGGAAACGATGAAAACTGTGTTATAGAAAGTCACTGAACTGTTTCAAGTTTTTTATATTCACAGCCAATTTATAGGTATACATTTTAAAAAATTTTTTTAAAACAATACTTGTGCAGTACTGCAAATTTATTCATCTAATTCCCCGTTTATTTTCTACACTTCTGGTGACTCGGCACCATATTTCTGTTGCTAACTTACCAAATGCAATTGCTAAGTTCAGCTACCGCGTTCCTGTTTAGCTGCTAGTAGACTTTTCTCATCTTCGGCCTACTGAATTATGAATAGTTGCGTTATCCTGTTAAATGAATACTGTCTGTCCACATTACAGACAGGCAGGAGTGATAACACTTGTTACCTAGCTCAGAATTTCATCATTTTAATAATTAGCCACTGCCACCAGATGCTACATTAATAATAAATTAGCAGATGGCTAATGTTGTTATCAGGCAATTGCTAATAGCTAAATAGCTAAATTTAGTGTTCATTAGTATTTTTATACATTTTTTTCAAAATTCTATTCAGTACTTACATTGACTATGGTACTTACAGTCAAAAAAAAATACTGTTACATTTTTAGAATTTTAGAATTTTGGTATCAATAAAGAGTGCTAACTATCCATTCCATTACTATCCAAAATAGTAATAGCTGGTACCAATCCCTATTGCATGATACACGATACCCAATTTTACATCAGCCCGAAATGCAAAATCCCTTTAAAACAATATTATTCTTAGATCACATCATTTAAAGCCATTAACCACAAAGCATGTTCAATGGCTATATCTAACCATTAACCATTCAACATTGTCAAACAGCCACAAGACAACCCTGCTACCCCACAGATATAAAATTCCAAATGGAGGGAGGGAGTACCTCAGCCAAAAGGTTGTGGCTTGGTGCCCAAAGTCAAGTGTTTCATTTTAACTCAAACAATTTACTGCATTAGATTTCATACATTTAAAAAGTCCTTGTACCAGAACAAGCTACAACACCTTCAAATGTGCTGATTAAGCACTCTTCACTGCTGGGAGAGAAGATTAGTCCCTGCCTTTTCAACGTTTATGTGGCTTGAAGAGAAGCCCTGAGGGCATCTGCTCTAACTGTCTGCAGGGGTGTACCCTCTAAAGCCCAAAGCTGCTATCGCACAATTACTTTACAATATCAAAAACCAAGCCCAGCACCATCCTGCAGAGAACAGGTGAGGCAGTTAGCTATGTCTAACTTCATTTTTCTGCTTCTTTCAGAAATGTCAAGCCAGACCAGAAGCAAGTTGAAAGGGTGTCATATCTCCCTGTGCTTCTTGCTGCCTTCTGTTATAGGGCAACCAGCCAGGGATACATGAATAAAATAACACATCAGGCCAGGCTAGACTGGCCCTTCATGAAATACAGTTACAGCAGAATTACAGTTCCACTCCTAATCCGTATTCCCTCATCTTTATTTTGTACAGACTAAATAGTCCACACGGCCACAGGCAGAAGAAAAGAACGAGAAAAAATAAATCAGGAGAAGCAACGTGTGGCTATGTGCTTTAATGAAAAAAACAATGTTAGTCGCTTAAATCATAGTTTTAATTTGACGGGACGCCATAAAAAGTCTGCCCCTTCTAACACACAACCACGCAGAGAAAAGCGCACAGTGAGAGACACACGCATACATGCACCAGAGTGAGGACAAAGACTACTTTGAAAAGTTACTCAGCCACCAGATGTTTTAGTCTGATCCCAGACTACAATACTAATGGGGCTGTGTGTGTGTGTGTGTGTGTGTGTGTGTGTGTGTGTGTGTGTGTGGAGAGGAGAGGAGAGGGGAGAGAGACAAGCCGATAGTTTTAAGACAGTAGAAGTAAAGTTTGTTCCTCAGCAGGTCTATAGTAGTAACAAGGACATGCAAACACTTTCAAGGTAAACAAACTGCTTGGCTGCAGATAATCACAGAAGAGAAACTACAGATTCACATATAACAAAATGGCAATTTTTATATTGGACAGACTTGAAACTGTAAGCATATGTCAATGCAATGAGAGCTTAAGAGTACATCACACATACAATTACACCCATCCATAAAATAAACAGGCATTAGGCAGCAGTACTGTTGTATGACTACAAGACAAGCACTGGATCGAGCGTCAAACGCTGCCACAGAAAAGTGTGCCTCATCAAACCTCAAAAGAATCACGATTGCGAATGAGAGAGCGCACAAGAGCAAACAAATGTCAGCTGAAGTGAAAGTTAAACGCAATCTTCAAGCAAGTAAATTAAGTGTTTTGACAGTGATTACAGGATGATTGGGCACACATGACACTAACAGTCCTTCTTGTCTTGCATTACAGTAAAAATAGGAGGCAGAGATTTGGAGATAATGAAACAGAAAGAGGCACTTCAAGAGCTAAGAAATCTAAGCTGTGCGTACATGTTGTGCAGGTTCTTGATTTGACTGTTGACAGAGCAGACAGTTAACCTTCAGTGTAGAAATAAACAATCAGTGAGTCAATTCAATCATAGCCATGCAGCGAATGAGATAGATCTGACCTCAAGAGGAGAAGATAAGCGCCAGTGGGCTCCTACAATAACTGATAGCTATCTATCAACAACGCTGAACTGTCTGGAGATGAATGTTTATTGATACTGCAGGCCAAGCATGCGAAGATGTGCAAAGATATGCTGCAGGAACGGATGCCATATTAAAACTATATAGTGAACAGTAAACAGTCAACAACCACATCAAAAATACTGTAGTTATCACGCAGAAAATTATCTGTCGAATTAGCCCAGATTGTACTAAACTAAAAACTGATGAGACATGAAATACAGTTATTGTAACACAAATGTGCCGCCCACTTTAGAACTTGTTAAGAGAAAGCAAATCTCCAACCCTGAACACTGGAAAAAGCTTGATCTTACAATTTCTTACTACAAAACAGGTGGATTTTGTTCTTATTTACAGCCATGAAAAAATATATAGAATGACTTCTCATTCACAATCAATCTTTCCTCCCTTCGGAGCAAGATAACTCGTTTCCAAGCAGCTTCCTTGATTTAAAAAAAAAAGACACTTCTTCTACTTGAGAAAAGTCTCACTGAATTACGCATACAGTACTTGAGAAAAATGGTACAGCACCCTCCATCTGCGTGTTGCACAGCCGCTTCAGCTTCAACACAAAGAAGCTTACAACATAAATCACATTCAGATTCCTGCCACTTATGCCACTGTCACAATTTCCATAGTTAATTTTCGCTGTCTGCCTGCTGGGTGCTGTGTGAAAACGGCAAGAAATTACAGACGGAGCCATGCTCGTTACTTAAGACCGTTAAGAAAAACAGTAAAGAAACGCACTCGTAATGTTGTATTTGTGATGTTTGCAATTGAAGTTTGCAACGATCAAAATCATCCAGCAAAGTAAGTCTAAATGCAGACAATATGTACTTACTTTTTGAAATTAAATTGATGTTTACATTTAAATCAGTGTATTACAGTATGGATGTCTCTACTCTGTCCCTTATACAATGGTGACTGTTTGAGGTATACTTAACTTTACATTTTTATACAGAAATTAAGGATTTTATAGAAATGCACTATTTTACGTGAAGCATGTGAGTTTCCACATTTTAAGTGATTAGACCGTATCCTCTCTTCCTGATCTCTCTGTTAGTGTCAAGATACAGACTAGCAGCAAAGCTTTACATAATGTGTCCTCTAATATGTGCATACAATGAGATAAACCTAAAAACACCTACAAACGCCTCAACCTGCACGTTTCCTGTGATGGATCGTCTCGCTCTTGACCCTATGTCAAATCGGCCCGGGTTGCTTTTTCACATTGCGCGCTAATAAATCAAGTTAGCAAAAGAAAATGACGAATGTAAATGAAATGCAATGACAGCAGCAAGTATCGTAGAGCCACTACAGTAAGAGCCAAGGAGAAACTGGTTTTGCAAGGGACATCTCACTGATGATTCTCTGCAATTACAACTTTTATTCTTTGTTGATTGCAACAGGTAATTGTCACCTTTCACCCTTTCTGGACTTTTATGCAACTTTCACATGTGAAACTATTTGGTTGCTTTCTCAAGGAAACTACAAAAATCTACCATATTAACTTTTAACACAAGAGTGTACATAGCTTGATGGAATATGCAAGTCCCAATAAAAGACATTTTGCTCCTATCTTGTTTTGCAGAGTTATCAAAGGTCTTTGAGGGACCAAGATTTAAAACACATTAAGGTCTTTTTCATTCAAGTAAACCTGATCAGACTTCCAGGCTCTTTACTTATTCTCCAGAGCATCACTGACAGCTGTTTATAGGCTACAATTCTCTCTTAATGACATATGGCTGTCAACTTTTTTTTTCTTCAAACCAATGGGAGCGCCTGCTGTAAACCTCGAGAAAAGGTAGAAGTCGAGGCAGCATTTTCAAGCCACACAATGACTGTCTGTATGAGTAAAGCATAAGGTCAAATCTCTCCAACATCTGAAATGTTCAACAACTTTTGTGGAATAAAATTAACAATGTTCCATACTTGATGTACATATTTTATAGAGCAGCATGTGAGCTCTTTGTTTTTTAACTTGGAACTTGTTTAGAACTTCATTTATCAAAGGGTTGGATCAAATGTTCCACAGCGTTTTGCACAACTTTGACGCTCAAATGAAATGTGATTGATATCTGAACGCACGGGTGTATGGGAGGCATCAGTGTGATACTGCTGAGTCAAAGCAGGCAGGGCTCGCCACTCACTCAACCTGTAGGTTTCATTTACCAACTGCCCTGACACAACTAACAAGCCAAAGATGGGTTTCGTAATTAAAGTCTGATCATGGGAAAGACAGATTTAGAACAACTGCTGTCTACGGCACAGTTGAGACATTTAAGTGATGCACGGGAATTCGCATGGTGTCGGTGAGTTTAAAAGTTACGCGTCTTTTGGAAACAGGAAAGCCTTTATAACCACAGGGCTGTACTGCTGCTTTATCACTACTTTCGGCGGGTACACGTCTTAATCTTCTGCCCCACTACTTCATCGGTCTTTACAGTAACGTGGCAGAAGGATTTTTATTATCTTAGATCAAAGGAAGGCAAAAATGCCCCATATTTAGGATTCGTATCCCCCCTCCACCCCACCCCCAAATAAATCTAAATACTAAGAGAGAAAAAAGAATCATTTCACCCTAAACCAAGACCATGTGCTCGTTATCTGAAGCAGGCGGTCTAAAAAGACAGACTTAAAAGTCTAAAATAGACCAAAGACATTAGAGACAAAGTCAAGCCTAAACAAGACTGCAGTAACCACAGACAGAGTGGGGATGACATTTTGGGCATTTAGCAGACACTCTTTTCCAGACTGACTTCCAGTAAATGCAACGAGAGAATAAGCTCAAATCCCTGTATAACCAATGCTGCAAGCACTGAATATAAGCAATAATAGACCCAAAATATGCACACACAGTAAAATAATTTAAAAACAATTGTGTCCTGAGGATATGAGCAAAACAGAAGACTTGTTAATAAAAAAAAACAAAACAAAAAAAATGTGCTAGCTAGAGAACTCTGAGCCAAAGAGCCAGAAGCCTTACAGAAAGCCTTGTTTTTCTTTAAGTAAACTATCAGTGACAAATGGATGTTTCCTTTAAATGAACTGCAGGCAGGCTCGAGATGAATAACGACTGAATCTCTAATAGATGCTATCTTTTCCTGCTATTGGAAACAGTGAATGTTGGGAGTAGTTCAACATTTGCCATAAAGTATTTAAGAAAGAGTTTCCTTATTTTTTTTAAATTTGCAAAAAGTGAAAGAAAAAGTGTTCTCACAGACTGATTCGTAGTGGTCAACAGGTCAACATCTATTTTTTAAACTATTCAATATTAAAACAAAACTACAATTACAATTACAAATTACTACAATCAGCTCTTTGTTAGTTATGATGTACAGTTTAACAAAATGCCGCAAAAGCTCGGAGAAAGGACGCACATCAGTCCGGACCAGAAGGAGAGAGACAGCAACAACGGATTAGAGGTCAAATTATTACACTGCATTCCCTTTAGTAGTGTTAGAACTCAGCGTTAGGCAAACATACTTTACTTCCCCCCGAAAAGCTTTTACTGTAGAGGAGAAACAGCGGGGGCTTCGCTGAAAGTTTTACAAACTTGCATCAATCCTGTTAACGTTTTTTAGGGTAGGCAAGATTGTCGATTTTACTTTGGAAAATTCACAGCCGCGTCAGGTTTGTACAGCTTCCCTGGATCAACAAAATCAATCACACGTCTACCAGTTTAATCACTACTTCAAAAAAACCCACTTGCTCTAAGTTAAAGTCTCCCTTTACACTCCATTTCGCACTGGCCTTTTTTCCCCCCATGTAATGCGGCACCGCTTTGAAACGACCAAAGACAAATGCATGGCAGCCCACAAAATCACTACAGTTGTTCCTCATGTCTTACAGAACATCAAACCATCAATAAAACACAGGAGATACATTCCAGCTAGTTGAACAGGACATTTCTGACTTCCCTCGCTCCATGTGTGCTCTCTCTCTCTCCCTCTCTCTCCCCGTCTCTACAAACTTTCTCTGTTGCGAGTTCCACCACAGAGAGACTTCACATATTGCAGCCATATGAGCGAAGCCACGGCTGTCTCCACAGCACATACAGACGCACAGGAAAAAGTGCTGCGCTGTCTCCCGCTCTGTCTCACACACACGGGAATGAGTTTTACAAGCAGGGGGGGTTCTCTTTAGGAAGTTCTCAACTGTTTTGACATTTAATAGCGGCTATGAACAAAGCTGTACGATACAATAATATCCAGTGTCTGGAGAGCGGAAAATGTTTTAACGTTACGGAGCTGGATTAACACATCGGCGGATAAAGTGTTTTAACTAATTTTAAAGAACATTGGTTGAAGTTATAAAAAGTTTGACAGGGACTCATTACATGCACGATGTCTTCGGTTATAGGAACACGTTTTTTGTTTTTCTTTTTTGGTGGGGGGGGGGGGGGGGGGGTTTGGACTGTCTGCAGCGACTATACCCAAAGCTGAAGTGTAGCGGATCTAAAGCAAAAAAGATATAGTGACACAATATGGCATAAAAATGTTACCTTCATCTTTAAAAAAGATTTAAAGTAGGATTTCTTTTCTGATAAAAATCACTTCATCCAAGTTTATTTATGTGCTGTGATAAAACTAACTGAATCGTCCCATTCAGACTTTTTCACTATAATAAAGAGCAGAAGACAAACTTGATTGCGCATACTGGAATTTGTGGAACTGTTAAAAAAAACACCAATGTTATGCATGCATGCATTGGAAAGCAGATGTGAAAGCACTGCTAGAAAATGTTACCCATGAAGCTGATTAAATCACATTAATGTACTTTTTTTCCCCCCAAAGTAAAAATAATCTGTCATAATCCCATATCTTACAGAATACGTGTGACTTACGATGCTGCCAATCGCTCGTGCATGAAGGAACGGCTTTTCTGCTGAAGAAGTCCAAACAAATGCTCAATATTCGAAGTTTCAGAATCAGCCGTGTGTCAGACTGCTGCGGGAAATGCAAACTAAACCTTAAAAGTTTCACAAGTTGTATTATTTTACTTTTTTCCCCCTCAAACGGTCCACACAGTTTTGAGTTGAAGGGAAACGACTGTGAAACTTTTCCACCGTGTCGTGGCCAAGAAGTTGGGCATTTAAGATACAAATAAAAACTCAAGACATCAACTTGAAATTGCTTTTTAAAGTCTTTGCAGTGGCTTTTAAGCATTTTCTGCTTAACGCTGAAATGCCATGGAGCTACATTTAAAGGGCTGTGGGACAATTTTGAAAGGGCCCAATGAATAAATTAATTGCTTCATAAAAAAACAAAGTGTAACCTCAGACAGCTGTGAACAAGTGTCACAGTTAAGTCTCAGGGTCTTGCTTTTCTTTAAGGAAAAAGAAGTGGGGGGGGTGAAAAAAAAAAAGCCCACTGAGGTTATCTGCTGAATAAAAGTTGCTCCACGCATAAGGGGTTCTTTGGGGGCCAGAACTGGAGAACTCTGCTGAAGGACTATGTAAAAAGCTTCCTTGCAGTGTGTGCCTCATTGTGCTGGCTTCACATACTCTGCTCTCCCCACAGAGTTGTCATGCCTACCCAGCTCCCCTTATCTCAAAGGAACATCACAGTTTCTTACGACCGAAGAGCGAGAGAGAGAAAGAGAGGGGGGGGAAACTTTTTCAAAGTTAAGTGGAAATGCAACTCATGCCTTCCCGGCATCACTCGTGAAACGTCCAACAGCGAGGAAACCAATAAATTCGCAAAGATTTGAGCTAAGAGGCACTTGTTTTCTTCAAAAGTTGATAAGAGAGAGGATGATCGGAGAGGGGGGGGGGGGGGTTAGAGGAGGAGGAGTGGGGGGGGGGGGTATCCTTTACGACAATTCACATCCACCATGCGCTCGCGAGTTTCCTAACAATGAAAGAGGTGCAAAACAAACAACATAAGAACAAACAAACAAACAAACAGCGCCAAACGGTCTTTGAACCGGTTGATAAACGCAATCTCTGTGATGTGGACTCACGCTTCTTTCCGCTTTAAGTCCAGAAAACAACAAGCAAGTTAACTGCGTTCATCTTTCGGGCTTCAAAACCCCCTTTTCCCCCCTCTCTCTGTCCGTCTCTGTGTCTCTGCGACGTGCGTCATTCAGAGAAGCAAGAAATCTGAACTTGAGTATCAAGTTTGCAGTCAGAATAGCAATGAAAAAAAAAGTTATCAATGAAAATAACCAAGAGGTAAGCGTGCAGTTTTACAAGAGTTACCCTGTGCTGACACAAAAATAAATAAATCACTCCAAGTCACTGGCTTCTAGGAAATCGGTGTCATTTAACGTGACTTGACGCGACATACGTAAATAAATAAAATCAAGAAACAAAACTTTGAGAAAGGAGAATACACAAACCTACTTGAGGCGACTAAGTCACTCCACGTCCCCTTGTTGCTGGCTTCAAACTCAGTCTTAAAATCAGAGCGGTTCCCCCAGTAGCCCCCCAATTTGTATTTGTGTGGCGTTTGGGTGTCCTAACCTAAATGTAAATTGCCATGTGAATTCAAAGCGGTGCTGCTCTTTTCCCTCTCTCTCATTCAGCAGATCCCTCTTTCCTTACCGACGCCGCTCAGGCCGTTAGTTACATAAGACGCAAACCGACTGCTGCCCGTCGTAAAACTACCAACAGCTAACAGAGCGATATTTCGCCTCCTAATCGCACACGGCTTCCCTTTTAAGACGAACACGTTACATCTTCCCACTTGTCCGAGAGCATGCATTTCGCCGTGTACAACTCCAAAGCGTTCATCGCCGATGCATTTTTTTGCTTTCCCTCACTCTCTCTCTCTTCTTCTTTTGCCGTTTACAATGCCTCTGCACCAACAGAGAGGGCTGTATGCATGGTGTGCATTTGTGCTGGAAGTGTTTCTTTTGGTGCTGCTTACCTGTTGATCAAAAATAAGCATTAGCCTCTGTTCTCTCTGTGTGTGTCTCTTTCAGCAGCCTGTTAAGATGGTGGCTGGCTGGCTGGCTGGCTGCTTGGCTGGCTGCTTCGTCTCTTTGTGGGGTTTTTGTTTGTTGATGATGTCGGACGGGGTGACTGTGTCTTGGCTGTCTCTCTCTTTCTTTTCTTTTTTTCCTCTTTGGTCTGAGAGGGAAAGAGAGATAGTTAAGGCTTCGCGGTAGCACATGAAACTAGGCTAATACCGACTCATTACTGAGTGAGTTTGGCTCAGGTATTGCAATATTCCGAAGGTATAGTTATGTTATTCAGCCGTGGATGGGTTTGCTGGGCACAGCAAACAAAAGTAGATAAGCTGAAAAATCTGTAATTTTTTTTCAGACTAGTGTTATCGCTTTGCTGTGACAGGACCTCTCTGCCTGTCTCTCTGTAGGCTGTGGGCATTACGTCAGAGGAGGAAGACACAGCAGCTCTATTAATATCAAGAAGCCATCCGAAGACTGACTCTTAAAGTGACACACACTGTAATCACACTTATTTACACAGTTAGTACCAAACTGAATGTACTACTCGAGCGAAATCAAAAACACAGATTCTTAAAGCGAAAGTTTGCTGTAATCTCAGGATTGCATTTACACAGTAAACCCAAGTAACCGCTCGGTCGACATCATGAAACCCGTCGTAAAACGATATACTGTAATGTCACTTGTTTGGTTATTGGGAAACTGACATAAGATCACATGAAAATGGAACAAAGCGACTTTAACAGTTAATCTGTTCAAGCAGAAATCATAAAACTGCTAAAGGAAAATCCAAATACTAAAGTCGAGGTGAATGGCACAAACTCCAGTGTGTGTAGTAAAAATGTATTCTGGTATTTTTCATATCATTTCTGGCATTTATTTCAGTTGAGTTTTAACCAAAACTCAATGTTTCTTTTTTTTGAAATTATGTTTAATGCATTTCAATGTTTTAATATCTACATTGTAATCTACATTTCTTATTATTTTTGTATGCATTTCTTTCTTTATATGGTTTATAAATTTGCATGACTATACTCTCTGCATTAACCATAGAAACTATTTGTGTCACAACGACCAGTTTTTAAATGCATTGTTCTACAGCGCCTCTAGTGGTGAAATCTCCACAAGGAAGCTTTAAGTCTCCATTAGAAAAGTAATTAAACTGACCCTATTAACGCAGAATTTTACAGAATTTTAACGAAGTACAAAAATACAACATTAAAATATCCCATGATGGGATATAATGTAATAATCCAATAATCACTGCAGTTATTACAGATGGCCAAAGCAGGTGTGACCAGTTTTAAAGAGAGTGTTCTACAGCGCCTCTAGTGGTTAAATCTCCACAAGTTAGCGTGAAGTCTTCATTGCAAAAGTAATTCGATTGAGGCTATTAAGACTGATGAAGATTTGCATTCTTTAATTAAGAATAAAAGAAAGAATGCAATATTTAAATACTCAATTTGGCTTAAAATTTGCATGTAATAATCCAAATTTTTAAAAAGCCGTTTCTAGACAGCTTGTTTGCAATCTTTACAGATGATTTTGTAACATCATGCACTTGATATGTCTAATTTCTAAGTTTAAGGAGAGTTTGTTAAATGAGACAACTGCAGGTGAGTTATTAATTATTTTATTACTCAGCTGAATGACAGCTTTAGCTGACTAGATACTATGTTTTTTTTCCTTACATCTAAACACAACAGCCAAAAGAAAATCTATTCACACTAAGATCTTGCATAGTTTTATTTATTTATATAATCAACAAATGTAACAAACTCCCAAAATAAGTCAGGTACAAATATTCTGCATCTACCACATTCACTAGTATTGAAAATTTAAATATATCATTCACAGTCTCAAAATACATGAAAAACTTGAGCATTCATGAGCAGTCCAAAGTCATATTTTAAATAAAAAAAAACCTTGGGCAATTTAACATTTGAGGGAAATTGTATTTCATCATAACCAAATTTGATGTGGTTTCCTTCTACACTGTAAGATCCCAAGTGTAATAGCTGTTATCTGGTACCACTACCTATTCAACCAGGGGGCAAATGAAACACTTGCCAGTATGATCAAAATCTTCATCAGTAAATGCACAGATAAGATGATAATTAAGCTTGTCAAGGGAACAGTGCATCTACTGAGGACCACTGCATATCCGGTTTAGGCAATGCAACAGATTTTAAATCTCATCCTTCGTTGTCTACTCTTTAATAAAAAAGAGAGCGCTGGCATTTTATTATGCAAGCAGCTTTTCTCTGTCATGAGTGCATGCACATGTTTAGTGTGGGTGGTGACATGGATACTAGGAAACATAAAGACAAGATGAATGTTTGTTTCTGTGGGATTTAATATCGGATTTTCAGTAATGCTTTAGATTTGTTATTGTGGCAAATAATCAAAGAATTGTTTACGAGGATGTTATGGGAGTGACATATATAATGAATTTGCCCTCGTGTGAAGTCCCTCACCATTCTTTTCAGTCCTTCTCCCGCCATCTCATAAATAAGCGGAAGAGACTGTGAACTTTTTAGTTTCTTTTTCAAACGCTGTCCTTAAAAAGCCAAAGGTAAGGATTTTTTACTAAGAAAAGCAATACTGTAGCCTCCAGGCAAACACATTTCTATAGCCACCTCCTCCAGAGCAGTGTGGGCTTTTTCATAGACCACAGAGAAAAAGTCTGGAGAAATAATACATCTGCTACCTGCCATAAGTCTACTACATAAAGCTCCCATTGCTTTCTTTTTGAAATTTCATTTTTCCCCCTACCTTCCTCTGCTGTTTTTCTGTTTTCAACTTGTTTGCTAAGAGAGTGTATATTTTTTATCCTCTAGTCTAAGATCTGCCACAGACATCATCTTTTGTACTGTGTTGGAAAATCCCAATAATTTGTGTTATCACTGTTTGAATTCTTTTTCTCACAAACTTCATGGTGGTGGCTGACGTATATTTTAGTCTGACTGATTATCACTTTGTCAAATGTTACTTAAACACTCGCGTCCATTTGCACAAATGCTGATTTTTCAAGTGAATTACAATTCAGAAGTGTATTGTTTGGCGTTCATAGTAGTAATTTAGTCATTGCCTCTCATTCGTCTCTACTGTTAGAGGAGAACTGTTCTAATCATCAGCATCAAGTGGCAGGGGTATATTTATTTTAGTGCAACAGTCCAAATTTAGAACAGTGGCTTTTTTCATCTGTTATATTCATCAACATGACAGTTTATTGATTTGAAAATTAAAAAAAGACTTAGCATTGGTATCAGATCACTTCCAGATATCACCACACACCCCAAACTGTGGTGTCGAATCAGTCAAAAATGTATACATACATAATTATGTAGGTGTAATTGTTCACTAAGTAACCACTTTGCTCGGGTTTAATGTTCCCAAACACTAAAAAAATTAGTTTAATTAAATAACGAAGTTTTTTTTTAAATTTTTTATATATATATGAGATTTTTTAAGGGCTCGAGTACATTTCAATACTTTATTTATTGAAGACTGAAGCCAAAGGCTGATACTTGATCACAAAAAAATACAGTCTGAGGATGAAGTATGATAAAGTTATTAGTCAGTCTTAGATCAATGCTGCTTTTATCCTTGCTGCCAAGTTTTGGCTCTAGGCGACCTTAATCAGAGAGGACAATGAAGTGTGTATATACATAACAACTAACCATATCCCAGTAATCAGCAATAGGGATAATCCCTGTGAGAACAAGAGCCCCTGAGTCAGCGTATTTCAAAAATGGCATTTGTTTAGTCCATAATCTTTAAATACTTTATCAAATTTCCAAATAAACCTTAAATATATCCAAAGCAAGCAATAGCTAACACTCTTGTTCTAAAACACAGGAAATTGTGAATAAAAATATATGAAAAATAAAGAAACTTCAGTGGAATCTGATTTGTATTTGCTTTAGCAAAGGGTAGCAGATATCACGTTCATACTCTGTGTGTGCCCAATTTTGTGTATGCCATTATTTAATGTCTGTTTGGGATTTTTTTGTGTGTCATCATTAGTAAATGCTGTGTTATAATGTCTTTACTTATAACTTTAATCTTATAAGAATAAACCTTATAATCTGGAAAACCTGATTAAACCACAATGACATACAAGACAAAAGTTTATTTTCAGTGTCACCAGCCTTTCATGTTTAGTCCTTAGTGCTGCTTTTATATCGCCTATGCAAAGACACTGAAGGGCATACCCACACGGATAGACCATCAAACAGACAGAAGTGTCAGCAAGCTAGTTCCCAGGTGTTTAAGTATCTCTTTTTGTATATATATATATATATATATATATATATATAACTAGAGCGTACCTTGTTGTTCTTAGTCTCTTACATTACTTGACTTTTTTTGTTCTCGCTCTTTCCACAGTTTGTCTGGAGGCAGCTTGCTGATTTTTTCCAGTTGGTCAGTGTGGCTCACTGGGAGACTTGTGGACATGCACTTACTTAAACAAAATGCTGCTTTCAGCCACTTTTCTTATGCAACACCCTGGTGATTTAGAGTGCTTTTCATAACGGCTTTATCCATTTTCACTTATTTATTTATTGTAATTTAAATGTTAATAGGCACACTTTGCTTTCTGGATAGTCTGATAGTTTGATAGTCTGGGAATACCAAAGTTACAACATTGGTCTTCAAAATGGTTGAAACTTTAAACTACTGAGTCCCCATCCTATTTATTTAATATTTTCCACATTAGACTTTGTTTGTTGTTGGACTTTCTCAGATCGCTGTTTGCCAAAATAAATTTGTTTTAAAAACTTATTCATAACTCTAACATATTCCTATCCATGACCCTCATATTCCCACTGTTAAAAGGATAATTAATTCTGACAATAATAGTAGTGTAATCTTTAACCTTGGCAACAGAAACAGCAAGCAGAATAATGAGCTGTGAAAACATTTAAGTAAAAGCTGAAGACTACCATGTGTGACATAATGTGCAATCCTTTTGCAACTCTGAAATACTGGAATGATGATTTGAGTATAATTCAATTAACAGTCAAGCGACACTGTTGTTTCAAGATAGAAAAACTTCATTATATTAGTCATAAAGTCATTCTTGCAGTGCAAAACAGAGGGGCTGCAGAGTCGAGCTATCAGCCACAACAACTGTCAGCCAGACTGCAAGTTTTACCATGGTTTCTGAGAGCAAGATACGCTTTCATGTTCAGTTCTTGCCAAGTGCTTTATCTGCAAGCTGGGTTGCGCCCACAGAGGCTAAAAAAATAGATGACTATTCCCCGTGGTGGTCCAGCTAAGCGACTGTAGACAGGATCATAACCACAACCATCATTATCAGTGGAAGGAATGAGCCAAAATCCGTGGTTACCATTTCAATGTAATTGTTCCTTATCACCACAGAAAAGAAGGGCATTATGTGTTCAAAGTCTTTCTTTCTGTGTTTTCTTCATTCCTGCTCAGATGAAACAAGCCAGCATGAGAGAAAAGGCAAGGAAAGGAAAGTCTGAAATGTTTTATGTCAAAGCTGAATCTGCCTGTAAGTCAACAAGATAACAACTAAGGACTCTCTCAAAAATCTACGTTTTTATCTCTGAAGTGTTTGACCTTCTATCTAATATCCAAGGGGAGCTCTATCTTGTTGTCAACTGACCTTGAGTAAAGGATGCTCTTTGTGAACAGGATTACATCAACAGTGAGCACAAAGCCTGAGCCGCACTCAAGTCAGCCTTCGTTAAATGTGACGGGTAGCTATTTCTGCAGAACTTCCAGAAAGGTGTTTTCTTCCTTCATCATGAAGTCATTGAATAGTTTCCAGCTTTGCTGATTAAGTTCCACTTAAAAAAAAAAAAAAGAACATGAGTGGACTCTCACCCCGTTGCGTAAGAAGCCACTAATGCAACGACTGTACCACTGCAACTTGACAAGACTGTTACCGGGCCAGTAATCCAAGGAATTATGTTTACACTGGGTGATTATGCAGGGCACTGTTTACATCTACATGCTCACATTCAGTGACAGTGCAAGAAGTAGAGTACTCTTTATGTAGTTTAAAACAAAAAGTCAGTATGAGTCAGTGAAGAAAAACAATCCCAGGCCAGGGGTATGAATAAGCATATCCACCGACACGTAATTCCCACTCTGATTAAACAGAACCATTCCTTATGTAAAATATAGTTTTGAAATAGTGAATATATCACTTATTGTCCTGTTGGGGGCTTGCAAAGTTGTCCATTCTTCTACTGTGTCTTGATAGTATGTTAGATGCTCAGTGAGATGGTATGGATCACCTGTCCTGTGCAAGAAACTACAGCAGAATCTGTTTTTAAGTCTTCCCCGTGTTCTTGTGTTGTGATTTGGAGTTCAGTTTCACAGAGGAATACTTACTATGAGCAAGTTAGAAAAATTGCGATCAAATTGCAAATATGTTTCTCGCCATATTGGTTGGTGAAGATTCATAAGCTGTTCAGGTGTACTACTTTATTTCGCTGTGTATTTGTTCTGTCAGACTCGGTTAAGACGGATGACTAAAAAACGTAGCCGAAACACTTTCTCTGTGTGCATAGCTCGAGTGTAGTGCTTCACTGGAGATGCAGCCCTGTAATGAGTAACTTTCATTCTGCTAGCCACTGAAAAACTTTGGTGTTGTCCCTGTAAAGAGCAGCTCCTTTAATGTTGAACACCATCATCTTGGCTGGATGTCTGGGCAAATACATACAAATTTTAGTGCAGTTAAAGAGACTTGCTTTTCCTGCCATACGCTTTGAAGGCAGATTTGGAACTGCAGAAGTCTATCGCCACTCGCTAAAACTCTCTCACAGCATCAGAGATGAGCCCTACTCCTGTGGAGATGAGAGCAGTGGGAAAACATTTGGATTATATTCCTTGGGTCAGTATT
This sequence comes from Diplotaxodon limnothrissa, assembly GCF_057381915.1. Taxonomy (NCBI): domain Eukaryota; kingdom Metazoa; phylum Chordata; class Actinopteri; order Cichliformes; family Cichlidae; genus Diplotaxodon; species Diplotaxodon limnothrissa. The sequence goes on along the minus strand of NC_140616.1, from coordinate 15,244,146 downwards.
GCACTGGAAATGGAAGTGGCCAAGAGGACTGATGTATCTATGCTGCAGGTGGTCCAACTACTACAAAATGATGACATTTGACAGTGAGACCAGTCACCTGATGGAACTGAACATCCTCCCTGAGGTTAACATAATGAGCCTGCCCAAACTCAGCGTGGCTTCTACCAACGACTGTGTGGTGTGACAGGATGTTAAAGAGGATCTAGCAGCAAAGGTAGGTGAAAGGTTTTAGGGACATCCTCATATGGCCTCTCTTCTCATCATCAGTGGCAAAAAAAAGCTGTTTATTTATTCATTTATTTATTTTTTAACATTTAAATAAATAAATACGCTTCCTTTCATATCTGAATATTTGAAATGTAATCACATATTTTGATACATTTTCTATGAGCTGATTATTCCACTGACTTCTTTAAATGCCACCATGTAATGAAAGACACTTATGACTAAAGCACAGCAATAGATGCAAATGCACAATGTTACTCACATTATTATGTGTTTCATCAGATCAGATGTATTGTGAAGTGTAGTCATACATTTGTTGAACTCTCCCGTGAAAGGCTTTTATGAGCTTCTTCTTCACTGGACTGTGGTAGTTTGAATATTTTTAGATAGCCCCGTTGACTTACTGTTGTGACCACTTTGATTTCACATCTGGACCTCAGACTTGCACAGAAAGCAAAAATCAACTCAGGCCAACTGCAACCAACCTTTACAATGAGGACCATCACTGGTAATGAGCGTCAGGCCTTTGTCCAATAGAAATTTGCCACCCAGTGTGAGTCAGTTAACTCAAAGCTCTGCTGTAACACCCTGAATGTTTGACACAAATCACCCAAACTGTGGTTATGCCATCACACCATTGTGCCATCATTTGCTAGCACATAATACACCGAAAACAACACTATTTACCTGATCGGTAGTTCTGAAAAAGTTGAGATACTTTATAGATTCTCCTTTTGTACCCAATCATCTTAATCACCAGTCACCAACTAACCCAATTGTTTCTTTATTATTACCTTTATTTCTTTCACAGTCTCTTTTACAAGAGACACCTGGCCAAAGTAGCAACCATACAACCCAAATATCTCAAATACAACATAAAATATAAATCCACAACAGAATACACAATATAAAAATACCTTTAACATAAAACATTAAAACATTAAGTGGCTTCTCAAAAAAACAACAACCATCAATTCTCCTTCACTGTATTCCTCATTATCTTTTCAGTAGCACTTACTTTTGCAGCCTTCTGTTGACCCTGTCACAACTTTTTGGAAGGTGTGTTGCTGCCATTAAATTCTTCAGAATGAGCTAATATTTTTCCTAAAATGTTACCTCCTCCCTGTGACCTTATGTTCTGCCCCAAATAGAAATCTGAGTTGCAGAGTTTCCCTTTTAGCACACTGGAGGAGTTCCATTGCACTTTGCAGAGGTACGTGTGTAACAGGTCAGAATTGGACTTGGCAGTGCTGCCCTAGTAGTCTACCTTGAAGGGGAGAAGAGCCTATTTAAATTTGATGTTTGACTTTTCTGAGCAAAGCTGAAGAACCGTACAGTCACATGTTGTACCTAATTCAAAGGTGAATCAAAAACTTTGAGGAATTGGCTTCATTTTTTTGATAACCTCACAAAGTCATCTAAAATGTATCTGTTCATTATCAAGAAATCAGGACACTGTACTCGGGTGGCAGCAAGGTTGTCATTTACTCCCTTGTAAACATTAGCCGCTTGAATTCACAGCGGTTACATTAAATATAGTCTATGGTACAGTTCAAAACAAAATAATAATAACAGGTAAGGCATTTCACTTTCTATTGTGCAATAAACGTCTGCCTGTGCAGAAGCTTTGTGGCTTTGCAATAAGCAAATGCATTGAGGGGAAAAGTATTTGCACCACAGGGTGCGTCTTGTAAAAAGGCCTTGATCATTATGACCATGCAGAGCACTCATATAGTGTAATGACGCTCATGAGGTGGTCTCCGTGCTGTGACAAATCTACCATTATGCCAAACAATGTTGCAGATACTTGTTTCACAGCATCTTTCCTCCCACCAGAATCTAAATCCAACTACAAAAGGGTGAAAGAGCAAAAAAAGGTTACGTTTTTTTTTCTTCCCCCCACTGCTCAAAAGTCCAGGTGGTCTCTTTATGTGATGCAAATGTGCGCGCTTGTTCCTTAATGCAATTTGTCTACAGCTTTGCTAAGCCCAAGTTCTGTTTATACAGTATGTGTCAGTCAGTGAGCTTCATAATGCTTTTACCCTGTGCTTTTTGTTACGTGATGACACGGGTGTGTTTTCAGTCGTGATTGATCGTGGTTACACGATCATTCTATAGGGTAGTCGTGTAGAAATACAAACCAGTAGCTTAGGGTTGAACTTATTTTAGAGACTAATTTGCACAGAACTGTTTGCTGACAATGCATTTTATTTGTTTTCTGCGCAAATATGGAATTTTTTAATGCAATATCAGCTCATAAAGACCACAGTACTTGTTGTTTATACATGCCGGCGGGATTTGGTTCAGGAGAGATTGTGGTTTTGAATGCAAAAAGAAAAAAAAAGTCAACACACATTAAAATGGTTAACAGTTAACAGAATCCATGAGCTCTATCGAGCCTTAAACAGAAAGCTTTTTGGTGCCTTAATCCTTGACTTCACCTCTGGACACAACCCAGGCTGCAAAGCATTTAGCAAATTGTATATTTAGTAAGTTGTCTTGAATGCTCTGGTATTTTGTTGTCAACCGATTTGTGATATTTGTCCTGAAAGGTGCTATAGAAGTAAAAATTTACTTACTTAATTAGAAAAAGAGACCCAGATATATGGTATGGTAACATTTGTAGTGTATATGAACATGCACAAAAAGATGTTTCATAAATATTTAAATGCATGCTACATGTAGAAATACATAAATGGTATTTTATTTTCTTTAACATAATTGCTCTCATATCAAAATCCTGCTGTATTACTTATGCATGAAACACTGCAAATCTCTATTTAAATTTATGCTTTACTGTACTCACACTGCAGCACAGAAACTGGTCTGCTTAATTACCTAGTTGGAGCTCTCATACAAATTAAATTAAAGGGATTTATGTACCTAGAATATATGTCAGCTTATATTTTGAAGCTTTTTGCTGCTCTCTGGCCTCACAAAGAGAGCAGCTCGGGTTTGAATGACAGCAGCTGGGATGACTGTTTGATTTGTAACAAACTGGATGTAACTTAGAAAAGAGAACTGGAAGAAATGTAATCTCCCAAGCATAAACATGTTTCAGTTCAGTTTGGTGATACCAAATAAAGATGTGTTCTCTTGTATTTTGAATTAATTTGAGAGAAGAGGAAAGAACAAACTTCCCCCTTTATGTTTTAATAATCAAAGATTATCATGTATAGGCTAGCTATATTAATATTCTAAATCTAAGGAATTTTTTATTAATACACTTAGTGTCTGTGGGTATTCTGTATCTTCTGAAAATAAATTAGCGTAATACAATAAATATTTATTCACACATTATATTGTTAACGATACTTTTTTCGAAAGGCACTTAGCCGTGAGAGGTTTCAGTTTCACACTCATCCATCATAAAAGGCCCAATCAAATAACACCCATCCCACAGAGTGTGATAATATCAGAATATTTGTTCATCTGCAGTAAAATAAAGAGTTTCTCAATAATATCACCGAAACTGAGAACAGAACAATTTCCATAAAACAAATTCATACACTGGAGTTAATAAAGGTTTTAGTAGATTTCAGATAAAAAGGGGAGGTGGACAGAGGAATAACGTGAGATGCTATTTAATGGCGAGCATAACTTCTGGTTTCAGTTTACATGCTGCCTGGCTGCTGGTCCTCCCATATGTCACTGTAACATTTATAGATTTTACATACACACTTCTGGTCACAAATCATCAGCCTGCCTGTCTTTTTCTCCCTCCTCTGTCTGTTTTTCCTTCTCTTCAGTGCCGTACTCCTCTTCAATTTGTTCATTGTGTCCTCTAGCTTTTACACACAAGGGGGCCGCACAAACACGCGCACGCACACACATACAGACTCTAAGTCTGAATTAGGATGAGATTATAAAGAGTTGCTTTAAAAATTTGAAGCTATTAGTAAAAGTATTGATCTAAATCTATCTTGGTCCCACTGTGACACCGAGAGTTAACAAGACAGAGACATAGAAGCTCCTGTCTGAAAATGTATTAAATGTTGTCTTTGTGTTATTAAAAGCTTATTTATTTGAACAGAGAGTGAAAAAAAAAATGACAGACAGAGTTGATACTTACAGTTTTTATCCCAGTTGCTCGAGTTACCCAGTTTGGTGCTGTTGCCGGTCACATGCACGACTCCTCTGCATGTAATGCGGCAACCCTCCACCTGCATGCGCCAGTCACAGAATGTACACAAAGAATTATCTGTTTAAACTTGGATTCTTATGTTACCTGCCTTTGGACATACATCGGTGTGGCGGAGGCGTGGCCCCGGGCGCAGCTGCAGGGGAGGAGTGGAGCGGAAGGCTCAACGGGGCGGCGCTGCGAGGCCGGTAAGAACAGCTGATATTGTTTATGGACTGATGATGGTCTGCTCCGCTGTGTTTATAGTGAGACGAGGAGGAGCGGCCAAGGGAGATCAGCTGGGCTCGAGCTGTCAGACGGCGCGACTGAGTCAGCTGTCAAAATACAAATATATCAATAAATGTGGAAGTTGGCTATACCTGCCTGTGTGTGCGTGTGTCTGTGCTTGGTGTACTCCACAAGTGGTGCCGAAACCCAGGAGAGTGCCGGTGGGGAAATGTCCGACCGACAGGCCACGCCACCCGCCCAGCCTCTGCAATTCTTGGCGCAGATGCTGGCGCAGATGCTGGCGGAGATGGCGACGATGAGCCGGGATCAGGTGGCCGACCAGCGTGCCCACCTGGCCGCGCTGCGGGCGCAGACGGACCGACAGACGCAAGTTCTGGAACGGCTGGTCGGGGCCGCTGCCACGCCGAAGCCCTCGCCGCTGTCGGTGTCGGTGCCCCGGATGGGGGACGGGGACGACCCACAAGTTTTTTTGGAGACCTTCCGTGCCACGGCGGAGGCTTGCCAATGGCCGCGGGAGGAGTGGGCTCCGCGGCTGCTCCCCCTGCTGTCTGGGGAGGCACAAACAGCGGCCCTGAGTCTGCCTCCGGCGTCGAGGAGCAGCTTCCCGGACGTGAGCCGGGCGGTGGTGGACAGGCTGGGGCTCACCGCCGAAGACCATCGCCGGCGGTTCCGGGCCTGTCGGCTGGCTACAACGGACCGACCATTCGCCTGGGCCCGGCAGCTGCGCGACGCGGCGGTGCGCTGGCTGCAACCGGGAGCATCGGAGGGCGAGACGAAGCTGGTGGACAAGGTGGTGCTGGAGCAGTTCACGGAGGGATTGCCAGCGGAGACGGCGAGATGGGTCCGGTGCCACCGGCCCGCAAGCCTGGAGGTAGCGGTGACGCTAGCGGAAGACCACCTTGCCGCTGGAGCAGGGGAACCCGGGGACGCCGGACGGAGGCCGAACAAACAGGCCCCAGTGCCGGCCCCGAGACGCCGTGTGCCGGCACCAGGGCAGGCAGAGCGGCTGCCGGCGCTGAGCCCCACTAACCCTTTCGCGGCGTTGGTGCCGTCCAGGGTAGCCGAGCCAAGTGGAGCCGCCCCCGAGCCACGGAGGGCCGCACAGACGCCGGGGCCGGAGTGTTGGAAGTGCGGGCAGCCGGGGCACCTGAGGAGGGATTGTCCGCTTATGGAAGTGGGGCAGGTGTTTCGCGTTGCTGGCGCCCCAGCACCCTCCCCCGGTCCAGGAGGGACATACAGTATTCCGGTAAGGACTCGAGGGGGTATACGCCAGGCGTTGGTGGACACGGGCTGCACGCAGACCCTCGTACACCAAAGCTTGGTTCGCCCCGGGGCATTGCTGGAGGCAGAATGGGTGGAGGTGAGGTGTGTGCATGGTGATGTTCACAGGTATCCCATTGTGCCGCTGCTGTTAAAATATAAGGGCAAAACACATAGAGTAACGGCGGCGGTTAGCCCGCGCCTGTCGCACCCCCTGATTCTGGGTACCAATTGGCCGGGGTTTCATCAGCTACTGGGGCAGTACGCGGGGGTGCGATCACGACCGGAAGCGGGGTGTAGCGTGTGCGCGGCATTCAGCGGTGACGCGGGGTCGTCCGACACCGACTCCGGGGGGGAGGAGCTGGCGGGTCCCTCACGGGACGTCCCGCCGGCCCCGGAAGTGTCCCCCATGGGTGATTTCCCACTGGAGCAGTCTCGTGACGACACCCTACGCTCAGCCTTTGACCAAGTGATGGCTATTGATGGTCACGTGGTGCGCCCTGAGGCCGCGCAGACCTACCCGCGTTTCGTCTTATTAAACGACCGATTATATCGAGTGAGTCGTGACACTCAGACAGAGGAAACACACACCCAGTTGTTGGTGCCGCAGGGCCGCCGGGAAACGCTTTTCCAGGCGGCCCACTATAACCCCATGGCAGGGCATATGGGCTATGAGAAAACTCTGGAGCGAATAACGGCCCGATTTTATTGGCCGGGCATCCGAGCGGATGTGCGCCGCTGGTGCGCGTCCTGCCCGGACTGCCAACTTGTTAACCAGCCGGCCATACCGAAGGCGCCGCTGCGCCCTCTCCCCCTCATTGAGGTCCCGTTTGAGCGCATCGGCATGGACCTCATCGGGCCGTTTCACCGGAGTGCACGCGGCTACCGCTTTGTGTTAGTCCTGGTGGATTACGCAACGCGGTACCCGGAAGCAGTTCCGCTGCGCACCATCTCTGCAAAGAGTGTGGCGCAGGCACTGTTTCAGGTCATCTCCCGAGTCGGAATCCCGAAAGAGATACTGACTGACCAGGGCACGTCGTTTATGTCTCGTACACTGCGGGAACTGTACGAATTACTGGGCATTAAATCTATTCGGACCAGCGTCTACCACCCTCAGACTGACGGGCTGGTGGAGCGGCTGAATAAGACTTTAAAGTCCATGATTCGGAAGTTCATTAACGAGGATGAACGCAATTGGGATCACTGGCTAGACCCTCTGTTATTCGCAGTGCGGGAGGTGCCCCAGGCCACCACGTGGGGTGCTCGACCTGATTAAAGAAAGCTGGGAGGACGGTCCGAGCCCCGCCAAAAATGAGATTCAGTACGTGTTGGACCTGAGAGCAAAACTCCACACGTTGGGGAGGTTGTCACGGGAGAATTTGCTCCAGGCTCAGCAGCGTCAGCAACGCCTGTATGACAGAGGGGCTAGGCTCAGGCAATTTTCACCGGGAGATAAAGTGCTTGTGTTACTCCCTACTTCCAGCTCGAAGTTGCTCGCCAAGTGGCAAGGACCCTTTGTGGTCACACGGCGAGTCGGGGACGTGGACTATGAGGTCGCTCGGTCGGACAGGGGAGGGGCCACGCAGATTTATCACCTCAATCTCCTCAAACTGTGGCGAGAGGTTGAAACCGCTTCTCTGGTGAGCTTGGTGAAGGAGAGAGATGAGTTGGGGCCTGAGGTGCCAAATTCCATCATCCCCGCCTCCCTCCCTTGTGATGACCATCTCACACAGGCCCAGAGAGCGGATGTTGTCGCGTTGCAACAGCGTTTTGCGGACGTGTTCTCCCCCCTGCCCGGCCGGACGTCCCTCATCGAGCACCATTTCGTGACGCAGCCTGGCGTGACGGTGCGTTCACGGCCCTACAGGCTCCCGGAGCACAAGCGAAAAATCGTGCAGAGGGAATTGGCGGAAATGCTGAGGATGGGAGTAATAGAAGAGTCGCACAGCGCCTGGTGTAGCCCCATCGTTCTGGTGGCGAAGAAGGATGGGTCTATACGGTTCTGTGTCGACTATCGCAGGGTGAACGAAGTGTCACGCTTTGATGCCTACCCCATGCCTCGGGTCGACGAGCTCCTGGACCGGTTAGGCACGGCCCGCTTTTTCACGACACTGGACTTAACCAAGGGCTATTGGCAGATTCCCTTGTCTGCCGAGGCCAGGGAGAAAACGGCCTTCTCCACTCCGTACGGTTTGTACCAGTTCGTGACACTTCCGTTTGGCCTGTTCGGGGCCCCGGCCACTTTCCAGCGTCTCATGGACCGGGTACTGCGTCCGCACGCAGCGTATGCTGCCGCCTACCTGGATGACGTGATCATCCACAGCGACACCTGGGCGGAGCATGTGCTGCGGGTGGCCGGGGTCCTGGAGTCCCTGAGGGGGGCGGGGCTCACGGCCAATCCGAAGAAGTGCGCGGTTGGACGGAGGGAGGTGCAGTATCTGGGGTACCACCTGGGGGGCGGGCAGGTGCGTCCACAGGTGGAGAAGACGGCGGCTATCGCATCCTGCCCGCGCCCCAGGACGAAAAAGGAGGTGAGACGGTTCTTGGGGTTGGCGGGTTACTATCGTCGCTTTGTGCCGGGGTTTGCGCAGCTAACCAGCCCCCTGACCGATCTCACTCGAAAGGGTGCCCCGGATCTGGTCCAGTGGACGGGGCCGTGCCAGGCGGCGTTTGTGCAGGTGAAAAAGGCTCTCTGTGGGGAGCCGCTGCTTCACACTCCTAACTTTTCCCTCCCTTTTGTTCTGCAGACTGACGCCTCGGACAGAGGGCTGGGAGCCGTTTTGTCCCAGCAGGTGAGGGGGGCCGACCGCCCTGTCCTGTTCATCAGCCGGAAGCTGGCGGAGCGCGAGCGCCGGTACAGCACTGTGGAGAAGGAGTGCCTGGCCATCCGGTGGGCGGTCGGCTCCCTGCGCTATTACCTCCTGGGACGCTCATTCACCCTCTGTTCGGACCACGCCCCGCTGCAGTGGCTCCACCGCATGAAGGATGCCAACGCCCGGATCACCCGGTGGTATCTGGCGTTGCAGCCCTTTAAGTTCAAGGTGATCCATAGGCCGGGGGCGCTGATGGCAGTGGCCGATTTCCTCTCTCGCTCGCGGGGGGGGAGTTGGCTCGGCCGGACGGCTCCCCGGCCTCGAACGGGCGGTGGGGGTGTGTGGCGGAGGCGTGGCCCCGGGCGCAGCTGCAGGGGAGGAGTGGAGCGGAAGGCTCAACGGGGCGGCGCTGCGAGGCCGGTAAGAACAGCTGATATTGTTTATGGACTGATGATGGTCTGCTCCGCTGTGTTTATAGTGAGACGAGGAGGAGCGGCCAAGGGAGATCAGCTGGGCTCGAGCTGTCAGACGGTGCGACTGAGTCAGCTGTCAAAATACAAATATATCAATAAATGTGGAAGTTGGCTATACCTGCCTGTGTGTGCGTGTGTCTGTGCTTGGTGTACTCCACAATCGGTAACACAAGTCTCTCAGAATAAGCCAGTTAAGACCATTATAAGATTATTAGAAAGCAAGTGGGCATGCTTGACTGTCACTTTTAATCAGTTTAATAAATAGACATTTCTTTTTTGCTGTTAGTTCAAATGTAAACATTATCCACTTTCATTACATTTGCTTCCTTTGTGTAAGTTTGTTGGCACAGTCCAGGTTGGTGGGGTTGAGACTGGCAGACTTTCTTTTTTTCCTGTTGTTGCTGTTATTCGATTACTACAGTTATTCGATTACTACATTGATGTGGCATTGATGTGGCAAAAGAATAGGCCTGCAAGTTGTGACTCCATACACATCTATCTATCTATCTATCTATCTATCTATCTATCTATCTATCTATCTATCTATCTATCTATCTATCTATCTATCTATCTATCTATCTATCTATCTATCTATCTATCTCTATCTCTCTCTCTCTCTCTCTATATATATATATAGATATATATCTCTATATATCTCTATATATCTCTATATATCTCTATATATCTATATATATATCTCTATATATATATCTATATATATATCTCTATATATATATCTATATATATATCTATATATATATATCTATATATATCTATATATATATATATATATATATATATCTATATATATATATATATATATATATATATATATATATATATATATATATATATATATATATATATATATATATATATATATATATGTAAAAACCCTCCTCTGACTTTTACTTCCCACCAATGGGATCATCACTGTTTTCCACTGTATTATGAGTTGCCTCCTGCTCAGTCAGAGAGGGGAGCTGGCAGACCCATCTTCTTTAGAGACATTTGTTCTGGCAGCCTGGCTCTCGGAGAGCAGGACACCACAGCTGGACTGGAATATTCAGTTTACAGGTTTATTCATGGTGACAGGCAAGCGCAATGGCGTGGTATTAAAGGTGCACGAAAACAGCGAATGCCAAGTGAAGAGAGTTTTTCCACTCAGTTTCAGTCCAGAAAGGGTAATCATCACACAGGAGGCATGATTACACTGTATATTAGCACATAAACTATCCAAGTTTTATTTCATTAGAAGAAGAAAAACTGCTTTTGAATATGGTGTTTATATTTCTGTCAGGCAGGCTTAAACTGTGAGCGCAAAAGAATCACACCTGCAGGATTAAAGATCATATCTCATAGTCTGTCAGCATGTTAAATTCAGTGTATTTGAAACATCACCATCATCATCATCACTATCATCAACGCTGTTACGATTTCCCAGGAGTCATTATGTTTTCTGTCTCATATTAATGTTCAGTCTAGCTCCGTGGTTATTTACACAGGCACACATGCACTAGAATTTACTAGTGCTTCATGACGATCATGACAACAACACAGCTGCATGTTGGTGTGTGTGCGTGTGCGTACGTGCGCGTGTGTGTCTCTTGTGCTCAGTCTCTGGTAGACTCAGACAAAAGGACAGTTATACTGGTGAAACCACCAACTCAGCCCCGGCCTGCTCCTCACATTTTCCATCTCGGTATATTCATTTGGTTTGCTCCTTCTTCCCCTCGTCTTCGCTTTCTGCTCAAGGGAGTGAGAGAGCATTCGTTTATACAGAACTGAGCTGCGAATCTAGTTCTTTCTTTCTTTCTTTCTTTCTTTCTTTCTTTCTTTCTTTCTTTCTTTCATAAAACCCACTATTTCTGACAATATCAAAAAAACTGATTGGCAAGATATTTTCTTACATTTATGCCAGTAACATGCTGTTCTCATTTTTCTAAAATATAGTTGGTTGTTCTAAAAAAGAAAAAACCAAAAACAATAAAATAAACATTAAAAATCTGGAGGCTGCCCAAGCGTCCTGGGTTTATAAAACTTAATACACTTATTGTAATTGGTCTTCAGAAATGATTTTTTATTGTGTGGCATTTAAGATTTGTTTATTGTTTTGTCCAAATACTGGATGTGCTCAAGTTAGAGACTATTGTGTAACTAATCACTCATGGCTCCTTTGATTGTGTTTTATCTGCCCTGCAGCCTCATTTATAAAAGCATCGCATAAACAAATTTAATGAAACCAATATACACAGAGTATCAAAGTATTTCTCTTTTTTCCTCTGAAGTCGACGCAGTAGGAGTCGGTGCACACACACGGATCCAAGACGTTTGGGACTGAAAGAAGTTCAGCGTATGGAGGCAAAACCTAAAATGACTCTACTGTACTGGTAGCTTTTTTAAATTGAGAATAACTGGAAATAATCCCTCTAACTGAAAGCTGCTCTCTAACAGTATGAATCTGTCAATAACGTACAACAAGGTTTTATTAAAGTTAAATCTTTATTAGAGTCTGTAGAAAAAGAAGAAATGAACAGCAGTGCTAAATCTGTTTCCAGACCTTGATAGACACATCCAAACATTTGTTCAGAAAAGATCCACCCTTTTTGTAATTAGGTAAACAAGGAATGGAATTGTGTAAGTAGTTTTTATACATATATATATTTCTGGCTGGCCGCTTTAGTGAAATTGATTTAACTGATTGTGATGTTTAAAAAAAAAAAAAAGCTGCACTGAGACCTTTTTATCTCAAAGTGTCTTCGATAGCCAAACTCAGTCCTACACTACAGAAATGAACTATGAAACAATTTGCAAACTCCTGCGATTAAAAAGTTTTATTCTGAATTTGCTTTTGTTTAGAAAACACCTTATGGTCTCAGACACATAAAGACTGGTTGGCAACCCCAGGCAGCCTCTGGTCACTAGAGAAAAATGGATAGTCCCCAAGTAGTTGTTAGAGTTTGCTGCTAGCTACTGGGTGAAAAAAGAGGGTGGAGCACCAAAACCTTCTTTGAGATTGCTTTGGTTGCCAGTACACTGCTGCAGCTGCCTGTAGTTTGCATGGAATAATGCGGTCTTGCCTGTTAACACTTGCTAACTGCTAGCTTAGCAGTAGTAGAATCTGAAAAAGTGTGACGCAAACTGGAAGTGTCCCCCTGCATACACATTGCACATGTTGAAGCCAGCACATTTCAAAAGGCACAACTTTTACTTTAAAAGTAAACATTCTCAGTTTCCAGGTTGCGTTGCACTTTTCAGTTTCACTGCCCCTGGCGAAATCGTTGACGAGTGTCTGCATCTTCTTTGCAAATAACCTGCTGGTGACAAAAGTACCCTCTTCCAGTTCCCTCAACCGATTTCGCATGCATTTCCCGAATGCACATTTTTCCCTAGCACATTATGGACCGACCGATCTGTATGTCTGCATGACTGAAGCTTTAGTAATCAGCCTCCAGCAACCACTTTCCTGCTCATTGAGGAATAGCTATTTCTCCCTCGTGACTGGGGGTTCCCAGATGGTCACCAACTGGTCTCTAGGCCTGTGTCATTGGGGCCTTAATTCCTTATAATAGAATTGTCCATATCTTAAACAAAATCATCTTTTCTTCGTGTTCCACAATTTGCAACTATTCAAATGTGGTATAAATGAGACACATGCCTCTCTGGAAATTCTCCAGGAGGTCAATAAAACACCAAAGCCACACTTCCTTGGATACACCCAGCCCTGTAAGATTACTGCTTGCTTCCTGCCCTCTCAGTAAAGACTTTGATACCATACCGGGTCTACTTGAGAAAAGTGTTATTTATTGGACTTAGAATCAATAAATAATTATCCAACATATCAGTCTGACTTTTCTGAATAAACAGAACTCACTGAGTAAATGTGAAAAAACACATCTTTACGACATCCTCCTGTGTCTTAAACGTTGTTTGATCAGTTCGCATCACTTAAAGAAAATGTTGAAATTCTGTGTTGATATCGCCTGTGTTAGGTGCCAACTGAACCCTGCCACATATTTTGAGACTGAAGATAGATTTTTTTTTTAAATTTGTTTGTTTTGGGGTTGTATTTTTGAAACCTTTAGACATAGTATATGAGTACTGAACCAAACCCAATTACTGCTGTTTCTGCAGTTCCAAGTTAAAGCACGACATCATGAAACCCTCAGCTAACTTTATGGTATTTGCTTCATTTGAGCCCCAGGGACCTGCTGGAAGTCTGACAAATTGCTTCAAAGTGGTCTCCTTCGTTCCATTAGAAAGAAAATCAGATGAAACAGATGCAAGCTCTGTCAGAAAATTGAAAAAAGCTTGATGCAGTCTATTGATTTCAACTTTTCTGTAAATAGTCTAATAGATTTACACCCTCCAAATTAAGTACCATTTTTATCTTTTATTCTTTTTATTTGTTCTTTGTGTCGAGCTAGTGAGTGGTTCCAACTGTAGCAAATCATTTATTTCATGCAAGTTTATAATTTTATTTATTAATTATCTAATTTTTTTACTATCATATAGAATTAGATGAAAAGCAAGAAGGAATAGATTGAATTGGAATTTTTATAGAAACACTCAGGCAGTTATTTGTAGTTACAGTTTTATTATGGTAATATCTGGGCTTGGAAGTATAATATTTTTAGAAGTGCATTTAAAAAGATAGTAACATATTTTTTTGTAGTGTGTCAGTAGGCTAAAGAATCAATATGTATGCTGTCTTTTACTCCTCTTCATGATTGAAGTGGATCTGGGAGGTGAAATCAATACAAGAGCCAGAGCTTTAACCTCCGTCCTCCACCAGGTCAGTGCAGCTATGTGAAACAAGCAGCAGGTCTTTTATATGTTGTCCACTCAGTTAATGACGCCAAGCAACAGTTTGGTTACTATTTCCTCAACAAACATTTTGCAATTCCAGGAATCCAACCAACTAAATCACAAGAAGATTAATAAATCCAGACCTCCTCAAAAATAACTTTATACACGGAGCACAGCAAGGTTGGTCGAGTGTGCAATAAACAAAGTTGATGAGGGGAACAATGGCATAATTCATAATTGCACACACACACACACACACACGTACTGGCAAGATCATATACCCACTTTAACATGTAATGCCCCAGTCCTCCGTAGTGAACGCACGCACACACACATGCACATACACACTCATTCATATTCCAACTTATCTAAACACAGCCCAATGTAGTCCTGTGCACTATGGAAATGTATATGCGGAACAAATTTGATTCATAAATGGGCAGGTTTCAATTTGAATCCTAAGCCACTCTCATATGGCTGGCTGCTAAAATAGAGCTCAGCCCGTGGAACTGGAGAGAGTGAAGGAGGGAAGGGGAGACAGACAGACAGACGGAGAGGGAGAGAGAGAGAATCCCCATTCAAGGTGATTTGAACGATAGTTTCTGTGTGGCACTACAAAGCTGGTTGAGTGAATATGAGCAGCCAGCCAGCGAAGCCAATTTTATACATGGCTAGGTTTTCTCTTATACTATGTACCTGAGTGCCCACACACTCACATACACAAACACACAGACACACACACACACACATTCAAAACACACACACACACACACAGACAATTTACATATGTACAAACAGACACACACAGATTTTTTATTTTTTACTTTGCATGACCCAAGCCTTGCTCTTTTTTTATCCTCATGATGACCACCGCGGCAAAAATTTAAACACACACACACACACACACACACACACACACACACACACACACACACACACACACACACACACACACACACACACACACACACACACATACATGCACCAAAACTCGTCATCTTTTAATGGTTTGTACTGGCAGGTGTCCTCGTCCAATGATTACATGCAGTAAAGGGAAAAGAACCAATGGGCATATAGAATTTATTAGGTACACCTGTTCAATTGCTCGTTATGAAATGATTGAATCAGTCAACCACATGGCAGCAGCTCGATGTATTTAGGCATGTAGGCATGGTCAAGATGACCTACTGAAGTTCAAACTGAGCAACTGCTGATCTCTTGGGATTGTGCCCAAACAACCATCTCTAAGGTTTACAGAGGATGATCTGAAAACGATAAAAATCCAGTGAGTGGGAGTTCTCTGTGTGAAAATGCCCCATTGGTGTCAGAGGTCAAAAGAGAGTGGCTACAGTTCTCACAGGGTCACCGAAATTGGACAATGGAAGACTTGAAAAATATTGTCTGGTCTGATGAGTCTCAATTTCAGCTGCAATGTGGTGTAAACATGAAAGCATGGATCCATCCTGCCTTGTATCAGTGGTTCAACGGCTACTAGTGGTGGTGTAATGTGGTTAGTAGGGAGCATCACTAAAACACCACAACCACCCCTTTATGACCATAGTGTCCTCTCATGGCTGCTTTCAGCAGGATCATGTCACAAAGGTTCAATCACCTTGAAATGTTGAGTTCACTGTACTCAAATGGTCTCCACGGTCACCGTATCCCAATCTAACACAGCACCTTTGGGATGTGCTGGCGTGGGAGATTCGTATCATGGATGTGCAGGAGACAAATCTGCACCAACTGTGTGATACCATCATGTCAATGTGGACCAAAACCTCTGATGAATGTTTCCAGCACCTTGTTGAATCTGTGCCATGAGGAATTAAGACACTTCTGAAGGAAAACGTGGGTCCAAACTGGTCCTAGCAAGGTGTACCTAACAAAGTGGCTGCTGGTGTAAATGTAATTGGGTTTTCCAACTACATGTGGAGACAGTCAGATCCCCTTATATGTGACTGCTGGCTGTGTAAACATCTACAAACATGCATACTCTACATGTGTTTAATTTTTTATCCTTATTTAACCTAAATGAGGCAGAAGCCACTATAAATTAGTTTTGGACAAAGGAAACCACACCAGCATCAAAAATGAAATACAGTATTTATTGCAAAAAAATGTGCATGAGACGTAATAATAACAGAGAAAACTATTTCTGAACTTGACAGCTGAACAAAAAGCAGGCGCTTATGTGAGTGTGGAACTCACTGCTTGCTGGTACTCTAGGTTCAGCTTGTTCAACTATGACTGTGACTGTTTTTCTTTTACCACTAATCTAATGTGGAAGTAAAACAGAAATGGGAAAAAAATCCATATTTAGGGTGCAGATAAATGGTATTTGCCAAGGAGTGCCCTGTACTCTCTCCTTGTTTCAGTAAGGGTGTGGTTCGACAGACAGGAAACAGTCCCCTCTGCTTTTAGCTGGGGCCCTACACAGGGTGCACGTGTACGTCTGTGTGTTTGTTTGTGTGGGTCCCTGCGTGTGCGTGTCTGGGAGTAGTGTGCCCACTCGAACACGTCAATAAGTAAAGAAATACTCTTTCGTCAGTGTGAAGCGAAGCCTTCAGTGTGTTTGTGTTTCCGAGCTTCAGCCCTATCTAAGCGTTTCCTAAAACTGAGATTTATCTCGATATATTTCGTGTTTACTGTGAAGAAAGCACACAGCTGGCTAGAATGCAAGCATGAATAGAAACAGCCTTAAAAAAACTGTGTTTTGTGCTCACCGAACCAACTGTTTCAAAAAACTTCTTTAATCATTGTGAAATTATGAAATATAAAACACAGGGACGAAATTAATATTTTACTCCGCTCCACAAGCTCTATTCGGCTCTATTCTACTATTTGTGTGTGTTTGTGTGCATGTGTGTGTCCAGACGGACGTCAAAGTGGTCAGTTCATCTTGGCTATGTTGCCAAGGGCTGGACCACTGTGGTTTTGTTTGAGCTCGGTGCCAATACGCTGTGCATGTGTGTCTGTGTGTGTGTGTGTAGAGTTGACTTGTCCTCGGGCTAAAATGAGCACCAACCACAACAGACAAACAGATCGACTGATAGACAAAAAGAAGGAAAGAAATTGAGGGACTGACCACAGAAAAGAGAAAGGGCCTCCTTGTAAAATCTAGTTTCCAAACACAACAACTCCCTCACACACAGAGCTTTTTAAACATAAAGGCCGGAGCTCTGCTCTGCTGCGCCAGCTCTGCCAGGAGATTCTGAGGTGTACGGATTTCTTTTGTTATTTTGTTAGGTGAATGTTAATGGGGTTATAGCAGCAGTATGCTTGGCTTAGCCACTCTTCAATATGTCTGTTAAATCTGAATTTAATGTGAACAAGAGGTCCCAGAGCAGAACACGTGACCTTATTTGACTTGCAACAGATAAAGCGTAAGAGCTGAGATCCCTGTCGAGGGCACTTTTTAGGTGGCATGTGAAGGACGATTTCTGGGTTTTTTCTATAGCTGAGGTGGTTTTGAATCACCGTGGTAACAGAAGAAAGCAAATGAGAGGAAAGAGGGAAAGTTCAGATTTACAGCTGTGCAAAAGTATTAAGTCATTTCTTTATATTTATCTAGGAACATGGGAAATAAGTGCAGTGACTTATTGAAGCATACATGGAAATACAGTATTTAAGGCAAAAACAGAATATATTATTTTAACAAGCATGAAAGTTAATATTTCCTATGAGCTTTGATCAATCAGTACAGCCTGAACTCTCTTAATCAAGCTTTCTTGATTAATAATTCATGTCATTTTTTTAGTACTCTTCAGGAACAGTTCTCCAGGTTTCCTGAAGGACATTCAGAGCTCTTATTTGGATGTTGGCTGCTTTTTGTTCTGTTCTCTGTCAAGATGATCCCACACTGCTGCTGTAATGTTGATGTTTGGAATATGGGGAGGCCAATCCATGTCTGATAGTTTTCCATTGTCCGTTTGATTTTACTGCATTGGCAATATGTTTGGGATCACTGTCATGCTGAAAAAGGAAGCTGTTGCCAGCCAAAAATTTAAAATCTGGATTCATCACTCCAAAAGGCCTGTTGTCGCTCATTTTCTGTCCAATTCCTGTGCAAATTGGCATACCTCAGCCCTATAACTCATCAAATACTCATTTAAACTTTTTCCAAATCCGGATACTTCTATTAGTGCTCTTACACACCGAGCAACATCCACAGTGTGAATTTTGACAGTGTAGTGGGTCCCAAACAGAGATGGGCAGTAACGCGTTACTTGTAACGCATTACTTTAATCTGATTACTTTTTCAGGTAACGAGTACCGTAAAGTAAGGGATTACTACTATTGCAAAAATGGTAATTAGATTACCGTTACTTTCTCGTAGGAATGCTGCGTTACTGTGTTACTAAAACCGTGATTTTTTTGCGAGAATGTCTCATGACAATGACGTAAGCGAGTGCGACGTTCGTGACAACAGCTGTGTGCAGATCAACAGTGGATCATCGAGTGCGGGAGAGAGTATGAGCGTGCAGCGTTTAAAGCGTGGAAGTACTGACCTTATTTTGAGTTTGATTCCATAAAAAGTGACAAAAACATTAGTGTCCGCTGTGCGTGGGAAGAAAACTTCTTTTTACAGCGAAAAAACCCCCTAAACTTCCAAGCAAGCACTGGGAGTGTGCTACCACATAATGGGAAACTCACAGAGAAACTCGCAGTTCCCTTTCAGTCGATTCACTCGGTACAACACATAAGTATGGGATATCACGCCCTCGCGTGTCCTGGCTGAAGAAACCTTTATTCACGCCTTTACGGCAGATGACGTGTGATGACACGCGCAAGGCCCCGCCCGCACATATAGCCGCTGCCATCACCGTCATCCCTCAGTTCTTACGCTCTTCACCTCGCTGAGAACACCTCTGCTGAGTTGGGCTAGCTAGCTACTGCTAGTTAGCTCCGTTGTCTGCCAACTTGAACCTAGCTTAACTGCCCCTGTTGGTGTTAGCCTCCACCGCCCAGCTGGTGCGTAGGCTGCCCGCGGAGCGCTATTTTCAAGTTTTTCTTGTGCAGCGTTTCGCTTTGCGTTTTGGGAATGGACTCCAAACCGAAGCGAGCAAAGCAGAAATCTTCTGTTCGCCCCTGTCCTCAGGGATGTGGTTTCTCTTTGCACGACAGCGACCAGCACGATGCCTGCCCTGTCTGCCTGGGGATCGTCCACGCTAGGAGAGCGTTGACGGAGCCCGAAGCTTGTGCGTTTTGTCGCCAGCTCCGACGCTCGACCCTGGAAAGACGGGTGACGTTTGTGGAAAGAGTGCTGGGACGCTCGGCTGTCGCACGGCATGACCCTCTTCTTTCCGAGTCTGGAGCCCCGGCTTCGTCCGAGTCCGAAGACGAAAATTTTCAGGTCGATGTCCCCGCGATTAGCTGGGCTGACCACATGGAATACGTTGACGGGTTAGCCGATGACGGACCGGAACCATGCAGGAGCGCTGACGGGCTTCAGCCTGGGTTGAAGCCCGCCAGCGCTCCCCAGGAAGACGATGACGTGCTGGACATCGGCCTGGACATCCATGGTTTGTCGGAGGATGAGCAGGAGAGCTCATTGTCGACCCAATATGCCGCCGCTGCTGCGCCGGTCGGCCACGATGACACCTCTCTTTTCTCCCTGTTTCGCCGTGCCGCTGAGAAGCTGCAGGTGGACTGGCCCTCTCCTCCACCAGCTCGGAAGCCGTCGCGGTTTGCGGGTTTTTTCCTTCCACCGGAGCCCGCAACGGCCAAAAACTGCCTCCCCATGTTCCCAGACTTTCTCTGCGAGCTAACAGCGTCATGGGACAAACCTCTGTCTACCCGCGTCACTGTGCCCGGCTATGGACAGTACATGGAATTGGACGGCGCCGAGGGAGCTGGTTTAGCTAACCCACCCCCTATGGAGCCGTCTCTGGCTGCTTATCTGGCCCCGTCCCATAACCATGGTGTCGGTGGCCCCGCAACTCTGCCGTCCAAGCACTGCAGATTCTCGGCCTCGCAGCTGGAGAAGATTTATCGGGCTCAGGCCGGCACCGCTCGAGCCATGAGCTCCGTCACCATGCTCCAGACGTACCAAGCAATGTGCCTGGCGGAGCTTGGATCGCTGGTTCCGGAGGACAGCCCGCTGTCACCTCTTCTTAACGAGGTTAGAGTCACCACGGATTACATCCTCCGTGCGTCTCGCTGTGCAGCGCTCTCCCTGGGCAGAGGGATGGCTTCGACAGTGGTGGCGCAGAGGCACCTGTGGCTGACCCTCTCCGACGTCCCTGATAGAGACAGAGCTGTGTATCTGGACGCACCAGTGTCTGCGGCTGGGTTATTCGGACATTCACTTGAAGCCATTCAGGCTAGATTCGATCTGAGGAAGAAGCAGACGGAAGCTCTGCGCGACATCATCCCCAGACGCCAGCCCCAGCCCAAGCCCACTGCTAGCTCTCACAGGCCCGCCGCTCCTCTGACAGCTGGCAAGAGACCGGCGCCCACTGCTGGAGTGGGAGGGCCGCCGGCGAGAGCACGTACTCCGGCCCGAGCTCCACGCCAGTCGGCCTGGGGCAAAGGCCCTCCCCCGGGCCCCCGACGGGACCCGACGCCCAGGAGGAAGAAGCCTCAGCCCTCCTAGCTGTGATTGCGAGTGGGGAAGGGATCCGGCAGCAGGGAGACGCTGCTCTTACCCCTCTGTTGCCGCACAAGAGGTGCCGCTTAAGTTCTGTTCAGGTTGTCAGCCCCAGAAGGCGCTGCACTTCCCTATCGCGGTCTCCCAAGCACATAACCCCTGCACACGGTTCAGATGTGTTGAATGTTCAAGCGACCACATCGAGTGTTCCCGCTGTTTTTCATTGTTATGCCCCGGAAAAGGTGCACCCAACAAAATGTATAAATGTACATGTTCCCATGTTGCAATCAATAAAGAGTGTTGTTTACTCTCAAACAATCTCAAATGCTCAACCTGCAGGCGAAATGAGCCAGGTCAGGCAGGGGATGCAGTCCCCTGCAGACACACTGGGGGGCGACGGCGCCCCGCCGTCAGTGCTGCAGGCCAGCCGGCTGGCTGCTCACTTCCCTCAGTGGCGCGCTTGCGCCCCCTCTCCGTGGGTGCTGCAAACCGTTGCCATGGGTTACCGGTTGCAGTTCCGGGTCAAGCCGCCTCGTTTCCAAAGAGTCGTGAACACGATTGTCAACCCCGAGGCAGCCTTGGTACTCAGAGAGGAAATACAGGCGCTATTACAGAAGAGAGCAATACGGGTGGTCCCCGCTTCGGAGATGGACAAAGGTTGGTACAGCCGTTATTTTGTCATTCCGAAGAAAGGGGGAGGGCTTCGTCCCATCCTCGACCTGCGAGTCTTGAACACGTACCTGCGAACGTACAGGTTCAAGATGCTAACACTCAGACAGCTCCTGAGTGCAGTCGGCCCGGGAGATTGGTTTGCGACAATCGATCTAACAGATGCTTATTTTCATGTCGCTATACACCCGAAACACAGGCAGTTTCTGAGGTTTGCATTCGAGGGCGTAGCCTACGAATACCTAGTGCTGCCGTTCGGGCTGTCGCTCGCTCCCCGCACCTTTACGAAATGTGCCGAGGCAGCGCTAGCGCCCCTCAGGAAGAGGGGCATCCGCATCTTGGCCTACCTGGACGACTGGGCTCTCGTGGCTTGCTCCAGAGAACAGGCGGAGACGCAGCTGTCGCGGGTTCTGTCACACATTCAGACACTGGGGTTCTCTGTGAACTTTCAGAAGAGCTCGCTAATCCCAGGTCAACAGATCGCTTTTCTCGGTCTGGAAATATGCTCTCTTTCCAGCCGCGCACGGTTGTCAGAGCACAGAGTGGCCGCGTTTCATCGCTGCCTCGCTCAATTTCAGCTGGGACGCAGACTGCGTTTCCAGACGATATTGCGCTTGTTGGGCATGATGGCATCTATGATCGCCGTAGTGCCGCTTGGGCTGTTGAAAATGAGAGCGTTTCAACGCTGGACTCTCTCTCACCGTTTGTGTGCTTCGCGTCACCTCCGGAGGAGGCTGCCGGTAACTGCGTCTTGCATGCTAGCTCTCCGTCCTTGGAGGGAGCCCGGGCTACTGCACCAGGGCTCTCGGATTGGGAGGGTGTTGTTTCGCAAGGTGGTGTCCACAGATGCTTCCCTAAGTGGGTGGGGAGCGCTGTGCGAGGGTGCGTCAGTGAGAGGGATCTGGTCCGCGGCTCAGCGCCAGCTGCACATCAACCACTTAGAGCTGTTAGCAGTGTTCTTAGCTCTAAAGCGTTTCCGTCCAGTCCTGCAGGGCCAGCATGTCTTAGTCAGGACGGACAATTCAACAGTGGTGTCTTATATAAACAGGCAGGGAGGAACACGCTCTCTTCCCCTGTTGCAGCTGTCTCGCTCTCTGCTGTTATGGTGCAGTGTTCATTTTCTGACTCTAAGAGCCACCCATGTCCCGGGCCACCTGAACCTGGGGCCGGACCTTCTCTCCAGGGGGGGTCCTCTGGTGAGAGAATGGAGGTTACACCCTTCAATAGTGGCTCAGATTTGGGATCTATTTGGCGAGGCGCAAATAGATCTTTTTGCTTCCAGGGTGAATGCTCACTGCCCCCTGTACTTCTCCATAATCGACCACGATGCACCCTTGGGCTTGGACGCGCTAGCGCACCAATGGCCAGACGTGCTCCTGTATGCATTTCCCCCAGTGGAAATGATATCTCCAATTCTGGAGAGGGTGCGTCGGCATTCCCTCTCTCTGATCCTGGTGGCCCCTTGGTGGCCCGCGAAGTCGTGGTATGCAGAAATAATCAGCCTGCTTGCAGCAAGTCCTTGGCAGCTTCCTCTCCGCAGGGATCTCCTCTCTCAGGCGGGGGGGGAAGTGTTTCATCCGCGCCCGGATCTGTGGCACCTTCATGCTTACCTGCTGAGAGGTTAAACTTGGTTGCTAAGGGTCTGCCACCTAGTGTGGTAGCGACGATTCAGAGCGCCAGGGCCTCGTCTACTAGAGGCTTGTACGCTTACAAATGGCGAGCCTTCGAGCGATGGTGCCAGGACCGCCACACTCTCCCATTTCAGTGCTCTATTGTGGATGTTTTGACATTCCTGCAGGAGCTGTTGGATAAAGGCCTTTCGTTTTCGACGATCAAGGTTTATTTAGCGGCTATATCTGCTTGTCATATCGGTTTTGACGGGGTGACACCAGGTGCGCATCCCCTCGCCGTGCGTTTTCTGAAAGGGGTTCGCCGGCTGAGGCCCGTGCTTAAGTCCAGTGTCCCGGCTTGGGACTTGTCTTTGGTGCTGGAGGCCCTTTGTGGCCCTCCGTTTGAACCCGTTGAGTCGGTAGATATGAAACTTCTTTCGTATAAGACCGCATTACTTCTCGCTTTGGCCTCGGCGAAGCGAGTGGGGGACCTTCATGCGCTGTCTGTGCATCCTGCCTGCACACAGTTTTCTCCTGATGGCCGCAAGGTCGTATTGCGTCCGAATGCCGCCTATCTTCCCAAGGTCATGCCTGCATCTTCTAGTTCAATGGAGTTTGAGTTGCTGAGCTTTTGCTCCCCTCCTTTTGAATCTGAGGAGCAGAGGAGGGTGCATTCTCTTTGTCCGGTGCGTGCGCTACGCACCTACATTGAGCGCACTCGGGATGTGCGTTTGTGTGACCAGTTGTTTGTCTGCTTCGCTAATCCGAATAGAGGTAGAGCTCTGTCCAGACAGAGGCTGTCCCACTGGATTGTAGAAGCTATCTCGCTGGCATACAGCACCGGAGGTTTTGCGTTGCCCCACGGGGTGGGAGCTCATTCCACCAGGGGGATGGCGACCTCATGGGCTCTTTTTAGAGGGGTGCCTGTGGCTGATATTTGTGCAGCGGCTAATTGGGCGTCGCCGCACACTTTTGTGCGGTTTTATCGGTTGGACGTTACAGCCCCTTCGGTGGCTCATGCTGTCCTTTCTGCTGGGTCTACCACTCACTAAGGATGTGGTGGTCCCGTTCCGGTTCGGTGGCTGCTCTGCGGGGCGTGTATATAGGTCCCATACTTATGTGTTGTACCGAGTGAATCGACTGAAAGGGAACGGTTAGTTATGTCTATAACTTCTGTTCCCTGAAGGAGAGGAACGAGGTACAACACAGGGTGGCCCCACTGAGCAGTTGGCTCGGTGAAGAGCGGCTATCGAACTGAGGGATGACGGTGATGGCAGCGGCTATATGTGCGGGCGGGGCCTTGCGCGTGTCATCACACGTCATCTGCCGTAAAGGCGTGAATAAAGGTTTCTTCAGCCAGGACACGCGAGGGCGTGATATCCCATACTTATGTGTTGTACCTCGTTCCTCTCCTTCAGGGAACAGAAGTTATAGACATAACTAACCGATTCTTCAACTGACCGCTGCGGCACACCTGCACCAGGGTAAACCTCCGCCTAACCCACTCCTGCTTTATAGGTGAAAATAGAGCAACAGGACTGCTAGTCTTTTATTTGATTTATTTTCTGCTGTGTTTTACTTGCATCTATTTGAAAGAGTGAGTGTAAACACAAAAAAATATATTTTATGTGCTGGAATGTGCAGAAAATACTTTTCCTTTTCCATTTGATTACATTTTGTATGATGGATTATGCAGAAAAAGTAGAATTGGGCTGAAAGATCTATCGCTTTATCACCTATTCAGGTTGTAAATCGTGTTTTTAAAAAGTAACTAAGTAACTAATTACTTTTGAAAATAAGTAATCAGTAAAGTAACGTGATTACTTTTTTGGGGAAGTAATCGGTAATTAGTTACTGATTACTTTTTTCAAGTAACTTGACCAACACTGGTCCCAAACACACTACTTTGCATTTCAGCAGGCCATCAATGATGTTTTGGGGACTTTTTCACCTTCAAAGTTTACTTGGACTATAACATCCAAGTGTGTCTGAAGGAGAAAACTTTAATTTCAGACAAGTATCTACATATTTTACTTTAATTAAATTTTTTATTTTCAATTATGAAAATTTCACTTGTAATTGGGGCCATGGACTAGAGATGACTTAGACAAAAGTGTCGTATATAACTGAGATGATTTGCATTTTCATGCCTCAGAACCGGCTCGCCACTATCATAGCTTTTGGCTTCAGAGCTTCCCGACCGCAGGACCAAAGTCCAACCAGTCCTCTGCCCTGCTAAAGACATTATCGCTTAGAATAACCCTTTTCTGAGTGTGTCGGGATCGGCATGCATGCATGGATGTGTGTGTGTGAGTGCATATGCATGTGTAGTTGTTTTGACCAGCAGTTAAAGTTCTGAACATGCAATCGGCTCTCTGTGGTAAAGTTCCCTCTTTTTCTTTTTAACTTTTTTTTTGTTGTTGTTTTCATGCCGGCCTCCGCCCCTTCCTCCCTCCCTCTGTCTGATTCTTTTTTGCTTCATGTCTTCATAAAACTGTTTTTAAACTTTGTATATCCTTTTTTCCCCACTTTTTTTTTGATGAGGTTTTATCCTCCCTTCTGTCTCTGTGCCCTTCTGTTGTCTGTTTTTACTCTTATTCTCATCTGACTCTCTCTTTGTCTGTGCTTTTTGACAATGAACCTTTGTGACCTCATAGACTGGTCTTATTTTATAGGAATACCACTCAGCTTAAAACCTGGAATAGCTTTTGCATCCTGCAGAAGATTTGTTTTCATCAGTGGACCACAATGGCTTAACTGCTCTTCCAAGGTCAAGCAACACCATTAGAACACAGTAACAGCTTTCAGTTCTTCTTAACACCCTACTGTAACAAATTACAACAAAGACATTTCTGTCACACTGCCACTCACTTAATATTCCTGCAAAATAAAGGGAAAAAGCCTTAGAATTTAGCATGCCTTGCATGTCATTCTAAAGCACTGCTCATCAATAGACTTAAAAGTGATTTACCCCCCATGTGCCTTTTGTGCCCCACATTCACACGGGATAAACTAAGTCTATGTTTCACTCAGACTTACAAAGCAAATCCCAAGGATTATCTCTGGATACAATTGAAATACTGTGAGATGAGCCTTTTTAATTTGCACCCAAAATACTCTATTTTTAACCCCCCACAAAGCAATGAGAAGCCTGAAACCAAGACCGCAAATGCAAAAAACTCAAGTTACAGAGGTTCCTTCAAGTTGTGTGACACTATTAGATGGACAAAACTGTAGTAATACTACATTTGCATGGGATTAACAATGCAAACAACTTCTATAACCATCCCAAATCAAATCAATAGCAGTAAATTGCTACACATAGGCCTGGAGAAAAGCTTTCCTGTCTAGGGATATCAGTTAACACCAAATACCAGCTAATCGCTACGCTTGGTCCATGTTCTTATGTTGCAGTTCTGTCAGCTAGACCCACTCTCACTGCTGTAAAGCTCTCATTATGCTGATAATAGGGGTACTAATAGGACATAGAGACGCTGTAAAAGTTAAGTGCAGCAACCCAGTGTCTGAATGTACACACAGACAGCCATGGCAGTTAGCTACATTTCATCAATATAGCTAATGTAGCTGGTGCGTTAGCCAAACTTAGCGGTGGAATACACAGTCAGCTTAAGCTTCTTTTTAAATATATTTATCGTGTTATATATTTTAAATGCATATTGTAACTGAATTAGTCAGAAATACAAATGCCAGTTTTGTAAACACAAATAAATGCTCAAATAATGCCCGAACAGTAACAGAGCTAGTTTTTTTCACGATACAGTAAAAGAAAAATAGGTATGAACTGAAGTTGTAATATATAAAGCTTTTATCAAAACCATTTTTCTAACTCTCGTTCTATAATCGATCAACCGAAACATTTGAAGTAACAGTGAGTTCAAACGACAAATGTCTTGAGCCTAACGATTTGACAGAATTGATAAATAATTGTTATTTTGTGGATTTGTTTGAAAAGTCTAGTTTATTGAAGAGTTAAAAACACAACACAATACACACGATACAATAACACACTAAAAACACAACCAGTTTGAGGTAATTCTAGTCGTATTGGCACAAAAAAAGGACCATTCCGTTAGGTTTTTGGTGAAATGTATTGCTGGAATATCTAACTGTACACTCACTTAAGACTTTATTAGATACAGCTTGCTAGTGTTGGGTTTCACTCCTCTTTTGCCCTCAGAACTGTCTTAATATTTCGTGGCATAGATTCAATAAGGTGCTTGAAAGATTCCTAAGAGATTTTGGCTCATATTGACATGATATCATCACACAGTTGCTGCAGATTCTCAATCCAATAAAGAACATCCATGATGTGGATCCATGCTGTGGTTTATTAGATTGAGACTGTGGAGGCCATCTGAGTACAGTGAAGTCAAGAAACCAGTTCGAGATGATTTGAGCTTTGTGACAGCAGCCATCAGAAGATGTTAATCCATATTGTGACTCTACCATCTAAATATCACAGCAGAAATGGTAAATGGCCTGTATTTGTATAGCGCTTTACTAGTCCCTAAGGACCCCAAAGCGCTTTACACATCCAGTCACCCACCCATTCACACACACATTCACACACTGGTGATGGCAAGCTACATTGTAGCCACAGCCACCCTGGGGCGCACTGACAGAGGCAAGGCTGCCGGACACTGGCGCCACCGGGCCCTCTGACCACCACCAGTAGGCAACAGGTAAAGTGTCTTGCCCAAGGACACAACGACTGAGACTGTTCAAGCCGGGGCTCGAACCGGCAACCTTCCGCTTACAAGGCGAACTCCCAACTCTTGAAATCAGGACTCATCAGACAACTACATTTTTCTGATCTTCTATTATCCAAGTTTGGTCTGCATATGTGAATTATAGCCTCAGTTTCCTTTTCTTAGCTGACAGGAGAGTCCTGCTGTAGCCCATGTGCTTCAAGGTTGTGATGCTCTTCTGCATACCTTGATTTTAACACGTGATTATTTTAGTTACTGTTGCCGCCAAAAAGCAGTCTAACGGCTCTGTTCTGATCACTGTGCTGCTTATTGGATATTTTATCTTTTTCAGCCCATTCTCTGTAAACTCTAGAAGTGCTTGTATGGGAAAAACCTTGTAGATCAGCAGTTTCTGAAATCCTCAGATCAGTCATCAACTTGCACCAACAACGATGCCACATTCAAAGTCACTTAAATCACTTTTTTCCTCATTCTGACAACCTCAGTTTGAACCTCAGCAGTTAACCATGTCTACATGCCTAAGTATTAAGTTGCTGTCATGTGACTGGCTGATTAACTGCTATAAAAAGCAACAGTATCTAATCAAGTGTATGGTGAGTATATATCACATATAGAGATGAGAGAGAAAATAAGAGATGAGAAGAGCTGAGAAGTCACCTTTGTGTTATTGCCAGCCACCGATTGGGTGTTGTTACTCGAATTCGAGTGAGATGTTGGCAGCCAGGTCTTAATCCAGTGGTCCATAAGACATCCACTGTAAAGGGCTTATGGACAGCTGAGTAAGCCTGTGTACCACTTGCAAACACAAGGAATGTTGCATTCAGTGAAAAGGAGATGAAGTCATCAAGTGGCTTAATGAAAACGGAGATCAAGGTCATACTCCCAGATGTGGACAAGATGAGGTGGAGAGAATAGCTGATTACAGATGACAGCGGTGGCCTTTTAGAGTGAGGAACATAAAAAGAGAGGAAGAAAAGATGGAAATGGAAGCATAACACTGGTGGTGGGATGAGAAAAGTTGGAGGAAGCAAGTAAATATGCAGAAGGTAATAAATAAAAGCAGAAAGAAGGGCCGTTTGTCTTTCTAATTGGAAATCAAAGAACAAAGACAATTTTCTCGCACACGAAAAGATTGAAGAACGCCGGGCAAGTGAAAACACACACACGCATGCACACACACAGACACACAAAGAAACACAACAGCTGGGAAATGACCCAGAGGGAAATCAGAGCTCTGATTGACATGCCAACCAATCAGTTAAAACTTTTGCATCATTGTGTGTGTATGTGTGTACACAGGTGTGCATCCACGTATGAGAGTGTTTGTAGACACCAGGAAGGCAAGATAACAGAGAAAGGAAAAGAAATTAAGGAAAAGGTTCTGAACATTAGAATTCACGGTTTGGCCAGGAGAGATTCTGATTGCCTCCTGGTTAAGTGGGAGAACAGAGTTTACTATTATTTTTGCTCTTTTCTCTTTCTGTTTTTACCACAAGACAGGGGTAGGCATAATAATGAGAGCGTTGCTCGCTATCCCAAAAGAGATTCAAATTCAAGCTTTTCTTCCATTTCATATGCATTAGCAGAGACTGAATGAAATAGAGACAGAGCGAGAAAACAAAGGGGAGACAAGCGTATCAGTGAAACCGTGCTAGAGTTTGTAATTATGATCCACACATTTACTGTATGCATGCATGTAAATGAGAGGGATCATTGAGTAGAAAGCTGTAATATCCACATTTAAGAATCTTGATATTGTTTAAGATTTGCTGTATTTTCCATAATTTACCATATTCACGGTGACTTTTCCATAATTGTATGTGTGTGATTCATGCCAGATGATCAAACTCAAGAGTGACAGTGCAAACAAGCCTGATTCAGAGATCATGCTACACAAAAGCACTGTTAATATGATTGACAGGTTTCAGGCAACAGTGCACGGACTGAACACAGAAGGAGAAAACTCTGAATTTTTCTCTCAGCAGCCTCAGACGAAGCCCGGGGTAACAATTCTTTTTGGTGTTGAACCTATTATTACAGCCTTGAGGACAAGTCAAAGTCATGTTTTTGTGGAACGTGTTGACAGATTTATCTGTTCTATCGGCAGACAATGTGGAGACTGAATTAGTCAGCAAAAGCCTGAATTTGGTTTTGTTTTCTTCTTTTGTTTGTGTTTCTATTGTCAATCACCACGGCAGATCATCTTCCTTCATCTCAACTTATCTCTAACATCCTCTGCTGTCACATGTGGGGTTGCTGTAGTTCTGGACGTAGAGCAGATCATCTACTAATTGAAAGGTTGGTGCTGCTCCAGTCTTAAAGTTTAAGTATGCATGGGCAATTCCCCCCCCCGGAGTATGAATGTGCGCAAATGTTAGCTAGAATGCACTTAGGTGTAGAAAGAAGTGCTTGCATGACTGGGTGTGAGTGGGTGAGTGCTCAAGCTGAGTAGAAAAGTGATATATAGGAGCCAATCTATTTAGCATTTACCATTTATGAACCCTCTGCATGTGGTCCATCAACATCATTTGTCCAAAATATCCACCACCCCTTCTCTGCACATGGCCTTTCTAACTTTGTCTTCAAAATACTCAACCTGAGCTGTCCTTCTGATGTACTTATTTCTAATCTTGTCCATTCATTCAGGTCATTCCCAATGACAATCTTTAATTAAGTCTTCCATCTCCCGACATCCTGTTTTTTGTTTGTTGTTTTGTTGTTTTTTGTTCTTCAAACCATCCATCACAGCAGGTCTCACTATCATCTTGCAGACCTTCCCTTTCACTACTTAAGGCTAAAGTAACAGAACCCCCCTATATTCCCCCTCCTAACAGGGAACACTGCTCTCTGCACTGACATTAAACATTGGCAAATAATTAAAAACTATCCTCAAAGAATATGAATATAAGGGTAGTAACCATACAGGGGGAGAATTCCACTCGAAATCTAATAGTTATGAATAGTTAGTTATGAAAACTGACCGTCTTTAATCTTTTTTCTTGCATTATGTGTTTATTGTTCAAGTTAGATACCAGCTTATGTTGCAGCTCAAACCTTCATGGTATTTGTTATGTGTTCAGGAAAGATCTTCACTTTACTGACTTGAAAATAAGGGAAATGGGACTCTGTGGTTTTTGATCTGCTGAGGAAAGCGATTTCATTTCTCAGTAATGCAACCTTACTAAACATCTAACATCTGAGCATATTCCTGTCTTGAGGCTTTCACATCCTTGCCTTCACTACTTTGTAGGCAAAGCGAGCGATTAAAAGGCACGTTATGAGTAAAAGATTTGGTGCTATTGAGTTGAAAAGGGAAGAAATGGGTGAGTGCCATACCGACTGCTCTTACTAGATAGTTTTGCTCAGTGCCACTCACACCCAAACATGTAATACATTTTACTCATCTTAACCGTTCATGATGAAGGCATGTGAGGCTGTATGTTACAGATTGTTGGACTCAGCAGTGAAGATGTGCTTCCTGAAAAGCGTGTGAGTGTTTTCAAAAGAGCACATATTTCTGCAGGTATCGTTTTGATTTGGAGACGTCCTCCATTTTCTAATAATCTGCCGAGATGCCATTACTTTCACATTCACAGATACAAGCTCACTAAACAGACTGCATGGTTAGAAAGTTTCAGAGCTCCTCTGTTACCTCGGTGGCTGCTGAGCTGCTGGCATTGATCATCGACTTTCGCAGGTCTCCCCACTCATAAATTACGTCCATTTGGTGCAAAGAGCCATTGAAATATTACTGATTGCACCTTTAACATCAGCTTCCAGCAATCATTAGCATGCCCGTGGCATAAATCCCATTAGGACAGTATGGCATCATTTAGCATTTTTGCATCAGCTAACCTGAGACACTGTGTAGCACATTAGAATGAGCTAGGCTGGAGGAAGGATGAGAAAATAATGACAGAGATGAAAGATTAGTACGTGTTTGTGTGGGGGAATGCGTGTGTTGTCTGTTTATATTTGAGTTACATTGCAGTTTATTTAAGTTGAGTTTGCTGGGCAGGTGTTTATGTGAGTACATAAAATCTGTGTGTGTGTGTGTTTGTGCGATCTGCCCAAAGACAGCAAGTGTCTTGTAGCAGAACTTTTTTATTTTCCAGAGATTCTGTTGTCAGAATTACGACGAGCCACTGCAGGACAAATATCTGATTAATAATTTGTTTGTGTGTGTGTGTCTCTGTGTGTGTGTATGTTTGCATGTGTGCCACTATAAATCATATCTGATTATCGTGATCAGGCAGGCAGAGAAGTGAGCTATGAGAAGGAGTAGGAAAAGAAGACTTAAACAGGGGAGGAGAGAGAGACACACACACACATTTAAATGAGAAGAAAACTAGATGGAGGGAGGATGGAGGGAAAACAGAGAGTGGTAGATGGATGGCATTACAGAGGTCATAATTCATAACTACAAACTTCTGCACTCCACTGAAAAATGATGACGCTTCGATAGCATTAAGTTACTAATCACTCATCTACACAGATGTGCATGTGTGTGTGTTTACATGCATTTGCTTTTAAAGACTATGCATACATTAGACTTCCAATAGTGTGTGTGTGTGTGTGTGTGTGTGTGTGTGTGTGTGTGTGTGTCCATATATGTTTGTCTGTGCTTGCTTGCCCAAACTGTAGGCCAAAGAACGGGAGAGAGGGGCCGCTGTTTTGCTGACTTTGGAACGTTTTCACATGAGGACTCATTTATCTATGTTAATTTAGGATGGTAGTTCTGACTTCATACAGTATACAGCATCGGTGTGTGTAACTGCAAAGCTCAGATACATAAGCAGGAAGAAATGCATAAGCATAAACAGAAAATGGCATATGAATTTTTTAAGTCAGTAAGTAAGTTATGGTATTGAAAAATGCTCTTGATACATTATTACAAAAATATTAACATATTTTTACAATTGCCAAAAGGAAGGTAATATAAAATGTATCAGATTACACTCAATAATGTTTACACTTTCAGAAACGCATGTACACAAACCATTGACATATACTTGTCACACCTGGCCCTTAGGTGACACGTCGTCATTATACTCCCATTATATTCATTATATATGTCACACTTTAGTTTTGCTATCATTCCCATGTTAAACTATGTTTTTACATTTTTGTTTGGTCCATTTTTTTCTGCAGGGCACTTCTTGTTTTCATACACATGGTGATGATACCTTTATTTATTTATTTATTTTTACCACGACCAGGACTCACACACGTAATCCTTCATTTCCTGATGGTCTTGCAGAATGTCATATATCATATCTGGCTGTTTCGTATTCAGTATCAATTGCTACACTGAATATGATGGGACCCACTAAACTCCTGGATCGTCCTTATTTTACCGTGTACATTATAACATACCATAATAGACCCATTTCTGTAATATACTCACATATCTATATTATTGCTAATATATATTGTAATATATCTATATAACTAAAGCACTTCTGGATGGATGCAAACTGCATTTCGTTGCCCTGTACCTGTGCATGTGCAATGACAATAAAGTTGAATTCTATTCTATTCTATTTTGACCTACATTTTTGAGATGGACATTCCGTGTGATACCACTATTTCCTTTAAAAATAAACTATTAGGTTTTCACGGCTTCGTTGTTTACAGAAGTCACGTGCACATAAAAGTGCCTCCAGAAGCAAGAAAGCTTCTTTTGGCTACTCATTTATTCGTAAGGTTTCACCACAGAAGTTGGACTGGAATCTGATTTGGTACAGATTTCCAGCTCTGATCTCTTTCCTGAAACAGCCCTCAGAGATTTGTGTCTCTTCCCAGTCTGGAACCTGATATCTTGTGTGCGTCGGGTGAATGTGTTAACCATCAAGTTAATGTTTTTGTTAAAATGGCTACAATAATATAACATGACCTGCATGCTATTATTACAAAAGAACACATTAAAAGACAGAAAACAAAAACCTTCCTCTTACCCAAGTCCAGGTTGATACATTTTAAGTTGTTCTTAAAATAACGAATCTCTTTACAGTTAAGGTGAGCTTAAAAAGTGAAATGTCCTAAAAGTGTCACGTTTTTTTATGCTTTTACATAATGCTGCTTTATGGAAAACGCCTTTGTTAGCTTCATTATTTAGCCCCTCACTTTGTAGCTTGACATACCTACTACTCTATGATAATGTGAGGAATCTTCCCATGTTAATGAACACTATTACAGTAAAACAAATGTAAAACACCAAACGTTGTTAAATTATTCAAAAATCTGTGGTAGAATCTCCCAGATGGATGCACTTCCATATTTTCTAATATCCTCCAGCTGAGGCATTTTATTACCGCTATTATTTTTGTTGATTTTCTTTTTATCAATCAAGACATAACAATGACATTTTTAATTGCCCAAAGATGAAGCCTTTGAATATGCCTCAGCTAAATACACAATAAGTTGTGTTTTTCACTCTTATATAACACAGAGTCAAAGAACCAACAGAAGCTGAGCTCTGCCAGCTTGAGTCTCTCATGCAGCTGTCTCCAAACCCTGGAAGCTAATGGCTTTACTGTGGCTAATGTAATTTCAAAAGGCTCTCCTCTGGCAAACATTACTTGCCAGATTTACAAAAATATTCATAGCATCTCACATTAAATGTAATGGTTGAGAAAATATTCCCTAACACAAAGTCAGCAGTCTTTAGCTCAGCCCTTAAGATATTTTCTAGAGTTTCCTAGAGAATCAGAATCAAGAATTGAGCCTTTTTCCTTCTTTCTCGATGGAGACTAAAAAGGTTAAGATCTAAAAAACTGACACCAGAAGCTTTGGAAAGGACAGCCTGTCTTACCTGCTCAGGTAAAATGAGAATCACTTTGTGTCACTGTCCTGAAAAGAGTCCTGTAAGAAATCTTTGCTGATAAAATCATTTAATGTTTCACGTAAATAACATAAAGCTTATGTTGTAAGCTGATATTTTTTGAATTACGATGAAGTTCTGCATTCATATCTTCATCTGTGGGACACTATGTCAGATATTATTCTGTGAATATTATTTATATACTAAAAAACAGAACAAAATGTGCCTTCAGTTCTGTGTTGCTTGTTTTTCTGACCAAAAAGCTGTGCCCGTGAGCAAAATACTCATGGTCTACAGCTCCAGGGGAGCAGTTTTTTAGCCGACCCTGCGGTTTGACCTTCCTGTTGAGGAGGCAAGCGCAGAGATGAATTAGCCCTTTGGGGATCAATAGAGAAAATAAGAAAGAAGGAAAGCAAGGTTGTCTGTGTCCAAAAGACAAAACCCAAAGTAGCTGTAAAACATAGTGGGATGTGTTGCCATTAACACATGTTGAATCCTTCAAACCGGGCCTGAGTCTGCAGCATTTCATTTTTTCAAAAATCATCTCGTGGCTTTGCGTGCACGTGGGCGTGCGTGTCAGCCTGCATCTGTGCTTGATGACCATAGCCATCTGCACAAAGGCAGATGACTACAGACATACTCACCTGCTTACAGCTGTGGCGCGCATTCTACATGTATGCGCTGTGTGTTGTCGATGACAGCTGCTGATCACTAACCTGTGTGTTGATTGCAGACTAATAGTCTGCGAGAGAGATGTCGAGAGAGCGTATGTGTGTTGATTGCAAGGTGTGTGTATGCGTGTGCCCGTCTGTGTCTGCTGATTGCAGAGTAATGCAGATCAGATGAAGCAAGAAATCGGCTTTTTGGCTCCATCAATCATCTCTCGCTTTCTTTCCTCTCTCCCTTCCCTTCTTCTCTGGTTCACCCATTTTCTGTCTGTCTGTCTTTTCTCTTTCTCTTACGCTCTCTTCATCGCCCGTTTTTCTTTCTCGCACACGCTTTATTTCCTCCTTTGAATTTGCCACTGAACCGTTGAATTTCACACACAACACAGTTATGCCTCACAGTTCCAGGTGACATTTTGTACTTTTTCCTTTTCTCTCTCTCTCTCTCTCTCTCTCTCTCTCTCTCTCTCTCTCTCTCTCTTGAGAGTCAAACACAAATTCAGAGGTAAATGAAAGACATTTTGAATTCATTAAAATCACTTTTGATTGATTTTTGTTGCTAGGTTAGCCATTAGTACACTAAAGCCATGTTTGGATTAAAGTATAACATAAATAGTTACACTTCAGTCTTTGTTCGCTGAGTGCAACACTGTTCCATCATGCATTGGAGAATTGGGCAAATGACAAAAAAAGAACACATAAGTGGGTTAAACTGTACAGACTAGCTAGATTGTATATATTAAATCATGAAAAACACATCAAACAGCTTTTGCCTTTTGATCCCACATTGGTTACACAGACTTTAACCCAAAGGGGTAATGCCAGGAGACAAAAAGCGACACATTAGACACGTTGGAAGTAAGTTTGCTCTGCTCTGCAGTACCCAGATCTGTCAGCAGGAATCATTAGGTATTAACTGCAAGTCAAAGCTGGGATTGCCTTTTAGCATTTGGTGTACGCGCATGGAGATTCATGTGGAAGTTCACAGGATGCTTGCCGGACTGTCTTTTCAATATTCTGGATGAGTCGCGAAAGGGGTTCCTTTGTATTCATCCAGAGTTATTTAAATGGAATTAGTCATTTGCTGTGGTCTAAATCGATAAAGAGACAGCCATAGAGGATCAAAGAGAGAGGGGGTGAGGAAAAATGCATTCCACACACCTGAAGATAATGATGCACACAGACAAGAGAAGCATTCCTGCTTCTAAAAGAGAAGCAAGAATGCCTCTCCTTCAGATCAGCGAATTTTATAATCCTGTTATCTTGCTCTGATGGGTTTATATGATCCAATTTAATTTTTTTTTTGCTGATCCTGAATACATCCTGTTTCTTGTGTTAGTGTAACTGATTGTTGATTTTATGATTTGCCTTTTTGAAAAAGAAAAATATACTAATGTGGCATCTGCTCTGGTGAAGGTTTTGTGTTAAATGCTTTAGCGGATTTGTCCATTGATGCATTGTTAATGCAGGGTTTTTTTATCAGAAGGTTTTTTTTGGGTGGTGGTGGTGATCAAATTAGCTTAAAATACCTTATAGTTAACCAAAGAGTATGTAGGAAGGTCCTAAATGTCAGAACATCACTGGAAGATGAGAAGTTAATGAACTGGAAGTAAGCAAAATAAGATCAGCATCAAACGGCATCCAAATGGGGAAGAAAAGTGACTTTCAATGTGGCATAATTGTTGGTGCAAAATGGGCTGGTCTGAGTATTTCAGAAACTGACGATCTACTGGGAGTTTCCCACACAATCATCTCGACGCTTTATAGCAAATGGTATAAAAACAGAAAACATCCAGTGAGCAACAGTTCTCTGGGTGAAAAACGACTGGTTAATGGCAGCAGTAAGATGAAAATGACCAGATTTCTAAGAAACATGGTACGCAGAAGAGCGTTTCTGAAC
Source organism: Diplotaxodon limnothrissa (assembly GCF_057381915.1). NCBI lineage: Eukaryota > Metazoa > Chordata > Actinopteri > Cichliformes > Cichlidae > Diplotaxodon > Diplotaxodon limnothrissa. The sequence continues at coordinate 15,207,211 of NC_140616.1, read as the reverse complement.
ATGTCGAACCATGAAGCAGATGGGCTACGGCAGCAGACATCTGTCAGAAAAGGAAGTGGAAGTGAATAAATTGCATGGCTTCCAAAATCTGACAACAAGTGTTGCTTTGTCTGATGAGCCTCGATTTCTTCTGCTATATTCAAATTGTAGGGTCAAAGTGGCATAAAAACTATGAAAGCAGGGATTAAACCAGACTTATATCAACAATTCAGGCTGATAGCAGTGTAATAGGTGATATTTTCTTGGCACACTTTGTTCCCCTTAGTACTAAATGAACGTGTTTAACTGCCTCAGCGCCACCTGAATATTGCTTCTGACCGTATCCATCCCTTTATAGCCACAGTGTACCCGTCTTCTGATGGCCTCTTCCAGTAGGCAAGCACACCATGTCATAAAGAAAGCGTGAAACAAAAACAGAGAAAGAGATACAAATGAATGATTTAGAGCACTGTGCAAAAGTTTGGTTTTAATGACACCAAAAAGAGTTTCTAAAGTGCAATTTTTGTTGTGATCAGGTACACATGCGCACCGTTTTCGAGGTACATGGCAGGTGGGTTGTTTCCAGTACCTTGGAGTTTATTGTGGATTTAGTCTGTCTCTTCGTGTGATCACAGACTGTCTCCGATAGGCTGAGATCATGCCATCTGTTGCAGGACTCCTTGTTCTTCTTGTCGCAAAGTATCATGCTGCATAATGAATTTTGGAGCCCAGTCAGATGCCTCCCTCGTGATACTATGCGCTGGATAAGAATCAATGAATCAACAGTGCCTAAAATTTTTACACAGTACTGCATCTAGTGGGCTCGCACGTACACGCAATACAAAGACACGCGACTCTGTCTCTGCACAAGCAGCAGAGATAAGGACAGTGTAATGGAAGATAAACAAGGGCAGGAGGAATAATTAGAAACATAAATGTTTGGTATTTGTGATGGTGATATGATGATATACGAGTTCTGCTGCCTGCTGGCCCTTCCGAGGAGTTCACAGAGGTCATTTCGGAACGTTCTAGAACATTCCACCGCATTCTGATGGGAATCCCAGATCTGCCAGTGTAGCTGTCAATTATATCCAGATTTTCAACTTTACTGGGGCCTCAATGCCACATCAATACTGCAATACCATCCCTTCAACTATCTCTGTCCCTCCTCCCTTCTTTCCACACTGGCACAATAGCAAGAACAATGCCAGGGTGCCACCACATCAAACACCGACGGGAGAGCGAGAGAGAGCTAGAGGGACAGACAGGGAGAGACAGAGAATTACAGTGTGGGTCGAAATCTGATTGTGCATCAAAGCAAAACTGAGGGGAAAAACTTCCTCTTAAACTGATTATATATCCATGAGAAGAAAAACCACAATGTCTCTCTCTCTTCTCTCTCTCTCAATGTGTTGCTCTTTCTCTGTGTCTTTGTCTGTCTCATGGTGCCGATTGTCTACACGCTACCAGTGTCTACTTTTACACATTGCTATCAAAGCCATTTCTGTGGGATTGAATCCAGCGTTCCATACGGTTTTTCACTCGCCTTGCTTTTTCTTCATTAGTACTTTTGATGCTGCATTTTCTAGCATGCTCTGAGCCAGTGAAAATGTTTAGATTCCGCATTCAGAAAGCGACGCAGTTAGCAGTTTTAAAGGGTTAATACACTCTAAAGGAAACTTGACATGCTTTCCTTAATCTCTGACAGCTTATTTCATATTTGAGGACATCAGCCGTGTCAGTTTTGGGGGATAAGGACATATTTTCCTCATTAGAACAGTTGGCAAAGCTGTGAATTACATTTTAGATTCATGGAAAAGCACAAACAGGCTTTTTTTTCCATCCAAAAAGTTGATCATCGTCGACGATTCGCGAGAGAACTGGTGATGCTCAGATAAAGCTCAGCCTGTGTGCATTAAATTTTAAGAGACATGCACGAGAAGCAAAAAATATGTATTTTGTGCATTAAATGTGTTTGTTTGGTACAATAAAAGCATGAGAAGTGACAAGATACAATACAACAGAACAACAAAAGCAAATAAGAAATAACATTACCTTCTTATTGATTAATAATATCATACTAATGACATTTTTACAGTTTAATAAGGTTTCAAATTGCCTCAAGGACAGATTAAAAAAAGGCTTTAGACTGTGCATTTATATCAGCAGGTTAGTGATCAAAATCACTATTATGAAGGAGTCAGAAGTTTAGAAGAAGAAGTTTGTCAATTTAATATAAGATTTATTTGTTGTAAGAACTCCTATTTCATTTCTGAAAGTTTTTTTTTTTTTTTTTGTGAGGCTGTGGAGGAGCATTGTGAAGACAGTGAGTCATCCTTTGATAGGGTTAGTTCTGACCAGTAGTTAGCACAGTCACCCCACAGCAGGAAGTTTCCTGGTTCAAATCCTGACTGAGCTGTTATGTGTGCCTGCGTGGGCTTCCCAGAGTCCAAAGACCTGCATGTGTGATAGATAAAGTGGTTAACTTATTCACTATATACTAAAACACTGTTTGAATGTACAGTTATATGGGGCTTGCAATCTTCTGGTGGTGTCTAGTCATACGGAGTGGTCAGTCTGACTAGTAAAGCACTAATGCAAGTCTGTAATTAGTGCTAATGTAATGAACCAGAATTTTACTCACTAAAATGGAAGCACAGCGGGTTGTACTACACAGGCAGGACACATTATTTAGTTTGATAATTGCTATAATTGCTTCAAATGGCACCAACACCACAAATATAGATGTGAGTTTGAGTTTCTCATAGTAGTGGACACGAGGCCAGCAGACAGTGATCAGCTCAAGCTGCCTGTATTGGTACGTCTATGATTCAAAAACCCTTCACTTTAACCCTCAACCAAATCAAAAGGAATGACTGGTTATATTAGTCACTCACTCTTACCCTCTGGAAAGGCCCATGCAGATTTCCTAAAAGAGAACATTAAACATTAAGGCACTGAAAAAGGAGGCAAATAGCGTAGTCGCTTTAAGCGTTTAAGGGTGCCACAGCTTCTTGATTGGAAGGAAAATATGCTTTGCTTTAAAGTATACAGGTTAGAAAGCTCATTTTTCTAGCTTACTTCTGTGCCATTTTCCAACCCGACTAATGGTGAGTGCAGCAGTTCACATTTTGAATGCACCTATTCAATCTCCAGAGGTCACATAACTTAAAATGTAATTATAGGTCGTAATAAGAAATTTCATAAACAACCTATGTTGTCATTTTCCGGGGTAGGACTATCTCACATAACTGTAAAAAACACACAGCCACTCATGCGCTCTTACAGACCAACAACACCCTCTCTAGCAGCTCCAGCCTGAAGCAGTGTCCTTGACTGTGAGGGCTGTTATAAATCCTCCAAAGGGGTTGTATATTCCTTGCAAATCACATTCAAGTTTTGGCTACAACTAGCTACCAATCATCTATCGCTGTGCACAACAGGTTGAGAAGAAATTTGTCCGCACAAGACCAGGTCCCCTGACTTCTACCTCACCACTGTAACTGTTTTAATCTGGATTCACAGGTGAGAATCAGTGATATTTACAGAAAGCTCCCCCATTCCCCCCTTTGGCAATAAGCTCACGATATGACTTTTCACCATTACTATTTTTTGTTTTAGCTCGTGAAGTTTTTTTTTTAAAATATTGCCATTCATTGTTCTGATCTGATTTACATATCTAAGGACGTGACATCACAGTAACAGATTCATTCAAGGAAAACAGAAACACAGACACAACACAAACATGGGGGATATTGATCATCTGACACATTTGACAAATCACTTCCTTCTCCAACCTGCTTTATTCCTCAATGATGCCAATCACATCAAAAAACAGGAAATAAAGATTTATGCTTAATGTTTAATTAATGCATAATGGTATGAGTTATCTTTATAACTCTATATCGCCTAAAGTATTGCCTCACCTGCCTACACACACACACACACACAGTCCTCAGTGACATACCATTCTTAATCCACAGGGTTTAAAATGATGACTGTGCAGGCCAGTCAAGTTCTTCCACATCAAACTTGCTCCTTTGTGTCTTTATGGATCTTGCTTTGTGCACTGGTGCACAGTCATGTTGGAACAGGAAGGGAGCATCCCCAAACATGAAATTCTCCAGAACATCTTTCTATGCTGGAGCATTAAGAGCTGCTTTCACTGGAACTAATAATAACCCTTCTACCAAACTTTGCACTTGCCACAATGCAGTCAGACAAATACTGTTCTCCTGGCAAACACCAAACCTAGACTCGTCTGTTGGCTTGCCAGACGTACACGTATGATTCGTCACTCCAGAGAACATCTCCAGTACTTGACCCAGTGGCAGCATGCTTTATATCACTGCCACTAATGCTTTGCATTGCGCTTGTTGACGTACGACTTAGATACTCGCCTCTGTCAGTGCGCCCCAGGGCAGCTGTGGCTAGTGTAGCTTGCCATCACCAGTGTGTGAACGTGTGTGTGAATGTGTGTGTGATTGGGTGGATGACTGAATGTAGTGTAAAGCGCTTTGGGGTCCTTAGGGACTAAGTAAAGCGCTATACAAATACAGGCCATTTACCATTTGTCTCAGAACTAAATTGGGTTAATTCTGGTTGGATACAAATATATAACACATATATAACATAATATAAATAAATATATCTTATTTAAACTAACAAGACCACACAAACTGTGATAATCTTTGTGATTTTGCAATGTATGAAATAATTTTGACCACTGTTAATTTGGTTAGTTTTGTTGCATTTAGTTTCTCCTGTCACCTGTGTTCCCAAGTATTTATTGCAATGTTTGTTTTCCTCTAGTTTCCTTCTAGTGGAATTTTCTCCCTCATCCTCTTTACCTTCACCTGTTTTGTTTGCTTTCACCTGGATCTTTGCTCCCAAATGTTTATTTGGGGGGAAGATTTTATTTTTTTTGTTCATTTTTTAAACTTAAATTTCACATTTTACACCGTCAGCTGTGTTCGTTGTCTGTATTTGGGTCACCTCTGAACTTTTCATAACATCTATAACAATAGCAGGGTTTATGTGTGTAACCGTTAAAAAAACAAAGCAGACTTCAAATCCATAAAAACAAAAATTATACATATTTGCACGCTCACAAGCCAGAAACGCACAAGTTGTTCTGCTTTAGTCGGTTTCACACAGACATAAGCAAACACACATACAAAGACTTATTTTTGCCTATAAACCGCACTCATCCATCATCTTAGCTAATGTCACATGGGTAAACTGTCTATGACGACACATGATGTTAATTTATCATTCCTCCCTCAGTGTGTGTGTGTAGTGTACTCTATTCTTCTCTCATCTTCTCTCTTTGTATCTCTGGGAGCTCTGTCTTTCCATTTATATGACATTAAATCACACGTATACATAAACAAGAAAGATTTGGTGTGGTCTGGGTTCATCTCATTGCTGTGGTCCGACTAGATGTGTGTGTTCACATGTATATGTATTTAATAACTGAAAATAAAATTCCAGTTTTCATTCAGAAAGCACGTAACAAGACAGCTTTTAAAGACGCAGTTCTAAAATTGTTTTATAAAATTTCTCTTATATTCAGAAGCAAACAAAAAAAGCCAACTTGAACGCAGCAATAATTCAAAACAAGCCAACAACAGCTTCTTCTTTTTTTTACCTTCGCAGATATTTACAGGAAGAAAAGATCAATCTTAGTGAAACTGAACTGTTCTTTTCCTCCTCAACAAAAGTCACTGAAAACATTTTGTGTGAACTATCGTAATTCTGTCCATTTCGTGCACTTTATCTTTTCTTTCTGCTTGAAAGAAACTCTCATCCTCTGACTTTATGACATAAATAAATGTCATCGAAAGGGAAAATTGAATAGCGCGAGACAGATCTACTTCAATTAATTCAAGGTTAATCAAATGTAATATCGTCTGCTCCTTTGCATCCATAAAATGCTCCATGAATCCCTTCATTTGCCTTTTGTTGTGGGAAAATGATTAAGACCTTGGCTGACAACATTTTGACACATTAACAGGATCCTTCATTGTAATAATAATAATGAGAATTTCCTCACAGTGGAAATTACACATTTCGTTTTTGGCACGAGGATGTTATTTCTCCAATCTGCGTCATTTCTTTTTTCGAAAGTAAATTTTTATAATTTAGCAAGCCTGCTATTCATGTCATTGTCATTATCGATGCTTTTTTTCTTCTCTTTGTTTGTACTATGTGTTAAAGCAGTTTATTTTTACACATGTGGTGAAACTTGGTCAAAGTACTTGAAGATACAGTGTTACACTAATGTGCAAAAGTCCTGAGCCATCCCTTGTGTCTTTATATTTTGTTTCCAAGGAGACAGACTTGCAGTTTTTTCATGTGGTCTTGAGCAACAGTTCTCCAGGCTTTCTGACTGTCTTGCAGAGTTTTTCTTTGGACAATGAGTTCTTTTTCCACTCATTTTCAGTCCAGACCTTGTGCCTGTTTTTAGATGCATGTTATGTATTTATTTTTTGTTAAGCGACTGAACCAGAGAAGAAACCAGCGTTATGCCTACACATTACAGACAACTTAGCAAAGAACCAATTTTAAATGGTATCTTTATGTACTTTGTTAATAGTAAACTGTTGCAAAACTGTGGGGTGTTCAGTGTGTCCTTAAAAAATAAGAAAAAACTGGATAAATGGAGAACAAGTCAAAGTCAGCTTTATTGTCAAAAACCATATTTACAGGTCATACACAGGAATTTGAAATTGCAGTGCTCCCGCGGCCCTCAGTGTACACTAAAACAGCGGTCCCCAACCCTCGGGCCACGTTTGGTACCGCACTGCGAGAGTTGAGGCTCGGGTGTCAAATTCATGGTTTTTAGGGTTTTTAGTGTTATTTTTTTAAATCGTTTTTATCGTTTACTTGGTTTCCCTGAGTCTTTTCCCGTGTATTATGAATAAATAGATCTGTGGTGCAAAAAAAGTTGGGGACCGCTGCACTAAAACAATATAAAGATAAAAAGATAAAAATAAAACAAAATAAAAGTCTTACGTACAACACAATACAACACAAAATCTTACATAGACAACAACAGTGTCCAACAACATCCGAGTGCTTGTGGGCAAGAGTTTGTGTGGAAGTGGGGTGGGGGAGTCAGTGACAATATCAGTATCTCAAAGTTATGTGCCGTCAAAATAGGAAAAAGATCCAGCGAAGACCTAAAATAGGACCTGAAAAATGCATCTGGACCTTGAGTTGATCTGTCTATCAGAAATGGTCTCAGTGGCTGTTAAGATGCCATTCTTAACCTCCTGAGACCCGAACTCTTTCATGGCATGCATTTTTAATTTTTCTTTGCTATTTGGGCTGACTGGGACCTGATGAATGTAAAAAAGAATTACCAGATTTTTATTTTTACCTAATTTTTGTTTCTGAGAAAAATAAGATCAACATATGTTTTAAATTTTGATAGAACAGTGGCAGTATAATGTCCTCGTAACTGGATATCAGGCCCTTGTAGAGTAAGATTAGGTATTTTGATCTAGACAACCCAAAATGTGATGTTCACATATGTGGACGCCAGGTCCTAGGAGGTTAAGAAAGGGAACCGGGGAGAAAAGGTGAACAACTGCACAAGAACCGGATTGAAAATCATTGGCAACAGGCCTTACGAAGGAATGAATCAATGCAAATTTGAAAATCAAAATCTCATCCTTACCTGCAGAAGAGCTCAGGAGAGATGTACAACAGTGAGACGCGGTGGAGGCTCTGTCATGGTTTGGGCCTGTATTTCAGCCATCAGATTTTGAGCCACTATACAATATCAAGCATACACACAGTCATAGATTGGCCTCAGCAGAGTCTGGAACTCAACATTATTGAAGCAGTGTGGGATCATGTTGACTGATAACACAGCAAATGTTGATGAATAAAGACTGTCATATCAAATATTGACTTTCAAGATCATTAGAACTACACACTTTTGCCTTATATACTGTATTTTTATGCACGTTTACACGTTTCAATAAATTCCTGCATCTATTTCCCATTTTCCACCCAAAATCTAAAGAAATGACGTGTGGTTCAATTGTCACAGCACTGTATGTGTATATAAAGTGGTGAGTGGATCACTCTCCCTTTCCTCTCCATCACTGTCTCTTTTCTTCTTCCCCTTCTTTCTACTTCAACCCACCCAAATGTTATCATCCTCTCTATTGGTCAGAAGCAGTGACACCGATACGCAGGCTGGGCTTTTGCATGTCAATAGAAATGTATATTTGTGTGTGTGTGTGTGTGTGTGTGTGTGTGTGTGTGTGTGTGTGTGTGTGTGTGTGTGTGTGTGAGAGAGAGAGAGAGAGAAAAGGGTGATGATGATGATGAATAAGGCTCAGGAGAGGAGAGAAAGAATTACCTCTGAGCATGAGGGAGTGAAATATAGATGGAAAATAGGCAGGGGGAAAAAAGACACTGAACTGGAGAGAGAAGAAGTGATAACACGAAGTGAGTTGAGTGAGAAGGAAAAATGAATTAAAAGGGAATGGAAGGGAGGCGAAAAAAGAGGGCGGGGTATGGCGAGAGAAACAGGAGACAAGACAGAGAGAAAGAGAAGTACTTCAGTCTGAGGTGTGAGCACGTTTCATGATTCCCAAGTTGTTTTGGATAGCGAGACAGAAGAATGGAAAGAGAGATGGATAGGCTATAATCGCATTTTCTGTAGTGTCTGCACGTTTCATGAATCCCATGTTGCTTTTTGGCTCTGGGCAACAAATTGAGGGTAAAACTAGCAGCAGAGATGAGGAATGAAAAATTTAAGATAATATTCAGAGCTGCTCCCCACGGAAACCTATTCTGATTCGCAGCATATGCAGACACAGGGAAGGAGGGTGAGAGAGTGAAACACTGGAGAGGAGGAGTGAGGCATGGCTAGATGGAGAGAGGCTCGTATGGAGAAAGACAAAGACGGGGAAGAAGAAAGATGAGGACGATGGGACGCGAGGGACCTGGAAAGATTTGAAGGGAGTGAATGAGAAGGTAAGACAGAATGGGGCATGAAGCAAAGAGAATAATAAAAGAAGGAAGCAAATGGAGTGAAGCGTACAAAAAATTTCACCTTTAGCACATTCTCTACAGCTTCTTCCAAAACCATCACCTGAGCGCAGCAACATATCTGATTACCTGGTGAGTCTTCACAGATACGCCAGCTTTCACACACTTTTCTCAATCACAAGCCCTGCGAAAGACCTCATACACGAAATTCTATCCTACGCTCAAATAAAATGGGTGAAATGCTTGCCAGGAGGCACACAAAATGGCTGCCTTAAAAATGGCTCCAGATGGAGTTGTGACATCAAACCCAATATGGTGAGGGACAAGTTTCTCAACTTGAGGGGCTTGTGGGGATGCTGGCCAGGTCTCCATTAGACTGTAATGAGTCCCAACGGCCTCTGCTCTTCTCATAAATTATTCATGTGCAGGAAGGCGGTCAGGTTGTGATGTATTCTGTGCTAATGTCAAGTCAGCCTTTGCACCAAAACTTTGAGAACTTTTACACACCTGTATAACAGGCCTGCTATACTGGTCCACTCAAGCACTGAGTAATGTTTGAGTATCCAGTGCATACAGAGCATGTAAATAAATGGAATCCTCTCTAAAGCCACCTTTTTATAACTATGCAAAGATGCTCTAATCTGTGGGCTAGTTTGGATGCCTTCTCTAGCACCACCAGGGCAAGAAGCAAGGACTGAGAAATACTTCTCTGCACTCATTGCATGCTGTTGGGTTGTGCTTGACTGGCATCAAAGACTCAGTGAATTTGTTTTCACCTGTCATGAGTTTTTCTTTCTCTCTTCCTGCTTCTGAACTCTTCAGGCCTTTAGTCTCCTTCACTGGAAAGTGCTGTTTTCTTTCTGGAAAACAGCCAGAGAGCCAACTCACCTCACTAGTGATGATCAGCGAAATAAAGGTTGGGTCAGTTTGACCCAGTATTTGATGTTTGCTCTCTATGTAAGGCAGTGGTGTGCAGTGATTTTTACAGTAAAGCCAGCAGAGTCGATGACCCCTAACCCCCGGCCCGTCTTTTCCATGCTGAGAGTCTCTTCCCAGCATCTCTCTGCTCTCTGCTTTTACCTTTCTGCACTTCCTGACTCAAGAAGTGTCAGAATTAGTTTTGCCACAATGTCCAGTAGTGGAAGGTTCGCCATAATGGAAAGTGTTATTATAGTATTGTTACCATATTTTACAAAATAAAAGTATTTACTCAGGTAGAAGTATCTATTCTGCAGGTTTTAGTATCCACTGTCAGTGGTGTATTCATATGTAAAAGCCTTGAGTAAAGTGTGGCAGGGTCTGAGTAATCACATTACTGTACTAACGTAGAGTCATCAAATTACAAAGTTACCATAACACTAAATCACACCCATTGTCACCTCGAGGTGGTTTATATTGTACGGTAAAGACCCTTCAATAATACCACCCCACAACTGTTTACCACACTGTGCCTCTCTGTTATTTAATAATGCATAGGATGAGAACTTGGGCAGTGAAAAATCTATTTCATATTCAACACATAGTTTTACTCAACCAGAAAGAGATATGAAGTGATGTGGCACTACATCTACAATTATTTTGAGACTCTTCCTCCTCTGCCTCCTGAAAATTAAATTCAACAGTGCAGAATAAATAAACTCTTCAGTCTTTTTCCTCTCACATTTCTGGGATCATCTGTCTCCATGAACCACAAATAAAACTCCTAACTCCTTCTGACTCACACGGTGACTGTAACCGACCACGGTCATCTTTAGTCACGTTGCATGGTTGTCATGGTTCTAGGTCAGTTGTTATGTTAGGTGTGTTTTTTGCATTATGGATTGTTTTCTTATTCTCTTATAGTGCTTGTGTTGGTGATGATGATTATTATTAGAGTTTCATGTTTCTGTTTATCCGTGTTTAAGGATTTGTTATCTCATGTATTGTTTGAGTTCCGTGTGTTATATTCTGTCTGCCTCTCAGTGTCGAGTCTGCGTCTTTGTGTGTGATGGTTTCCTGTTTTATTGTGAAGGTCTGCGTCTCATGTGAGTGTGTTTTACCTCTCGTGTCTCGTCTCGTTTATTACTCCCAGCTGTGGCCCCCACCTGTGTGTAATCTCCCTGTGTTTCTCTGAGTGTATTTAAGTCGTGTCTTCTGTTGTAGTAGTCGCTGGTCCGTCTGTGTTTCTACCATGTGCCATTCGTGTGTTCTCCCTGCTGGCAACATCATATACCATCGTCTACCTTCCTTCATGTTCTGGTTCGTGTCAGTAGTTAGTTGTTCCCAGTATAGTTTAGTTCATTCTCCGTTTGTCTATTTTTATTTTGTGTTTAATAAACCACCTTCACAAATGCCTGCGTTTGGATCCTCCTTTATTACTCCCACACGGCTCATCTCACTCGCTGTGACAATGGTTTCCTTCAACATTTCATCAGTCTCAGCAGAGAGGGACCCAGAGTGCAACCCTGGAAAAACTTCTCTTACTTTTAAAAGTAACTTCACCAAAATCTGTGATTTAGCTCTGTTTTCACCTTAAGTTTTGTGTGCCCGTCCATGGGTGACACCAAACGTGTTACAGAACTGCTGGCTCATGAGAGGATCCAAGAACTGCTGAGTCATCGCATGATATGGCTCATTTACTGCTAACAATATTCTTTATAGCCCAATTATGACTTTGCATTTTCGATTCTCCTTTCCACCCCTCTCGGTTTCTTTCTCTTTTCTCTGGAGCATCGTGATTACTGCTCTGTTCCTTCAGAATTATAAGACAAATCTATGGTGATGATAATAAAGATTTATGTGGAGCATAGATGGTGACATGATATTTTACTTGATGTGCTGGCATAAATGGCTTCTCCCTGACCTACAGGCAAGTGTCACAATCCTTGTTGTAAGGATAGCACAAGAGTAAGAAGGTGAGCATTTCATTCTCTTTTCTTTATATGATTTTTATACAATTATGCAGGACATTCTGAGGTTTTTAATAAAAATGCAGAGAAAAACTTTTTTTTTTGCCAACAAAGTTTCCATCCTATATAAACCTACAAACGGCCCATTCGAAGACTTTTAGCAGATTTTTAGTAGATGCGATGTTTTTAATCGTATTATTAGTCTATGTGATAATGTTGGTGCTGTACCTTCACCAAGTATGCTCTGTGTGCTCAGCTGTTATGGAGCAGTTTGAGCTTGTTTCCTTGAGTGAATTATGGTAGTTCATCGTCCCAGATCATCACACTACCCGTCAAATTGTCTTACCCCCAGTCTGCTAAAAATATTTTGATACTCCTGGCCCTTTTATCCAGACGTTAATTAACACTTCCCTTGTTACAGGATGCATCCCATCATGTTTTAAACAGGCTATAGTTCAAGATCCCCTTAAAAAACACAGTCTGGGCCCAACTTTTGTGGCTAATTACAGGCCAATTTTAAAGCTTTCTTTCAAAAGATTTTGAGAAAACGGTTTACTCACAGTTGAAGGCCCATCTTGATCTTCATGAGATCTTTGTTAAGTTTCAATCTGCTTTTAAATCACTACATAGCATGGACACAGTACTTTTAAGGGTTTTCAGTGATATTCATTTAACTCTGGACTCTTGTTAAGCCCTGCTGCCCTCTTGTTGTTTGATATCCTCCTATCATGCTCCTGCTTATCTGGAAGGACCTTTATTTGTGATCCTGGGCCCCTACAGCTCGAAAATAGCTCGTCTTAGTTATGTTGTGCCTCAAGGCGCAATTTTGGTTCCCGCCTTGCTTGCACTGTATGTGCATGTTGCCAGTGGGGTTGGTATAACTTTTTCTTTCGCTGTTTTGCAGATAAATTGAAAATTCATTTGCCTTTAAAAGCCGGGACAGTCTCATTTCAGCTGTTTTTGCTTTAGATGTTAAACAGTGGATATCCTTTTATTTTTTAAAACTAAATGAAAACAAAACAGACATTTTCATTTCTGGCAACTCTGTTAGTAAACAGTGCTCTGGGCCCTTTATCCGCTCATTGTAAGACAAATGTTAAAACCACAATGTGTATGTTGATGGTTCCCTTAAACTGTGTAGGCAGGTTGGTGCAGTAGTCCAATCTAGCTTTTTCCATCTGAGACAGATAGTCAAGGTAAAGCCATGGATTCCAGGTAATGTCTTTGAACATGTTATTCATCTGTTTATTACTTGCAGATTCTCTGTAATGTGGTTTGGACTAGTCCTGTATTTATCATCTCCAGTTGGTCCAAAATACAGCTACTTGTTTGCTTACTGGTACGAAATGGAAGGAGCATAAAACCCCAGTGTTGGCCTCTTTACACAGTCTTCCCATTACCTACAGAATCCGATTTAAAATGTTGCTTTTTGTTTTTAAATCACTAAATGGCCAAGCCCTTTCTTACCTATACCTATTTTTCTGGACTGGGTTTTTGCACATGTTGACTTAAACCTTTTTTTTTTTTTTTTTTACCCCTCAGTCATTGTTGTTCTTAGTTTTTTTTATTGTCTTATCTTGTAGTTCTATTTTCTTTACATTTTTATTCCACCACTGTTGTGCATTTTCCTTGTTTAACTCCATTTTAGGTTGTTTGGCATTTTGTACAGCATGAGCTGTTGAAAACGTGCTATATAAAAAAAACTGACATTGACCTTTAAGGTGAAGGGGTGATGGTTTGGGCGTGTTTACAGCCACAAGACCTGCAAGACTGCAGTCCTTGAGTTGATCAAGAACTCCACCATAGTCCAGAATCAAGCGTGAGACCATCTGTCTGAGAGCTAATGCTCGGCTGAAATTCCATTATGCAACAGGACAATGATCCCAAAGCAGCAAAGCAGCAAATCTGCAACAGAATGGCAGAAAAAGAAAAAAGTCCAGACCTCAACCCATCAGAAATGCTGTGACTGGACCTTAAGGAACTGAAGCAACATTGCAAAGAAGAGATGACCAAAATTCTTCCAGAGCAATGTGAGAAACACATAATAATGTAGTCCTGTCAAAACTCTATTTTTCAGATGGCTGTATGTGGAATGTCAGGCATTGGTCATGATAACTAGAAATAACTCCTTTAATATACTGATATGGGTTAGCTAATATTTAAAGAGACACGATGACTGATTACTAGAAGATCTGTACACACAGTCCTCCAAACCAGTGTCTCTTACATAAGGTGTGTTCTGTCTAGCATCAGAACATCTATGACAAAGTGCTGTATAGCAGAAAAACATCGCAGTTCATTCCTTAAGGTTGCAAAAGGGCATTTCTCATAAACATAATCCCAATATGTTATATTGTCATGGTGAAAGACTGAACACAAAGCTAGGACAGATATGCAGACGTTTGTAAATCACACAGCCTTGTCTGTCTGCTTTACACTGGCTCTCTTGAGTCCTCTGATGTCTAAAAGTTATATTGAATTTTCTCTATTAAATGAGTGTCTGTCTGTGTGTGTTTGTGTGTCAGAGTAAAGCACTGATATTGGATCTGTCCTCTTTATCAGCAGACACAGAGGAGGTCTGAGTAAAAATGACTTTACTCATTCTGCAACATTATCTTGTTATTGCCATAATATAGTTACAGGGAGAAAGAGTGGATATAAAAGCTTTGTGGGTTGCTGGTCTAAAGATCAGACTATGTGGTTGTGACACTAGGGGTTGAATTTGTATCAGGACTTTTGTCACATGCCCTCTTGTCTCATATCTTTCCGGCTCTCCTCTGTAAACACTAATTATTAACTTCTTGAAGGAACATTTTAATCCAATTACATCTGCATCTGGACAAATGTGCTTCCTCTGCTGACTCGGTTTTGATTTCCTGTAACCACACAAGTATTTAGACTATCATGTCTAGACAAAAAAAGGCCTTTTTCCCTCCCTGCGTGGAGAGTTGGTAAATATGGCCACATCCCTCAGACCAAAAGTGTTTCTGGGGTGAGACAGCTTCAGTAAATGAGCTGAAATGTTTCTTCAGAAATCATGAGTCAATCTTGTAACCTAGAAACTTTTAGAGTTGAATTACAAGGTGGCTAAAAAGCTCTGCTTTACAAGCTAATGTTGTTCCTATGGGGTCCTCTGGACTTCAGGACTTGGACCATTTTTATAGATTGGCTTTTATATATTTTAGAGACAACTAATGATGAACTAGGTGATGAATTATTAGAAGAAATGGATCAATGTTCATGGTGAGATCCTTCAGTTAGATTTGCTGTTGGGAGCTGAGCAAGTGATTCATCAATAGAACCAAACTTAACTGTTTAACTTGTAGGCACACAGTTCTCACTCCTTATATCCATAATTCTAACTTGTTTCTGAAATAGCATAAACCATGAAGTCCTCAAGTCAGCTCAAGCTCCCCATTCTCATTTGGGGTCAGCAGTTTTTACCCCTGATTAAAAAAATAATGGAGACATGGAAAGAAAAAAAAGAAGAAATTCAAGTCTTCTGTGAGGCACCAGTAAAAATGAAGGAAGAAAAGCCCATTTCTGATGGCCCTTTTCAAAAGTGTCCCATTAGCAGCAGAAACCCAATATTCCAGTCTTTCCCCCTTTCTCTGCGAGGTTAAGAGGTTCACAGAAAAGCATGATTGGAGAATAGAGAAATGAGGATTGAAACGAGACAGAGAATGAGAGAAAGAAAATTTGTGCAAGGCCTGGAGGTAAAAGAGCTTTATATTACCACATCTTTCTTATTATATAAGACCTCCCACGCGACAATATCTTGACAACCTATCACCACTCAAACCGCAGCTGTATGATGGACTAGCATCGCCCCTTTGCTTTTTACCGATTTGCCACTGAGAATCATGAATTACAGTTAAATATATATGGACAAACTTGCAAGCAACAAGCAACTTGTCTTGTGAATAATGTGTTTATGCTGATTCTGCATGCAAGCCTCTTCCCACCTTTTTGAATTTGGGGATTTCATCATCCAGTGTACGTGATATCTTTTAAAAGAAATTCAGAGAATCCAGAGAGAAATCACTGTGCCTAAGGGACAAAGTCTAAAACCAGCATTTGCATTAAAAACAGACACAGTTCTGTAATCACTGCTAGGATTGTCATAATACTAGAATTTCAAAACTGATACCTAAGAGAAATGTTTAAAAAGTACTGCATTTTTTAAATTTTGGTGGAGAGAAGTAGCATAAGTATTGGTTCTGGTGCCATCGCTAATCACTGTATATGCTCTGAAAGCAATGGGTAACTTACACATCTGGCACCATTAGAACTGAGCATCATATTCAGGTTTTTACTGCCAGCATATCCACCATCCAACAGATGTCTTCTTGTTTTTTCAAGGCTTAACATTGGTCTTGATTATGTTTTCTGTGTCTTCTCGTCCACTTGGGGTTGAGTGGCTTCAATTTTGGCATAAAAAAATTGAATACCTGCCAGTATTTGTATTAGTATAGTACAGACTTTATTTCACTGGTGCACCATCTACACATGCGCCACAGGTGTCTGACTTTCAAAGGAATATAACAGCAAAGACCAGTCAGTCTTGGTGTCTCCAGCTGTGTCCATGTCCACAGAAGAGCGCTTGTAAAATGAGCAGTGGGCCCATTTTACTAGCTCTCTTTAATGACCTTAATTCTGTTACTGTTTGTTCAAGAGATGAAATTCAAATGGTTCAGGAAAGAAGACGTGGGGATATTTGGTATTTACGGGAGCACAAAGCATTCATAAAGTACTGGTGTCTGAACAAAGACAGAAAAATTCATTCATTTTACCATGTGCGCCTAAAATTACAATAACTCCTCAACCATTTTAGGCTAGAGAGAATATTCAAATGGTCCCTGAAAGATGAGAATTATTTTGTAATTTTACTATCAAAATTGCAAATCAAGTAAAATACTTTTTACAATACAAGGTTGGGTGCTAAACTGTTCTCCCTGCAGTTCAGACGTGTCATTCTTTTTAAAAGGAAAAGGTTTTATTTGTTTCATTCATAATGATTTTATAACTCTACATAGGAGCTGTCTTGGAGCCAAAATCTTAGCAAGAATGCGAAAACACTGGTCTCCTCACGTGTTGTAGAAAAAGGATAATAAAAATCTAATAAAAATATCAATATTTCAACAAATGACATGTTGTCTTTGTCTGTTCAGCCATTTTTGTAGTCACTTATCCATCTTAGGGCAACAGCAATTTTTAAGTCATATGGTTTGATGTATGGAGTTTAAACAAAAGCAAGGCTTTAATGCTTAATTAAATGCATAAATAAAAATAAAAATCCAAGGGTGTCTACAAAAATCCAAAGAAGCACAGGCGATGAGGGAAAAGCCCCTGTGCTGCACGTGAGGATCAAACGCAGGAAACATAACAGACACTTTAGCCAAAGATGAAAAACAGCCTTATTTATACACAGAGGGGTGATTAGGTAACGATCAAGAAATACTCAGCCTGGAGACAAGAGGCAAAGAGACACTGGAGGACAAATAGAAACAAAGAATTCACAGCTACTTCTATAGCAGCTAATCATCAACAGTCATCCACAACTCTATGAACATTATTCAGGAACCACAACTCCACTAATACAATAAGGCTACAACTCAGCATACTAACTGTTAAATCATGAATGAAAGCGCGCAATAACCAAACAGAAACGTCTTCGTTTGAGAACCCTGCTGTAAAGACAGAAATCAAAGACCCAATAAAATCACAAGAAATCAGACTCACAATTATTAAAAGACAAAAGAACAGAAATCTAAAACTCAGAAAACTTCAGACAGCTGAAATAATAATATAATTTCAACAGAAGCCCAAAATCAATTCAATTCATAAATAATTGAAAAAAAACCCAGAAAAACTTGTTCTGTTCATTCTGTTTTTGTTTACATTTCATGCATAAGCACCTTTAAAAAAGGGGGTGGATGCAGTGATGTAACTCTAGTCAGTAAATCAAATGTTTATCGCATGCAGAAGTACTGCTTAAAACTCGTGAACAGGCTTTGATGTGTAAAAATTCATTTGGCATTTATTCAGCTATTTACATGCAACAAAAGAAAACACGCTGCAACCTTACAACATCAATAAACTTTAATAAATAAGTGCCTAGATTAATAAAACAGATAAAAACATAAAAGCTTTGATCCCTGCATCTACTCCCGCTTGGCTTTAGGAACACAGTTACAACATCTTTCATATGTATGTGTCATGTATATCTACTTAGATGTAAAACAAAACTTTTGCATTTAAAAAAAAAACAAGTTGCATTAATTCCGCCACTGAAATTTTTTGCTCTGCAAAAACAACTTTTTTGTGTGTGTGTGTGAACACGGCATCTGAGAACATCAGTGAATTTATATTCATAATTAGTCTGAGTGCTTTTAGACCACTAATGGATTCTCAATGGAAGTTTCTCTAAGTGCAGCAAAGAGCAGAATCCTAATGTTTGTGTTTGTGTGTATATGACGTGTCTGGCTACACAGACAATATTATCTGAAGCAGAAAGTATTGAACAAGGCAGAGTGGAGAAACAGCAGCAAGGGAAGGAGAGATGCTGTAATTGCAGAATGCAGTTGTTCATCCTAAACGACTGGAACATCCTAATCACTTATCACTAATTACACTTCTCCCTGTCTGTCTTACTGGCTGGCTGTTTTTGGCCAGTAGGCTGAGTAGATAATTTATTATTTGGCTTGCTGGCAACTGTTTGGCTGGATGTTTTGCTGGATAACTGACTGACTGGTTGGCACATGGAGCAAATACATAAATGGATGACTAGCTGGCTTTCAGCCTAGCTGTCTGACTTGCTGACTGACTTATTGACTTGCTAGATAACAGACACTTTCATTAAAATGATATTTATAGAGTGCAAAGGGGAATTTGAATTGCACTCACCTCACTATGTATTTAGTAATACCTTGCTCGCTGTTGAGAGGGAGCGAATCACACTCTTGTTCTGACAACTGAATCGATGGATGTGAAGGGTGTAATGGGTGTAGCTGTGCAATAATAAGTAGAAATGCAATGGGGAAATGGAAATGGAAGATTTGATTACCTGCAGTAGTGGTGCAAGTGAGAATAGCATAATGTGCATTATCAATAACGTCAGAGAGCCTAACAGCAACAGCAATGAGGTAATGTAGGTTAGGAAGTAGGTTAAAAGGTGTAATTAGTGTAAATGGAAAGAACACTAATATATATTAATCGCTGCAGACTGTTGATGTGGGTAACAGCAGGAGACAATGACCACATGACCATCAGTGGACAATCAAATCTGATGTAGATTTAAAATACATTACCGAAGATTTGCTGTAAAATGAGATTACACTGTAAACAGTTACTTTAGTTGGCGTCTGTATTTTTGCTAATGTCAGCGAATCACAGAAAAAGTTCACAGAAAAGAAAAAAAAGACAATTCATTTGTCCTGCCAACTTGAACTGGGTATGTGTCCACAGTCTAATTCAGCTTATTACTCCCTACTATAGAGTTAAAAAAGATATTAAGGGCACATTATTGCACTACACTGTGGCACCAGTGTGACTGATACACCATATGGACAAAAGAGCTGAACCATGTACATAGAAGCTGCTTAGCCATGGTTCCTAAATGGCTCCAGCATTTTGCAATGACAATGACTTCAAGCAAAATATGTGAAATAACTGCTGGCAAGCCAATTTTGAGGCAAGAAATTGATGCCCATACCAATTAGAGCACAGGATACCACTAATAGTAAGTAAGAGTGTTGGTGAGCAGCAATAACTAAAGAATTGATGCATGATTAGTGGATGGGTTGTAGTCCATAACTGTACCAAACAACTAAGAGTATAGGTCATTCAATGAATGGTGTTATTATACTGTAATGATGTAACTCTTTGAAGTAACTGTGCAAAGGAAATAGGTTCGTAACTGATAGACTTATGTACATATGTATGTATTTTAATTCTTTAAGTTAAGGTTTATTAACAACAGCTCTGCACAAAAAGCGCTGAAAGTGACAAACAAGGAACAAGAACAGCAACTGCAGGATCCAGAACCTATGCATAATCACTAGATCCAGACAATCAAAGAAGCAATCATAAGACAAAAAAAAGCACTTTTTTTGATCTTAAAATACAGTGGGTGTGTTACACATATACACGTGCAAACAGGCACAAACACACACATGCACAGAGACTGATGTTCAGGAACTTAGATTGATGCAGTGTTTGAAGGAGTCCAGATGGTGTGTGTGTTAAACAGTACTCCCCGCAGAGAGACATCCTCTCAAATATGCACACGCTAACACACACAGTAAACAAACATTATCATATATCGTTGTTCATTTGACTGCAAATTAGCTCCTTAAGGACTTCATTCAGATGGTTTGCAAAATGATATTTTTCTACACATCCTACAAGGGTCCGCTATATTTATGTGGTTAGCGTCAGCACATTGTAATTAAAGGAAAAGCTTCAAAATCCAATGCAAATTTAATCTCTTTAAAAGTGTGTTTTACAAATGTTGAGTTATAACAGGTTGTGAATACACATATTTGTGTAAAAATCACCAGAGGATCTAAAGTTTTTACAGCAATACACAGACCGCAGGTCCCAAATCATCAGTTTAATGAATAATTAGCAACACATTTTAGAAAGTTAATTAAAGTTCTCTAAGTCATCATTCACTGAATAAACAAATCAGTTATTTTTTCTGAAATTAATCATTTTTTTCTGAACTAAGGATACTTGGAAGAGTTTGACAACAGCAACAAAAGCACATGGGTGTATTTGAAATATGTAAAAAGGTCAGAGATAGCACAAGGTGGTATCTAAAGTAGTCAGGCTGTCTTTCATGAGCCACTGCAGTTTTAAGAAAATTTACACCTGGTTTATGCTCACCGTTGCTGCCCTCGAGAACTCTGGTATAAATCGAAAGTGGTGCAGACCAAAAGTGACATCACAGCTGCTGGTGCACACTATACTTTGGTGTCACCTCTGCCTGTTGTGAACATGATGATTTGCCATATTGAACAAACTACTGTATGATACGTTGGAAAGGTCGTGAAAAACAGTTGCATGGAAAGTTCTGGTGAAAGTTAAAATAAGAAAAAAAATTAATGGTTGCACTTTCTTGGTAATAAAGGGGAAACAAGAAGGTAATAATGTGGTAAAAGTTATTACTATGCAATTACCAAAGTAATAACCATGTAATATCCAGGTGATATCATGTAGCAATAGGGGTAACAGTTGCGTAATATTACCCTGAAATTTATGTAACTGCATAATAAAAGCCCTCCTAATGCGGGTAATAATATTAAAATACAGCTCTGAAATAAAGTGGTAATAGCAGCGTCACAAGGATGATACAAGAACATAATAAAGTGGTAATTTCTAAGTTATTACCACTTAATTAGCCATGGTAGTTTATGTGTAAAAAACAGAAAACAGAGCTTCAAAATGTAGACATGCCTGTTTCTCTT
This sequence comes from Diplotaxodon limnothrissa, assembly GCF_057381915.1. Classification (NCBI taxonomy): domain Eukaryota; kingdom Metazoa; phylum Chordata; class Actinopteri; order Cichliformes; family Cichlidae; genus Diplotaxodon; species Diplotaxodon limnothrissa. The sequence goes on along the minus strand of NC_140616.1, from coordinate 15,185,862 downwards.
TATTAAAATAGGAATTTTATATATATTATTACCGAGCTGTAATAGAAAGTGCTTTTTTTTAAATGATTTGGACCTTTTCTTTTATAGAAATTGATGCAGAGGGTTTGTTTTTTCTGAGTGAGGAGTCCTATCATTCAGGAACAAGGCTGCAGCATGTTTGAAACTGTGGTGACATCACACAACGGATGTGGTCACCATAAACCAGGTATTAGTGACACCATGTTACTGGTTTCCTTATGAGATTTAAAAAGAAAATAACCATTTCACCCAGTGAATAGTTTTTATTTATTCTGGGAGTTTTGTTTCTGTGGCCTATGCATAGTCATTGTATTATCTACAATAGGCTGCTGTATTTATGACATTTAGAATAGCTCTTTTTGTTAGGAAACAGGAACTATATGAGCATTACAATGGATTCTTCAATGCTTCATTTTTTATCTCACAGATAATGGAAGTTCCATATTTCATATTTATTCCTCAATTAGTTTGCTGTTGCTTTTGTGTGACTTTGGGTGTTTTATAAGGTTATACTGAATTTATAGTCCCTGGTGTCCACTGGTGAAGATCTTTGTCTAAAAAAGGAGAGACATTGTGAGAATAGAACCAGAATGTTTGCAGAAAATCAATGCAGAATGGGAGATCCAGTGCTCCAAAAGGCCAATAGTGTGTAGCCCGACATGTTACATTATGTAGTTCAGAACGCAAAAGAAAAAGCATGAAAAGAACTTCAAAGGTCAAAAAACATGCATGAGAAGCCCAGACAAAGGCTGAAAGAGAGAAGTCAAGACACTGTTTTTAGGAGATTCTTGACTTCTGCCAAACTCGACTTCTATCTTCTCCACAACTGGATTTACGCTAAAGGACCACCAGCAGTTCCAGCCTTAACAAGATTAGCTGACATTACTAATGTTGCACATAAGTGCTGCCAAATGCTGATAGTACACATTTACAATATGTACAGTACTTTGAGTTGCAGTGAAAGCCAGCATGGTGCCATGACCTTCTTTGACCCTCTGTTTATTTCTAATGTATGCAAAGTCGAGCACCACTAATTCTTATGCTTGACTGTTGCTCTGCTGTTTGATTAAAATTAGATGATTGAAGTACGTATGAGACATTTCTGATCAGTGATACTAAAGATTTTACAGTCAAGTAATACACACGATGTTTTGCTAACAGCTTGCTCAAGGCCTCTATAAAAATAAAGGCTCTATATAACTCTATGCTAACTTAAATAAATAAATACGTCCGGTTAACCGAATTTGCATCCATCAGATCAGATGCCTTTTTTTCTTCCAGCAACTCTTTACTGTTCAAACTGGACTTTAATCTTAGATAGGTTTTTATATTAGGATGCGTGCCCATTTTAAAGTACAAAAATTGGACTTCACAGATTTCACCCTCCAGCTGTGTGAATTTCTAAATATGCAGACTGTGTGTTGGACTCCTGCTGAGAAACTCTGCCTATGTGTGTCAGTACAAATTACACTCAAGTTAAGCACAGACTTATTTTGTCACAGATTTATTATGCTTTTTATTTATAGTTTATTTTCAAACTTAAAATTGAAAGAACAAAAGAAAACAGAGCAGGGTTATGACATGTATCCTGGCTAGGAATTGAACTGGGAACTCACTGCTTATGTGGTCACCGGTAGCTGGAAACTCGACAGCTAAGAGGTCATTCCTATTATACGTAGTTGGTGCATTGTAATATAAATTCTCCATGTACAAGTCCACATGGTCACTAAGAACAGTCTGTAGATGTCCCCATTGACCCTCATACTCACTGTCTTTGCGTGGAAGACCCCAACTTGCATGCAAACACTTGCCAGGTGCTCACCAATTAAGTAGAGCAATTGTGAAAGGTGCAAAGAAAACCAATAATTAAGAGTGTTCAAGTAAAACTTGTTCCTTTTAAACTGGGTTGGATGCAGCTGTAAAACACAACCTTTACTTAAAGGATAACCATATCAGTTTCCAGTTAGCATCACACTTCAGGTTTGACTACAGCTGTCTTATGCAAACTACAGGTGACTGTGCTTGAGACCAAAACAGTCACCTGTAGTTTGTTGGCACAGATTGAATTTCACCAGGAGTCAACCATTAATCAATTGGTCGTCGACCGATCTCTAGGCCTGTGTGACTGAGGCCTTAATGAGCAGGTCAACACATAATCAGGGTTTTACTGATCCATGAGTGTGTGAGAAAGTCAATAATAACCCCTGCCTTTTCTCACAAAAGAAAGGAGGACAGAAAAAAACTGTGCAAGAACATATTTCACGTATATATATCAAATATATATATATATACTGAAACGCAGGAACAATTATAGCCATAAAAAAATAATGAAAAGGGTAAAATTGCAGAGAAACAAAAAAACAAGCAAAGCAGGAAATCTTATTTTAAGAAGAGGAAAAGCAAGATGTAATCAAAATTGCCCTTTAGAATCAACGCTGCCTCTTAGACATGCATCAGTGCTGACTGCGTGTGTTTGCAATTTAGCAATGTGCATGCAAATTACTTCAAGGTGTATTACTACAGCGCTGATATCTTTGATTCTCCAGTTAGAGTTAGAGTAATGGGACCCGCATTGTTTTACTGGAACCAAATCGAGCCCAAGTAGGAATTTATTTGATTTAATATCAAAAAAGGCTGTCCGGTTACGAATGGTTTTCATGTGAGGGTGAAAACATTCGAATAGTTATTTAAGAAAGGCATTGGCTCTGGTAAAACTTAAAAGTATTTCCCCATATTATCCATTTGAAACAACTGCTTATAGTGCATAGGACATATCACCGATTTAAACATAGCGCTGTCTACACACATGCACACAAACACACCTGTTGCTTAAGGAAATAATCTTGTACAGTCGTTCATTACTAGATTAAATCAACGTATGCCTGCGTGTGTGTTTAGAAACACAATAACTTCAACAGATATAATATGAGAGTTTAATCACAAAGCATTAGAAAGATAAGCATATTTCAGTGAGATACTGTTTTTACACAACTAGCCATTTATGTATACTGAGCTAAACTATATTTTCAAATCCAGCTATCAGAATCTATGATTAGTATATGTGCTCACTGCACTAATGATAGAAAGCAAATGCTCTTCCTCGCTTAAGGGTGAACAGGTAACAAATCATTCATGATTAGCAGTTCATATCAATACATTAACAGGTCTAATGTTAATGTCTACAGTGTATGTAAATTTACATTAATGTCTGATTTTCGGATTTTATGCCCGTGTGGGTACATTTAGCATATGACGCCGGATGACTGTTTTCCATTATCAGCTCCGTCCTACACTCCATCCCAGCGGTCCCCTACAAAAAAAAAAAAAAGGTTTTACTCTCAAGCCACTAATTTGTTACAAACAAACACACACACACACACACACACATAAAGTCAGTTTGCCATCACATGTGATTTGAGCGCAGTAAAAACTCACTGGCCTTGTAAATCGAAAACGACTATTTAACACAGAGGGAGAGCGAGGGCGCGAGAGAGATTACGGAATAACTTAAACTGCCAATCAAATCGCAGGAAGAAAAAAAAAAGCTCATAAAAATTCAATGTAACAGCATGCATGTGTGCACGCTGATCTGAACGAGACCATCAGATGCCACGGCTACTGGCTGGCAAAGCGTCTCAGAAGAATGAAAATGAGTGAACTTGTTACACTGCGGCTGTTTAATCCTTTTCCTTTCTTCTGATGCCTAAATGGCTTTTGAAGAGGGCCTGGGAGATGTTTAAATATCAAGGAGCTTTGAAACCAGGACATAAGTTTCTTTTTAAGTACAAGCGGGGAGGTGGGGACACGCTGCTGCAGCTGCTGCTAAAGCCACTGCTAAAGTCTCAGTCCTCTTTGTGCGGCATGTGTTATATTTTCTTTAACACTTCTCCCTTCAGACTTGCTTTATGCTCACGGTGATAGTGGGTACTCAACCTTGAACCTGTTAGCAAGAGACTTGACCCGCCGAGCTGCAAAGTCACCAGAAGCCACCCTTTGTTGCTGATGTCACCCACATAAAAATTGCACTTACCGTCCTGCAAGGTGTGCCGGATAAAACCTCTCACCTCTTTACCGGTCAGTTCGGCAGATTGGGACACGGACCAGGTAATTTGGCCGCTGACTAATGGTGGTTAATGGTGTCATTCCAGTGTGAAATCAGGGAAACAAGAGACACAATCTTTAAAAATGGAAATTCCAGCCACATTCTTCCATTCCCCTTTGGATATTGTAAAGCTTTAAGACATGACGTTTTTTTATGACCCCTGTAATAGCTTTTAATGAGTATTTGTTGCTTTTAGTTGTCTGACTCTATATGGGTTGTTTTCCGTATGTGGTTGTGTGACTGTGACTGCTTTTGTTCTCAGGTCTTGCTTGTCCAAAAAAAAAACTTTATCTCAGTGGGAGTATCTGATTAAATAAAGCTGCTAATGGAAAGTTTTATTTATTTATTTGCCTGGATAAACCTAAAAACAGGCTTCCATTTAGAGTGTTTTTTTTTTAAAACCTCAAGTGCATTCATTCGATTGAAACACCAAAGATCCTTAAACAAATCTTTAAAATGCCTTCATGTGTAAATGTAATTTTTTTTTAAAAGTTTTTTTCTTTTCCTCCCCCCCCGTAGTTGATTGCATACAATTATATGTGCTAGAAATAGAGCCAGTAAAGCTACAATATACACGCCTACATGCTAAGACTGTAATACAGTCTGAATCAAAGATCAGTTATTTAAAAATGTCACCAGTTTAGTATCTGATCATATGTGAGGCATAGTCATAGTTACGGTACTGACGAGTGGCCAGAAACGTGTTTTTGCATAACATTTTAATGTCACGGTGACCTTTAACTTTGACCAACCACCAACATCTAAACAGTTCCTCCTTTAGTGCACGGACAGACGGATGACAACATTATACGCCTGCAGGCATGTTGCAGAACAAAAACCCAGCCGTCCACCTAACGGCATACAAATGCGTGCCGCTTTGGGAAAAACCTTCAGATGTCATGGGTACTAGTTGGCAAACTGTCTCAAAAGGAAAACGAGTGAAGTTTTATTTTAGGCATTAATTAGAGACATGATGAATCTTTGATTTTCTTTTCAAAACTAATTTAAAAAATGGGAAAGTATGTCTCAAGAAAACGTACGTATGAATCCATGTCAACGTTGAAGGCATTCAGTGCAAATTTAAAGATTATGAAGCGCAGCAGCCAGTCTGGATAAATGCTTTCTGTCATTCAACTGAGTGATTGTTAGACTTTTCAGCTTTCGTAGCAAATCAGCTACGACTGAAGAAATGAAAATGACATTATTTTATGAGATTTTTCAGGAGTCTTTTGGCGGTAATTTAACTATCGCTTCATCTTCTATCCACTCATCTCTCCTCCATCTTTCCATCCCTCAATCAGAAGACTGAGAGAGAGAACTTTCCTCCATTTCACAGTAAAAGCCCTCTGAACAAAAACTTGACTGTACAGGTCATTAAGTTAAACCACGCACATACACAAACGCAAAATTTGGGCCAGACCAGTTACCGCTCGTTAGTTGAGGTAATGTTTATATAGCATTATGCCCCCCCACCCCCACCCGTTCTACACACTCGCACACACTTACTCACATAAGCAGACACACAAATGGTTATACACGACTCCAACATGAGTGCTCAACAGTAAGAAAGGCAGGGTAAGAAGGAAAAGAGGGGAGATCGAGTAAGATGCAGACACACAGCAAGAGAGAGAGAGCGAGAGACCAAGATGTAAAGTTATATTTGAGTCAGATGTAATAGCTGTAATTATATTGCCGATATGGAAGGCCTGAGTCTGGGTCTGCAGCGAGTGTGTGTGTGTGTGTGTGTGTGTGCGTCTGTATTCGAACAAAGGGCCGCTTGTGTCAGGGGCCTGCTCACTGCAGCTCTTACCGTAATGATATTCCAACGCTTGCTGGGTGTGTGTGTATGTGTGTGTATCTGCATGATGTTGAGTCTAGAAGGGAAATGACTACGATGCCGTGCCAGAACACACCACCCCCTACCACACACACACGCACACAGCCACACCCCATGCTCCAGTCTTACACACACACACACACACACACATAGAGGATTAGCTGTACCTGCATAAAATAGTTTGATATTTATGTATGAGAGGGGGAAATGGGATCAGGGTGGTCATATACAGACTGATTAGGTGTGTGCGTGCGTGCAACGTCGGACTCACAAGCCTTTCGTGCCATCTTTGGCTTCAGTCATCTGTCTTTCTTTACATCTATCTGATTCCCTTCTTCTCCTCTTTTATCTTTTTCTTCTTGTCATTTTCTCATCTTCCTTCTTTCTTACCCGATTTCCCTCCGCTCTGGTTCAGCGAGTTTAGTCTGTGCAACTTTTACTTCCAACTTGGAAACAAAACTAAAACGCTTCTGCATGGTGTGTGTGTGTGTGACATCATTAGGTGTGTGTGTGTTAGCCAGATGGATTTTCCACAGTGCTCTGCTTGACGGGTGGGTCATAGAGGTGGACGAGGTAGCATGCCAGCTTGCTTGCTTTCACACGTGCATGCATACGCACACACACACACACACACACACACACACACACACACACACACACACACACACACACACACACACACACAGAGACTACTGTTTTTTTTTTCCCCCCTTAATTCCTGGACATATGATTCCCTTCATGGTGTTTTGAGTCAAGGAGAAATATTTATCCTCCATCTGTAACCATCATCTATCTGTTTCTTTGCTACTTAATAAGTGTCTGCTCCTTTTGTACGGCCTTTGTAGATTAAAAACAACTTTTAAAAACATATTCTTACAGTTTTATGTATTAAAATGATCTGAATTTTATTCAGTAACATAACTGCTCACCAACATCTATATTTAGCTGAGGTTTTACGTTACTCCAATATTTGTACTTTGAAATTTGAAATTACCATTTATTATTTTAGTCATTATGCGCAGTTAATATTTCAGGATGTCTAAATGTTTTTTTTCCTCACACTGAGTGTTTGCTAATGCACTTTAATGCAGAATATCACACTTTTTTCTTTTTTTGCTGATGTAACCAGAAAAGTTAGCAGAGAAATCCTCTCATTACCTGCAGAAAATTCATACCTATTACCATAAATGCTGTAAATAAAGAAAGGACAGATGCAACCAAATTTAGAAGACAACCTGAGAAGGACACAAAACCTTCACAAATACAGAGATTTAAAGGTTGGGAGAAATTAGGGAAAAACAAATTTACAGAACGCTGAGAGGGAAAAGAAGAAAATAGAGCCCAGTGTGGTCGATCCTTTTAGACTCTTTTAATGCTCTCCTTTCCCGTAAAAAGATGTTTTCCTCTGTGTGGTTTACATGTTGTCAATATTCTGTCTCCAATTTAAATGGTTTCAATTCTCTCTCACTACACAAGATGTAACTCAGAGCTTCAGTAGCCTTCCAGCAAAGTACAAACACACAGATGGATCCAGCACGGAGATAAAATCTCTTTCTTAGATCTTATCTGGTCAAAAATATAAACAGCACTTTATTTGGCGTAGATTCCACAGTTTTCTAATATTTTTAGGTCAAAGTGTTGACATTTTAACAAATTGTCCTTTCTAACTCTGCTTACTTTTACGCATGCAAATGGTAATGGTTATTCTTCGCTGTAAAAATGTTTTTTTTTTAAATAGTACGGGGCCGTTATTACACTCCGTGATACGTAAACATTGCTGTGCATACAGAGAGGATAATCTCGAGGATTTTTTTTAATTAATCTTTTTTAAAGAAGAAATAAAAAGGACTTGGATTAATTCTCTTGTGGCCAGCTCAATGCAGAACAGAACTTTTAGCATGAACTGCAGAGCTCCCAATCCTAATGGATACAAAAAATAAATAAATAAAAATACAATGAACAATTTAATGAATTAAATATTAACCTTACATACCGGTCTGCTAGATCCACAGCAGTGTTTGGCTTCTATCAAAACAGGTGGTTAACTTCATTTACCTGCTGTGATGCATTTGACTCATTTCTGGATTCACTGACTCAAATGAAAACCAGCAGGACACCCAATTCCTGAGGAGCAGCATCAAAAACTACTGAACTAATTCAAGGTCACTGTCCAGTGCTTAGTATGTTTAAAAATATGCAAAGTGAAGCGTAACCTCTATATTTTAAAATTAATGTATATTACGATATACATAATGTGGTATTAGCAAGACAGGCAAGATGAAAAACTGAAGGTATTTCTTGAAAAGTATTAAAAGCAGTATATATTTGAAAAAAAAAAACTAAACAAAAGGAAAAAGACAATAGGTGCCATAAGTTTTGATTGCAAAAATGATGACACTTTTCCAAACTGCAGCCCCTAAATTTAAGAGATATTGAATGATGGTCATAACTTTTTGTCTCTCCCAAAATACCTGAAATGTACTTTCCAGTCACAGAGGAGAAGGCCTCAGACTGCAAATCATGCAAACAGTCAACTTGAAGCAGATAACGCTATTTTTCCTGACACTGGGCGTGAATGGTACTTACCTGAAAAGATTGCTACCGGATGTTACCATGGTAATCAATCATCACTCCACCTACCTCTGTGCTGTGGTTGGTTTGTTGACAGACAACCACCCTGAAATCAATCCCAGGTTCCGTTGCTGCAGCATCCATCAGATCAGAGAACATCTTTCTTTCTTAGTTTACGTTCATGTGTTTGTTTCGTTCTTGTTCAATTTCCCTCTTCAACTTTTACTTTTCCCTTTGCTGTTTTTTTTCTCTCTTGCTCCCAGTTTTACACTTGTTTCAAATGAATAACTTCACTGGATGTCAAAAATAGTTTGCATAAAGCAGACACACAGTTTGAAATTATAAAAACCAACAAAGAACTGTTCATATATTGATACTGACACAGTTAAGCGTGTGGATCAAATCTCAGATATTTTCTCTGTAAGTCTTGAGAACAAGTTTTAAAATAGATGCTTCCCATGAACCATCCATGCCTTTTTTATGACTACAATAGAAGAATCACAGTGGAGGATACCAACTTTTTCTTGTTGCATTCAAGGATACTGAGCACTTAATCCCATCTGCACTGACACATCTTGACCTATTTGAGGCACTAAAAGTACAGTGAAGATGCATTAAAAAATAATGTCACGAATGAATGCATACTAGTTATTTCACTGCCTCGGTTGCTTCTGCATCTTTATGAATCACGACTCCTTGTGCTTCTTGTTGCTGAAGACAGTTTTTTATCACTCTTGCATTACATTTGAATGACTTTGGGATCAGTCAGACACCTCCCTGATGGTACTGTGTCACAAATAAAAACATGAATGCATAAATTATGATGGGCTGCATTGAATGATCTTTCAAGCAGTTGTTGAATAAAATAAAATAAAAAAATGCCTTTGACAATTTCCAAGAGCCTAAATTTATGTCTGAAAAACAGTCTAAAATCCACATATGTTAGGTTTGCATAGGAAAAAGAAATCCTCATACTCGTCAAGCCAGAATTGCTATTTATCCTTAAAGAAATTGCGATTGTTAAAAAAAAGTCATTTAATTTTCTGTTGGCCAGATACTTAATAAACTAATTTAAGTCTAATTTGTTTCCCTTCAAACAAAATTGTGCCAAAGACTCCAACAGTCTGAAGCTGCTGGAGATCGTAAACATTACAAAACAGGCTTTTGTCAACTCATTGCTCCAGCTAGCACCATCAAAAGGTGCAAATACATAAAAATAATGAACAATGAACAGTGCCTGTCCCCACTGGCTGCTCTGCATGAATGCTGGCGTTAATGTCATGTCAACAACTTAATTTTAACACGTTTTCGTAGCATTTATTGGAAAGTACAGTGATTCTAATCACATCTGAATAGGAACATGAAAGCAGCGTCGCCCATTGTTAGCAATTATATCTCAGACATGGTTCAGGAAACTAAGCCCAACCAAAGAGGGCTTTTTGTCTCTTTCACATTCTGTCTCTGTCTCCCTTTCACCCCACTTCAAGAACACCAAATGAAGACCATATTAGCAGTGATGTATGCGCTGATGCATGATGTCATCATTCATGCAGTGATGTTAAGGGAACAATACAGCTCATAATGATCATGATTGATAACGAGTGGGTGAGGTTTGTGTGTGTGTGTGCGTGAGTGATCGTACGTGTGACGAAGTAGGATTAAAAGTCAAAGAGAGGCAAGACGGAGACAAGGCGGTGGAAAAGGCAGAGGTATGGTGCGAGTAGAGAGCGGGACTACGGAGATTTAGGGTGAGAGTACACAAGGAAGTAAGATTAAGAGACAGAGAGGGGGTGAACAAGGGAATAAAAGAGAAAAACAGTGAGGGAATGAGAGAATGAGACAGAGTTGTCCGGCACTCTATCACACCAAACAAGAGTAATGTTAAGGCCTTAAGGATCTTTCACACACTTGATGGATGATTTTGTGTGTGTCAGTGAGAGTGCGCATGTGTCTCTGTGAGGCAGAGAGAGAGAGAGAGGGAGAAAGGGAGGAGGCGTGTCTGTGTGTGAGCCACTGCTGCCTCCAGTGGCAGAAGATGAAGAGAACAATGACTGTCTGCTGCATATCCTTCAGTTCATTACACACAAACACACACACACACACAGTTGTGTATACCTGACCTCAAAAAACATCTACATTATTTTTTGTAAACCTTAGTTTAACCTTAAAATACGTCTTCACCTTAAGAATTCATGATTTACTTCATGATTGCTTCCTCTGTGTGTTCATAAGGAAGACACATCTCTTTATAATGTAACTGTGTAACACACAATCACGCCCAAGTCAGAAGCAAATGCACCATGAAATCATGAAATGCACACGCTATCCTGTCTGCACAGTCTTTTCGTAGTATGTGTATCATTGCACCTTTCTTTTTTTTTCTTTAACATGGCATGACTCAATAAATAATTAAGTTTTATTTCCTTTCACAAACTCTTAAAAGCTTTCCATTGTACTGAGAGGCAAAGCACAAGGTCTTTAATAATCACCCAAAAAACACATTAGAAAATAAAGTTGTTTTTTTTTAAATGAAACATTATCATACAAATAAATGTGAAATTCACTATCATCTTTTTTAACTTGGAAAAATTTGAACTGACACACTTAAGCGTGTGGATCAAATCTCAGATATTTTCTCTGTAAGTCTTGAGAATAAGTTTTAAAATAGATGTTTCCCATGAACCATCCATGCCTTTTTTAAGGAAAATAGCAAAAAGAATCGTGACAGTTGTACTTCCATTTAAAAAAAAAAAAAGGTTGTTTGGGGTTTTTCTTAGAATTTCAATATATGTAGATACTGATGCCCAATAAAATACTCAATATTCAAAAGCACTTTCAGTACCCTGAGGGGAAAAAGACTAAATCAAGCGGTAAAATTTGTTTGAAATAAAAATTAAAAGTATACTGGACTGTGCAAATGTATTCTGGTCTAAAGTCCTGTGTTTCCTGTGCTTCTGGTGACTTGCCACCATATTTTTATTGCTGATCAAAGGGGGTAATGTGGATTGCTACAATTTCTGTCTGGGTGCTGGTACTCTTTCCTCGGCTTCAGTCATTTACTTTAACACTATTTTAGATACCTGAACAGATGTAGATTAACCCTATTAAGTTTACAGACAGGCAGAGCTGATAAGGTTTGCTGTTCAGTGCTGATGTTAATGTTATCATTTTACTAGCTATTACTGCTAGCCTGCTACCTGCTAAACCTGCTAATGACAACTTAACACAAAGCTAATATGGACAATTGCAAATAGTTAAAAAACTAGCATAAACACATGTGCCAGTGAGGTTGCAGCTATGCTGTGTGAAGTTGTGTCACCTGGAGGAGGCCGAGACAGCACTGAAGGTATTCTATAGTACTCAAATATCTTTTTTGTACCTACTCAGTACATATGCTATGCTACTGGTACTATATATACAGCACATGAATTTAAAACGAATGCCCGTTTGAGAGAAGCCATTTAGGCATGTCTAGTTTGTTTAAAAAAATCACCAAATATATGTCTGACCTCTCCTGTAAACTTAGTGTACTTCAAATTCAAATTCAAATTGGATGCAGTGTAGTAATACTACCGTACAGCATATCTTTAGGTTTTAAAGTAGCTAATGTCACCATTTCTATGTAATCTATATTTTGCACACTTACTTATTCCTTTTCAGTGAATATGTTACAGTGCTAGTCAACACACTTTTCTACTCTGCTTGTTAAGTAATGATGTATAGATCTGCTGATAACAGTCTTTCTGGCTCTGTGACTTTCCTGCTTTCCCCGAGGCTCCTGTTTTTTCACCTGAATCAGTGTTGTGCCATTTGGGTTTTGAATAGGCATGTCAAAACTCTCTGTGTGTACTAATGGCATCCAGAGTCACAGTATTCCGGACACCAAGACTTCAAGGCTTGAGAAGTTAATGTAATGTAATGCTAATGTAATGTTATATATGGGATAATTTCACACTACATTAGACACTCAATGACTGACCCTCAATTATAGGTCCCAACTTTTAAAACACACTGTCTTTATTTACTGCCAAAGCTATAGCAGTGCTGGAGATTTGTTAAGTAAAACTTATAAAATATCACAGCATAGCAGCTTTAAACTTAACTAGCTAGTTAGCCTTCTGCTAACCTTCAACTTCATTTAACCTTTAAAATGTACTTTTTCGTGGTTAGCTCGGCTCCAAGCTTTAATGCCTGAATGAGCACACACTCTGGTCACTACAGAGAACATAAAATGAGTTCAGCTGTCATTATTAGGTCAGTTTTTATAAATTAAAACTAATAAGATTCCAGCCAAGCTCAGCTGTGCTAACTGGTAACAGATAGCACAGCTAAAACGTATTATCAATTAGCTTATTTGCATGAAGGATATTTAAAGAAAGAGACATGACAGTCATCGGGTGAATCCTATGTAGGAAACACTTTTTAAAAAAAAAAACCTATTTCAAAAAAGGTCAGAAAACTTTTAAGTGACTCACTCGGTTTACTTTATACTCCACTACATTTATTCTCTTCTCTTTCACACATTTTTATGCATTTACATTCATCCATTTTGGTGCCATCAAAACTTTCCAAAGCAGAAAAAAACAAAAGTAATGTCAATGATGTCAATGCACATGGAGAGCAATGAATAACCTATTATTTATGTTAAATATATTGCAAATTTATCATGTGACCGATTTTACTGATAATAAAAAAAATTATGGTAATTCCTAAATGTCCATAAATTTAGCGAGCAGTAAAGGATTCTAGTCAGCTGAATTCAAGGTCTCTCTTTCTCTTGTGCAAGTGTGAAGTTGTTTAGAAGTCTATAATTTTCTGGCTTAGTTGTACTGCCACTGGCCCAAAACTCTGCTCATTCATCAAAATGTCTCTTTTAAACAACCCTCTCTGTCTTTCCCTCTCCGTCTCTCTTTCTCTCTCTTTGTGTTTTGTTCTCTCATCTTGTTTCTCTCCTGTCTGCTGCTCTTATTTTATTTTTTATTTTTTGGCTTAGTGTGTACTAATAAGAGTTTCTTAATTTTCGCATCAAAGATGGTTTCTGATACCATTGTAAGAAAAACTTTAATTTCCTAAGCTGTTTTGATTGCAGTGTAGTTTTATATTCAAATATGAAGAACTAAAGGACGAAACTGAATACGTCATTCATTAAAAATAAATTTTTTGTCTGTTTTCAGCTTTTGGTAAAACTTTTTTTGTAATTGGACTAAATTAAACCGCGATGGCTTGATATCTTGCAGCACAGCTATCTAATATTAGTCACATAACAAGAATTTAATGTTTTTCTCATTCTCGCTGCAATTTTATTTATATATTTATTCATTTTGTCACACGAGTTAAATCTGGAACTATCTGTATTCTCTTTGCCTGTTTCCCTCTCTTCAGCTGTGGCAGGAATTTGTAATAATTTTTCCTTCGAAACTCATAAAACATGTTCGGCTTCAGCCCTTGTGACATAAACACATACACACACATATAAGTCTTGTCCTGTTTGTAATTATCAATCCATTGGGGGATTTGAGGATTTTCTCTGTAAAACTTAAAGGCTTGTTTTTCTGTTGAACAAAACCACATCAGAAAGCATGCGCACATAAGAAGGCACACACGCACGATGACACACACACAAAAACTTCATTGTCTTGCATGGAAATCATATGCAGAAGCTCACGCACTTAACCCACACACATTAACGCACACAGGCGCCACAAGAATCTCCAGGGAGTGGAAGCCACAGCGTTTGAAGATAAGGATTTTTCCTCTTCTTCTTCTTCTCCTTCTTCTTCTTCTTCTTCTTGTATGCCTGTTTGTATCTGCATGTGGCTCTTGGGCATATGAAATATGACATTTGAGGAATTTAACTTCACAAAACATGTTTGTCACAAATTGGCGCACTGCAGGAACTTATTCTTGCTTATCATTTTACTGTTGCACATGATGGATACACTCTCGTGTACAACAGCTCATACACACATTTTTAAGTGGAAAGTGCATTTTTCAGGTAAATAAAAGTTCAGTGATTAAAAACACATTGCATAGCTGATCATGATTCTTTAGAGATTGGGCTCAACACTAATTTTAGCGTTTCACTGAATTACCTAGAGTGAAATATATATAAAAACAAATGCGTAAAATTGATGGGCTGTTTCTTATGTGTGTGTTTGTGTGTTTTTTTATATGTTTTAAAGCTTGACGTGACATTGACAAAAGGCTGCTGTGATAGGCGATCAACTAAGCCTGGTACAAGGTACCATCCAGAAATCTCTTATCAGTATGAGTTAACACAAAGGGTGACCATTGTGAACAAAAGTTCAATGACTAAAATTAGCAGACATAACCTTTAGCTTAACACTATTTAATTAGGCATGTTGCATAAAACTTTTTACTCTATATGATTCTTATAGCAAACATGATTAGTAGCTTTCTGAGAGAACAGGAATCTTCTGAAAACAAAAGTGGTAACAATTAAATGTTTATGTAAAATTTTAAAATATTGGGGTGTCCCCAGAAGAATAGTTTGTCTGCATCACCTGACATTATAGTGACAGGAAGATAATGCTCCCTTTTATAATTTTAATTTTGGTAAACTTAATGTCCTGCATTTATCTGAAGGTAACTGAAAACAGCATTGCAGCATACTGTAGCTGTGAACACACTCAAACACTCACAGCGTTGGCCTCTAGACACATAAAAACAATGTCCAATTGGCGTGCACATGTGTCAGTGTGAGTTTCCAAAACCATTTGTCAACCGTGTTCCATGTTTCCCCCCAAAAAATGACATCCGGAGCACCCCAGGGTTTTCGTCCATATAGTGGCATGAATACACAGTACACTCAACACGCACAAAAAAGAAACAAAAAGGTTTCCAAATGTAAATGAACACATATAAGTGTGTGTGTGTGTGTGTGTGTGCGTGTGTGTATAAGTTCTGCTCCAACTTATATAGCAGAAGCTGTAATTTCCAGCAAATAGGTGGCAAATATCTTGCGGTAGGCCCCACCATAGCCTCTGATGTCAGTGGTTACGAATTTGGGAGCAGTAATTTTGCAGAGACTTGTCAGTGCCAGCTTTTTGTCACTTTTTTTCAGTGGAAATTTATAGATTTGGTTTCTAAACCAGGTGCTGGGATCCATGTCCATGTAGCTTGCCTTTAATAAATAACTTCTAGGCATATAGATTCTCTTATCCACAATAATTTCTGATAGAATAATATTATTAACAGGAAACACATCCAGTAAATAAAAAGGTAAAGTAAACAGTCTGCTACCTTAATCTGAAACTCTTCTCCTTCTTAGACAGAAATATTATTCCTTTTGCATAGTCAGTGGCTCTACATGGGTCACAGGGTGATACTGCAAAGTCTCTACATGACACAAGTGCCATTGCAATTTAATGAGACTGAGTCCCACGGTGAGAGACCACATTTGCTCATCTAAGCTCTAATGCTGAGAACTGAAACTCTTTCTCAAATGATTTCTTCACTGGCTGAGTCAGCTCACTATTGATAGAACAGAAAGCTCCTGTTTGTATATATACAGTATATATTCAAAAGGAAGAAACCAAAGACAGATCTGTCAGTATTATTTTTGATAAAAACTTCACAGTGTCAAGTTCTAGTTCATCTCCAATCACAAAAGCCTCATTTCCTGACTAAAGACTGATGAATTCATATCATATTAGAACATTTAGGCCAGATAAGCCATATATTCCCAGGTCACTGAAGAGAAACTCATTTATCACTGTAATTGCTGAAAGCAATTTTAATAATATGAGACCAGTGGCAACTCTTATTTGACACTACGGGGCACCATTCCACAGAGTTCATCGAGTTTCACTACGTAAACCATCAACCAGTGGTAATTATGTAATTTTAGCCCTTTAGTGTCATTGTACTTGTACAACAAAATTGTTTAGTTTCCCCTGAAATACAAATTAAAATGTAGTTGTACAGGTATTTTTTGAAAGAGTGGGTCGCTTTAAGGCAGAGGAACAGCGTATTAAACAAATATGAGCTAGCCTACTTTAGCCTTCTCTAACATTTAGAGTATTGAAGTCCATTTTTGGTAACAGCTGTTAAATCAGTGTTTTCATTTCACCCTGAGCCAGTGGGACATTATGGCACTGAATCTAAAAGATGCATGCATGTGGCACTTAAATCACTGTCTAAATGGAGGAGCCAGGAAAAAAAACACCATCTACCAGTATACACTCACCAGACTTCATTAGGTACATGTTGCTAGTAGTGGGTTGGACTCCCTTTTTATCTTCAAAAAGGCCTTAATTCTTCATGGCATAGATTCAGCGGGGTCCAGGAAACATTCCTCAGAGATTTCAGTGCATATTGATGTGATAGTGTCACTTAGTTGCTGCAGTTTTGTCAGCTGCACATTCATTATGTAAATCTCCCGTTCCACCATATCCCAAAGGTGCTGTATTGGACTGAGATCTGGTGACTGTGGAGGATATCTGAATACAGTCATTGGCATTTTCAAGTAACCGGTTTGAGAAAATTTGAGCTTTGTGACACGGTGCTTTATCCTGCTTGAAGCAGCCAGCAGAAAATGGATACACTGTGGTCATAAAGGGATGGAAATGTTCAGCAACAATTCTGTTAGGCTGTACTCTTTCAATAATATTCACTTAGTAGAAAGTAGGCAAGAACATATCACAAAGTTACATCATCACCACCTGTCTCTATCCGTCACAGTAAGGCCTGTGACCTCTAAACATACTATCAGCACTTAGATGTGTTGTGTTGTGCACATTGTTGACATATTCGTCAAGACATCCTAAAAAAAAGTCTTCTACAAGAACTGAAACAAGATTACTAGAATGAAGTAAAATTAAAAGAGGAACCCAAAAATCCAACTGAACTGAAATTTCAGACAATCTGAATAATAATAATAAAAAACCCAAACTGAGATATACTTGAAGAATTCAAAACTACAAAGACAAAGAAAACCCAAGAACCTTGGTAAATATATACACATATATTTATTATAATATAGTATTTGTTTACTTTGCCGCTCAGTGCACTCTCTGTCCTGTTTATTTCTAAGACAATCTATCCTATTAGAGTTTTATATATTACTTGATATTTACATTGCTTTCTGTTTATTACAACATAACATTAATATTGCTGAAAGGGGTGGCATTATAAGCATTTGACCAATTACAAATAGATAAACCTTACAATATTAGAAAAAAATATATTAAACATGTTACAGACTAAAAGCAACACAGCTCTGTGAGTGTGCATTAGAGCTGAAAAGCACTGTATGAATGTGTAAGGGCTTTAAATGTTTTGTTCAGTAAGACTGAAGAAGAGTTACTATATTAATAAAGTTAAGCCTATGTGAAGCCAGAAGGGAAAGCTGTCAAAAGTGCCAACTCTGAAAGTTAACAGACTTGTTAGTTTGACAGCTCTATCATTAAGACTGATGGATTATAATCAAGAATTTGATTAATGTTTAAATACAAATACTTTAAATCCAATGCTAATCAAAGACTAAAATGAATTCTTAAATGTGAGGAAGACAGTATTAGATTTTATTCTTTCAGTTTCTTTCAATTTCTGTGGTGTTTAACTGTCTGAGGACATGCAAAGAATAAATACAATCAAGGCTCAGACTGGGCTACATGCAAGTACAAACAGGTGCTCTTTTTATGGTCTTGTATTCAAACTTATAAAACAATAAAATTGTTGAAATATTGTTTACAGTCAGCAGGGGGGGAAATCAAGGAATAAAGCTGTGTACAATTGAATTTAGTTTTATTTATATAGCCCCAATTCAGAACAACAACTGCCTCGTGGTGCTGTGCACTGAAAGGTAAAGACCCTACAATATTAGAAAGAAACTTGGTGACATTAGGAAGGAAAAACTCAGTTTTAACAGTAAGAATCCTGCAGAAACCAAGGTCGGGTAGGGGCAGCCATCTGCCACAACCCGTTGAGGTGAGACCAAAGGGAAGAGAGAAAAGAGAGAACAAGAGAGAAAGACAGGACAAAATGCAAACTATAGGAGAGACAGACAATATTAGTATTTAAAGAGAGATGAGTCAAGAAGAAACTCTCAGAGCAGCAATACTGAAGCATTAATGGTGAAATTTGTCTATTGGTTAACATTCATTAGTCATTACTAGTTAAAGGTAAAGAATTAGTTGGCTCAATGAGAAACTTGGGGTTGTTCCTGTTTTCTTCAATCAGTGACCAATCATGTGATTGACAGAAGCCTTTTTTATAGAGTAACAAACTCTATTAAAATGGCCAAATGTAGATGGAAATGAATATGGAAGTATATCATATAAGAATCTGTATTCATAATAAAACACAAAGACTTTAGATACTGTTTTTGATCTTCATACCTGTTGATCCATAATTTGCTCCCTAGCAGGTTTGGCCTACAGCACAAGTTGCCATGAAGATGTACCTCAGTAACAAGTGTACCCTGAATAAGATGAAATCCTGCTTCGCAGTGCAGGCCTCAGGTTATGTTTTCAGCTTTACTGTGATGATCTAGCTTGACGTACCTCACTAACACATTAGTCTTGCTTCACAGTACACCCTTTAGCTTTTACCAATTACAAAAACACATTTAAAAAAAAAATCCCGTGACCCATTTTTACTTTATATAGACATTTCTTTTTTATTCATATTTATATTTCATAATCATCTGCTGGAACTTGCCTTTGGCAGTGAGCATTAATTTGGGTGCAAATAAGTACCTTGGACAGCTCCTTTGATGCTGAGAGCAATAATATAAAGGTCTTGGTTAGCACCATGATTAAAAAAAAAAAAGACAAATTGTTGTATTGAAAATACGCCGAATTGCTCTCATAACACTGGCATCTGACTGGCAGAATTTTTCATCTGAGGTACAAATAAGACTTCTGCTACAGGACTCTATAACAGACTTGTTAAAATGGAGATTTGTTGCACGTCTGCACTGCAAAGTGAAAAAGGGATTTGTGACATCCAAAATGAAAGGTGCCACAGCCAGACAAACACCTCAGCAGATGTGAAGCTTGTCACACTTTAAAGGCAGATTAGCAGTGCGCTGGTTCCCCTGGATTTTAAAAATATCAAATACACGAGTGAACTACCAATTAAATATGAGAACATAGCAATCCCATTTTCCTCCATCTCTCTTTTGCACCTACATTTCTCTCTCACCATTTCTCTCGCCATTTCTCTGCCCTTTAGTGTCAGTTCTCTGTTCTGGCATTTACGAGACAAATGCTAGTGTGTCACACCTTGTCACTCATACCGCACACACTCGCACACTCACACACACGCATGCAGGGCTAAATGCTAGCGTGTCAGCAGGCCTGTCAAATCGAGTGTCATTGTGCATGGACCTCGCGACTTGGCAGGACACACATACACAGGCGTCGACGCAAATCGCATAGAAACATGCAGGGAAGCACAGCCGGACACAGTGAGAGGGGGAAATTAACAATATGCAAACAAGTAGCCCACCATGAGTTGTTGACACCTAAACAATGGAAACACAATTATTCTTGCACACACATACGCAAACACAGATACTAAACAACAGCAGGCTTCAAAGGCTGGGTAGAAGTGAGACAAAGATTAAATTCCCCTGGCATTTAGGACCAGAAGCAGATGGTGACAGAACCTGGCAGCAGAAGCACTTTGGTACAAGAGTGATATATGGACACTCTCTGCTATTACTTTATTCTAGACAGTTTTAACCATTACGCTTTGAGTAATCGTTGCCCTACTTTTTTCAGCATTTTATTTGTGGTTGCTCTTCAGTTTTTCTTCTTGAGTTTTTGAAAAGGACCGCAAATGTGCTGTTTAGCTCTTTTGCCACACTTCACATTGCTGCAGACTGTTTTGTAAACTATAATTGTAGCTGTACTTTAAATGAATGCTTCAAAGGCTGTGCAGAAAATGAGACAAAGGTTTAATTCCTCTGGCATGTGAGGCCAGAAGCAGATGACAGACAGTCATTAAATTACACACATTTCAATTTAGAGTGTGGCAAATGGAAATTCAGAAATCAGGTATTCCACACCATGTGCACCTTTAAAAAGATCTACAGAACATGTAGTTAAAAAGTTCAAGTTCAGAAACAAAAACAAGAAGCTGAAGCCCCTCCCACCGTCTAGAAGGCAGCTCTGGCCTATTCTTGCTGACAGCTGGCTTACACGGGAGGGTCGTCTGCTAATGCAGTTCACCTGTGCATCAGGCTATAAAAAGCTGGCCCAGATAAGTGGCTCATGGGTTCTCTCTTCCATTGGCTTAACAGCAACCCTGTTTGGTGTTTGTTAGTTTATTCTTCCGTTGTAAAGCCCATGTATGAGCTTTCTTGTTGTCACATTTAAAAAGGGAGCCTGAGCTGGTTTGTGACAGTCTTCAAAGATATTAGACTAAAGCTTCTAAGAAGAAAAACATCTGCAGATATACATGCTATATTATGGCTAGATGAAAGCTAAGGATCAAAATTCATTGGTCTTGGGAGAGAAAAAAGACGAAAAGTTGTTGCTGTTGTATTGACTTCTTTTGACTTTCTCCCTTCCTCCACTCACCTTTGAAGTAGGTAAAGCTCGTCCAGAAAACCCTACACAGCTTCTGCACGATTTGAAAACTGGCAGCAGTAAGTCTGTTTACACTGTCTTTTTGTTCGAAAACAGGTCTGGCTTGATTGCATTTGAAGCACTACTGCATCAGCAAAGAATAGAGACTGAATAGTGAATACTAACCAGGAGCATTTCACTCAAGCTGCAGTCCTTCTCTTGCACTGTCAGCTGTCTGCTGAATACCGTCTTTGTCAATGATTAAAAACTGGTCACCATGTTTTATTTAACATGCAGTATTGCAAATGCCCCTTCTTTTGGCACTCTAATTACATCACCCTGATATTAGTCTGCAATATTTTTACACCAGGCAGAACAAGATGTCGACACGGATATGTGTTAACGTTTTGATTTTACAAACAGCTTCAGGAGCCAAACTTTTAATTTTACAAACACGTCCACTGCTTTTTTTTGGGGGGGGGGGCCTCAGCCCTCTCCCTCATTCTCTCCCTTTGTCTCTATCTCTCTCGGGAAGCTGAAGTTGACAAGTGGAAGACAAATCGGGCCATCACCACTCTAAACGGAGAACCCACTTTAAGTTGGCATAGAGGTTATAGCACCCACACACCAAAGACACACACATGGAGGCACACGCACACAGATCAGAGTGTCATCAGTTGGCATATGCAATCTGACAGCCTTCAGGGAAGGAGAGAGAGAGAGACATGCAGGGGGACATGGAGAGAGACAAATGCAGCACTGTACAGTATGTGTGTGCCGAGAGTCACAGCCAGTCATCTAATAAACTAACTCTAACAACACACAAAAAGAAACTTTTACGCTTCTTCTCTTTCACTGTCTCCAGTTCTCTCTAGACTTTAGGGCAGCTCTTATATAATAATGTATTATTCATATGAAGAACTCTGGGTGTGATGGTGTGTGTGCGTGTGTAGATATGATAATGTGAGAGGAAGACAGGATATGTAAGCTGGTGCACATATTGGCAAAAGCAAGTACAGTGTATGTTGGCGTTTCTGTGTGTGCATGTGTACGTGTGGGTACTTGTAGGGTGACGCTACATTTAGAGGCAAGCGGCAGGTAAATTGAGGTCAGGTGAAGTCAAAAGAAAAAAACAGAAAAGTCAGGCACCTACCAAACACACACACACACCCATGGTCACACACGCAGAGAGCTGTAAATCTATAATTATAAACAGCGGTTGGCTTAGTTCATTGGCTCAGCATATTTTGGAGTACAGAGTCAGAAGAGCACTCTCCATCACCTTTGAAAGTTTGTGTATATATTTTATTCTTTTTACTGTGTGCATGTGCTCGGCGTGTTGGAGTGAAAAACATCATGGGAGGTCAAAGAAGAGAAAAGAATTTGCAACAGTAAATGTCAATTTTTGAATTGCAAAAAGACGAAAGCTGAAAAAAGACAATAACACTAAATTTTAGCATATTCTTTAATAATTCTTGTTATGAAGTGCACTTTAGAAGCCATTTTGGAGCAGTCAAATGCCAGAAAAAGATCAATTTTTATAAGTGTTTTGTCATTTGAGCACAAAATGCAGTTTAATCAGAACCACTTTGTTTTGGTGGCATGGCTCTGTTAGGGGACATGAACTCCTTGTGAAAGGAGGCGCTGGGCTGGAAGTGGATTGCAAAGCAGCTTAATTGGTAACTCGAAATTGCCCATAGGTGTGAATGTGAGTGCAAATGGTTGTCTGTGTCTATTTGTTAGCTATGCGACAGACTGGCAACCTGTCCAGGGTGCACCCTGCCTCTGGCCCTAAGACAGCTGGGAAAGGTTCTTGGTATTTTGCTTGACGCACTAATGCCTATTTGTGACACTGGGCACACTAACAATCAACTTATCTTATAGTAATTTATTAACTTGTGTTGTTTATGTTTTTGTTAGCTCATTACCTTAGAGTATAGACAATTTTATTTTAATTTTAAATGTGAAAATATAACAGCATTACACAGGGGTGTGTGTAGAGGGGGGTACGAGATGGCACCAGCCCCTGCCCCGGATCTCATTTGAGTAGCGGGCTCTTAATCTTAAAATGATCAACACTGTCGTATGAGAGGATGAAAGGAGTAGTCAGAGTATGTGCTGCCTTCTGCTTTTATACCACTATATGTTGGATGCCAATATTTTATTTTGTAACCCATACCAATTAATTTAAAGCTTTAGTTTCTTGTTATTGTTCTGATTAATTGCATTATTATAGCTCAAGCTACCCAGCAATATATAAGTAATTAAAATTGTCAACAGCTGGTGCATCAAAGTATTTGTACATCAATGAACCGACAATTTTTATACAATAATATTCATGTAGTACTGTATATTTCACTCAAATGTGTGTACATAATTCTGCTTACTTTTGATCCTTCAAATATATTTTCATTATAAGTATATAACTATACTATATAACTATTATACAACTGGTGCACTATGAATTACCTATTATTTAATAATTCATTAATTAATTTGTGACCATTAAGTCACTTAAGTATTATTATATCTTAAATGCCTAAATACTTTTTTTTTTACACAAAAACAGTTATTCAACACAAAATTATATTTAAATTCTTCTGCTGCTCCACTTCAGTAAGAGAATCAGTAATAGAGCTGCAGTATGAATATTAAGTCCAATGCTTTTATACCAATTTTTTTATTTATTTTAATTCTGATGAAATGTTCTGGTTCCAGAATATAACAAAGCACCCCTGCTTTGTTATTAGAATTACATGCCAGCCCATTTTAAAAGATCCTGGTCTGTCAGTCACTGTAGTACTTGGCTTTGATGTGCCCGACAGAACGACTGAGGATGGCCCATGCACCAAAAGGAACGCCATCTCCTCTGTAGCTTTTTGACCACGGTCTGCACAAATAAACACATGCTTGTACTGTCATTCATGCACAAGTGCATAAGTGGTCCTTTCAGAGCAGACAAAATCATAAATAGTCACATTTCATATCTTGTTAAAACGCTGGTGGTCATTTCCTGCTTCCATCATTCATCATGTATGTTTTGTTTTTTTCCTCTATTTATTTCAGTTTTTCCTCTTTTTTTTCCAAATATCTGAATATATTAAAAAAACACACACACACAGGCAGTGATTGCCTTAAAGTACCGTGTAAGCATTAAGTGCAGTTTTAGGGCATAATGACATCATTGCTTCCATTTACTAATATCGTATGTTTTCCATGGGTCACATGTGAAAAGTTTATGACTTTTTTTTCTATCAGCTTTTTTTCACTTACTGTCATGGTTGGTGCTGGGTGAATAACTGCAATAATCTTGAGTCCTGTAACGCAGAGATTCAAAGATTGAATGGGAGGGATGAAAAGTCCTAACAGCCATGATAAACACTGAGAGGAAAAGATTGGATGGAGATATAAGGGCATCGACCGACACTTAAGCTTCAACGGGACAAATAAACACTCCTCAGTGGCAATCGTGAAGCTGGGCAGTAGAGGTGGGAACGGGGGAGTTTACAAGATAAAACACCACCAAAGATGGTGAGAGCAGAGGAGAGCCTGCTTGATGATTCCATGAGAGCGAGATGGATCAGTGTTTTAAAAGCAGTAGCAGAGACACACAGCCGTGGCAAAATATGCGGGTGTGATTGTGTTGCCGACCATAAACCTGTGAGACAACTGTTGTTATTGAGCTGTCACCGCAGAGGTAAACTCAGTACCACAAAGTGTGTACATGTGCAGGAAAAATCAAAATAAACCTCAGCATTTGGAACATTCAAACCCATACTGCTGACTTTCCACACCACTAAAAAGAAGAACAGGGTAAGAGTGGCATACATCAGCTGATGTGTCACCGCTTAACAGAAAACAGACCTTGACAGAAAGGACTTCTCCCCTCCACGCCTCCTCCTCATGCCAACCCCCTGTCATGTCTTGTAGCATACACGAGGATATTATTTAGAGGCTGCTGAAACTATTACAGTTGTTAAATTCATTGCTGGACTCTAAACTTTCAACTCTACCCAAGAAAAGTATAGAAATTGTAAACCTGTTATATGGAATATGAATCCTGCTGTTCCCCTCAGTCGAAGGCTCACGTGCAATTTTACTTTGTACTGACCTTTCCACACACGTTCATAAAGAAAATGTAACTTTGTTATTATAGTAAAAGGTCAATGTGAATGGATTGCACATGCTTTATGACTGTGGAGTGCATGCACACCTGTGTGTGTGCACATGAGATTGCCCACATAGATTCTGGGTCACTGCAAACAGCCTCATAAATCGTTTTGTTGTGTTTCGTAACTTTTTTCTCTGATGTGAGTAAATGATTGTGAGGTTCAGGTTTAGACCTGTAATTGCACTGCTCCTGAGAAAAATAATGTCTCGATGCAGGTAAAAAGAATCAGAAATACATCAAACACCACTGATATCTCTTCATTTTTTAGTGCACTAAATGTGTGTATACTGAGCACCTCTCTCTCTCTTTGACACATGCCGATGCTGTAATATATATCGGGGGAATTTCCACAGTCACAAACACAAGGACTTGCACACAGTGTCTCGTACACACACATACACACACACACAGACACGCACACACTGCTAAAACAGCATTTTTGTCCATAAAGTCTATTTCCATGGTTAAGTTGTGATGAATGGGACTCAGTTGAAGTCAATGAGATAGCGCAGCGCCATAATTCAATTCAAAACACACAGCCACGCACACGCAGACACACACACAGCGGATACCATAATTCAACACTTATGCATATACACACTAAGAGACACGCACTCACATTTGTGCACAGAGTCAATGAGACCGCAGTGTACCATAATTCACTGTAAAGATAAATGCCCAGTGTGCATTATCACAGAGACTTTGCGGCTGGTTGCTAGTGTGTGTGTGTGTGAGCGTGTGTGTGTGTGTCTGTTTCTTATAGAAAGTGAGAAAATGTGTTGTTCCTGTGCTCCCTGATGGGATGACATCAGCACACCAGAATAAACATGCATGCATATTTATGGTACAAATGTTAGAAAGTAGTTTCTATTGAATATTTTGGTCACAAGCTTTTCCACATATTAACTTTTATAAAATGTCTGACTTAATTTTAGGATTTGTGTTTATTCTTTGATGGATACAGTACATAATGCTAGGAAAAAGAAACTCATTTCCAGTGAAGTGCGTAGGTTACGGGTTGAACTCTCCTGGGGATGCCATGTCACTTCCAAACTTCCAAAAGCTCAAATAAATTAGCCTTTAATGAGGGCTTGTGGGGAAATAGTATCTTGAAACAGCAATAACTGAGGGTAAGCGGTTTAGGTTAAAGAGAGGCTGCTCTTTATATTTTTTTCTTCATGAAATGTTTGTAAGGCTGTTTGTGAAATGCAATTGCAAGTCCCAAATTGGTGTTTATAAGTTCATTCTATCATCCAAAGGTTATGTTTGGCAGTTCTATATTATGACTGCCAGGAAAGATGGTGGGAAATCTGAAAAGACTGAAGTGATGTTATTGAAAAAGCGTCAGGCCCCTGAGATCAGGGTCTGTTACTTAACACACATCGCCAAAACACTAAAATGCAAAAGCTTTTCAGACATGTGCGCATATCGGTGACTAATACAGAATCCTAGGGATTGAATAGCGAGCTTAAAAGCAGTGTTTCACTACTGGAAAAACTCATTAACAAATTCAAAAGTCTGTTCAATCTTTGGCAGTTTTCCCATCTTTGCAAGACAATGTCAATAGTAATAATGGAGCTCTCACAGCTTGTTTAGGTTAGAGTGAAAATAGGTAAATGGTCAGTTTAAAAGATTTAAAACGGCCAAGTAAAAGGATTTTCAGCAGTGAAGCTCAAATAATGAAAGCAAATATTAAAAAGAAAAAAAGAGGAGGTTGTTACATCAATCAAGAGTGCCGTGTTGCTATGTTTTGGTAGCAATGAGGATAAAACTTTCCAGCCGAGAATCAAACAATAAAGCCACTGAAGTCATATTACTCTGACACATTTGGTTTACACTGCGAGATCGCTGCAGTGTTGAGAGGAGTTTAACCACTGAAAGTTTAACCACTGCAAAAACATTTTCCACAAGTGTTTAGGTGCACTTCAACCAGGGGAGCTGGCTTTCCTTTTTGTCACTTGTTGTCAGTCCAACATTTGATGCTGTTCTAGTGCACTGATGCCTTTTTAGCACTTTTTTCTTCCTATAAGCAGTTAGGAGTTACTATGCAATTACAATTACAACAATTACTGTTATTCTGTGTTTTATCCAGGTCCTGGTTGCAAGGAGAGATGGCCAAACCTCCCTCTCCCTGGCCACCTCATCCAGCTCCTCAAGGGAAGCACCAAAGCATTCCTACATGTAAGCAAGTCGAGAGCAATAACCTATCCAGCATATATCCTGGGTCTGTCCCAAGGCCTCTTCCCAGCAGGACATGTTCAAAACACCTCATCTAGGAGTGTCCCTAGTCAGAATCACCTCATGTAGCTTCTTTTGACGTGGAG
Organism: Diplotaxodon limnothrissa; assembly: GCF_057381915.1. NCBI lineage: Eukaryota > Metazoa > Chordata > Actinopteri > Cichliformes > Cichlidae > Diplotaxodon > Diplotaxodon limnothrissa. The sequence goes on along the minus strand of NC_140616.1, from coordinate 15,158,300 downwards.
GAGAAGCAGCTCTACTATGAGACCCTCCTCAGCCTTTTAAGGGGGAAGTTTGTTTCACCCACTTGTATCCACAATCCTATTATGTCTGTCACTACCCACAGCTCATATCAACAGGTGAGGATAGGGATGCACATCAAACAGTAAATCAACAACTTTGCTGCCATGCGCAGCTCTCTCATCACTGCTGGTGTCAGCAGTTCATAACGCTGGTTCATAACCAGTCCATTTCATGTTATGTAGCTAAAAGTAACAACTAACCAGTTCCCCCATTGTGAGTTATGTCTAGACATTCAGAATGATGATCTGCAGGTTTAGATCATGAAAGCTCATTTTAGGTCGTTCTTGTTTTCCTGGCTGTAGTGAGCTGTGTTGTTCGCTCTTGGTACACAATTCTCTTCGTTCCAGCGAAACGCAAAATGAGAACAAGTATAATTTAACAGTTGTATAAGAAATACTTGATGTTTACGTCATGTTCAGCTGTAAATCATCACCAGCTATCCCAACCAATCGACAATACAGTCTGTAATAAAGCAAGCCACATGTGTCAATTATAAAACAGAGTGACATTAAGATTTGATGCTGTCACAGCATGCTCATTAAGAAGACATGTGGTTATTCCTCCATGTAGATTCTTCTTCTTCTTCTTGATTTGAATTCTGAAGGATTTTACTGTACACCCGGGGACTCCTGTTTTCATCACGCCATAGATCTGCCTTAATTACAAAAAGCCACATAAATAAATGTATCACTCAAACAAATTACAAAGAGTAATAAATTAATGCATATGCAACGCATGAATTCATCATCTCAGTCTCATCTAAACCACTTGTCCAAAATATGTGCATTCACAAGAGGCATGTGCAAAGTGTTTGTGCCTGCACAGACAACACCCTCCTCTCTTTGGCTGTGGCAGCCACAGTAAATATAGTATCACTTTCCTCCTGGAAAACACAATTTAGCTGAACTGCTGTCAGTGAAAACAAACAATAAATGGGACAACAACTCTTTTCCTCTGGGTTTGAAAAAAACAACAACAAATGAGGTCATGCTGTTTTACCCTGCGGCTCTGGAAGACATGCAACTCGGAGTATTTAGTTGAACTTTTATACGCAGAGCGTGATACCAGATCCTGCCGTTCAGAGGTGGCTGATCCAGGCCAAAGGTTCAGAAACAGAAGCTGTTAATCACACTTCTCTGTTGGCAGCTCTTCATTTTCCTCCACTCATTAGCCCTCTCTGTCAGTTTCTGCCTTCTCCGAGGATAAACTTTATTACCTCTGTAGGGAAATTCTGTTGTTCAAATGCAATAAAAAAAAGGAACACAATGAATTATGGAGCAATCTAAACCCACCCTTCACTCCCACTCATACATGAATCACATGCTCACCCGCGTACACACATGACCTCACGCCACCACACGCACACACACACACACACACACACACACACACACACACACACATTAAGATTGGGCTTCAGTAAATCTCAAACCATCTGAAAACAAATGTAAAATACAATGCCAGCTCCCCTCTCACACTATCTCATTCCTCTATCCATCGGCCCTCTATTAAATCTCATGTCTCAAACTGTGGCCACAGAGCCAGTCTTCATTCCCAAGCCTTGAAATCCAGCTGTTTTGTGAAAGCGTTTTGGCGTATAAGAGATACAAACGAGGTGTACTTTTTTTGACGATGCCGTGACACACCGGTTACATCTATAACGAGACAGGTGTTTGCTGGATACTTTTTTGGTGCCTCTGCCTAACAAAGAGAAAAGAGAAGGAAGCACATAGCTGTCAGAAACCACCAACCTCTGGGTTGTACACTGTGTGATTTACGCCACCACCACCACCCCTAAAACCTCTATATGCAAACTTTGTCACTCTCTCAAAGAGCACCATTTGTTCTTGGCAAAAACCCCAAAGGACAATGTGTGCATATCTTTGTAATGCCAGCAGCTTCCGACAAAACCTCAGTATGGCTGCGAAAGAGCTGGACCTCACTGAGTCAGCAAATATTGAAAATTGCATTTGCACATTTTTGTGTCATTTCATGAAAGTCTACTGACCTAAAAGGACAGCTAAATTGCTCCCCTTCTACATCCAAAGCTGCGGACACACAAAAAATAAACAAACTGTGCATCAGAGTTAGCATCTGGTAAGGAGTGTGATACACAACATAATTATTGTGCTGAGTCACAGCTGGTTAAGGCTCTGCTTTGTCACCTCCTTCTTCTCATGATCATTCATACTGGTTTTTGAGCCAAACTGAGGATTAAGCTCTTTCCATTAGTACACAGCAAATCCAGCATGTCCAAATTAACACTGTCGGATTTGATTTCAACACTATTAAAGTGTCTATATGGGTCCACACCAGAGAGTGTTAATTTAACTCTTTTTGGAGAGTTGGTACGTTAACTCTGATTTAGTGTTAAACACCAAATCTGTCTGGAGTTGATAATTTAACACTTGGTGTTAAGAGTTTATATATTAACTCTCAAAGAGTATTTTAGTTTAACTACGTAAGAGTTATCTTCCAATTCATTCTAAAAAGTGGGAATTTTACTGTTCTGAACTTCTAGAAATTTCTTTTGGAAATAAACATTTACTAAAAAGATGCAATGGTTTTTGAAAAACATTTATTCTGAACTGTGCACCACAATTTCAAAACATTTTCTGAAAGATGAAACATGTTCTCACTTTCATTAGAATTTTGTTTATCAAAAGGTCTGACATGGTAAATGCAAATAACAGCATTCTCATCACTTATTTCTTCAATACAATATGCATGTCCTTCATTCATCCCTTTGTGGAACTTCAACGCACTTCTGCTCTCCCCCATATTCCATCTTCACAAGCATATCCTGTGCGGAGATTGAATAAAAATTAGTTGACACTAATTAATGGCACAAATAATCCAGTAAACAATTGCAGCACAGTAAAAAAAAAGGAATCCTTTTTGAGCCATTACTTGTGTAAAGTATTTTCCCAAAAGACAAGGACACAGGCAACAGGTAATACTGAACTAAATGTAAAACCTCAACCTTTTTAATTTTTACCTAAACCGTGTGCACAAAACTCTGGAGGGATCTAAATGCTACCGTAGAATCGAGTCAGGACGTCAGCTACTGCTGTTTGCTCGTTTTTGTTTTTTTTTTATGGGCGATCGTTTTCAGGCTTCAAGTAGCACCATTATACCAACATTTCACATTCTAGACATTGTTTTAGGTGTATTTGACCAAAAGTTTGACTGAAAATTCACATGCAAGCTGTTTTTCAAGGCTGTGGTATTTGCCCGCAAACAATACCTTTCAGCTAGCTAAAACAGAATATTATGCTATCACCGAGCAACATGGCTAATGCCTTTCACACAGCTTTGTCTCAACTCCAAAGAGCCACAGAAGTAAAAGCTAATAACAATTGAAACAATCTTTGAAAAAATGACTTACCAAGCATGGCAAACAACTCAAATATGTAGAGCAAAATGTTCTGAAACGGCTTCACTTCAGCTTCGATTGGAGCCGTGCTGGGGGCGGAGTCTGTGAATTTACTCTGTTGGTGTCATAGCCCCTGTAGGAGTTCAGAGTTAAGAGGTCAAGAGTTAATGTTTCCATTTTAACACCTCCAGATTTGACAGAGAAACACTCATTTTTAACACTCGATTTTAACTACTATCATTTTACGCCTCAGAGTTACATTAAAAGAATGTGACTCTGCTTAGAGTAAAATTAACTCTACTTTTGCAAGGAGACTATTAACACCAAAAAATTTAACACTTTTGAATTTGCTGTGTATATTTCTGTTTCTGTTTTCAGTAAACGACCTATATGAGACACACATTTGAGACTTGATAAAGAAATTGTAACTTTATTTACAACTTTGTAAACCTGGTTGAGTGCTGCTGCACTGAGACAATGAACAATCCATTGGTGATTCATTCATATTTTCCTTTTGACATTCTAAAAAATAAAGTGTGTTAACCCTGTTTTTGAGAGCTAGATGTGGGTTAACACCAGTGTTGGTTACTTTAAATTAGTAACTTAGTTACATTGCTAGTTACTTCTATCAAAAGTAACTCAGTTACTTCAAGTTACTTTCAAAGTAACTAGTTACTAGGGAAAGTAACTTTGGTTTTACTCAGAATTCTCTTATTAATGTGTTGCTTCCCTAACTGAATGTGCATATTTCCACGAGAGAAATCCCACGCCTGGACCGTCGTCGACTACAGATTCTAGCCTACGTCACAGCGTCACTTGCGCTTTTTATGACCAACAGGGAAACTGCAGTCGTGGTGCTTTTGATTGTACTCGGAACTCAAGGTCCGTGTTCCGATTTCGGAGGTAAGTCAAACGCAACGCATGAAGTAACAAATAACGAATCTAAATCCCAGTAACGATAAACGCATTCCTGATTTTGGCATAGTAACTAGTTACCGTGCTCATTACCACAATAATAACGTAGTTACTGTAACGCGTTACTTAATAACACGTTAGTCCCTACACTGGTTAACACACGTGTGGACTTATAGAGTGATGAAAAGTAAAAGTAATAAAGATTTTAGTTTTAAATGATTACTTTGTTTATTAAGGAAAAAAGCTATCCAAATCTACCTGTGTGGAAAATTTTCCCCCTAAACCTAATAACTGGTTGTGCCACCACTGGCAGCAAGAATTGCAATCAAGAATTTCCAATAGCTGACAATGGAATTGTCTCCCACTCATCTTTGCAGAATTGTTATAATTCAGCTACACTGAATCATCAGATCATTGTACTGTGCTTTTCAGCTTCAGGACACAAGCTGATGGCTGGAAATTCTCCTTCAGGATTTTCTGGTTCCATCAATTACAGCAGTCGTCCAGGTCCAGGAGGCTCAGCACAGTCCCAGACCATCACACTAGCGCCACCATGTTTTACTGTTGGTATGTTGTTCCTTTTATGAAATGTTGTATTAGTTTTACATCAGATGGAACAAAACCAAAACCTTCAGAAAAGTTTGGCTTTTGTCTCGTCAGGCCACGCAACACTTTCCCAAAAGTCTTGAAGATCATCAAGATGTGAGACAAGAGTTTGGGACCTTGTTGGTCAATATTGGTTTTCTCTTTGGAATCCTACCATGGATTCCTTTTTAATAAATGAAATCATCATTTAAAAACTGTTTTTTGCATTTACTCTGGTTCTCTTTGTCTAATATTAACATTTCTTTGATGATCTGAAACATGTAAGAACATGTAAGAGTGACAAATATGCTAAATAATGAGCAATCATGACAAACACTTGTTCGCAGCACTGTACATAAGCCTGTGTCCAAAACACAAAGAAAAATGCCACCACTTCCAAGACAGACAAAGTTTCTGTAACAGCGTGAAGGGTTTTACGGGAGGTTATGTACCTCAGGTTTTTACCAGCACACAGATTTCTTGATTTTTAAAACCAGATACTTTCTATCAGTGACCAGACTCCAGGGTTTACTGTGGTTTTTTAGTTTTATCAAATCACAGGGCATGTAAGATCATTAAAACCATACTGAACAACTTGGCACCTCATTTCTATCTAATGGCAACATTTACTCACAAAAATCATCAGTAAGTATGTAAAGTTGTCTTGGTAAATAAATCTTTAGACTTTAGGTATATCAAAGACAGACACAGCTCATGGCTTTGTGTTTACATTTAAGCTTTGAGTGTGGCGTGTTGGCATCTTTTTCTCCTTCTTTCCTTTTTTGAAAACAGACATGCCAGGCAAGAGGTGGATTTAACTGAGGGAATGAGGACACTACACACTCAAAGTGATGACTTAAGTCAAGCTGCAAACTATATCTTACTTTATCTTCCACTCTAAATGCTACCATAATTTACAAAATGTTTACGGCCGCCTTCTCTAAATTAGCCTGTGGGTGTGTCTTGTCGTCCCCGCTCTTCTTTAGGCAACGCCCCTGCCAGCTGTCTCCACTCAGCAGTTTGAGCTAAGAGCTCTTAACATCGGGGAGGCGAGGACTTTGCCCTACAGTGTGTTAGCTGTGCGTTTATGATGGTTCACTCATGCTCACTGAAAAGGTACATATTTTTCAGCCTTTTCTCTAGTTTCCTGACAGTCTTTTCTCTCTCTCACCTGATGATCATGTCTTCTCTGTTTTTTGATTTTTTTTAGTTTATTTAAGAATATAATCCTTAATTTTATTGCTTCCATCATGTTGGCTTTTAGTGTTACTTTCCCTCATCCCCCTTGTGTTTTGGGGAACATAACACAAAAGAGACATCATGTTGTTTTGGATCAAACTTTTAACAGGTGACTGTGACAGACCAACTGTTAATTTGCTCATTTTAATTAACTTTAATGTTTCAGATAAACTTAGAATATGATCTTTAAAAAACTGCCAGTTTCAGTGTAAAAACATTAAAGCTCATCCAGTAATTTTTAAGAAGCTAACTGCACTCGTGTGCTGGGTGGCAAAGAGAGACTAACATGACTTTTCAGCGTTATCCTGACACTGTCGACTGCTCTCATTTTTAAGCGATCTACCTGTCTATCTCTGTCCTAAACTATTCCACCTACTTCTGTCACTCCAGTTGCATATTTTACTTTTTTACTTCTTCGTTCACCCTCTCGTAGTCTTTCCCTCATAGCCTACACATATTTCTGCTTCTCTCTCTAGCTTCTAGCAATGGCAGCTTGTCTGTTCAAACTCAGCTCCCATCAGTACCACGTGGAAACAAACACACACATATATACATCATTGGAGGAGAAACAAATTATTTCAGGACAGCAGAACTGTTTTGTTTGGTTCACCCTTGTTTGTTTGTTTTTTCTCGCTCTCCCTCCCTTTCCTCCCTTTCTCTCTCTCTCTCTCTCTCTCTCCCTCTCTGTCTCTTTCACCCTCTCTCCCACTCCAACAGATGGGGTATTTTAATGAAATCAGCCTTGCCTGTTCCCATCTGTGTGAGAAATGAATTTCACCATTTTTTAAATGAGGGAATTTACAATGAGACAGGCTGGAACGAAGGGGAACCCAGCGCAAAGGTTTTTTTTACTTCCCCCCGACACCCCCATCTCTTGAACCTATTAGACTTTCACTGCATTTGTCTCTGCGAGCCTGTCAGTCCTTTTCTTTCTGTTTAATATGTTTCATGTTTTTATAACTGCGCGGTGCTAAAACGGCGCAGTGATAGCGACGCTGCGTTTGCAGTAAAACACGTTTCTCGTAGTTTAAAAAGCATAACTGTGGCTTTCACTTTTAATTGTGACAACGTTTTCACCCTCTCTCATGCTTGCTATAAACAAATAAACTCAATGCGAAGGCAATGGATAGTTTCTGCTGAATCACATGCTAGTACTTCTCATTTATTTCTCCTAATTAAAATGTTAATTTTCTCTTTTGCTTGCCAGCAGATAATTAGGGAAGTCGTTTTCCCTTCCGTTCTCAAAAACTTTCCACCTGTGCACGAAATCTTAAAAAGTTTGGCTTATTCTAACCATGCAGCATCTTTCCCCTGCTTTGTCAGTTAATGCAACCAGTAGAGCAAATTTTACCTGTAAGTGGACCTCAGGGCACACGGTGGTTTAATTAGTGCAACAGAAGGCGAAAGAAACAATCAGAACTGTTGATGATAGCCTCATTAGTAGAAACACTCCAGCTTAGCAGCTTGGTTTATATAAAACCCTGACTGTTCTGTTTATTTGTGTACATTACGAGCTTATTATAATACACGCTGTCCAAACAAAGGCAGACCTTTGGCTGGATCAGCAGATCTTTTTGGAACGTTCTTCTATTATCCACCATTTAGGGGTCACTGAGCAAGGCACAAGACATCAAACTTCTCCAGTGGGGCTGCACACCGGTCAAAAGTTCAGACTGCAGTTGTATTGGGCAGCTACCATGTGCCACGATGTGTAATCCCTTAAGGCTACCGGTTGCATCACTGACATATTGTAGCTGTGTCACGGCTAAGAAATGCTTTTTTGAAGGGAAGCTCCTGTTTACCTGTCTCCTTCACCTTGTTTTTTCTCTTACAGGAGAAAAAAAGTGTTACTACACTGTAAAATGCATTCACAAGTGAATTTCACACTTCAGAGAAGCAAGTGGATCGAGCTAAAATATATCAAACTTCATATAGCAGAGTGAAAAACAGTGCTGACTTGCAAAATTTCAAAAAATCCCATACTGTGTAAAAATCTTGAGCCACCCCTATTTTTTTCTATTATGCTAGGAGCATGAAAAATCAGTGCAGGCATTTATTTATGTGAAAACATAAGGGAAAGAAATTTAGTACAACTGTAATGAGCTTGAATTAAAATCAATTTGTTGTGACAACATTTATTCCTCAGTTCAGACTGAACTCTCTTAGGCATGCTGTCTTGCTGTCTTGTAATTTCTACAAGTAGTCTTCAGGAAAAGTTTCCAGGCTTCTTGAAGGACATACTAAAACTCTCCTTTCTCGACAGTGTTCAAATAATGTTGAAGTGCAGACTCAGAGGAGGTCAAAACATCACCGATAAAATAAGTGCTCTTGTGTAATTTTGCATACCTCAGTGATTTCTTGTTAAATACCTCCTTAAGAATGGCTATTTGGTAGACACCCTTCCACCGTGACCATTCTGATGAGGCTTTAGTGAACAGTAGATAGATCAGCTGAGGAGCCAGATGTGTCACCCCCCCCCCACACACACACACACACACACACACAAAGTAATGAAATTAGATTTGCGTATATATCACACGGGTTCACGTTATAGCTAATGTTGAATTGATTAACAAAAAAAAGAAAGAAAATTCTTCTTCTCAAAATGGCTGAAAAGAAAAAACAGCCAATGTCTAAAGAAAAGACAAGAAAAAACACAAACAAAACACAACAAAAACAAAAAAGCGGTGAACTATTTCTCAAGAGCACTTTAAAAAATTACAAGTCTGGCTCTTTGAAAACAAAATATAAAAAATACAACAAAATCATCTGTATTGCTTTTGGTACAAATAGTAAGACAGCGGGGGGCGGGGGGGGCGGGTGTTAATTGCAGTGGTGTTTTAAGTGTTCCTGGTTTGAGAAGCAGAAAACAACAGTACACATGCCCGTTTCCCAACTATTTGCCACATACTGCTGTCTTTATTTGACAGAAGCTGATATAAGTTCAAAATTGAAGAGCATTATCTTTGTCTTCTGCAGGTTGGAACAAGTAAACTGCTGCCTCTTCATTGTTGTATTATATGGAACATCTATCTAACAACTATCCTGGACTTTCATTAGCTCAAAGACAATTGTTCTACTATGTTTGACCCCAGAGGTGCCTGAACTCCAGTATGAGACACTGGATATTTTGGATATCAAAACTACTGTATGTGTAACTGCATAGTAATTCTGAATATTCGTGTTGTGCATCAGTTGAAAGCAGTTTTTCCATATAAAAACAGCTACATGATAAAGCAGACTGAACTAAACAAAGACAAAAAAAAACCAACCAAAAAAAGTATTCTCCTAAAATTTCTGTTTGTATTTTAATATACAGGCTCATTAAATTTTTGCTTTAAAAAAAGTATCACAATGTGTTGCTTTTGTTGTGCTTCTGACATTTAAAAACAGGTTTCTTAACACTGTGTGAGCTCTGAGTGGTAGGACTCACCACTGCACCCTTTCCAAACTTTCCAAACTGTAGTTTCACAAGCAAGGCTATCAATCAGAAAAGGTTGCAGACTGAAATGTTGACATTTTGGCGACGTCAGGTTTTCATCTGTCAGCAGCACGCGGTGTGTGTTATCTTTTCGTAAGAGAGTGTTTGCATGCCTGTTTGCTTGTACACATGCATCTGTGCCTGTGGAAATCCATGCATGCGTTTGCAAGGGCCTGCGCTTGCCGCCACATATGTGAATGGCAGCGTGTGTTTTCTTAGGTGTATTTTCAGGAAGGGAGCTGTCAGACATGATGACTAACGTCGCCCTTATTATACGCACGCGCGCAAACACACCCACACACACAGGCATGTAAGTTGGCAGGTTAAAGCAGTTAGCTACTCAGAAAACAGAGAAGTCATTCAGACAAACTGCACCTGCTTTTGAAATAGCTTAACAAGCAATTACACATGGGGAGTGAGACACAACACGTGCGTGCCCTCACACACACACACACACACACACACACACACACACACACACACACACACACACACACACACACACACACACACACAGATAGCTAAATTCAATTCCAGGCAGACTAGTGGGAAGTAGCCTGAATAATTACTGATATTACCAGCAAAGTGAAATAAAGAAACCGAGAGGCTGAGAGACAAGCGACTGAAAGAAACTGATCCTAAACACCTAAATTCTACTTTATGTGCCACAGCACCTGTGTATGTGTGTGTTTGTGGGTCTGTGCAAGAGGCAGGTGATGTGTCAGTAATACACTTGTTGAGGCAGCAATTAAAATATGCAAATCCAGGAATGCCAGGGCAGAATCTGATAGGCTATGCTTAACTGCACTCCGTGTTGATTAAACATGAATATACATGAGCCAAAGGCAACAATAGATAGATAGATAGATAGATAGATAGATAGATAGATAGATAGATAGATAGATAGATAGATAGATAGATAGATAGATAGATAGATAGATAGATAGATAGATGTGTGAGTGTGTCTCTTTGTGTTTTGTGAAAGTAAACAAATATGTAAGTGTGCATCCTTCCTATACCCTCATCATCCAGGCTAGGTGCCCGGAAAAAATGCAAATAGTTTTTATTCCGAAAATATGTTAATGAAGTTTGAGAACAGAATTAATTAGACCTCCAACGTTCTACAAAATCTACCAGCCGTCAAACTGTGTGAAGTGTGATTATGAGACCATTTGCATATTTGTCCCATTAAGGGACATTAGCAATCCCCTCGGTTGTATTAGACCTAAGAAACTGGTGTTTACTTGTTACATTAATGAGGGATGTGAAAGTTCAACAAGTCAAAATCAAGTCAGAAACATCAGCTGGGAAAGTCTGGGCAGGAGCATGAATAAATTACTCACTGGTGTTTAAGCAAAGAAAGTGTTGTGGGACAAAGAGTCGGCCGACATAAGATGATATTTTGTAGGAACAGCACTGCGACAAAGTTACTATAGCAACTAGATTGTAAGACCTGCTGAGATTTGTCTGCATTTGAAAGCAGCAAAGGAACAATACCACACGGGGAATAGTTATTTGGGATATTTTACATCAGAGTAATTAAAAACTTCACTAATCATGTTTGTAAATGATGAACGCCTCGTAACTGTGTATTATGTGAGAGGTCATTTGTAGTAATAAGCCCACAGAGAGTGAACATCCCTCAGTACTCCTCGGTTCTGCAGATCATTTTAGCAATTTATATCCCACTGTTTTGGTTTAATCTAGATAACGTTTAGCCTTTGCTTCACTCACATCAGTGTCGTTGTTGTTATAAAACATCAGAAAAACCCGACTGTAAGCTTTTAGTCCTTTTCCACCGACTTTGTGGCAGTGCAAGAAACTAATCTAGAGCTGCTTCCATAGATTTTCACCTTTAAAAGACTGGTGCCAGTGCAAAAAGCTGGAACCAATGATGTCAGCGGCTATGGGAAGGGCCACCACAAGATATTCATAAATGATTTGCAGTCACAAACTATTTCTCCCAATGGGGGCGGTTTCTGGAAAAGCGCCAAGGCAAAGGCGGCCCACGCAAGCACCTGCAGCTCGGTGGAAAAGAGGTATACATGGAGCGTTTTTCAGCTGCAGAGCCAAAAATATCTCTAGGTGGTAAAGATCAAAGCAAATCTAAACTGACAATGACAGCAACAAGTTATGTCATCTCACCACAAGCATGATGACAAATAAAAGGTGACGTTGCTCCCTTTTTTCTTGATAAGGAGAAAGACATGATTAGCATAATCAGGCCAAAACACGTGACACTTGTATGTTCTCTGTAAAAGTCTTTATTCTAACTGCACTTTATGTGGAGTTGTTTATTTATTCTGTGCTAAAACTGATAAAAGAATGCTTTTTCAGGGTGAGGATATAACCTAGGTAAGATGATTTGGGACAAAAGAAAAGGTTTAACATCTTATTTAAACTTTGTTGGGTTTTTTTGTTCTTGTTTTTTGAATATAAACATTGCATCACTTGCCACAGGACTTTTTGTTTTGATGTGTTACCCTTTCCAGTAGCCCTGCATTATTGATGGAGTTATTTTTGCAGCCTCTACAATACATATTAATTATGCTGCCGTTTTACTTGAGGTGCTCTCTCCTGAAAACCACATGGGTCTTCAGCTCTTAAGTCGCTTGTCTTCATTTTCTGCCTGCTGCTCATCACTGGGCAGGTAGAATGAGTTTATCAAAGAAGTCCTTGCCTGTGTTGACTGATGAGACTGTCTGAGACGGAAACGTATAGCGGATGCATCGACCAAAGAACCAAAACAATAAGCTTTAAGAAGCTTAAAGAGCTCCAGATCAACTGAATTTGTGCGTCACTCAATTCAACGCTGAAGTCAAATATCTGCTCGTTTAATTCTCTACAATGCGCCTCGAAGGTTTAATGAATCCTCTCTGGTGAAGGAGCTGCTACAGAGCAGAAATCTCTCAAGAAGACGCTGGACTTTTAGCAAACAGCTGCTGGGTAAATAAAGGAATCCCAAATACTGATTAGGATTGAGATTTCCTTCTTAACGTGGTTGCGGTTGGCTTATCTTGTGTCTCTGTGTCATTACGTTCGCCATCTATAGTCTCCGTGTGTCATTTAGCAAGTTTCAGGTCAGTGGGCTCCAAGCTGGCTTTCAGCAGTACGCACGCATTCAAATTACAGGCAGGAATATGCAGACGTGAATGACAACCAGCGACAAGCCCTGTGTTCATAGAGAGAACAAACAGCGTGCACTAATATCTGCATGTTTGTGTGTTAGTGTGTGTTTAAAGGTGTGATAATAAGCTCCATTAATTATGTTTTTTTTCCTGTAATCTGTTTCTGCTGTGAATTAACTTGTGTGTTTGTATGTGTGTGTGATTGTGCATAAGTTGTGCAGATTTATCACAGCAAAGCATAATGCTTGTGTGTGTTTGGGAGGATAAAATGAATCATTACTAAAGTCTGCCATTACAGCTACTTTAGGGCCTGAACTTTTAAAGCTGAATTAGACCAAATGGATTCAAGCATCTCTTCAGGGGGCTAATCTACGAGCTTCTGTTTTCGCTGCAGCTCATTTGAATTGGCATTTTCCACCTTAGTTAAATAAACACAGTAAGTTGTATCTTTCACTTTTGCCAAAGCTGTTGCTGCCCGCTATGGCAGAGATGTAATAAAACGGAGTTGTTTGTAGGATTAGACAGTGTCACCGCACTTGAAAATGGAGGCCTCTGGTTTCACAGCATAGCTCAATTAATCCTCTTAGCTTAGTTTGTTACTGCCAGGCTTTGTGTGCTGTTTTACACTGCTGACAAAGTAAGACTTTGAATTGTATATTACCATCTGTTAGTGCTGACTGGTGAACAAATTTAGGCTGATAAATCAGGCTTTTGATTTTCAGGAAATGACTTTATCTGATATTACAGTCATTTCTGTGTCTGCTGCTAGAAACGTGCCCTGGCACTTTAATTTTTGTTTATGCAAAAGTACACTCTGTCTCTTAAATGATCAGACCGTGGTTATACAACCACGATCCTTTCTGCATGGCACAGGTCATACACAAACAAAACTGCAAGAAACACGAAGGAAGGCAGATATTTGGAAATAAAATACAAGGAAGTAAATTTTGGAAACATAACACAGAGAAATGTCTTAGAGTAAAAAGACAATGGGAAGGTGAACCATGAGTGGTTTACATGTACCGGGACTGAGATTGATTAGTTAACCGAACTGGGAAAAAGAACAAAGTGAAGTCAAACTGACAGGAATGCATGAAAATAGAAACATTATTAGAGGAAGACATGGCACTGACGGAATAACCAATATACTTCAATCAGGGAATTTTGAAGTGGTAAACATAGTGATTGTCCCATCCAGGCCCCACCAAACAGCCAATCAACAGCTAAGACATAAAACATACTAGCCAATCATGTTGCTATTGTAATGCTCGCACAGAGTTGAGATTCATGACCTTTTAGCTGCGTGGTGGCATAAATGTCTAATCATTGTTGTAATAAAGATGTACACACATCTTTATACTCATCTCATATTCATCTATGCACGGCATAAAAATGACCACACAGAGTAATTCCAACATGGCTGCTTAGTTGTGAGATTTGCCTGTAGATGCAAGAAATGAAAGAACAAAATCCAGGTAAAAGCTTGCCTCTGACACATGCACTTCATACGATAATAATTAAGAAGACTAAAGCACTCTAAGTAATAAAAATGTGATTAAAAGAAAACATAGTCTAAAGAGCTTGGGAAGAAAGCTCCAGCAAGATTACCTGAGTGACCGAGAGCATTAACAGACATTAAAACTAAATATTTTCAATCATTAAAAACTGCAACAAGATAATTCACTCTGGAAACTAACTGAATTAAAACAAACAGTCAAAATCAAATAAAAATAACTAATTAGAAAATACAAAACTATAATAAGTCTTTTAATATAAATTTGATTTGGAGTTTTGTGTTATTTGTGGCGTGCCTTACACTGGATGGCACAGAGTACCAGGGTTTTCATTGCCTATGAAATCTCAGTTTTCTGTGAAATTGATGCAGCTTATGGCTTCATCTTCCAGGCTGAAGTCAACTGGTTGAGCTAAACTCTGAAAGGAAAAGAGGAAGAAGTGATGCACATAATTTACACTATCATTCTGTTCAAAGTCCAAGTGGGACAAATGGGAGACTTATGCACTTCCCAAACCAAAATGTCAGATAATAAACTCCAAAGCGTTCTCAGATAAAGTGGCATCTGAGAGGCATTTTCTGTACATGCACAAAAAGGAGGACAAAGCAAAAATTCTTCACATGAATTTTTCTTTCCACTGACATCGATGCTGTATGTGTCAGGTTGCATTTTCTTTACCAAATGGACAATGCAATAATTAAACCGCAAAGTGACACTGAAATGTGAGCCTCGGCAAAGGACGGCAACTTTTCAGGACTTTCCTCGCCGCTCCTCCTGTGCACTGAAGGTCAAAGTCTATTTTGGCTCCACCTATCTCTGTGAGCTGGCCTTTTCACAAAAGAAGATAATCAAAACAAAAGCACAGAAGCCGGCTGACTGACAGGCACCTTACTGACTGTGGGCCTCTAACTAAGAGTTCAGGTGCAGAGGACTTAATGATCGTGTGCAGTCATAGGTGTCGCACGGACGGAGGTTTTTGAACACTTTTTATAGAAAAAATGTGACCAGTTCCTGATTATTTCCCTTTTGTTGTCATTGCTGAATGTTTCCAATGCTACATAATAATTGTAGCATGCATTGGACTCATTTATATTTCTTGAAATATTTCTTTTTGTTGCCTTTGTGAGTGAGATCGATGGTGAGGGTCTTTCAGCATGCTTTGACAACACAAACAGTCGTCATAACTGTGTTGAATTTGGTTGGTCAAAGTAAAAATAAAAGCAGCTGCATCATGCAGTATTTGAAAATCTGAATGATTGATTATTTCTAACATTTCTAATCAGGCCAATATTTGAACAAACCATGGAAAAGTTTGGTAACCAGGGTTAAAAATATACTAGTATTTTTTTTATATAAATTTTCTACTCTTACTGAGCACTCACACTGCTTTTCACCCAATGAGTCATGTTCACCCATTCACACCCATTCATACAGCGCTCTATTCTGCGCTTTTAAGTGCTTTTTACCTCTCACATGCAGCCTCAAACCCTGCTTTGGGGCAATATGGTAAATGGCCTGTATTTATATAGCGCTTTACTAGTCCCTAAGGACCCCAAAGCACTTTACATATCCAGTCATCCACCCATTCACACACACATTCACACACTGGTGATGGCAAGCTACATTGTAGCCACAGCCACCCTGGGGCGCACTGACAGAGGCGAGGCTGCCGGACACTGGCGCCACCGGGCCCTCTGACCACCACCAGTAGGTAACGGGTGAAGTGTCTTGCCCAAGGACACAACGACCGAGACTGTCCAAGCCGGGGCTCGAACCGGCAACCTTCCGATTACAAGGCGAACTCCCAACTCTTGAGCCAATATGGAGTTCAGTGTCTTGCCTAAGAACACTTATACATGTAGAGAAGCTGTGGATCAAACCACTGGCCTTCTAGTTTGTAGACAATCCACTCCTGACCTAAGGTGCCCTGGCATATGCTATAAAGGACTTGTACAAGAGTATTAAGGACTAAAAGTACAGTGAGGATAGTTTCAGAAGTAGTGCCAAGAATAGTTTCACTGGGTAACTTCATAAAACAAAAAGTTCAGCAAAACTGAAAAACAAACAAAATGAAAATCATTTTTTGTGGATGGCTCTGTAGTGCAGTGGATAGCGCTCTGGATTCCAACCCACTGGTGGGCATGTTCTTCCTGCGGTTGTGTGGGTTGTCTTTGAGTACTCTGGCTCCCTTGGAGAGTTTGAATTACAGTTTTTCTCAAATGCTAAAACACATTTCACAAACGTTACCACCAGGTCCCCCAATGTCCAAACACAACACCCTTCTCTAAAGCTACATAAACACAACCACACCTTCCCACTGCAAAACTCAAACTCCCACACCAAGAGAGCAGCTCGAAGCTGTCAAAACTGTAAACACTATACACAGCATTACACACTACAGCAAAACAATTGAAAACACAATGCTCAATTTGTGAGAAGGTTCTTTGTTTCATAACTGCCAATGCATATTTTAGAAGCTATACAGTAACGGATCGTCGTAGATCTCTGCAGAGGATTAGGCATTTAGATTTGTGAGTTTCATATGAGTAGTATAAATCTATAGAAAATCCTGCATGTACGTACACTACTGTAACACAACTCAATGCAAAAACAGAATCTAATGCACACAACAGTAATCTTGAAAACATGAACAGGGTGTGAAGTTTTTTTTATTTACGTTATTCACACCACACACACACCACAATCACTGTGCGGCATCATGTCGCTGAGCTGTTGCTCGCATCTCGTCCGTAATGATGGTGCGAGGTTGTCTTGCTCTCCCTCCTGGACCTTCTCCTCTCCCATGTTGGCCTTCTCCTCTTCCTCGTTGGTCGCTCCTCTTCCTCCTCTCATTTGAACTCCTCTTCCTCATTGGCCTGCTCCTCTTCTTCCAGGGCCAGCTCTTCTCCCTCCTCTGCATCAAATTCCTCTTCCCCTGACTCTGCCTTCATCCATTGTGTTTGTTTGGAACCTTCAGCATACTGTGCACTCTGAACTTGCTTTTACATGTGGGTACAGCATTAGCAACAAGTGTCTTCAATTTTGAGTCATTGTGTGTAGTGAATGACGCCAGGTGTGTTCCCTGTGTTCAAAGATTGGTGACTGTGGCAAGCATTTTGCATCACATGGGCTTTCATTTGAGGATATGAGCAGAGTTGTTTTGCAACATGTGTTTTAGCAAGGAAAAATGTGTTTAGATTTATGAGTACAGAGGGTTGTGTTTTGTGAATTGTGTCTTCATGTGACATGTGTTTATGGTACTGGAATATGGTGGCTACATTTAGTAAATGTGTTTAGACTACTGGTCATTTGGGTTACAGGATTGGCTTTTGTGTTTTAACATTTGAGAAAAACTGTAATGTAAGCATGGATGGTTGGCTTTCTCTATGTGTTAGCCCTGTGATAGCGTGGTGACCTATCCATGGTGTACCCTGCCTTATGCACTGTGACAGCTGGCATAGTGGATGAGCAGTTGAAAATATTTGATCATCCATTGCACCGTCAGTCACTCTTGTTCT
Source organism: Diplotaxodon limnothrissa (assembly GCF_057381915.1). Classification (NCBI taxonomy): domain Eukaryota; kingdom Metazoa; phylum Chordata; class Actinopteri; order Cichliformes; family Cichlidae; genus Diplotaxodon; species Diplotaxodon limnothrissa. Next base: position 15,140,486 of record NC_140616.1, on the reverse strand, counting down.
GAGTGCCATGGCATGCTTGCTAAATTACTTTGATTTAGATCCATGTCAGTTGTTTCTATCTCATCATGGAAGCTCAGTCTGACTCAGTGATGGTTAGATTGGGTCTTTGGGGGAGGATAGCGCAGAGTGAATTCTTTCGGTTTATTGATGTAGACGGTAAACCGAAACTCCAAAAATAAATGTTTTGTTCCGATAAACAGTTTCAACAGGCTGCAGTATAAAGGTGCTATGGATGCTGTGTAGACCTCCACTGAACCCGTCATCTTCAACACATCCACTAAAGTAATCACGCAAATGAACCACAGCAGTATATCACTCCTCACACATACATATAAAACGTAAACGATTCCCTCAAGAAAACTGTGTCATTACAGAAGCAGGCTTTGTCTCAGGAGCTCTTACCAAAACAAGTGCAAGAAATATGCGTGTTTCCATCCCTGTCCCCGTAAAGCATGACTGCTGAATCTGTCTTTTAATGAATTTAATAGTTCCATCATTTCTCTATCAACCATCAACGCTGGTGTTCCACACACACACTCACACCCACAATCATGCACACACACACACACACGTGCTGATTCGACGTTGGTGTTCCTTGTTATTTACTGCAATTGGAGAAACATGCCAAGTGGAAAAGTGACTAAGCAGATGTGCATGTGCACCCTGGTGTTTATATGTGCATATACCTCGATCTCTGAGGAATTTGTTAAGTAATCTGAGTGTGGAATTGAATTATGTCGTCATAGAAACAAGGATTAGGTTATAGGATGTTTAAGAATGTTCAATTAGTGTTACTACCGCAACACATGTGAGCGGAAAACAAGGAAGGCAGGGAAGCATGCCGAGGGAGGAAGAAAGAAGTTTTTTCTGTTTTTTTCTTTTCTTTTCTTTCCTTTTTTTTGGTCTATGCTAAAGAATCTCCATACTGTAATAAGTGCTCATCTTGACCTTTAACCCACTTAGAGAAGTGAAAGGAGAATAACCTTTCAGAGATCAATGCGGGGAGAAAAAAAAACATATTTTCTGGATTCCAGCTGTAAACAAGATCAGTAGCTTGTTGGTGAGATGTCTGGCCCAACAAAAAAAATATGAAATCCAAAAACGCACACCGACATACAGAGGAAAAAAAGTCAAGAGACAGCAACAAGAAGAAAAAGAAAGAAAGGGGGAGAAGTGAAACAGTGATCAGACTTCAAAGCGTCCTTTTATCCTATCTGTTTAGAATTTTAAATCGGCAGTCCAGATTCACCAAAACAAAAGATGAAACGATAATCCGATAATCGTTACAATGTTTCACAGAGGGAAAATATTTCTCAATATATTTACGTGTTTATGTCATCGCTGGAGCGAAATGTGCTTAAAGCATGATAAAATGTTTAATTTCGATTTAACTGGATTCATGTTTGTTCCTTTTGTTTGTTACATTGGGCTTTTTCTGCTTACAGAGGGCATTTGCACATATATGTATGTATGTGTGTGTGTGTTTGTGTGTGTGTGTGTGTGTGTGTATAAAAGCAAGAGTAAATGGAATAAAGAGCTATTGTTTGCATGTGTGTTTGTGTACTTTCACTGTTATATACATACCATCTGATCTGACTTCAGGGTATACAAAACTGCATCTCTACTTAAGTCAGAAGACTCAATTAGCTCATACTAAAACAATTACAGTCAGCTACTGTCACTCACCATGTTGTTTATGTATGTGTTATTCTAGAGGTGCCGACACACTGAGTTGACTGCTGGCCTCTTTTTTATATTTTCATAAAGCAAAGGAGACTTTCATACACCGCGCTGCACTTTGGGAAGTCGTTACTGCAGAGGACAGGGGGACCATTTCGACGCCTGCATTCTCATCTCTTTAAAAAGGCACATTTATTGTTAAGTCAATCTGCTAGAAATCCAATGTGGTTTTTTTGTAACAGCTGTTATGCTTGACACTGGTAAGTGCTTTGGTGAAGATAGGCTGCTTTGTTCATATATCCTCATTTACATGGAAATGTCTGTCGAGCATTTAAAAACAAGGTCATGTAATCTTACTCAAACTGGGCAAGGTTATTTTTTTCCATTCTTGAGGTTAATCATATGTTAGTGTGGCAAGATGGAGGGACAGAGAATGAAAGAGAGAAAAGGGATTAAAGAAAAAGGAAAAAGAAGGAAAAAGAAAAACCAGGACCAACTGAGGAAGATAAATATAATTTAAAAAAATAAAATAAAGAAGGCAACTGGACATGTCTGAAAGGGCATTTTCTGATATGCCTCCACTTACATGCACTCCAGTATATTGCCTATCTGCAAGGATTACTCACAAGACCACTGTGAAAATTGCCCCTGTGACCACAGGATGTCTCAGCCTGAGCAGTACTGAAGGTGAGACCACTGGCGTTAACAGGCCCCTGGGCACAGCATGAGTATTACAAACCAAAAATGTGTGTGTCGGTTTAGCTCTTGAACCTCAGTGAATAAATCATAGTATTATGTTGTTGGTGTGCCCAGAGCCGTTGTTCCCAACAGTGGAGGTCAGGGCTTGCCAAAGAAATAATAAAGGAGAAAAAAGATTTTCTCTTGCACGCATTATACTGGCTTTTCTATTTTTCTAATTTTCTCCAGAAATGTTTGAAATCAATCTTAAAAAGAAAAAAAAATCTGTATTTTATGACTCATGTCCGCATATCAAGCCTCAACTTTGTAAGGACTCCCAATTATCTTGACTCTAAGAAGTCAGCGTTGAACTGGTTTGACATTGAAGAGACGCATCAAACTCAAAATCAAGACCAAACATGACCATGCATGTTAATAGCGCAAGGCGGATTTCCTTAAACGGCGTAATCACACTCTATGCTACACATCTACTGTTGCATCCAGGCAAGATTAAGACAGTGTTTTTACCTACAGCCTGAAAAGAGAGTCTGCCATGTCCGTCTCACAAAAATTAGATAATGGAGGCACTCTTGAGCCTTGGGGCCTCAGACACAGATTAAGAGATGTCTCTGAACACGCCCTGGGTCATTTGCAGACGCGAGGTCATCACATCCTCACAAGAGGCTCCGCAGTGTGCTACGTGCATGACCTTTGAGGACAGGCAGCCCGCGGGGCCAAAGCATGTGTATATACTAGATTTTAAGGGGGGGTTTAAAATTTAAACACAAAAGCTACAATTTTTAAGTTAGATAACACACGTGTATCTTATTCTACTCCTAAACCTTTGATATATACAAATACAGCTTGAGAGAGAAAAAGGTTTAAGGGAAAAAACAGGCTGATCTTGACTGGATACCACTTAACCTAATATTATTGACGCTTATATTTGCCCATTTATATTCAGTCTTTATGGTAAGCTAAATCATTTGTCACTGCATGAGAATGAGATTAACCTTGATTAGACGCTGTCTCTCATTTATGTGGCCTACATTACTTTTCCTCCTACTGGAAGTGGAAAGAAACCTGCTTGTAGAGGTGGGCAGTTAGATGCAAATATTGATAGTACCGATACCAATGATGGTATTGGTACTGGATTGATACTAGTGTGATAAGATCGATACTTTGTTCAGTATTTTATTCATAGGCCATGACAAATTTAAAGGAAGAAGCGAAATCAAAGGCATTCCAGGTCTTAAAGTAACCGAGTTTTGTTCAGAATTTGCAAATTGATGATGATTTATCTCAAATCTTGACACACTGCTTTCCCCTACATAAGCTACCTTTATTGGTTAAAGTATCAGTGTATATCATTTGTAATGGCAATGCTGGCCCTTTATTTCCTTGGTAGAGTACGTTCCAACTGCCAAATGATTTAATTGCTTTAATAAAAAAAAACGTGTCTACGATTTTCAAAACAAAAACAAAAAAAGGATAAATGCCCTATTATGACAAACATATGTTAATGATATTGCAGAAAAAGACTTTGGAAATTTTACTGTTGCAAAATTCTGTCGGATTGCTCCGTCAGTCCACAGAGTCCACAGAGAGCCGTCCTTAAAGAGCCGGCTCTTTAAGGACAGATAAATAAACAGCTTCCTATTCGGAAAGATGAGATTCACTTGATTGAGTTTGGAGAGCTGATCTTAAACTCTTATCATCTCCATCAGCGACCCGTCAACAGTGCACAGTATTTTTTAAAAGAAACACTCCCCGAGACGACACAAATCACTTTTCCAATGGCGAGCACGTTGGTATGAAAAGATGACTTTACTGCAGAGGCTCACTCAGCCCTCAATACGTCTCTTGCCAATGTACAAATATTCACATAACCCTATACACAAACTTTACGTTTGCTTTCAGTTAGCAAGAGACAGAGACCATCTTTGTCACACCCCCACCACCCCCACCCCCACCCCTCACCCTTCTCTCTCTGTATATTTCTGTTTATATTCATCCCACGCTTTGAAGTGGTCATACTATTGCGTGTTAGTTTGATGCTCTAATGAATAGACTGTTTTCATGTGACGCACTGGAAAATGGAAACTATGAAACTCTCTCTCTTTCTTCATCGTTCTCAGTAGTTCTGTCAGTTGCGATTCTCCTCATCTGCCCCGTCACCTTCTATCACTTTGGCACTTACATATGTCTGTGTCCTGATTGTTCTGGGTACTTGTGTTGATCCAAATATAATCTCCCGCTCCTTCTGTTTTCCGTCAGCTATTTTTTTTCTCTTTCTTAGTTGCCCGGTCTTCCTCTTGCTCTGTGCATCATTATTATCACTTTGCTTAACGTCTTATATTTATTCATATCTGCTCGTTTTACTTTCTGTTCTCTGTTAACCCAGAATGATAATTTGAGTTGCCACAAAGTTCTCTCTGTTGTGGATTTCTGTGCAGGGTTTTTTTTTCCCTTCCTTTTTTTTGACTGCAAGATTATTTATGGGAAAATATGCTGGACGTCATGTCGTGCCTGTGATCATATTTGCGTGAGCTGGTCCTCATCAGTGGCATAAATCTGTGATCAAAGAGAAAGCAGAACTGAGATACGAAGCAGGGAAATACAGTTTGTACAGAATAAACACACTAACTGTTCAACTGCATGAAAATTACATACACATCAGTTATGGATGAAGGACATTTACTTTAAAAGAAGTTTAATCTTTCATTCGTCCCGTCCACGTGTTGTATATTGCTTGTATAACTGTCTTGACTTGTTTTTCTCATTTTTTCCCCTCGGTTTTCATTGAATCTGTTTAAATGTGGCTCTTCTTATATGACAAATTTGCATTTCAGTTTTTACCGTCTGTTTCATGTCTCACTCAGCCCAAAACTAAATCCTTTCACTATTGTGCAGGCAGTTTCAAAAACGTGAGACGGCCACTTTTAAAAGATTTCTTGCAGGGTTTCTTGACTGTTGAATTACAGTAAATGCAATGACCACAATTGGGGTGTACTCTAAACATGTTGTTTCTCATTAAGTTTAACCAAGAAGTGGTGGCCTGAACTATAAATACAGTTTAATACATCACTTTAAAATACATAGGCGTATTTATTTATCTTGGTGCATTTGCAAAGAGAAAGGGACAGGCGCTGTGGCCAGGACTGGTAATGGTCCACTGCAGCGACACTTATAAAAAACCAGCCAATTCCCAAAGTTTCCATAGTTGTCATATATCCAGGTCTGTGATTATGCATGTATGTGTAAAAGACAAGGAAGAAAGAGTGCCTGTGTATTCTGTGTGCGTGTGTGTGATTGCTTTCCCCCTGTGTTGTGTGATTAGATTCGTCTCCTTTACCTTCAGGGTTGTTGTTTTTGTCTGGCAGCCAGTATGGGTTCATACTCACACACACTCGCGCGCACACATGCACACACGGCGAGTGATATACACGGTCTCGCTTTCACACAAAATCACACACACATTACAGGCCCTTGTGGCACAGCAGTGCATAGTCATGGATGGCCGCCAATAATTCATCTATACTACAATATTACTCATGTAGAACGCACACACACACACACATACTGTACACACATGGCAAAGCCATTAGCCGCTCTGAGCTACAGATACTCCAATCTACAACAGGCGCTTTTGTCGAGGATAATAAAAACTTTTTCAGTAATGAAATGTATTAACGTTTCTGACTGAGGCTTTTAAAATTGTGAAATACACAGACACAGCAGCAAGTAGGACTTTATATGCAGGAATCTAGAAAGGAAGACTAGCAGCCATTCAGTAAAAGCGTGATAAATAATCCCTCAAAAAATAAATAAATAAGTATATAAAAAAATCCACTTCTGTGTTCCTGCTCACCGAAATTGCATACCAAATGAGAATATAGTAATCAGTGGATCTCAGCAAGGGTATCAGCTGGAGCATTTTTGATAATTATCATAAACAAAACAGAAAAGAAACAATATGATGTCCTGTTTAATAGATAGACATGCTCTCACAGTGATTGTGATCACTGTGAGAGCATCCCAGTGATCACATTCATAGGACCACCTGGAGACCAGGAGTCTCAAAGGATTGCAATGTCCAGTGTAATATCAGAAAGAAACAGGGGCCAGTAAGGAGCGTATTCTTTTGAAAAGATGATTATCTAATGTGTTTTGTTAGTTATTTGCAGACAAGCCCCTGCTAAAGACTGAAGTGTGTTTGAAATGAACAGAAAATGACCCAGCATATCAGTCTGAAGACACAAGTTTCATCCATCTATTCATTTTCTTCAACTTAGCAAAGGGCAGCAGAGTTGTGCTGTGGTTAGCACTATCGCCTCACGACAAGATGGTCCTAGATTTGAATCCCTTCTGTGTGCATGTTCTCGCCCATGTCTGTGTGCGTTCTCTCTGGATCCTGTGGTTTCCCCAACAGTCCAAAGACATGCATGGGGTTAGATTAATTGGTTGTAGGTGTGAATGGCTGTCTGTCTGTGGGCCAGATATACTAATCTGTTGCACCAGTACAAACTGAATTTTGGCATGAAAGAGTTGATTTACAAAGAGTGCGCATTGACAATATTGCATGTTAGAGGTGGGAACATGCATTTCTGGGAGTTCCTTTGCCAAGGCCCAAAACATAGGCAGGAGAATATTTAAATCAAGTGCACAAACTGATCTACCCATGTTTCCGATATGCAGTTTACTGCTAATGTATCCCTAACAAAAGTATGTCTAATTATTTTGCATTTGATATTGAAACTAACTGACTGTTTACTTACCACACCTACTGTTTGAGTGCTATTTAAGGATTGTGCTCCGTTTAGCAAATATGTTTTACTGTCCAGGGTGCACCCTGCCTCCTGCCCCATGACAGCTGCTTTTTATACCTGCTCCAAATGGTTGTACTGAAGACAGAGAGACTTAAAAGCTGTTATAAAAAGAGACAGGATGTGGTAGCTATTCAAATGACTCAGTATTTTTCTACTAAGGAAAAAAATGAAAATTGTTGCCGGGGAATGAAACAGACTTGAAAAGACAAGTCCTGCACTCATCTCCAGTGAGTGACCGATCACTGCTTGAAGTAGGTGTGCTTGTTGGGTTGTCATTTTCAGAAACTCGCACAGAAGTCCCTGAACAGCAGTTGTAATGAAGCTTGCTGACACCTTTTGGCTGTTATTAAAACAACAATGGTATTGAACCAAAATTCCTCCTCCTCATTGATTTCCATGCAACATTGCCAAAGCAGAGTCCTGACAGGGCCTCCAAGCACAAACTCCCAGACCAAATGTCATCTTTTCACATCCGCATCAACACAGCCCCTCTGGCTTTTGACACAATGGGTTGTACACCATGACTGAAAAGAGCAAACAATGTTGTAGACCTTTAAAACATTAAGGTTGTAAAAGAAAAATAAGAATATAAGCTTTGGCTGTTTAAAACTCAAATTAAAATGTTGTAAGATTGATGTAATTGTTGTCATGGAGGGACACTCTATGGATTACAGAAGCAGCGTAATGGAAAATAAATTCTAAACTCTCCCTCTCAATTCTGTGACTGATGACGGCATTTAAGCAGGTAATCAGTAATCTGTAACAGATTATGCATCGAACTTTCCAAACTTTACTGCTGGTTCACTTGAAAAATTTGCAAAGTCCAAAACAGAGATAATTTATTTCAGCACTGTTTGTGTCTCACACCAGCGTCATTAATTCAGCCACTGAGACTCTTCAGCTGCAGCGTGGTCGCAGCTTGTTGATTTTTCAGGAGTACAGTTTGTTTCTAGCCTGTGTTGCCAGCACCACCGCTGCCCTCCCTTCCTCCCCCCACACACACATACCCTTGCGCGGATGCATAACAGGCACAAATGGACAGCAGTTCCTTTTTAATATCAGCTGTCCTTGTGTGTGTGTGTGGATTCTGTGGATGGTGACTACACCATTAAAGCAAAATTCCACCCTCAGGTTCTGTTTCACTGTTGTGTCATCAATCTGCAATGCTCACCGCATTCTAGCAGTTATTTTGTGATTAAGTGTTGCAATTTACTTGCTCGGCATACCTATTCCCTCTCAACCTGTCCTCAGCTGCAGTTAATGCTTCCCTGTATTTCCCAGTATGACTTTAAGCAATTCCCTCTGATCAGAAATCAACTTGTTGCTTTCACTTGGCTGTGTGTAGGTGGAGAGAGCAGGAGTCAAAGCAAGACAGCGAGATTTGTTCCTATCAAGAAAAAGTGAGTCACGCTCTTTAGTCAAAATGCAACGTGTCTCAAAGCTGCAATGCATTATGGACTGTCAACCGTGGGTGGAGAAATTCATACCCCGTTTCTGCTCTTTAATAGATTCCACCCTTTATTGTTAAAACTGTCTTAAAGGGTTTCTCTGTTCTGGCTGAAGAATGACACAAAAGCTTGAAAATGTGGCACTACAGTATACTTAGCTGAACTGGTAACATTTCTGCTCACTATTTTAATCAAATTCACAGACTGACTCTTTGTATTTATTCTTTACCTTCATCACTTCTCATTGGAAGACAGGCTGTAAACAGAGCTGTGGGTCTAACCCCACCCACCTTAAAAAAATAGCAATAAAAAGGAGGGAAAAAATAGACTCATGGTATTACCTTACAGTATGGTCTAAACACTTCTACAGTGTGACATCTGGTGGAGAAATCTGGAGTCCATTAATTGCAATCAATGTGTGTGCTAATCAGAAGCAAACTCCTTCAGATCGTGTTCAACGCCCACATAAGATAGAGACTGCTGAGCTGGTTTGTGGTTTAATTTATTTATTATGGCAAAGTTAGATAAACATTTGCATTTTGATTATTGTTTTTTCTTACTTAGGTGGAGCCTGTAATTTAGACGTTCATTTAGGGCAATTTACGCCATTTGAATTCATGTAAATATTACAGTCAATATAAAAGATGGATGTAACTACTGTGATGCCACCCACCGGTTTGTGGGGTCCTGTTTTGAAGCCTTGAGGTGAGCTTTTGTGCCTTCGCCATCTTGGTGTTTTCAAACTTGATGTGATGAGCGAGAGATGGATTTCACTGTGAAACTGCATGCTGATTGGTTAACAAATCATCAGTCAAAACTTGTCAGCTAATAAATAATCCTCCTTTTTGAAACTTAGAATGAACAAAATTTACAAATGCACTTAGTGTTTTATTAAGAGACACTAAATACATGACAGCACGTTGTTTAGACATGTGACGACCATGGTGATGAAGTTAGATCAAGTGAATAAGGACCAAGCCACACAGGCCCTGAGGCTGGTGGCCAACTGGCAACCACCAGTCATGAGGGGAAAAAAATAAGTATTCCCCAGCCAGTTGCGAGTGGTTTTTGCGGGTTGATGGCAGTCACTGGGAAGTTGATTGCTAAAGCCTCATTTGTGCTACTGACAAAGGAGGACAACAGAGGAGGAGGGGGGGAAGGCATGTTTGGAGGCAGTGAGAGAAAAGAAAGGCATGGATGTAGTCAAGGAGGACACACAGAGGTCCTTCCTCAGGTTAGTGTGACAGAAGTGGATGCTAGGGACAGGATGAGATGGGCACAGATGATCCGTTGAGCAACAGCGACCTCCAAGAAGAAGAAGCTCTTTTATCTATTGTCCCACTCTAGATGGAGATGTAATCTTAAAACTTCTCCACAGTTTCCTTTTCAGCTATCTATACAAGGATTTTTGAAAAGGCTAACATTTATCATCTACAGAAATTCAAATGTTTAAAATCATTCAAGAAGCATGTCTATCTTGGTAACACCTCCGTGCACTTATGTGGACTAATTTATTTCCTGAGGAGTTGCCCCTTGTGGCAGCCCCTAAAAAAAAAGAGTAGCTTAGTCAACGGGACATAAAAACTGCATGCACAAGGCTGCACATGATTACAGCTTGATCAAGGTTTCTGCTTTCACCCACCAGAGTACAAAATTACAAACAAATCTTGAGCAAATTTCATGCTAATTCAGGTTATAGACCACATTATATATCTACTGTACTACAAGGAGTAGATATGGTTGCTACCACAAATGTGAAATTGTCACGATCTGTTCACATTGCTCATTGCACGACACAAATAGCAACAATGTCTCCTGGTTCAACTGTTGGCTCTCTGGAGGCAGGAGACTGGCATTATAGAATAGGTCGCAAAGACTTCTACTCAACTTTTTGAGTGCCATGTGTCTGCTTTTTAATATCTCTGCTCCTACATATCAAGTCACATGCCTGCTGTGGGGGAAGTTTCTTGTGTGTCTTCTAGCTATTTGATTTAATTTGGATGAAAATGAACCTGCCATCATATCAAGAATAATCACTCTGACTTGAAGCCTAAACCACGGGGGAATTTTTCCCTTTCTCCTCTCTTCTCCTCTCTCTTTTCTGAATCTTTGGTTAAATGTCAGAAATGTTGTGTGATGATTTTATTACTACAACACTCCATAGCAGGAGGACTGTGCATTTTATTAATGTAAAACTAGAGCAGCAGACGTGTAACACATGTGGTTTAAATACAGCACGGGCCCTCGTGTATTACAATCAGAAACAGCAGTCAGTAAGTGACACACAGACATATACACACAATATTACATATATACGCACACACCTCTTACAGCGCCTCTCCATTTCTCTCTCGAGCGCACACGAACACAGGTATAGCGAATAAAAGCAGGTTTGTGCAGCTGTCTGGAATATTGAGGCAAGCAGATCAGATTTATATAAGGTTGTAATGCCAAGACAGATAGATTTGGAAATATTACTCATGTAATCCACATTTCAGTAAAAAACAAAAAAAAACAACCCAACTCCACCTCTGCCATTTTTTTCATTTTGCAGCTTGACACTGTTTATCACAAAGATTTGCAGTAAAACATGGCAATTTTCTTTTGACACAAATGTGTTTTAATATTGCGGAACACGGTGTGATGGATAGCTCCGTGCCAGGGTCAACTGAATCTCTCCAAGCACATTGCATATACGAACAACTCATATAAACAGATGTATGGCATGTCCTGTGCACATGATTTAAGACGAGCTAGGGTATTTACTTTCTTCCTTGAAAATACACAAGCTTACTAAGCAAAAGCCCGTCATGCCCTCTTCATCAACTCCCATTACAGATCAGCCTGTAAGAGTCACGTTTGAGATTCATTGTTTGTTATCTGCTAAGAAACATGCAAAAAATTTCATATAAAATCAGCAGAGAGCAAACATTTGCATACACTCACCTTGGACATCAACATCAAGGCAATATTTGGCTTTCAATGATTCCTTTTAACAGTTCTTATTCTGGGCGGTTTCGTAGCCATCAGCAATTTCTCTCATAATTCTGATTTCTAAGCAGAATTTGCAGAAATTAATTACACCTGTTATCTAATTACCTGTTTGGTCGGAAGCTTAGTGCTCACCTGTTTTATCACAGCCAGCATTAAACACCCATCTGTGTCCAAGTTTAAGTAATAGTTTGAGGTTATGCGGAAGAATGCTAAGGGTAGTCGGCCACTGCAAAACAGGGTCAAATCAACATGTTACCACCCCCATGCATGAATTATGGGAACAGATCGAGTGCCTCTACTTTACTTATTTGCACACAAAAACTTGTTGTGTGATCGAAGTATAAAACTTTCCTTCAGAAGGCTTTTTTGTCTGCATGTGCATGCAAATTGATTTAAACTCTTCAAAAATGGCAGGTGAGTAAATATGCAGATATTATGCTGTTGTGTTTACTTTTAGAAGCACTTTGTTGCTTTGTTCTTTAAGGTGAGTTGCTCAGCAAAGCAGCCATAAAGAGCAGTGAGGAAGGTTTTTTATAGTCACCAGCAGCACACGATGAGACACCAGGGATTTACCCCTTCTAAAATTTATCTTTAAAATGGTGCTGTTTGATCCCAAAGAAAAAAGTAAATACTGCTTCACTGCAACACCGTACTGATGGGAACCTTTGACTATAACCATTGAGGGATTCTGAAGTATTTTTTATTCCCTCCCCTTCACCAATCTTGGAGCGGCAACTGCCTGGCTGCCAGCCCACTTTCCGAGTTGGAGCGTCTTGCATTACCATATATTTTATTTATCTGCTTTTGCATCTGTGAAGAATGGTGCTATTCATTGTTGTTGTTCGTCTTGCTTGGCAAAAATGGCTCAGCAAATAGTAAAAAGAATGAATAGGCCTGCTGATTCTGAGACAAATAGCTCTCTCTGGGGTGAAAGCACCCTCCATCTCTCTGCTTTTTCTGTTTTTTTATTTCTACCTCAACTCTTTTAGGACCATTTTAGGGTCAGAAGAGGATTTTGAAAGCACTGAGCCATGGAGTGTTGATTGTTGTTACTGATGATTTAGGTTTTTATTTATTTTTCTGGCAGGTTTGAATCTGGGTGGCACAGTGATGCTGTGGTTAGCACCGTCGCCTCACAGCAAGACTGTCCTGGGTTTGAATCAGCCAGCTGAGGCCTTTCTGTGGAATTTGCATCTTCTCCCTGTTCCTGCATGGCTTCCATCTGGGTACTCTGGTTGTGTTTCACAGTCCACAGCCTTACATACGAGGTTAAACCCTTAACATGCCAGTTGGCGACCACCTGTCGGATGTAAGTGTCTGCTGCAGGTTACTGGGAGTCACTGGGGAATCAATTGCTAAAACCCCAGTCATGGCAAAAGACTGATTGCTGACCCACTAGTAACCACCAGTCAGTGGGGAAACCTGGTTGGTTAGTGGCTGCAGGAGTTACTCCCAATGCTGCTGCTCAGTGGTTAGCTGGCAAGTGTTTGCAGACAAGTTAGCATTTTCCATTAAAACTGTTATGCAAGCTATGGGCTACAACCTCCACATACATTCTAAACTGAATATACATATGAATGTATGTGTTTTCTGTTTCTCTGTGTAAGCCATGCAACAGACTGGCAACCTATCCAGTGATCATCCCTCATCTTGCCCTCTGACACCTTTACCAGCTGTCATAGGGCAAGACTTGCAATTTATACATTGCAGAAGTCTTTCATAGGGCAGTGCAATGTATAAATTACTTTGCAGAAAGAAATCAGCAACTATTCAATCAGGAAACGCTTTATTTTCAGGAGAAAATGCCTTGTTGGTGCTTCTCATAGACTAATATTTTCTAGTTTTCTGTAGTGTCTAAGTAAACTATTGTTTTGAAGACAGAAACTTGTGCCCTTGGAACATGTGATCCACCTGCCCCATTTTTACAGTTCTGACATTTTATAAAATAAATATTTTATAGCTTAACCAGCAATTAGTTCAGTTCTACTTAAATGAAATATGAGCTAAGAAAGTAAAGCATGAATCGCTCAAATAGTGTGTTACACTCCCAGCTGCGTGTCTTTGATCTACTCCTCCATCGCAGAAAGACATGCAGAAAATCTTCCACACACTCACACAGCCAAACACATAGACAGCACAGCTCATTGCTAATGATGTATGTGTCCAATAGAGGCTGTATTGATTAGCACTGCGTGGCAACAATGGATAGCTTACTGTCAATTCCATAATATTCTGCCCTGTGTTTTTGTGTTTGTGTTTGCAATATTGTGCAGCTATGTTTGTGTGCACACACACAAGAACGTGTTCGGTGAGTGAGGAGTTTAATGTGATGTATAGCTGTGTTGTGTGTGGTTTTGTGTGTGCGTTTTGTGTCCTCTGTTCACCTCTTCCTATAACTATAAATACTGTCTGTAACTGACTCATACTGTCCAGCAAACACACATAGACACACAAGCACACAAACAGCCATAACTATAATTTGTGTCTAACTGCATCACCCTGTCCAAGGTACCAGGATATTTATACACACACTCTCTGCACATGCTAAATTAACTGCTCCTACACAGCCCTCTGTCTCTTCTTCTCTCTGCACCCCCCCCCCCCCTCTCTCTTTTTCTCTCTCTTTCACACATCCTGTCAGCTGTAATGTAGAAAATAATTGTGTGTTTGCGCGTCTTCATGTGTCTGTGATTGTTACCCTGTTGCATAAAGCAGGTTGTTGGCCGTCAAAGGTTTGGTGCTGGAGTTTTTGTCAGAAGGGAGTCTGAAAGCTTGCATAGAGGATAAGATGGGACAAGATGACAGTTAAAAGTCCCACAGACATTTACAACATAGACAACAGACAGAAGTCCCCCCCCCCCCCCCCCCCATTATAAAATTCACAGAGAATAAAAGCATATTGCTCATACTCTTGATACACATCAACAGATAATTACAAGGTACAACTAGCAAGTGAAGAAAGCTATAAGTCATTTCTCTCCTCACGGGGAAGCTTTTCTCATCAATTACTCTCATCTGTGTTCATCACTTTTGTCAGTTATAGTGGCCAATAGAGACAAAACAATCCAGCCACTGTATGTAGACACGTTCCCCAATGCTGACAGGTGGAATGTAACCACATATTTGAACATTCATTTCTCATTGTCTTTGCCAGTGTACACTCATGCATTCGTATGTGTGTGTGCGTAGCTTCAGTTTATTGAGGTTTGTTATGCCTTTGTTTATACAAAGCTTGTGAGGTGCCGCCAAAGCCTTTCAGTCAGGTTGAGGTTTGGGCTTTGCTACTGCATTACCTTATTCTTTTCTTATTCAGTCATTCTGTTGTAGATTTGACGTTGTACTTGGGATCATTGTTGTGTTGCAAGACTCACTTTCACCCAACTTTAGCTGTTTGTTAGATGCTTTATGGTTAACTACATCTCCTGTGGCTGCAAACCTAGCATAAATTTAGCATTACCATGCTTAATGGTTGGTATAAGGTAATTGTGCTGATATGGTGTGTCTGGTCTTCTTCAAACATGGTGCTCAACATTATATGGCCAAAGAGCTACACTCAGCTATATTTGTCCAGTCTTTTTTCTAATTGTAGTGTCATGAACTTTAACATCTAGCATGCTAACAGAGTCTGAGGTGTAGCCCTTGGTTCTTTTGGTTTTGTGTTTTTTCAGTTTCTCTAAGCATTACACAGCCTGACATTGGGGGGAATTTGCTGGGATGATAACTTTCTAAGATATTTCCACCTGTGAACAATCATTCTGTCTGTAGAATAATGGACTTCAAATTGTTTTTGAAGTGACCTTATAACCCTTCCATGACTGGCAGGCAGCAACAGTTCCTTCTCTAAGATCATTACAAATGTCTTAGCTGCTTAGCATTTTGTTAATACACATTTGAATGCTGCAGACGAGCAAACTGCCAATTAACCTTATTTTAAGACTTGCTAAAGATGCTTTAATTATGTTATGATATACAAAACCATAGAATTGTACTTTATTTTTACCTGTACCAAAAGTGACCCAAAAAGGACAAGTCATCCTGAGACTGGATCATAGATGTCCAAGTATCACAGATGCATAAATGAATACATCTGGCAGAAGCTCTACTAACATCGATGGAAATAAAATCAGAGCACATAGTTCATTGCAGTTTGCTGCATAGCCACTCACCAAGAAGTGGGATGGTCTACTGGGAAATGTTGGCTCCTGGCATTCAGGGCGATGTTACTTTGATGTGCATCACCTACCTAAATATTGCTGCATATACACTCCTTCATGGCAACAGTATTCCCCTATTGCAGTGCTCTCAGGGTAATGCCCTCTGCTATGCTCCAAAGCTTGTTAAGTAACTATTTGAGGAACAAGACAAGATGTTGACTCCAAATTACCCAACTTATCAAAAGCTGACAAAATTGTTGCATTTCTGTATTCTTTGAGTATGTTAGGTTAGCTGGATTACACAGATGGATTACGTGGCAGAAACACACACGGACGCAGAATAGTTGGTGATGCAAGTTTTATATATACACAAGTAAGGGGGAATATTTACAAGGGAAAGGGGCTATATACAGTGATAAATAAAAATGTGCCAGCAGGAAAACACCGAGGCGATGAGATGGAGCCGAAGCATACAGGTAGGTAGCAGACGCACCGGAGCTACCTGACAACAGGGAACAAAACAGGGTTTATGGCATACCGTTGATAGCCGAACGTTAAACACAAGTGGACGGAGAGAGTTGGAGAGCTTACTTGACCACCCAAACCACAGCCGCTGCGGTGATCGCCGCCTGATGGTACGTAGCACTCCGTCGCGGATCCAGAATAGCCAACACAAAATCCTAGGTAGGCGGGCAGGCGATGGAACAGGCTAAGACAAAGAAAAGTAGGCGAAACGTGGATCCTTTAAAACATACAGCTCCACAGCGTAAAATCAACAGATGCAGCCTGTGCTAACTCGTTACCACTTGTGACAGCGATAATACTCCGACACCAGACGTCCGTGACTCTGCTCCCTAAAAGCGCTCACTGATGATGTCCGATGCGTCGCAGGTGTGTTGGAATGCCATCAAGCCCCGCCTCGCCTACCTATAACCAAAAGGAAAACAAAACCCAAACAACAACAGTACACCTACCCACCACCTCCTAACAGAGTATCGTAGCATACACATTAGCAAATACAACTCACTCATTCCTTGAAGAAATTATTTATTGCCAATCCCACTGCTGCAATCATCAGCACATCAAAGACTGAATTTAACTTAATCTACCCTCCTGAAGTAAAATCCATCAACCAAGGAGCAGTGGTTTAAAGGCAGTTACCAGACAAGAGTAAAATTGTGTCTGAGAATTAAGACTGAGAGAGTCTTATTTTTTTCTCATCAAAGGGGTACATTATTGTCAATTCCACAATCAAATAAAACACAATGGTAGAAAGACAATAGAGAGATGCTCTATAAAATTTTGGCACTGACCAGCACTTACCCTGCCAGGCTGACTAACATCCTGAAGCTTAGTTCAGCTGCAGCTGCAAGTACTGCAAATACTTTGTTTTACAAAGCGGCTGCATCTTCCACACTGTGTGCTGTGACCTTCACTTTATAACTTTATCAGCCTTACCCCGAGGCTAATCAGAATAAGTGAAAATATTCAGGAAGGTGAGAGTCTCTGTTTTAAGTGAATTTTGAAACACTCTACTTTTAAATAAACTACTCTATGTGTCTGTGAAGGTTCTCAGTCATCCAGGTCATCGTAGTCAAAGGAGCTTGCAAAGAAAAGCGTCTGGACGTCTTTAAGTTGCTTGAAGACGTTTCACCTCTCATCCGAGAAGACTGTCTGCCATCTATAATCCAGTTTTGAGTTCCCTCCCCAGACGCCTTAATGCCCACTCACATCCTGGGCCATCTGACCTCAGGAATTCACATGATAAGGTGGTGCCAGGTTTCACAATGAGCTCACCCGAAACCCTGGCTGATTGGGACCCACACCCAGTTTCACACCTTGGCTCAGGCGATTAGAGGATCATCAGGGGTCCTTTTGTCCCTCTGTGGGGGGGATACTCCCACTAGGTTTATATCTGGGACTCTCCACCATTTGACCTTAGAACTGAAGAAGCTTCTCGGATGAGAGGTGAAACATCTTCAAGCAACTTAAAGAAGTCCAGACGCTTTTCTTTGCAAGCTCCTTTGAAAACTGCTCTATGGAAACACAATTATCTTTTTTTTTTAAAATTTACATCATATTACAAATCTCGAGATTTAAAGTTTAGCATTGTAAGTATTTAAAATAAACTGTCATAAATAGTTAACATCCTCTAATGTTTGATGTACTTTATCTGGGGGGAAAAGAGGATGGTGAGTTTTTTCATTCTAAAGAAATGTCTTTGGGGCTTGTGCCTCAAACGTGTTTGTTGAGAAAGAGTCAAGAAGAATCCAAGAGGCACTGAATCAGTCAGAGCCAGAGGTAAGGAAGGACTTAATGACCCCGGGCGTTTTGCAATATGTAGCAGATAAATCAAGAGAAGAACTCTGAAGTGACCCAACTCGTTGGCATGTCAACTCCTGTCAGCATGGGCAGTTTGCCTCCCAGCTGCAGGTGAGCTACCCTGACCTTTTGACATCATTTCACAGAGTGAAGGACAGAAACTGTGAATTATACTGAAAGGATAACTGCAGTATCGCATTACACTAGCCACCATCTAATGAGCTTTGTGCATTCAAGAGTTGTGAACATAAGCCAGTCTCTCCTGAAGGCTATCTTCATTTTATTATGCCATCAGGACGTAAATCCCCAATCTGCGAGGCAAATCCTTAAGCTGCTTCAGTGGTGATGAAAAGGAGGTTGAATCTGTGGTCACAGTGGCAGCACTTGCTGTGATTTTCCAGGGACACGGGCATAATTTCTGCCTCACACCTGTTGGCTCTGTAATGACATTAGGCTCAATCATGAATAACAAAGTAACTCCAGGTGATATTGTTGGTATATGAAAATTTAGTATGACAGAAAAATGCATGTTGAGGATGGAAGGAGATAGGGAGTCATTTGAAGGAGATGGGGAGGCCTTTTTGTGTGCATTGAAGATATTTTAGTCGGTATGACATGCCTTTGTAACTTTTTGATTATTAGAGTCCAATCCGGTATTTTTTTGGACTCAGAAAGCACTTTGAAAGCAGTTGAATATAACCGAGTGTAACAACAGTGAAATGGGCTGAAAGATTAAGCAGAGAAAGCGGTGAAAGGATGAGGGAAACAGAGCCGAAAAGAGAGAAGGACAGAAAATCAAAAAAAATGAAGAGAGTAAAAAAAAGTACAACTCGAAATGTGATTGTCCTCAATTGATCAAAAGAAATGAATTTTCACTGTTATCAATTATTCAAAGAGTCATTAGTATTTCATGACTATAGGAGACAAAGTGGTTTTATTCTGGAGATATGAAACGTTACTGTTCATGGATAGCCCAAGTCTAATGGTTTACTATTTCTTTTCTTCACTCTCACTCCATCTCCTACAGTCTCACTGAGAGTTTGAAAGTTAGCAATAAACTGATCATACTTTTTATACACATATTAATTTCAGAGAATAACTGAAATGATTGTTAGAGGAGCAAGTTCACACATTTTCTGTGGTGCTCTCTGCTGTTAATTTTTTTTCACACAAGCCTCATTTTCTTTGCTGATTTTTTTGCTCGTTGTCATTCTGTTACTGTCACTCTCCAGTGTAGTTTGGTAGTAACAGCGTTAGCAAAAAGGGGGGGAGTGAGCCGGCTCACTCCTTGGCGGCCGCTTATCGGGGCCTGGAGCCTGGGGCTCGCTCGGGCCACTTCGGAGGTGGGGTGCCCCCGGCCTCTCGGCCTGGGGCTCGGTCACTCAGGCGCAGCTGGCTGCCGGCGGAGCTCACGGGCGCGTCACTGCAACTCCCCCTGGCTTCTGCTCCGCGGCTGCTGAGTGAGCCCTCATCTGGGACTCTCCTCAGCTCTTTCCGGGACAGTGGCGCAGCTGCCCCTCTGTTGGTCTTCCTTGGTCTCTTGTGTTCTGGGGGCCTCTGGATGTCTGGAGTTTTGATCTCCTCCACACCTGCTTCACGCCCTGGAGGACGGGGCTGTGGCCCCCCCACACCCTCTAGCAGATTATTACATGAAGGAACCTTTTAAAAAACAAAAAACAAGCGCGTCCATGCTCACAGGTGTACACACGGGTGATCACACCCACAAACTACACCCTTTTTGGCTCCTACCTCAAAGCACACTGTGTTCTGTTGATCTTATGTGCTGCACAATAATGTTTAACATTTAGTATTTACTGTCATATTCCCATATATCATTGTGATGTTGTTTATTCTATTACTCTTGTTCTCTTCTGCTTGCTTTCTTTTTTCTTTCTCAGCAGGTGATCCAGGTGATTGATATATGCATTTTTTTTTCTCTGCCCGTTCTGTTGGTTTTTGTCTTTTGCCCTTCTCCCCCGTCCCTCTTCTCAGCTGTTTCTCTTTCCCTCTTTCTTTCTCCCCTTCTTTCCCCCAGTCAAGTCTGTCCCGTATTCAGTAAGTGAAAATAAAATAAACAATAAAAGGTGAATCAAATGGACCATTACGGCAAGGCTGGGATGGTCAGTTTGGTAAAGTAAATCCGTTGGGCATCTTTCTTTGCCTTTAGACAACAATTCTGAGGGCAAAAGAGCCAAACGGGACAGGCCAAAAAAAAAAAAAAAAAAGCAAAAAGGGGGGGAAAAGCAGATGCTGGAGACTACCTGAAAAAGACCGCACTCTGAGGTTTGTGAGATTAATTGTATGTAACATGAATTGTGTTTTGCTGGCTTTGCTGCTGACTTAGCTACACGGATAAACAAACCAAACGAAATTAATTTGTTTTCTTAGCTTTCAGCTGTGCAAGCCAGCATTATGTAAGAGTGAATAACATTTCAAAGTCTTTCAAAAGCAGTTCAGCTATCAAAGTCAAATGTTGTACCGACATCATGAAAATGTTGAGCTGATAGTTTAAAATGGAAAACACACGCACTTTTGATATTTTCTCTGTCATGCTCTCTCAATTTCCTTTCGACTTCGCCATAATCTATCTCATAAGCATTCAACATCAATTCTGTATCCATTCATTCTTTGTTTTGCATTCAAACAGAAATGTAATTTGAAAAGACTTTATACTTTGAATAGTAATAAAAATGAAACAAGATAGAACAATCAAAGCAGTTAATAAGCGGGAGGAGAGGGTGAGACAGACTGGTGAAATGCACTGTGAGGTAAATTGGCAAGAACAGCAGCTGAACAGATAGGTTTTAAAAGGTTTGATGAAGAAAACTACCTCATTATTTTATACATGTGTTAGTTGCTTGGATTATGAAGTGTTTACAGTGAATATAGGCACAAGCTGTTTGCGACCATATGGGTTTTCCTTGCTGGCATGTAAGGAATGACGCTTGAAATTTTCTGCATCTGTTTTTCTTTTTCTTTTGGATATGGTGTGATAAATTTAAATAATTCAGTTAACTGCTGAAATACATTGAAAAGCATTGCTAGAATCTTTTCTTTTAGTTATTGCACTTAGTTATTTGCCACAAAATTGGCTAAATGTTTATTCATTAAAAAATATACATCCACTTATTCTGCTAAAGTTGAAATATTACATTTCAGTCAAAAAGAAATCATATATTACCTGCTGCTCCCGAATGATACTACTTTAGTGTATATCACAGGTGAAGAATAGCTGATATTTCCTTGATGAGCTTTTCTTAAGAGTAGTGATAAGATCCAAACAGTTATGGGTAACATTACATACTGTTGTGGGGCAAATTTGACTCATATGGATTCATATGGATTTTGGATTCAGGATGAAAAGAAATCTTGAAACTGTATGTGTCTTACCAGTGTCACAAGTACTATTTGTGTTCCCACTACATTTACCCAGGTTCCTACAGAGACAGATTATAAAAGACTATAAACACATGAACTGTCAACTCAGAGTGTGGAAAACACGTGTAAGTCAAATACAAATACAACTGTTTCAAATGTACAAAAAAGTTGGCAGTAACCATTTTATATGCTTTTTGTTTTAAGTGTTAATTATATTTCGTTATGAGGATTTTTTTTAATGATAGAGCAGTGAGTACCTCGTTATACTGGCTATACAACAACATATAAATACAAGTTATATAATAAATCCCAGCAGTTCCAGAATGTTCTTGCCATTTTAATAATAATAATAATAATAATAATAATGGATTGGATTTATATAGCGCTTTTCAAGGCACCCAAAGCGCTTTACAATACCACTATTCATTCACTCTCACATTCATACACTGGTGGAGGCAAGCTACAGTTGTAGCCACAGCTGCCCTGGGGCAGACTGACAGAAGCAAGGCTGCCATATCGCACCATCGGCCCCTCTGGCCAACACCAGTAGGCGGTAGGGTAAAGTGTCTTGCCCAAGGACACAACTACCAGGACAGAGAGTCCGGGGATCAAATCGGCGATTTTGTGTCAGATCTTTTGCTGTTTTTTTTTTCTTCACATTTCTTAAAGACATGACTTTCAGATAGTGTTCATCTGCTGTTGATAGTTTTAGGCCTCCAGTTGCCCAGTTTCATTATTTTTTAAAGGACAGACTAACACACCATGCAGGGGTATGCCACGTTTTCAGTTAATGGCTCTTTAGGAACGATATTATTGGTGCAAAAAATAGTATTTTATGCCCATCAAACTGTGTTGTCTTTGGCATTTTCCATAGATTCGGCTAAAGTACTGGGAATCAATTATCTGCTATTGGCACAGACTGCTAGTATGAAAGTGCCTAAAGAACTAATTCAGAACTGGTTCTTGCTTAAGATGTTATGTGTAGACATTACACTGGTTCATCCCTTGAGTTAGGTGGAGCTTTTTATGCTTGAATGATTCAAAGGTAAGAGTTAACTAGTATGACAAATGAAGAAAAACATTTCTCTGAAATTGATCATTGGATTGGAAACCTGTGCAAAAACAGCCAGAGTTAAAAGAAAAACTGGAACCTTGAGAAATATTTCTTAACACCTGAGGTATTAACTGACCAATCAGCTTAGGTGGGCAACAATGAGATCAGCTTATTCAGGTTTGTAGTACAGCTCAAATACATGGTCTGAGTGAACAAACATTTGATATATTTAGTATACTTTAGTTATTATCCTAATGGTTTTTTAAATTTACCGCTATCTCCATTTCAGTTAAATAGCAGCAAAGAAGAATGTGAAACAATCAATATCATATCTAACACCTGCCATTAGGATAAATGTGCTGAGTGAGTTATTGTGATGTTTTGGTGAGATGGTTTTAAAATGCTGAATGGATCTGGATGCTGCTACACTTGTATTGAAGTGAGCCCTCAATCAAACTGCTTTTTTCCCCCTCAACATCTGGCGTCAAGGGTTTGCATCCCCATATTTTCAAGAGTGGAGACAATCGAACCAGAATAATTACTGAGGTGATGTTCAAGCAGCAGCCTGTGGACATTATTAAGCAGCAATATAAACAACACACTGATCAACATCCTTAATGAGCATGTGCTGAGTAAAAATCGAAACAACTCTCACCCCGAAAGTTGCACAATTGACCGCATCCGTATCTAACATGCTCTCATTAGCAAACAAGACATTTAATTAAAAATTAAGTATTTCATTTTGTTTACTTGTTATACTTGTGGTGCACTCAGAGAAGCAAGTGTCCATCTATTCCTGCGATGCCCAGTGTATATAAATGAGTTAGCCTCCCCCTTCTTTCTTAAGCCTCTGTTTCTTGTGGAATGTGGAGAGTGGAAAGGCCTATTTCATGTTGATGGCCAAGTGTTGCAGTCCAGCAAACGTCAAAGAGACTGTTGACAGAATGAACCTGCTGGAGCTGTTTGGGTGAAATATGACCTTTTCAATAAATCTGAAAAAATAAATCAAAGTAAACCTGAGAGAGGGGTTCAATCCAGGCACTGTACAGTGCCAATCTTTGGTGAAACACTTACCTTGATCTGGAAACCAGAGGTTGATTACAGCATGGCACCAAATACCTACAGGTGTGTATATATGGTTAATAGTGTTGGGGTCGTTACTCAAAAGTAGTAATGTATTATACATTTCCCATTACTTTTCTGAAAACACTTTACTTAAATACTTTCCATAGAAAGTAATTCTTTACACTAGTATTTAAACATACTTGAATACATTCTCATTTTACAATAAAATAAACTGAAACATAATGTCACATAATTGCCAGTTAACAATATAAAATTATAGGCTACAGCTCCCACACTCTAACACAATCCTGTCCTAACGAGGACACACATACAACATTTCTTTTCATTTTTAAACACAAAGCCGACAACAGAAAGATGAAAATCAGGCCAAAGACACTTAAAAGGGATCGGCACACTTACTCTACTGTAGACAGGTAGAAACGGAGGCTTCAAGCCTGACTGCTCATCACTGCTTTTGTTACCTGTTGAAGTTTCGGGTCTGGCTGCTGGGCTGCAGTCAGCATTCATTCAGCTTTAAAATCACTCAGGCTTCTTGGCTAGTTAGCGTTAGCTTCCTGTCTTTGCAGCTGCTTGCAAAGAGCCAAAGTTCTGTTAGCAGCATAATGTAGTTGTTTCTGTCTTGGATACAGTTTCCACTCTACCACTCAGGTTTTTTTTTTTTTTTTGGCTAACCCAGATAACTGAAAAAACTATTGCAACACATGTAATTACATAATTTTAATGTAATGTTAATGTAATTACTGATTTAAGTATAGTAACACATTACATCATTACATGACTGCATAAAATAATGTGACCATTAGACCAAACACAGGTAGTTAATGGTACACTGTGTATTCAGGAGCTAGTAGAGCTAATACAGTAACCAAATATGTATATACAATAGTTGACAAGGAGATGTTACCAGGAGGTTTCACTGAAGATAAGGGATACGGTCAAAGAATTTAAAATGTAATATATTCTCGAGGGGGCCATTTTTATTTTTTTGTCTTTTTGTTTTTGGGTGGATTGGCATGAAGAGCGGCCCTGTGGAATAAGAGGCAGAATTTTAAATGAAAATTAAGAAGGAAAACAGATGGAGGAAGACAGAGGTGGCAATGGGAGAGTTGTTGGTAAGAAAATTCAGCTCCATAGATTTTAATAAATTATACAGACAAGTAGAGCTAAAGGGAAGGAGGAAGAGATACAAACAAAGCAAGGTAGAGGTGGGAATAAGCGTGAAGAACGAATGCTTGAATTGATATAGTGCAAAAAAATTATCAGCACTCCACTGAATGATGCTTGTTACTAACCAACTTTGTAGCTAAGTAAGAGTTACAGAAGAGTTAGACATATTCTTATAGTGCCCACTTTTTGCCCTTGCATGATTTTAATGATGTAATCATCTTTGTGTTCTGTGTGTACTTTTCCATGTGTACTGGGTAAAGCTAAAAATGCTACATATGGGGGGGGGGGGGGGGGGGAAACAACCGCTAAAAAAATATGTAAGTTCTTTAGAGTGTGTTTTAGTAAGTAGAATTTGTTACTATATTAAATATAGTCATTGTAATGACTGTCATTTTGGTGCAGTGAAAGTGTAAATATATAGAAGACCAGAAGTGCCATGAGCATCAAACAAAGAATTTTGTAATTCAATAATAAATTGAATTGAGTAAATTCATTTATGAATTCATTGTTTTATTATTTTATTTCTTAAAACATAATAAAGTAATTTCATATTTAATTTATAATAAAAACACTATTTATAAATATATCATTCAAAATGAAATATTAATCTTTTGATAAATACTTTACCATGAAGCACAAAAGTCTTTAGTTTGAAGCACGTGGCTCTTCTGATCCTGCATATAAAGTATAAATCCAAGTTTTTAATAACTTGTGAACCTGTGGAAAATCTCATCAAAACAGAATGCAATAGTTTGCAGGTCTAGTCAACCCACATTTTTATTCACAGTAGTTTATAGAAAATATATTGCATGCTGAAACTGAGAAAATGTACCGTTATTAATCTTCCATTGTTCATTTATCTGCCAATGACAGAGCTTTAACCTGCATTTGTGGATGGAAAGGTGAACTTTATTTACAGACAATGAAGCCTACCTAAGTCAATGAGGTGAGCCCATGCATGATAGAATTATGCTTGTTTTTCATACAATACCACCAGAGGGCCAAGAGATCACTGGTATCGACTGTTGATTTTCAGCCTTTACCCTTGCACACAGAGATTTCTCAAAGATTTCTCAGAATCATTTGATATCATGTGCTGTTGGTGAGATATTAGAGATGTTCCTTTTTTTACGTTAAGGAACATTATTCTGAATTTTTTCTACAATTTGCAGATGCAATTTTTTGTAGACTGGTGAAACTTACTTCTGAGAAACTCAGACCTGTTGCTTATTATCCTAATTAGTTGCAAACGGTTGTCTCCAGCTGTTTCTTTTTAGTACCACTTACTTTTTCAGCAGTCTTTATGTTTGGTCTTAACTGTTTTTGAGACTCTGTGCTGCCATCAAACTGTAAATAAGTTGAAAATACCTAAATTTTTCATGACATAGAAAAAAGTCTCACTTATAATGTCTCACTAAATATTTGATATGCTTTCTTGTGTATCAAATGTTGGTTTATGGAACTCGCAAATAATTCCATTTAGTTTTTCTTGAAATTGCAATATCCCAACTTTTTGGGAGGTGGAGTTGCAACATGTTATAAAATTCAAAGGCAACAAATGGAACATAGAGACAAAAAAATCCCCATAAAGTTTTTTGTTTTTCTTTCAAGTGCCGAGGCCTTTTCTACAAGAATCCAAACACTGAGAATGAAAAGTGGAGGTGTTTCAGGGCTGGAGGGCAGCTACGCTGTAGGTACAATCTGCCACAGTTCAGAGCATAGTGCTGGAGGAGCAAAGACTCAAGAAGTCAGCGGTTCTGAGGCTGTGGAGTCTGGGATTTCTGGGGTGAGAACTTCTTACTGGTTCTGTCAGATAGACTGTGCATTTCTACAGCAACACTGACGAGTCAAAAGAATTTTAAAGAAAGAACTCAGTAGGAAATAGTTGAGGACAAGACTTAAATTATACTGTTCCTACACTCTCATTAAGCCTTACCGCTGTTATGAATATTAATGAAGTTTCGCCAAACTTGGAGCTTGGATACCAGAGAAAAAGGAAAGAAGGGTTCCATCAAGAAATCTGCCCTCAAGATAATAAAGGCTGCAGACAAGGTTTTCCTTCTTCCAGATGCTTGGTGAAAAAGTCTGTGTAGTGCTGACTACCACACAGATGCATCAGGAAAAAGCACAACATTGATACCAGATGTTGTAGCACACTAACCTCATCCTTAATCAATTTCCAAATCCTTTTCTATTTAAATGTAATACTATTACTAATAGCTACATTGATTTTCAATTTCTTCTCTTTTTCCACATTGCATCAAATTGCTTTGGACCTGTTATTTGACATTTCAGTTTAGGATTACTTCCGAATGAAACTGACAAACACAGAAACTCAGGAAAAAGCCCAGAGATAGCCTAAAGAACAAACTGGGGGAACTGGAGAGGGAGGGGGAGTTAGAAATTAAGAACAATAATTGAAAAATGGAGCAATTAGAAGATGAAGAAAACACAAATAAGTAGAACATGTTGATGCTCTATGCCTCACTCAAGCCCGTTTTGGGGTTTGCATGTTCTTGTTTGTATACTTTATATTCAGAGCATGATAGAAAAGCAAATAGCTGATTTGTATTTGTGTCCACGCCACCTTTCAGGTCATGAATATCAAGATTTGCTCTC
Source organism: Diplotaxodon limnothrissa (assembly GCF_057381915.1). Taxonomy (NCBI): domain Eukaryota; kingdom Metazoa; phylum Chordata; class Actinopteri; order Cichliformes; family Cichlidae; genus Diplotaxodon; species Diplotaxodon limnothrissa. Next base: position 15,113,077 of record NC_140616.1, on the reverse strand, counting down.
AGTAATTCATAAGTTTGCTTAATTTGCCTGTAAAAAAAGAACGCTGCATTTTTATGCTGTGCAAAATTCTTGGAAAGTTGATTAATTTGAGCTTTTTACACTTTTATACCAAAAAATATTTACTACTCAAATAAGAAGGGAATTACAGCATGGCATCAGAAAATGGGAAAAAGCACTTGGATCATCAATAAGCAAAAGTGTTGAGACTACAAATCAGCATCAATTTAAGGAGGGTAAAAAAAAAAAAAATCATTCGGATTTAGCCTGAAAGTTCCTGCAAAGACTTTCACAGAGAAACTGGAGCCAAAGTTTGCAGCCTCCATTTGGCCCTGCAATGATTTAAGTGAATTGTAGGCTGTGTGAAATGGGATTAAGTGCTTGGTGACAACACGGTTCACTAAGACAGAGAGCAAAATTTGGCATGACATTGAACATTTTAATGAACGGAGGAAAAGAGAAAGCCAAAGTACATTAAACTGTAATCTAATGTTAAATTAAAACAAATATACTTTGTTTTCTTCTTGTTATAGAGAATAACAAGTAATACAACACATATGGAGTTCTACACTCACCAGCCACTTTGTGTAACTGTTCATTAATGCAAATACTTAATCAGTCAATTATGTGGCAGAAACTCAATGTATTTAGGCATGACGAGACCACACCCTATCTGAGTGTTCCGACTGACCAGCCCTTTATCACCATATCCATCTCATTTGTCCCTATAATGGCTGCAATAACTAAAACAATTAGTGACTATCAGATACAAGAAAATATAATTACCCATTTTAATCTGAGAAAGAGAAAATAAATTGCATTAAAATGTCAATAAAAATACAAAAATTATAATGTAAGACACTTGGGAAAGAACGAGTAAATGAATATATAAACAGAGCATAGAAATAATAAATCAATTTCACAAGAAAAGCAGCATCAATGAAGTCTTTGTTCCCTTTAACTTCCATGTAATTTTTACCAGTGTAACACTATTTAACATCACAGAGTGAATTTTAATGAGCTCATAAAGATGACAAACTCTTGTCGAGCAAACCCAGAGATGAGTAACGCCAGGGTTTGCCCGCAGTGACTGGCTCAAGGCCAGAGCCTCCTGTGTTGATCAGACCGTTGATGAGGTTTTTCGGGTGCATCAACAGGTGGCACGATGTCCGTTTCATAGAAGCTCCGTGCAGCTGAGCAGAGCGACTTCAAAGTCTGACTGTTGTCTGTCTGTCAAACCCAGAGGAACTGGAGGTCTCAGCTCTCCGTTTTACCCCCGTGGCCCATGACACACTGACACATACTCCCACCCACCACTGTCAGTTTCAAGACCCCAGAGTGGTTGCACTTTGACAGAAGAAACTAGCACAAATGAGTCACTGCATGTGCGCCATGTGGGTGTGCACTTTATTATTTCTTATATCAAAGAGAATAAATTTAAAAAAGAAATAATGCAAGACAGATTCACACAGGGAAACGGCGGGTATAGCCAGAGAAAAAGGAGAAGGGAATAAAAGTGAACACAGTCACTCACATGCAAATGCAGGTCTCCCTGTATGTCCAGTACCCTTCACCCTGCATTGCTCCGCGGTCCTTGCGTGGCACTGTGACAATTTATCTACAGTAATGTGTGTGTCTAATGCTTTTTGCTATTGGGATCATTTATCTGTGTGCGTATGGGGTGTGTGTTTGCACTTTTTGTGAAACATGGGCTGTGGACAATTCATCTACATTAGCAAGAGATTAACCTGCTCACCTAACACATCCATCACTTGCGCAAGCACACACGTGCGCGCTCGCAAGCACAGCCTTAGGCGAGGGCAGTAGAGAAACACACCCACGTGCACATGCAAATATGCAGAATCACCACATACACGTGAAGACTCTGGCACCTTCTTTCTTTCAGATACAAATTTTAGATTCACAAATTTATTTATAAAAGATTGGACAGGGGTTTATCCCCATTTGAGTAGATAATAGTAAAGCAATTTATCTATAATATTGGAAAAGAAATGAAATAATGCAGTAGAAGAGGATTTGCCTTTGCTCACTTTTATGAAAGTACTGCACACTTATACAAAGCTGACAACATGGTCCCCGTGTTTAAGTAAACAGACATTTACAAACTGTACAGTTTTTAATGCTTTTGCAGATCTGGGCACCCTGGAGGCACTGCCAGCAATACACACAACATCTCAGTCTGTGTCAGCCCAATGGAGCTTGTTGCATTTTTTCCCCCTGGGTATAAAAAAGCTTAAATTATATACACAGGCAAATTCACCATACTGTTAAACCACAAAATAAATAAAACTCAAATGTGAAAAGCTGGATTTTTTTTATTCCACTGTAACTTTCATGAGCATACTAATTCAAACTGAAGCACAAGCCAAACCTCCATTGCTGTAAATCACACGTTCCTATAATGTCAGCATACTAATAACATTTTACAGCTGCATTAAATGTGCAGCACGAGGAAACTCCAGCTGTTTGCCCAGCATAGCTGCACTAGTTTTTTGCTATTAATGCAAAGTCATAAGACTATATTAAGGTGTTGGAGGTTATAAGAACTTTTCCAACTTTCGGAGGCACTTTCTTTTATTTGTCAGATCGGAGTAACAATCAGTGACCCATTACATCCTAATTAGGAAACTTCATAACCGAGCACACGCACTGACACATACACTTGCAACACACATTTTCAGAAATTACCTAAACAACTCTTTGCCTCTCTGGAACAAGGCGAGAATAAATTTCATGTTTGTTAAGATAAGATAAGATAAGATAGAACTTTATTAATCCCTCGGGTGGGTTCCTCTGGGAAATTCGACTTCCAAAAAAAGCACAGCAACGACCGAAGTTACAGTTACAGAACTGTTATATATATATATATACACACACACACACACACACACACACACACACACACACACACACACACACACACATATATAAATACAGAGACAAATATAAATAAAATATACAAAGGGGATAAATAGAATAAATAGGAATAAAAAATAAAAATACAAGTGAATTGCACATTTCAAGTATTGAGTCTATTGCACTGTTGACTATTTACAAAAAGTATTGCACAAGGTATTGTACAGTGAGGTGAAGAGGCACTGCAGCTTAGTTGTTCCCCCCTCCTTTGTCCTCCTGTTTCCCCTCCCTCTCCCCTCCAGAGAGGAGTTAAACAGTCTGATGGCGTGTGGGACAAAGGAGTTTTTAAGTCTGTTAGTTCTTGTCTTTGGGAGAAGCAACCTGTCACTGAACAGACTCTTCTGGTTGTTTATGGCCGTGTGCAGAGGATGCCCAGCATTGTCCATAATGTCCATCAGTTTCTTTAATGTCCTTTTCTCTGCCACTGTCACCAGAGTGTCCAGCTTCATGCCGACCACAGAGCTAGCCCTCCTGATCAGTTTCTCCAGCCTGGATGAGTCCCTCTTTGCTGTGCTGCTCCCCCAGCACACCACAGCATAGAAAAGTACTCCAGCAACCACTGACTGGTAAAACATCCTCAGGAGCTTCCTGCAGATGTTAAAAGACCTCAGCCTCCTGAGGAAGTACAGTCGGCTTTGGGCTTTTTTATACAGGTGCTCTGTGTTGCATGACCAGTCCAGTTTATTGTCCACCCACAGCCCGAGGTACTTGTACTTGTTGACCACCTCCACCTCCTCCCCCTCTATCTGAACTGGCAGTGGACCTTCTCTGGACCTCCCGAAGTCCACAACCAGTTCCTTAGTCTTTGAGGTGTTGAGTTGCAGGTGGTTTGTGTGACTCCATGCGACAAAGTTCCTCACCAGACTTCTGTACTCCTCTTCCTGATCATCCCAGATACACCCCATGATGGCCGTGTCATCTGCAAACTTCTGAATATGGCATAATTCAGAGTTGTAGCAGAAGTCAGAGGTGTACAGGGTGAAGAGAAGAGGGGACAGCACAGTTCCCTGTGGTGCTCCTGTGCTGCTGACCACTGTGTCAGACGTGATGTCCTTCAGCCTGACGTACTGTGGTCTGTCGGTGAGGTAGTCGGAGATCCAAGCCACCAGGCAGGGGTCCACCTCCATCCTGTTCAGTTTTTCTTGAAGCATACAGGGCCGGATGGTATTAAAGGCACTGGAAAAGTCAAGAAACAGGATCCTGACCGTGCCTTTTCCCCCATCCAGGTGTGAGTGGGCTCTGTGTAGGAGGTACAGGATGGCATCCTCCACTCCGACACCCACCTTGTATGCAAACTGTAGTGGGTCCTGGGCATGTTGTACCTGTGGTCGGAGGAGGTTGAGGAAGAGCCGCTCTAGAGTCTTCATAAGATGTGACGTCAGTGCCACCGGTCGGAAGTCATTCAGCTCATTGGGCCGGTTCTTTTTGGGGACCGGGACGATGCAGGATGTCTTCCATAGGGCGGGCACTCTCCCCAGTCGCAGACTGAGGTTGAAGACTCGTTGTAGCGGCTCCCCAAGTTCAGCAGCACACGCCTTTAGCATCCTAGGACACACCTTGTCTGGGCCTGCTGCCTTTCTGGGGCGAAGCTTCCTCAGTTGCCTCCTGACCTGATCCACTGTGACACTGGGAGATGTTTGGGAGGAGGGGAGGGGGGGAGATGTCTTGCTGCTGAGAGAGGGATTGGAGGAGGGGGGTGTCATGGTGTCAGGAAGGGGGGGAAGCGAGGGAGGCAGGAGAGTGGGGAGAGGACTCTGTAGTGAAGGTGAGGGTGAGGGTGGGGGGGTTGTGGGCTGGTCAAACCTGTTGAAGAAGTTGTTAAGTTCGTTTGCCTTCTCCACAGTCCCCCCCCACTGTGCTTTTCTTGGTGTTGTGGCCTGTGATGGTTTTCACACCATTCCAGACCTCCCTCATATTGTTCCTCTCCAACTTCTGCTCCACCTTCCTCCTGTAGGTGTCCTTTGCTTCCCTCAGGCAGCGTTTCACCTCCCGCTGTGCTGCTTTCATCTCCTCCTTCACTTTGCTCCTGAAAGCCTCCTCCTTCACTTCAACAGTTCAACAGTAGAATAAATTTGATTCACATGGTAGGTGCCCTTTGAAAAGTTAGAATACAGCCTTTAGAAACATGTAAATCAGAGATTCTTATCAGTTACACAGAAAACAGTCCTTACTTTCACATAAGTGACACAGTAACATTATAATACACTAACAGTACTGTGCAAACTTTTTGAGCCAATCATCATCTCCTGGTATTTGTCAAGAAAAATGGGAAATAAGTGCAGGAATTTATTGAAACATACATGGAAGTTTGGTTTCTAAGGTAAAAACAGTTTGAAAGTTCATATTTGATATGACCATCATAGATCAAATGAAGAGTCCTGTGCAACCTGATGCTTCTTCTTTTATTCTTAACTTGTCCAGTTTCTTTAAAATTTTTAAAGATACATTGCACACCATGCTGCACTATATGCCGAGTTTTCAGTTAATAGTTTTCCAGGAATCACTTTACTGGAGCAAATATGCAGTTTTATTACTGTCAAATGAATTTTTTTTTCACGTTTTTGCACAGTACAGTGCTCGGGCACAACATTAAAACCACTGACAGGTCAATGGAATAGTGTTCATCACAGGGTCTGCTGGGAAACCTTGGTATTCATGTAGAAAAGCAGAAACAGATGTAAAAAAAAAGTCCCACCCCACAACCCACAGGACTCAAGGGATATACTGATAACAACCCAATGTCTGATACCACAGGAAATTCCCAGAAGGTCACATGGCCGTGCCCCAGTGGCCCACAGTTCCTCTATTTTTGTCAGTTTTACAGGTTTAATTTTCGTGACTTTCTTAATTGTTATTTTTATATCTCTGAAGGACTTTGAACCATTACCATATGATACTGTGCTACACAGATAAACTGCAAGCGCTTTAAATATATGCTAGAATTATGAAAAGACTATTTTAAGCCACCTAAGAATTGGATTTGGAAATTACACACCATGGAAATGTAAGGATTAAGCTAAATCAAAAACTAAAAACCAGCAGTTACTGTAAAGGTCCAAACTAATGAGGTAACTTATGGCTGCTAATACTTTTCGGTGTGGAAACTAACGACCCGTGCGATCGAAAAATGTATTTACAAGGTCACAAACAGGAAGTCTCATATCTCTTCCTTTACTACAAACACATATGTGCACATAAAATGGCCCACATTCTTGCTGTTCTTCTCTTTGTGTGAAAATCATAACTCTCTCTCCATTCCATGTACTGTGGAAAGCTGAAACAGAAATTCAATTTAGTAGCCTGATTGGCTAAGTTGCCTACGGGAAAAAGACAGACAGGGAGGAACAGGAAGAGAACACAAGGCAGGGAAGGGGGAGAGGGGGGAGATAAAAGGATGAGAGAAGGGAGAAAGACAACAAAGTTAGCAAAGCAAAAATAGAGAAGGGGGAATCTAGAGTGGAGGGTGGGGTGGGCTTGGGGGTGGGGGGTGGAAAACACGAAAGAAAAAGGAGTCAACTGATGAAGCAGTGAGGAAAGGGATAGGAGAAATGATGCAGAGAAGGAGTGACAGGCAGAGGGAGCGAGGGATGGCGGGATTAAGGGACTGAGGGAGTGTAAAGAGAGTGAAGGAAGGAGAGAGAGAAAGAAGAAAGAAGAAAGGGAGGCATTGTACTGTGTGGCAGCCTCCAGTCGCTGTTTGCTTTGGTTGCTACGGTAACCACAAGAGAGCAGGCTGATAAGTTAACCAGATGGTTAGAGACTGAGAGAGGAAGCAGAGTGTGTGTGCGCGCATGTGTTTGTGTGTGTGAGTCAGTGCAAAGTTACTGCAGTGTCATCAAGGCCTTGGATGTCTGATGATGATGGGTGACAAGTGACAGCTGTTTGAACTTCTTATTAGTCTTTTAATTTTTTCATGTTGTTCCAGAAGGCCAGAGAACATGGGAGGAAGTAGGACACGACACATGTCCTCTTTCTCTATTTCAAGTTTGTCTGCTTATCTCCCTCTCTCTCACACACACCCACACACTAATTTCATTCCACCTCAGTATTTGTTTATATTCTGTAACATATTTTTTTGTTAATAAGCATATCTTATGTATGACTTTCAGATTACATCCAGCTTTTTTCACACTTTATTACTTCACGTTCCTCCCTCCTACTCCTACGCAGTCCTCTGGGGCCCCAAAGATTGGCATAAATTGCAATATTTCACATGAGAGTTTGAAAAGAAATAACATAAATAAACACAGAATCTCATTTGGGAAAATACATATATATATATATATATATATATATATATATATATGTGTGTGTTTGTGTGGGTGGGGGTGGGTGTCCGGGTACACACCGGCTCACTCCTTGGCGGCCGCTTATTGGGGCTCGCTCGGGCCACTTTGGAGGTGGGGTGCCCCCGGCCTCTCGGCCTGGGGCTCGGTCACTCAGGCACAGCTGGGGGCCGGCGGAGCTCACGGGCGCGTCACTGCAACTCCCCCTGGCTTCTGCTCCGCGGCTGCTGAATGAGCTCTCATCTGGGACTCTCCTTAGCTCTTACTGGGACAGTGGCGCGGCTGCCCCTCTGTGGGTCTTCCTTGGTCTCTTGTGTTCTGGGTGCCTCTGGATGTCTGGAGTTTTGATCTCCTCCATACCTGCTTGATACCATAGAGGACAGGGCTGTGGCTCCCCACACTCTCTAGCATATCATTACATGGAGAAACCTTTGGAATGCAAGCATGCTGATCCACACAGGTATGCACACAGGTGTACACATGGGTATTCACAGATGCGGACTAAAGCTTTCTTGGCTGCTGCCTCAAAGCACACTGTGCGCTGTCTATCTTGCGTGCTGCACAATATCGTTTATTATTTAGTAACTATTGATATCTATGACTAGCTAGTTTATTGTGATGGTGCTTTTTTTTTTATTATTATTATTATGTTGCTCTTTGTTGTTTGCTGTCTCCCCTGTTTTTTTTTGTTTTTCTTTCTCTCCATACAGGTGACCCAGGAGTTTTTTTTTTTTTTGTTTGTTTTTTTTTTCTCTCTTCCCCCCCTTCTCACCGTCTCTTTTCCCCTTTGGTTTTCTTTCTTCCTCTCCCCCTCTTTCTTTCATTCTTTCCCCCTGTCCTATTAAAAAAAAAAAAAAAAAAAAGGATGACAAAGGATGAACTGAAGCTCCGCCATCACGTGATGTCACATGCTGCTGTTTCTGATGTCACTTCCAAAAAAAAAAAAAAAAAAAAAAAAGAACAACTCATTCTTTCAAAAGTGAGTAAAATTACACTTCGTGGCCATGCGCTTAGTTTTGCACACCTGTGGCAATAAGGCTGCAAACATCTGGATTTAAAGATTAAGAAGAGTGGACCAACACTTTGTCTATATAATGTATTTCAGGGACTGCAACAATCTTGTAACACCAAACCGACTGCAAATTAGCTTCTTTTTAAAGATCTCAACAAACAGATGGTATATAACTGCAACTAATAAAAAGATGAGTAATGTGGAAAAAAAACAAACAAAAAAAAAAAAAAAACCACTTTATTGGGTTCACCTTGCTAGTCTTGTGATGGACCCCCGGTATGCCTTCAGAACTACTTTAATCCCTCATGGCACAGCAGAGATTTTGGTCCATATTGGCACAATAGCCTCACACAGACTGATCAACTGCATATCCATGACAAGAATCTGTTGTTGCACCACATCTATAGGCTGCTCAATTGGATTGGGATCTGGTGACAGTGGAGGCCATTTAAATACAATGAACCCACTGTCATGTTCAAGAAAGCAGTTTGAAATGATTTGAGTTTTGCGATATTGTTTGTTGTCCTGCTAGAAGCAGCCATCAGAAGATGGGTACACTGCAGCCATAAATGGATGGACACGGCATGGCAACAATACTTAGGTAGTCTGTGGTGTTTAAACAATGCTCATTTGGTACTGAAGGGCTCAAAGTGTGCCAAGAAAATATCCCTCTAACCATTAGACCACCAGCCAAAAGCTGTTGACGCATGGCAGGACGGATGCATACATTTATGTTGTTGTATGTTGTTCTGACCCCACTGTGTCATTTTATCGTCCAGTTTTGGTGAGCCCATGTGAATTGTAGTGTCGGTTTCCACTTCTTAGCTGACAGCAGCACCTTGTGTGGTATTCTGTTTCTGTAGCACATTTGCTTTAAATTTTAATATATTGCACAGTCAGACATGCTCTTTTGTATACTTTGTTATTAATGAATGGTTATTTAAGTTACGGTTGACTTCTTATGAGTTCAAAACGGTCAGGCCATTCTCTGCTGACCTCTGGCATCAGCAAGGCCTTTTCTCCCAGAGAACTGCAGTTCACTGGATGTTTACCCTGTGGGTAGATTGGTCTGGCACCAACAGCCACGCCACATTCACCTTTCTTTCCCATTTCAATACTGCAGCGTGTGTGTGTGTTACTGTTGTTGTATTGCAATAGTTGCATCTCAGTTTTTATAGCTGAAATCCTGGCAGCACTCCCTCCAGCCAACACTGGAGAAGAGTCCATCTCTCTGTCAATATTGAGGCCTAGTATTTGCATGCAATCCCTGTCTTTTTAGGAAGGAACTCTAACAACAGCATTGCTAGGACAAGCTTCTATTTGTTTCCCACATATGTGAACGAAGGCCTCCAAAAATCTGTACCAAGAATTGGTCCAAGCATTGACAAGACCAGACCATATGGTCTGAAGGGGCTGGGATTTTGAGCATTCTGAACTATTTGCTAAACTATATTTCAGTATAGCAAATCTCACAAAAGTGTATGTCTAATCCAAAATTAAGGTCAATTAATGAATTCAACCCTATAATGCCATTGAAGATCTATGCCTAGATCTTATTTCAGGCTTGTTTGGCTCTGATCCATCAAACTTTTCTGATGTTTCATAATCATTCACAGATCACAGAAGAGCTCACCTTCCAGTACAGTCTAGTACAGATGTCATCTACTGTGCTTTCAGCTGGAGGGACTGGGAATAGCGTGCATCTTTTTTAAATTCCCACCACCATTGCTTATTTATGTGAGATGTGTGGCCAGAGCCAAGGTGTGGGTTTGGGAATGCGTGTGTACTGGAGAGTGCAAGTCGTTGTCAAGGCCAACTAGAAAGAGAATTTTATCAGTTTAATTTAAAACTGAGAGAAAATGTGCATGTGCGTGCAAGTGTGTGTGTGCATGTGTGTGTCTTTGTAAAGGAAGACCAAGAGAGATGAAAGAAGAAACTTTTTTCCTTTTATGAAGATTAATTTTTACAACCTGAAGGCCTGAAGCAGAGAGAGAAAGGATGGGAGAACAGAGAGAGCTGAGGTGAAGGGGAGGGATGGACGAGGTTAGGAGTAAAAGCTGCAGGAAGAGAAAAGTTTGTGAAACAAGAAGTGAAGAGAGAAAGAAGAATAAAAGACAGACATGGAAGCAGGCTAAAAAAATATATCAGCTTAAAAATCAACATCAATCTGTGACTATATATAAGTTTTTTTTAAAGCAGGTAGTTTGATAAAGAAAAATCAGAGGCTGTTCTCTTCTGGAAAACAACCACGATTTTTGTCCAAGCTGCTTTTGTGACCTACGGTTACATATTAAGTAATCCAGCTTCTGGCAGCCATATGAGGAACAGTACACCTAAATGTAAACCATCCAACATTCGCCAGGATATTTTCTCAACCTATTGTCCCCACCAGTGTTGGTCAAGTTACTTGAAAAAAGTAATCAGTAACTAATTACTGATTACTTCCCCCAAAAAGTATTCCCGTTACTTTACTGATTACTTATTTTCAAAAGTAATTAATTACTTAGTTACTTAGTTACTTTTTTAAAACACGATTTACAACCTGAATAGGTGATAAAGCGATAGATCTTTCAGCCCAATTCTACTTTTTCTGCATAATCCATCATACAAAATGTAATCAAATGGAAACGTCTCTTTTTAAAACTTTAAACTTTAAATCTTTTAACTTTAACGGAGGTTTACCCTGGTGCAGGTGTGCCACAGCGGTCAGTTGAAGAATCCGCGAGTTTCTCTGTGTATTTCCCATTACGTCGTTGCACACTCGGTGCTTGCTTGGAAGTTTAGGGGGTTTTTTCGCTGTAAAAAGACGTTTTCTTTCCACGCACAACGGACGTTAATGTTTTTGTCACTTTTTATGGAATCAAACTCAAAGTAAGGTCAGTACTTCCACGCTTTAAACGCTGCACGCTCATACTCTCTCTCGATATCCATTGTTGATCTGCACACAGCTGTTGTCACGAACGTCGCACTTGCTTACGTCACTGTCATGAGCCATTCTCGCAAAAAATCACGGTTTTAGTAACACAGTAACGCAGCGTGCTTACGTGAAAGTAACGGTAATCTAATTACCGTTTTTGCAATAGTAATCCCTTACATTACTCGTTACTTGAAAAAAGTAATCAGATCTGGTCCCTACAAATAACCAAATCATGGCGCTCACAGATAGCTGCAGAACACTAGTCCATTCAACACTGAAATTATTTGCTAGGTCTAGGTTCAGTCATGCCTGAAAAATAAGACAGCTGTCAGTGGAGACAATATCGATGAGTGAGCATGTGAGCAGGCTCATATCTCCATGTTTTAGCTGTCTCCACTTTTTTGACACTGCCACTTGGGAGCAGTGCCATTTTCCATTTAGGGTCACGGGGGCTGGAGTCTACCCCAGGTGATCCAAGGCAACACATATTGCCCTTTTCCACTAGTACCTACTCAGCTTGACCTGATTCGGTTTTTAGGTTTTTCCGTTAGGTGGAAGTTTAGCAACAGGTATAGCATTGCCTCGATGTCCTCCATTGTCGCATATAAATGGTGTCATTGGACTTCCTCCAGCATTGCTATAATGACCTCAAGCACATGAGATGGTTCTCAATTTTAATGGAAAATGACTGAAACCAAGTAGAGTCAAATCAACCCGAGCAAGTACTCATGGAAAAAGCTATAAAGACAGACAACCATTCACACTTTTGGTCAGTTTAGATCACCAGTTAGCATAACCCCATATGGGAGCCACACGTCTTTGGCCTTTGGAAGGAAACTGGAGTAACCAGAGAGAACCCAAAGAGGGAGAACGTACCATGGCAGAGGTAGAGTTGAACCCAGGATCTTTTTGGTGTGAGGCAACAGTGCTAACCACCATTCCCCCTATAAAGAACACGTCTGAAAAACAAAACAAAATAAAAACATTAAAAAGTCCACAGCTTCCCCTCACCTAGATTGTGTGGAACTCTGATTTGGTCTTTTTCTTTCCTCTTCAAAACAGTTTTTCAACACATCAGCATTTGACCTCTGCATACAAACCACAAGAAATGCATTATTGGTGTGTTGGCTTCCACCAAGGCCACTGTGTAGCCAGAGAACTATGAAAACCAGCACATAATCATAAGACAAGCTTTAGGCTATTGTATGAAACAGAAATACCTGATTAATACAGAAAAATAAACAAACTTGTGTTATATCACTAGGTAGCACAAAATAATCCCTTAACAGAAAACTTGTTTGGAGAGTGGCAGATATCAAGTCTGCTAAAAAGAAAAAAAAAAGAAAAAAAAAAAGAAGAAAACTTTAAAAAATCAAAAATAATTGCTAATAAATCCATGAAATCTTTACAAAATACATACTAATTATAGTGTCTATACAACAAGTTTTTATATGTGTATGTAAAAAATGGTAAATAACAGGCACACGATCATCTTCTTACATTAAAAGCAGGGCTTGTGCCCCCAGCTACATCCCACAAACTGCTCAGAAACAGCTTGAGAAACATGACAAAGTGCAAGGCACTGAGCTGGCCTTTAAACTGCTCTAGTCACAACAGAATAGAGCATCCTTGGGAGGTGCTGGCAGATGAACCAAAAACTCGTCTGCTAATGTCCCATTGCCAGACACCACAGGACACTATTCAGAGGTCCCGTGTTCAGGTCAGAGTGTTTTGGCAGCACAACGGTGACGTGCACAATATTAGACAGGGAGATTTAATGTTATGGGTGATTGGTAATATTCCACAGGAACATGCTTTTAGTAAGAGCATACAGATGGAACCACAGTAACACTTTCCCCAAAAGATGGCTAAGAAATATGAATATGTATTATTAGCTTTAAGAGATGAACAAATAAAGGCAATAAATAGAAAAAGGTCACCAGTGTTTATCCGGAGTGTGTGTGTGTGTGTGTGTGTGTGTGTGTGTGTGTGTGTGTGTGTGTGTGTTTCTAATTCAGCCTGTCTCCAGTTTTTGAGGCATGTCACCCTGATGCCAGACTGGCTCGCAGTACCATCCATGGAAACAAACATGCAAACACACACACACATTCTCACATACACTAACAAAGTAGTAGCCACCAGTTATCAAATGCAGTAAAAGCACGCCATATGAATTTGCAAAATTATTAATATAAATGTACCACATGGACGCCGAGAATCATATAAACACTGGGTTCTGCTGGTCTTTTGCCAGCAGACCTCCAGAGAAAGACAACTTTCACTGCAGGAATTGAAATAAGGATGGAAAGGAGGGTAAAAGAGAGAGAAATGACAGAAGAAAGAAGAGACAGGGAGCCAGGCAAAACAAAAAGGGGGGAGAGAGAAGGGGAAGTAGAAGTGAGGGTGACCTAAGATAAATTGTGAACTACTGTTCTTCAGAAAGCAAGAAACAGAGGAGGAGTGAGGTAAAGCGATGCAGGCTGAGAACCAAGAGGTGTGCAGCCAGCCACCAACAGACAGACAGATACAAGGCATATGTGTACAGATAAAGAAAATCAAATGAGTTGAGAGATGAAGGGGGGAGCGAAAAAGGTGGTGGTGGTGGGGCTGCATAGAAACAGAGAGAGCGTGTTAAAAGTATGGCAGCAGTAGCAGTTACATTCCTGGCTGAACAGATCAGCTGGCCTGAGGAGAAAGACAAACACAGGAGAGGAAACCATGTCTAGACTATTGCGAGACGCGCGCGCACACAGAAACACACACACAATCTTGGGCACCGACGTAGACACTGAAAAGAGACGCAGGGAACGCACTCACACACATTCACAGACGCACATCAACCTGCTAGGTAGAAAGAGTGGGCAACTGCCAAGCACTGCCAAGAACCTGGTGGGGGAGAAGAAAAGAGGAGGAGGGGTGGAAAATGAGTAGATTAGAGATAGGAGGAAAAGAAGCAGGCAGAACGAGGAATATTGGAGAGGAGGGGGAAATGGGAAGAGGGTGTTACTGTCAATGGGACACCAGTTTAGCCTCAAGTATCGGGAGGATACTAAAGGTGGTATTTCATATGATTTCTCTTTACTTGAAGCCCCATTCTGTAATCGTTCAGCTATAGTGTCAATAATTAACAATCAAGTCGCTTCATCGCTGTAAATATCTGTTCTTTTCTTCTTGTTGTGACTTTTCAATGATAGTCAGCACTGAATCTGCTTTCTCTCACCTGTTAACTCGAGCAAATAATGATTTGCCCATTATTATAGGCTTCAGTAATTAGTAGAGAATCTCTGGAGCATAATAGTTTATATCAACTTCAACACTGTAGCACAAGATTAGACTACAGTAGAAGTGTGCTGGAAAAAGAGGGTTATTTAATGGCACAGACCAAAACAAAGAAAGAGACAGAAATAAGGCTACATCAAGGATCAGAGGTACAAGTGAAAGGTCTGAACGCTAGAGAGGAGACCTTTTAGCTTAGATTCTCTTTACACGATGTTTTATTCCCAAAGGTCAAGAATAAACACCCGTGCTTAAAGGCAAACAGAGTAATGTTCTGTTTCTTACATAGCAGATGTTGTAAGTGAGGCTGAGGGGATAATTAATGGATAAACACTTTGAGACAACAGTTATGAAAAGCTCAGAATGAATGTGTAACATTTACCGTGTAATTTTCTGTATATCCATCGCAGTGTCATAGCGATTTATTAAAAAGAGACAAAATGTTATTATTTTATGGCAGTCAGCACACATCTTTAAAACTGTGCTTTTCAGTATGTTCGGTGCTCTTCACCTAAATATTTTTTCAGTCTGTCCTCTTGAGACCTTTTCAGGCAACATAGAAATTGGAGCATTTCATTATTTGCAATGCTGTTTTAAAGCTAAACAAGTAGTCTGAATATCTAAACTGAAGCGGGAACAACCAGAATGGGAATGTTAAATTAACCCTAAAGACTGTGTCCCATGTGGGATATGAATTTGAGTCTCTCTGGTGAGTCTTGCCACTGTCGTTGGCCACTTTATGAGATACACCTGTTCCAACTGCTCTTTAACACAATTATCCAATTAGCCAGTCAAATAACAGCATGATGTCACGTCAATATGGACCAAAAGCTCTCAGGAATGTTTCCAGCACCTTGTTGAATCTGTGCCATGAAAAATAAAGGCAGTTCTGAAGGCAAAAGGGGTCCAGTTTAGTGCTAGGAGTGTATGTCAGAGTGAAAGCTACAATTCTCCACCATGAACACGAATCAACAGATTTTGTTAGTACCACCCATTTATTGTGTCCATGGAAAGTTTGTGTTCATGAACAGAATCAATCTATTACATTTATGTTACATAATCTGTCTTTGGTGGTCAAAACGGTTAGAGCGAGACATCAAAACCACAGCGTACTTATGGGTTGGATGTCCAGAGAAAACATTGTTTCTTAATCCACTGGCGGTCTGCTCAGACACTCACTTGCAAACCTTATAAAATTCTGCATTATATTTCTACAAAAAAAAAGTAGGCCCGCACATCTTTGTTTAAAAATTGATTGACAGTTTATTAGCCTGTGAAATGGTTGCAATGAGTCAAAAACAAAGTAATGAAATAGGTTTACTTGCTCACAGTAAGTTAGTGAGCCACTAAACTCGACTACTAACTGACTTTGCCCAGGTTCTTGACAAAATATGAAAAGCTCAGTGTGTGCAGGGCTGTTGTAACCATGCAATAAGAAGCCAAGACTCGCAGCATGACATTTGAACAAAAATTAGGATTTACTTAGATATCTCTGGGGTGGTGGTAAGAAGGTCTAAGTGAAATTTCACTGGGGAACTCCTCTGTCAACTATAAACTCAAGAAACATCATACAACCTTTAAAAGATATAGACAAGAAAAAGAGAGGGCAGGCCCCGAGTCTTATGAGGTCAGTAACTGGAGCAAGAGCCTTCTCTGGAGGTTAGATAGTAATTTGGTTATGTTTAAAGTCACTGAAAACGAACGCTTCTCATCTCTGAACTAACATTGTGGGGAAGAGATATGAGCAATGTTGGATGTTGCAAAATCACACATCGCTGTCATTACATTTGCAAAAGCAAATGTAACATATGAGTAATATAAAAAGCAGTTTTTTATTTTTTCAAAATGAAACTTCTTAAAGCATCAGTTCCATGGTCCTACACTGAAAAACAGGGATTGGCCATCTCTTGGATTTATGTAAGCATCATGGGTGTATTTAACACAATTGACTCGTGCTTTAAAAGTTAATAATAATAATGGATTGGATTTTATATAGCGCTTTACAAGGCACCCAAAGCGCTTTACAATGCCACTATTCATTCACTCTCGCATTCACACACTGGTCGAGGCAAGCCCTGGGCAGACTGACAGAAGCGAGGCTGCCATATCGCGCCATCGGCCCCTCTGGCCAACACCAGTAGGGTAAAGTGTCTTGGCCAAGGACACAACGACCAGGACAGAGAGAGCCCGGGGATCGAACCGGCGACCTTCCGGTTACATATACGCTTCCCAACCCCCTGAGCCAAGTGCAACTATATAGTGTAGAAACTACATGATATGCAGAGAGGGTAGATTAAATTGTTCATATCATGTTCGAGTGAAGTCAATAATATAGCAATGTTAAATCTCGCGATACCGCACGGGATTTCAGTCTCGTGCGCTTTGGATCGTGGTTTGAGGAAGGCGTCCATCTCAGTCAAGTCGAGCAGCCGCCTCTAAAACCTGTGGGTGGTTGTTACATTAAAAAATTCTACCTTGTAATTTGAACACAAAAATTTCATGTTCCTATCTTGAACGTATTTAAATCACGTAGGATCTGTATTTCATCTTGTTGAGATGACATGATACAATCTAGTAAGAGTGGTTAGCTGCTGGACTCATGAAATTCACAAGATCGCACGAGATTTCAAACTGCAGGAAAATCACGGGAGTTATAAGAGGCAGACAACTATACACCACGTGTATGCTATTGGTATTTATTTTGGTTTAACCTGTCAAGGACAAAAATGTACAGAAAATTCTGCATCAAGCCTTGAAATCATAGCTTTCCTACTTTCGCTAAGCCTGGTGACATGGTGGTTAGTGCGGTTGCCTCACAGCAAGAATGTCCTGGGTTCAAATCCACAATCTGGCTAGTTGACAGTAGTTTCTCTTTGGGTGATCTGGTTTCCTCCCACAGTTAAAAGTCATGCAGTCATTAGAGTTAGGTTAATGGGTGAATGTGAGTGCAAAGGGTTGTCTCTATGTGATAGACTGGTGAGCTGTCCTGTGTACCCTGCCTCCTAACCTGTCACTTCAGGGTTATGCCCCAGCCCCTCTGCAACCAGGACAAAGATAGGAGGACAGTCGTTGTTGTAGATCCATTCTATTTTTATGTTATCTAGACTTTGTTGAGCATTATGTAATATGACGACAACATGTAGTATTTAAGTGACCAAGTAGTACTGGGGTAAAAGTTTGAAGGATTGTGAAGGATTAAAATATTCCAAGAGCTCAACTTACTTCATCTAAACATGTTTCAATCACATTTTATCAACACAAAATGCACAGGTTTATTAAATATGAATAAGTTGTGTTGATTTAACTCAGTTTCTGCCAAAGCAAAACAGTTGTGTGAAACCAATGTCAACTATTGAATTAACTCATTCACTGCCATTGACGTCTATAGACGTCAATTGAAAAACTTACGTTGACTGCCATTGACGTCTATAGACGTCAATTACGTTTTTCAATGGGAGGGGCTAGAATACAACCTCGGGCAGCTTGTCAGTGAACATCAGACTGCTTGAAATGTATTTTTCACAAAAAGCTCGTTTTCTCCCTTTTTTTGGTCAAAACAGGCATTTTTGGTGGAACCCACCTCTCTTCTACAGCTGATTACTAAAGAATGGAAAATGGTAGAAACAAGCTTTTTTTTTTGGATGGAAGAAGAGAGTCTGTTCTTCATTTTGGTAGGTTCAGCGTTTATATGATCATAACACACAGTTTTCTGTGGCTCTTCAAAAATGAGTAAAAATGCTCAAAAACCCTGGCAGTGAATGAGTTAAGTAAATCCAACATGGCCTTTTTTTTCAGTGTAGAGACTGATCAGTGAACCCTTGGCAACCTATAGGGGCTAGGGAGAAGCAGCTGCTGGAGAACTGGTTGATGTAGTTGCCAATAACTTGGATGAAAGATATTGGCTGATTAAAACTTTATTCACACAGGCCTAGCAACCAGTCAGTGACCCCACTGGTAACTAGGAAAAAAGGATACCTAGGGAATCATCTCTGCCGTAGTTGAGTCTTACTTCCAGTGGCCTTGGTTTGAATCCACAGCTTCATGCTTTGTGCACATATTGTCAATTGGTAACAGGTAAGTCTAACTCCAAATCAGTTACACTACCTGGAGTGGAAAATAGACTTCCTGTGACACTTCAGCAAGTTTCCCCAACCAATATCCTCAGAGTTGACCTCTCTTCTCACCTTCCATCTGCTACTGGATCTTGTCACATCTTTGGATGTCAGTGGGTGAGTGTGCAACACACAATTACCACTGTCTAGAAATGTTTTAAAACAGCAAGAGTGGAAATGATAAAAACCCTTTAAATATGACATGACTGATGATTCACAGCAAAGGGGTGAATACATTTACAAGGGAAAGGAAAAGTGCAAAGGCAAAGTTAAACTGTTTTTAAATCTTATAAAAGGGTTTTTTTTTATAAGAGAGAGGTAAGATTTCTTTTTTTCTTTTCAAGCAAACTCCTTCTGATTTACCTCCACAGAATGGTTTAAAGTGCAGGTGATACAACAATATACACAGGAGCTTGAGACCATATTAATTAATCTACCTTCAAAGAGCTTTTATCATGTCCGGGTACATAAGCCTACAGTACATAGTGCAAATCAATGAGCCAAATTGTTTTATGATACAATTTGATTTTATAATGTGATAAAGTACATTAATTTGTCAAGTATGTGATTTGCTGGATCAGCCAGAAAACAAATAACCTCTGTGTGATTATTTTATCTGTTTACTCCCAATAGATTTTTTTCACATTCACTTATCAATTAATATGAACCACAAAGCATTTACTTTGTTACAGAGACTTTCTGTTAATCCAGAAAGTCAAATCAACCCAAGGCTTATAATTACCTGTAAGCAGTTGGATCACCTTGATGACAGATTAGTATGCAGCCCACTGAATATGTAGTTTTTGGGTGTTTACACACATCTCTACATCGCAGCATGCTGAAATAAAGCAGTTGTCCACACTGATGTAATATATATCAATATCAGTGCCGCTGTCAGATGATTAACTAAACCACCAGCATTTAACACAGCTTAATCGCGTTAACAGAGAATGAAAAAACCTGAATATGCAAGTCATCTGCTATGCAAACTCTGCTTTCCTGTGTATTGTTACCTAATGATGGAGTGGCACAGGATGGTTATTCATCGTCCACAGCAGCTCAGTGAGATTGTGTTTCCAGGGACAAGCAGCAGCAGATGGATAGCTTATTGAAAAATGTAGCCTTTCTTGTGTTTTGATGTGCAAGGTTTATGAAAATCCATTCACATGTCACTGTAGGACACCTGATAATCTATTAAGGGAAGGCTAAAGAGTCTCCTTACCAGCATAGGAGGAGGAAAGTGTCATGTTTTGCTGCAAACTGGACTCTAAGTTCAGGCTATGCATACCAGGAGCAAGTTAAAATATTTATTTACAAGCTGAGAATTACTGAGAGCAAACAGGAGACTGGTGTGGAAAAACTGCAGGAATTCTACAAGATAGGAGTGTTAGCTGGAACCAAGGAGAGGAGATTTTGTTTTCTTATTTGAAGGATTCTAGAAAAGCAGCTTTGGTGGGTAGGCAGTACGATGGTGGAGAGTGGGCAGGCTGGTGAGTTGAATATAGGAGTTTTTCCAGAGATGAGCAGCTGGTGGGGCAGATAAGTGGGTTCAGAAGAGATGATATGTGGGCAAAAAGGTTCCTTGGGAACCTCACAGACTGAGAACAAAAACCCTGAGTTAGCAAACTGAAAGCATTCACATACAGGGCACAACCCAAGAGAGCCTAATGATCACAATGGTGGTTAACAATCAGAGAAGCAACTGCTGCACCATCCAACCCTTAAATATCCACATGAAGATGAGTCGATAAGGAACAGGTGTGAGAAGGAGGATTCAAGAGAGATGTCTCCACCTGGAGGCAGAACCAACAGGGAAGCACACCCAGCAGTCCAGCTGTGCAATCCAATATCACTGCAAAGTGTCTTATAGACACTCTAATGCACCGTTTGCATACAAAAGTTGCAGTACCAGCCAGGGGGAGACACTATATTTAAAGCCAAGAACTTGCTAGTGAGCAAGGAAGGCATGAAGTATATTCCAGAGGTGCAGTACAATCACCAGAAATGATTAAACTAGGTGGCTAATATGTATGCACATATAAATGTGCTCGTAATGTCTGCTTGAACACTTTCCCGTGATTATTTTCAAGTTGGATTTAACTAAAATATCTCCCTCTAATGGTATTGAGGCTTACTGCAGCTTCTGCATGTGTGTGCATTTTACGCTTTGGGGAGGCAAAGCATGAAATAGACACGGTAGAGCAGCATATGTGTAACCCAAAACCTGCCATGGATCATGACAGAAATGGTCATAGCCCACAGAGGAAAGTGTACATTTTACTGGAAACTTACAGACATACTTCTCAGTCATTGTTTCCTGGGGTGAGACCACGCTGCAACTTCTAATTGAAGGTTGAAAGTATATCAGTGCACTGCATAAGTTAAAATTATTATCCAGCAATATCCTTTTATTTGTACTACTACTACTTCCTAGTGTGGAGAATGCCTTGGTGATGCCTGGCCCAAAAAAGGTTTGTTTTCATATTGTTTGACTCACTACACATGTGCACATTTGCATTTGTGCTTCCTTCACTGCCCCCCTCACATCTTCTCACTTAGTCTGGCTTAGTCCACTTGTACATGCTTGGCACAAATATATTCAATTGCATTCTGTCATGAAAGAAGAATACTAAGACTTGAAATTCATGTACATTTTCAAAGATTCAGCTTTTAACTTATAAATTATGGTATTGTTGTTTGTGAATAGTAAACTGTTTAAAGTAGAAACCAAAGCAAGGAAGACTTGTCTTTTACTCATGACTTTAAAACTTTTTGCAGCTCTGTTTGGTAAAGAAACCATGTAATAGTGAAACTAATATGCCCAAATGGACAGAGGTACTTTTTTTTAACCAATCCATATCATTTCTATAATTGAAAACAACTGTATGCATTTGTATCTGAAATGAAACCATGTGGATATATCATTTGATTCTGTGTTCATACAATCCTGTAAATTGGCACCTCGAGCAGCTATTAAATCTTTGGTACTTTCCAATTTCCTCTATGCAGATTTGCTCAAATGCTTCTGAATCGAATGACACGCACCTTAATGGTTATCGAGTCATTTCACAGATTTTGAAGTCAGTCTATACTCGCCTCGGCCACTCAGGGGCATTCACAATTCTCTTCTGAGCTCATTTCAGCTTTAATTTTGCTCTACGCTTAAAATCAACGTCATATAAAGAACGGTATCACTCCAATCCATGATATTTGGCAATCTTAGGCTGGTTCAGCTGAATGATTTGCCTGCAACTGATTCAGTCCTTTCTCGGATGTCTTATATGTGCTGCCGCTGATGTGTCCCCAGAAGCGTGATACTACCACAACTGTGCTATGGGGTGGGGATGGTTGTTACATGGGCAATGACCCGTGGTATCTGCCAAATCTAACAGCCCTCAAACCAGCGTGAGGACATTTTAGCTTCATCACAAAACTGAATTTTTTTTTTTAGCTTGTGCTCTCTAACAATGCTTTGTACTTTTAGGGAAAATTGAACAGTGTGCGTTTCCTTTCCCACAGTACAGTGAAGAAAAAAAGGAAGAAAAACTCCGCCTGCAGTAGAACCTAACTTATTAAATGAATTTAAATGAACATTAACACATTAACATGGGTCGATACAAGTAATTCCACAATGAAATTAAGATTTAGGATATGAAGCTGTGAAACATCAAGTGATTCAAAAATTACGAAACCTATTCTGCCGTTTCTTGTATGTAGGGATTGCTGTGTTGCCTACAGTCTCCACATTCGGTTCCTTTTAAGCCTAATTTGTTTTCATTTTGCTGTAAGTGAAGTACAGTCATTGTGATTTGAATATCTCCTTTGTGACATGAAACACTCAATTATGGTTCATATAAGCATTACCTTCTCTTGTATTTAGTATTCCTCTCAGGTGTGTTTTCTTGTTTTATTCCTTCCAAAGGATCCCTGTAAACTATACATGTCAACTGAATCCACAGTTACAATTAACTTCAATCTGCCAGTGACCAGAGTATAAAGAAAACATCAGTATCTGTCCCTTTGAAACCCACCGAGGTGATCCTAATTATGAGAACAAGAGAAAATTCAATACAAAAAGTCATGCACTATACACTACTTTACACTAAGAACTAAGGGATGATTGGTAAGAAAATCATAATCTTTCAAATGAACCATGCAGTAGTATCAGTAATCATGACAATGACAATAGGGATCAAAACCCTTTATTTTGCGTACATATAGAACGAAATTCTAAAGGGAAATGTTTTTAAGAAGAAGAAAGTCGGTGACCTCTATCAGTCTGGAAAGGGTTACAAAGGTATTTGTGATTTGATTTGAATTGAATTGCTCTCAGTTAAAGTCAGTTTTTATGATATGATGACATGATAAGAAACACATTGGTCAAAAATGGCATCCATGGGAGAGTCTCAAGGCAAAAACGACAGCTGACCAAAAAGAACAGGCTTGTCTCACATTTGCTAAAAAGACATCTTGAAGATTTCCAAAACTTCTAGAAAAAATATTTTGTAGACTGACGAGACATAAGCTGAACTTTTTGGAAGTTTGAGTCCTCCTATAGCTGGCAAAAAACTAACACAGCTTCAGCATTAAACCAACAGGCCAACATGATGGTGGTAGTGTGATGGTCTGGGGCTGTGTTGAGGTTTCGGGACATCTTGCTGTAATTGATGAATTCTGCTCTGTACCAGAAAATCCTGAAGGAGCCATTAGTTCATGTCCTGAAGCTGAAACACCCACGGGTATGAAGCAGGACAATAATCAAGCCCACACCAGAAGTCCACCCCTGCCTAAACAAAAAACAAAAAAAGATGTGATCTAGTCGAAGTCTGGACTCAAATCTGACCGAGATGCTTTGTTATTACCTTAAGCAGGCCGATCATGAGTGGAACAAAATTCTTCCGCAGCGATGTGAAAGACTCATTGCCAGTTATTGCAAACACTATGTGTGTGTTGTATTTCCACAATTACTGGTGCAGGTCTAAATCTATGATTATAATACTTTATTTAATTCCCGGGTAAATTGCTTTCTTACAGGTGTTCACTTCAACTCTAAATCTAAAAAAAAGTGTCATAAAACTGTGAAATATATAAAAATATGAAATACGCATGTGAAAAATATTAATTTGTATGTTAAAATAAATGGCCCAAAGTTAAACATTGAACAATATTAGATACAACTTGCACTAATAATGCCAAGTGAAAGCAATTCAATTGTCACGCTGTAGAGAGAAGATGTAGAGTTTGACGGCCTCAGGTAGGAGTGTCTCCTGTTTTCCTGTGATGTCCTGCGATTCCTCAAGGTCGAATTAGTCTTTTGCGGAACGTGCTCTTGTTACTGTCCAGCATGTCATGGAGAGGGTGTGAAGGATTGTCCAATATTGTCCGTGACTTGGACAGCATCCTTCTTTTTGACAACACCATCAGAGTCGAGCTCGCCACCCACAACGTTGCTGGCCCCAGCACATCACAGCACAGAGACAAGCTGCCTGAAATTTGAAACCTTCCGTGATCTAACTACCCATCAGCAATGCTTCAACCCTAAACATCACACTGCATCCCAGTAAGTTTGTGAAAAAACTGACAAAACACATTTGTTTAAAAAGCGCTGTCTCTCTCTCTGTCTGCAACAATGAAATACACTATACAACAACGATTTAAATGATAGAAAAACAGTCTGGATTCATATTAAATATGAATTTACTCACAAGTAAATAGCTCCAGTGTGTTCCCCATTCACGATGCCAACCAGCACTGCCAAAGCTCATTTTCTGAAGGCTAAACAGGCCTGCCATCCACTCCCCGGACACTCGGGTGAGACATGAAGAGGGACAGTGTGGTCCAGAGGAAATATCGATGTGTTGACATACTGAAACACACGTTGCCTTCCTCCCTTTCAATCCTCTACTTCTCTCTGCCATCTGCCCATCTTTCTGCTGTACTGCTCTACCAGAAGAAACCGTGAAACCTGCTGAAATAGGTGCACACACTTTGTTTGTGTGTGTGTGCCTACAACTCTCTGCTGGTTGTGTGCAAATTATATGACTTCATTTGTTCAGCAGCAACCCAGAAATCAAAGGAACTGTCTGAGTTTAATTTCGAATGGCCCAAATTTTGCACCTGAGTGTTAAATTGAGAAAATCAGGATGGGCTCCCTGAATGCAGATTTTCTCATGATGATGAAATGTTAAACACTGGTGACCTAGTTTGACTAATGTAGATGGCACCACGGGGAGTGGCACACCTTTAATTTCACCTTAAATCTGTCTTCTTCTTTTTTCTTCTCAGGTAAGCTGATCTGTGTGAAGGAAGTGACTCCTACACACGGAGCGCAGAGAGCATGACAAATGCTGTGTTTTTTAGGCCTTGTCGTTAATAAGGTTTTGCACTGGGCTACAGCACAAGGAGTTGGAAGGAAAGTAGTCTGACTCCTAAAGAGACTGCTGATTTGGATCTCGGCATGAAAAGCTAAAGAATCCCTGACTTGCAGTACTCCAGATGGTCAAACAGCGGGGGCTTTGACTGTTATTGTTGAAATATTAAAACCTGAGGAGGAAGAAAAAAGTTTTTCATTGGGTTTAGATATTTTATATGTTTTACTTAATAAATATAGCACAATTAAAAGAAAAAAATGGAAAAACATTCATTAATGTATGGATGCATTAGACATCAGTAGGGTGGGATCATGTTTTGGTTTTTTGGTTTTTACATTTTGACCTAAAAAAGAAATTTAGGGTGAAATAAAAGGAAAATGTCACAGATTGTGATTCATTTCCTATTAAAAAGTGCAGTCAAATAGAGATATAAAGAAAGATGAAAGCATTAGTAAGTACTTATATGTGTGTATAAGTGTATTTTATTGCTGGTGTTGTCTAATCACATGAGCTGAACAGATATGTTTATTCATTCAGATGCCACTCCTTTGGGAAGACTTGTGGTGTAACAGGATATACGGCAATCAGGTACACTTCCTGAGGAAGCACTATCAGCAACAGTAGTATTGGCTACTGTCACAGCGCGGAGCCAACGAGCAGCCTTTTTCAAATCAGATGTGATGGCTCAGTTTTCAGCCATCAGCATCTATGACCAAGCTCTGCAGCTATTTTGTGTCAGTCAGTCAGACCGTCCTTACTCCCTTCTTCACTTAAACCGGCAAAATGCTGTCTGGTTGATTTGGAAAGTTTTCTCGAGCGTGCTCACGAGTTTGTAATTTACTGTTTGCTTTTATTGAACCGATGCAAGTTTCTTGGCAAACATCACAGTGTTGTAACTGTCAGCAGCACAAAAGAGCAAATTTGTTTTGCTGTTCTGTTTCGGGAGAGGGGGTCTGGCACTCCTTCGGTGCACCGATGATGAACAAAGGTCAAACTTGAAGGTTTCTTGATTAATAGTGAGCTGTCTGCAAAACTGCAAAATGTTTTGCTGATTTAAATTTGACACTGTCATTGGTGTGTCCTCCCCAGCTGTGTGAGCTTATGGTTTATTAACACCTGACTAAAACTAATTAAGTGTAATGCAACAATCCTGCAATAAATCCCACCCTCCCTAAAGTTATTTATACATATACTTTTCTTTCTTTTAGAAGGGTGATTATTTCCCTCGTTTTTGGCTACACTTTGTTAATTTAATTCATTATATTGCAATGTGTTTCTAATACTTAGTCTACCCTCACAGTTATGGCTGGATCATGTGACACCGAACGATCCCTTAGTTATGCTGCTGTATCCCCATCTTTGCCAAGTGCTTACTCATAGGCGATCGACTGAGCATAAGGGTTCGTGCTGTATTATACAATTTTGACCCTAGAATGTAAAATAATTTGACTCTACTGTTATTGTGAACCAGCACTAAATATATAAAATAAATCAAACAAATAAAAAGGTAAGAAACTTTCTCATTTGCATTAGTTTTAATTAGGTGTACATAACTTGAGAGGTATTTTAGTTTTATGTATCCAGCAACTTTGTTAATGACACATTGCTAGTACCAGGTTGCACATCCCAAAAGTGCTGTATTGATGAGATCTTGTGACTGGAAGCCATAAGAGTAATAATAATAATGGATTGGATTTATATAGCGCTTTTCAAGGCACCCAAAGCGCTTTATAATACCACTATTCATTCACTCACTGGTGGTGGCAGCTACAGTTGTAGCCACAGCTGCCCTGAGGCAGACTGACAGAAGCGAGGCTGCCATATCGCGCCATCGGCCCCTCTGGCCAACACCAGTAGGCAAGTAGGGTAAAGTGTCTTTGCCCAAGGACACAACGACCAGGACAGAGAGCCCAGGGATCGAACCAGCGACCTTCCGGTTACAGATGCGATTCCCAACCCCCTGAGCCATGGTCGCCCCAAAGAGTACAGAGTACAGCAAGCTTGTCATGTTTGAGATGATTTGAGCGTTGTGATTGGAGGATGATACGGAGATGAGTACACGTAAAAGTATGGGCAGTCAGCAACAACACTCAGGCATTTAAATGATGCTCAGTTGGTATTAAGGGGGCCACAGTGTGCCAGAAAAATATCTCCCACACCATTACACCACCAGCAGCAGCTTGAATTGTTAATATAAGGCAGGATGGATCCATGCTTTCACGTTATTAATGCCAAATTCTCATCCTACCATCCAAATGTTGCAGCAGATTCGTCAGATCACATTTTTCAATTCTTCTTTTGTCCAGTTTTGGTCTGTGTGAACTATAGCCTCGGTTTCCTACTGCTGACAGTAGCAGCATCCAGTGTAGCATTCTGCTGCTGTAGCGCATCTGCTTCGAGGGTCGATGTGTTGTGCTTTCAGAGACACTCTTCTGCAGTCCTTGGTTGGAAGGAGCGGTTATTAGAGTTACTGTTGTCTCTCTATCACTTCAAAGCACTCTGGACATCCTCAAAGAGGTATTTTCACCTAGAGACCTGCTATTCAATGGATAACTTCTCTTTTTCAGACCATTCTCTCTAAACTCTAGATAAAGTTGTGTGGGGAAATCCCAGTACATCAGCAGTTTCTGAAATACTCGGTCCAGCGTTTCTGGCACCTATAACAATGCCACTTTCAAAGTCACTTAAATCAGCTTTCTTCCCCAATTCTTATGCTCAGTTTGAACTTCAGCAGGTTGTCTTGACCATGTCTACATGCCAAAATGCAGTTGAGCAGCCTTATCAAATGATGTGAACAGTGTGAATATTGTAGTACACAGAAAGCACTTGATGTTTTTGTAACCACAGTTCATTTTCTAACAGACACACCTGCCCATAGATTCCCTTTTTATGCTTAAATTTTGTAAAGACAGTCATCTGGAGCAAGAAACAAAATCCCACCTAAGAGCCTTTGCTGGTGATGTCATCCTCGCTCACCCTTTCCATCTCTCTCTCTTTGACTGCTCCTACGTTATTCTGTCAGCATTTTTGGCAGGGCCTTCTTGATATTACATTTAGAGTACCATCAATCAAGGGGAAAAAAGAAGTCAAACTTCATAATTTAGAAGATGAAACCAGTGATTTACTGGCAGACTTTTTTCTTGTATGTGTTATTATGTAAGCCTAATTGTTGTTACATCACATGAATGATGTACTGTGTTTGTGGCAAGCCCCCCCCCAAACAATATCACACATTCAGTTGGTCATCACTGACTTCCAAAACACGATTGCTTCTAGACGCTGACATCCACCCACCAACCATATAGGTTTTGACACCACAACAACATATTTGCCTCTCAGAAGGGGGGTGAAGTCATTTGTGGTACCACCACAAGAGGCCATTTGACAGTGAAGTGTAAACACAGCTCATTTAAAGCATGTGAACAAACAGCCAGTGCTGTCATTTTTCTGGCGAGGGCAGATTTTAGCTGGTGCAGTATTTGTATATTCCCTTTGTGTGAGACCGATTTGGTAACCAAGTACAGAGATGATCATTATTTCTTGGTGTTAACTGAGTTTGAGTCATGGTTCAAGCTCTCATCACTCTTATCTCCCTCTCTGACACACACTTCACTGAGCCTGGGTGAAGTGCATTCTGTGACACAGTGAGGGCGACAGCAAATTCACACAAACTGTGCATATCTGATTGGGCGTCCTTCGACAGCAGCCTCTTCAAAGGCGGAGAAGTGATTTGGTCACCAGACAGGCAACACTTTAAATCCCCACAGGCAGAATACACTGTGTGAGTAGCGACGGAGAGGTAATTCACTTTCCTGAAGTGCTCTTCAGCAAAGCACTTCATAAAAAAAAATTAATAAATAAATAATAATAATCCAGAGAAGCTGACAGTAGACTGCAGTTGCATGCATGTTATCTGAAAGTGTGAGCAAGTGTACCTGATACATGGATGACTCTGAAGCAGGGCTTTGAAGGATGCCAGATGACGTGATGACACGCTACACCATGTCACAATTTCATGGACTGCACAAGAGTGCAGGCCTACTGTAGGCTACAGTAACAGTGGCTTTATGTCTTATGGGGTATCTGTTTTTGTAATAACGGCACATTACACTGGATGAATAGACAGAGGTAATGAGTGTGTGAAAGAAGGAGGGAGAAAACAGCCAAAGGAAAAAGAAAATGTATGTATGTGTGTCAAACAGAGAGAGAGAGAGAGCAGCAGAAAACGTCTTTCCTTCTCTTGAGCCTTCGGTTGCATTATGTTTGCCAATCTCTGTCTATTTGTGCGTGTGTCCCTGTGTGTGTTTTTGTGTGTAAAGTAAGATATGGCAACAGTGCCATCTAGTGCGTGCGCCGATGTTGCTTATTAATGCAAAGTAGCATGCGCTGTGTTCAGTGGTGGAGAAACACAGACAGAATCGCATGTGATAAACATCACGAGCTGCATTCAGACCCCGTGTGGGTGTTATTCTTTCAGACGTTGTGCCTGTAACTAAGAAAAGAAAGCATTCATTTCAATGCGCTATGCAGATCAATCTGCAAATACTTGAAACCTGCTTAAGACGGGTGATCCATCACAACGACATTTAATCAGCCCCATTTTTTCCTTTCCTTTTTTTAACCAAAGTTACATTGTCGTTGCATGGTACTGCAGCAGTGAGCAGAGCCTAGACTGTATAAAAAAGTCGACATCACCCACATGTTTGGTGAACTCATGTTTTAAATCCTCGAGCTGCAACTTTTTGAAACTTGTCAGTTACAACGTAGCCACATCCTGAAAGAAGCCTTGCTTTATCTTCAATTTTAATCCGATGGGACAATAATTTACAACATTAACATTATGGTGCATTCAATAAGACCTCTAAAGAAGTGACTGAGATCATATACTGAGCATAGACTGTTTATGTTGTCTTTATTTGTGCATTCAACACTTTTTATTTGCAGTTAAATATCCTTTTTGTGTGATTTTCCTACATCACAGATTTGCTAAATACATTAGTCAGCTGCCCATGGTGAATCACTGATTTTGCCTACGGATCATTCATCCATCTGTTTTCCTTCTTATCCAATTCTGGGACAATCCAAACCTAGGGCAAGAGGTGGGGACAGGACACCAGTCTGTCGAAGGGCAAACAAATAGACACAGCCAACCCTTTCCTCTAGAGATCATGAAGGGCAAATGCTTTTTTACCTTTTACCTTTGGCCTCATTGGACATCCATTAGATTGAAATATTTCCTGTGCAGCTGTGTGCCCAGATTTGAGAGCGGTCATTTAGAGTGAGATTGAGTTGTTTGTCAATATAGTAAGTAAAGAGGTGGCTACGCCAGTGGAAAAACATAAGGTCAAAAAATAAATAGCATAAATACATTAGAGAGATATGAAAGGCAGATGGGTTGTCAAAATCAGTAGTTGAGTTCATTCCAAGAAAGCATCCGTGTGCTGGCAAATGCGCTGGCTCCTGTGGCTGAGCGGAAAATCGTTTGCATGGTGAAGAAAAGCCGTTTAAGTCAGGAACGTTCTCCGGGATGTACGCGTACATATTTCCAGACTTCACAGCCGTAACTTCAGAGGATCACCACAACACCCAAAAAGACTGAAAAACACAAACCAGTTTGCAGTCCGCAAAAACACCCAAAACAAACCAGCAGAGTTTTGGAAGAAAGTTCAGTGGACTTGTAAATAAAAGTCAGCCTTGAGGAATAAAGAGAAAAAAAACAGAAAATGTTCATGACCCAAAATACAACCTCATCTGTCAAGTGCGGTGGTGTTGTTATGACTCGAGCGTTTATGGTCACCAATGGTGAAAATATGGGCTCAGATTCAGGAAAAAAGGCATCAAACTCAGCGGACTTGGGGGAAGAGGTGGAATATTCAAAACTTGCATATTGCGCTCCATTTGTTAACAACAGACTAAAGGGAGAAGGAGGTGTGTGGAGTGAAGGCCTAGGAGAGCATCACCAGGGACTAAAAAAGCACTCGAAGCACTGACTCCATGATATGCACTTCATAATAAATAGTTATGGTAATTTTGATAGCTGTGAAAATTTCTCATTAAAATGCCCATGATCTGCGCTTGTTTTATCTCACTAGCAGTCCCGATATTCCCTTTGCCATTAGGCATGCATATGATGATCAGTCTTGATGCCTCAGCTTAGGCTATGTCGTGATACTAAGTATTAATGTGATACTCCTCTTCTATCATTCCTAAGCTTCATATCAGTGATTTATTGTTTTTATAACACGAGGTCTTTGGAGTGACACTAAAAAAGACAAAAATGGTCAATGAAACACTGGATTTCATAATTACACTGATGAGGAAACAGTATATCATGTAGACCATACTCAGATCCATTTTGACTCCAGTGGAGCAGAGCATATCTATTTATTATTATTAAAAACCACAAACACAAAATCCTGCCTTTTGAGAAGCTGGAGCCAGAGGAAAACATCACTTTTAGGTTTCAAATTACCTGAATCACTGACCACTTGTTGGTGATTCATTTTTCTTTGACAATAAAAAAGCTGTGTAAAGAATGAAGAGGTAAGATGAATGAGTAAGAAAATAATGTTTTAAAATAACCAAAGATAGGCGAACAGGCTTTGCAAGGCAGAATGCTGAGATTTTTAACAACAATAATATAGCAGCAAGTACCTACTTCCTATATAAAAGCCAAGTGGACATCAGTGTCTTTAAGAAAGCATGTTAGTCCCTATGATTAAAACACAAGCATTTAGCCAAGGTAGACAAAAATAAGAATATCCTTTTTAAAAACATAACGCTTTTAAAATTATTTTATTTACTTATCTTAATGGTGTTCAAGTATCTTGGGATCTTGATCATGGAGATGGGCAGGTGCGGCAACATCAGCACTAAATGTGCTTTAGCTGATCATTTTGGTGAGGAAGCTGGAGGCTTTCAATTTACCAGTCAATACGCTCTACCTGAGGAAATCAGTTTCCTCAGGTAGAGCGTATTCCTCAGGTTTGCTCGGCTCAGCCTGAAAGATCGGAGTTCTGAAATCCAGAGGGAGCTTGGAGCAGAACTGCATTTAGTGCTTCCTAGATAACTTCCTTTGGACATTTTCCGGGCGTGTAGCACTAGAAGGAGATCTGAGGCTAGACCCAGAACTCACTGGAGGGAATGTACTTTGTACCTCAGACAGCTTGGGAACTTAAATTCCCATAAGACGAAATGGAAAGCATCGCTGGGGAGAATAACGTGCAGAATACAACCGCAACGGAGTCCATGCATGGATGGACGGATGCATGAACGGATGGATGGATTATGTACTCTTGTTGTACTTCAGCTCAACTAATTTACTCCCCGTTTCTTTCCTGTTCTTTGTTTCTGGAGGGGGGAAACAAGTATGATGAAACAGAGAACAGAGGAGAGACGCAAAAGACCTGCCTGCAGTTCAGCGAACGCATTTTAAAATGCAAGCGCAACCTAATGTTTGTGGGTGGTGATTTATTTATCTATTTAATTATATTGCATTATTTTTATTCTTATTTTTTATTTTTTGCGTAGCATTCAGGTTTAAAGCATTCAACACTCCCCCTTGTTTTAAAAAAAAAAACCTGCCTGCTCATTGCTGATGCATTTTAGTGTTTAAAATTTCATCTTCTGATTATTCCTCCCAGTGTCCGGTGCTGCTTAGAGACAGTGTTTAATTAGGCTGCTTAAAGCATACATTCCCTAAAAAAAAACAACTGCTGACCCCAAGCCTCGTTTTTCCCAGTGATTGAGCATTTTCGAAGGTTTACTGTGACTTTGGGAACTGCCCAGTCTAGTCATGCTCTTTTAGCCGCTGAGCAACTGGAGCACTTGAAGGTCGAGTGCTTGGCCCAGAGGCACTTTAGCAGAAGCTGTGAGGGCAAAGAGTGTTGCTCGCTTACTTTCTCCGCACATTTTACAAACAAGTCCAAATGTTTAAACCACTGTGGATTTCACTTTCCTGCTCATCAGGCTTCCACAAGCCTAACAAACAAATATTAGACACCTGAAGGTCTTAAATCTGCATTTAATTACTACTATGGGCAATAACTCTGTCTTTCCCTCATGTAAATTAAGAGAATTTAAATATCTAATGTAGTGAAATAGTCTTGAAAATAAACTTAAAAAGTGGAAACAATATACTGACATGATTTTTAAAGCAGACATAAGATAAGAAGTGCTTGTAAAGCAAGATGGTTTCTTAATTTCACTGCATCGTGCTGACATTATTCTGTTATTTGCTCATACTTATTGGGTCAGTACAGCTTAAATAAGTGAGTGTGAAAATGAACACGTTTCACAAATGATGTAGGATGCACATGACGTGTTGGAAGGCCTGTCATCATCAGTCTTTTCCAGATTATTAAACTTCAGATTGTCTGGTTTATTTATCATTATCTCAGCATTTATCTGCCTATTGTTTTCAGTGATTGTTTCGGGACATTTGGCATCATTTTTCAACTATGACACCAGGAAATGTCACAAGCTTCGGTCTGCATTTTCAATAAATCCAAATGCCCACTTTAGAATTTCTAATAGGATCCCTATTCTAGAAGTTAATACCAGAAATTTTATTAACTTCAAATGCCAGGGTAATACTTTATTTAACAGTCAAATTAACAATTTGAGTTCATTTTACAGTAAAGTAAGTTTGCACTAAGGAAATATTCCACTGATACCTTATTTTAATAGCTGCTTGCACAGTCCTGTGACAACACACTAAATATCAACAACAATATGATTTTACTTCTTAGCTTTTAAGATTTTGTAACACGTTTCAAGAACACTCGAACACATATTCACACCGTTTTGTGCAGCAGCCATGAACTTTTTTAAATATTACATGATGGAGGTGCATTTGAGAATGCAAATGTGCTCCAGGGTCAAACACTCCACGATCTTTAGGGCATTGTCTCTTTAGAGTCAGCTCCCTATTAAAAGAGTCTGTGTGATGTCCAACAGCACACATGTGAGAATAAAGATAAGTTCATTAACAGTGAGTGAGTGTGCGTCTTTTGTGCTGCCTCCTGCACATTCTGGACAGGCAGTTTTCTCTCCTGAGCTCCCAGTCACATAGTCAAATAGCAACGCAACATTATTCAACACTGGTTGTTGTTTACTTTATAATAGTTCTGACAACTTGAGGTTTATTGTTTACCAAAATGGAATACTCTTCTGAGGTTAAAAGTGAAAATTCAACAGCATTTATTTAAACAAAAAGTAAACAAAAAGCTTTTCTTTACAACTATCAGCCTCTCTCGTATTTCCCACCACAGACCGATCGGCATATTTTTGTTTGGCACAGTTTTTTTACAACAGATGCAACTCTCCGATTTGTCCGAGAGTCGTTGCAGACAAGCCTGTGTCTTTCATGCAAACTATGGACCTCCCACAATCTGCTCTTGACCAAAGTAATTACTAGAATTTGGTGAAGCCCCACATACTTCTTTTTAACTAACTTCATCTAGAAACTGCAAGCAACTGCCCAGCAAACAGTCAGGAAATACTCACCAGGAGGTTGCTGACTGAGGATTAACCAAACTGTCATGTCTGAAGCAAACTCAGTTTTTGAGGGCTGCATGTGAGAAAGCGCAGTCCTGACCTCATTACGGACATTTTGAAAACATCTCTACTTCATTGTTGTTGTTTTTTTAAACCTGTAAACTCGTAGTACCAATGTTGTATTCTCACATCTAGTACTTCTGAGTCTTGGCAGAATCTTGACATCTTAGGGTAGTTTGATTTCTACTGTCAAAAGCCTAAGAAAATGAAAATGTATTCTCATCAGCTTATTTCTAAGCTATGTGTTTACTTGCTAACACAGAATACATGAAATCTGATGCTGCCAAAGTGGTTATAAAGCACCAGACCGTGCCATGGACTATAGCATTATCGATTGCATCAATTATCTTCCTTCAAATATTAGTGAAAGGCCAAAATGTATCTTAGCACATTCATCATGTTGTTGTTAAAAATATCTTCTCAAGACAGTGTAAGAAAATAAAATATACATCTAAAAAGATGTGCTAACAGTAGACGCAGGATTATGGCTGCCGGTCTCATTGGAGTGTTTGCTTAGCGGGATTGTGGGGGGGTTTTCAGTTTAGAGAATCCAAATTACAAAAAGATATCCTGGTTATTTTGCACTTTCTTCTTAGTACAGACTCCAGCTCAGACTCTTTCAATGAGATCTATTTCAATGCCTTCACTTACAAAAAATGGTGTTTTGGATGCTGCAGTTATTGGTGTTTTTGAAATATCAACTTATAAATATGCTGATAGCTTTTCTCTTCAAAATGGATTTAAATCTTCTGCTGTGCCTGTGTGTGTGTGTGTGTGTGTGTGTGTGTGTGCGCGCGCGCGCACGCGCTTTATGAGATGAGAAAGGGGTCATCAGCAGTGCTTATGTTTGCCATCCACCTCCCCACTGGCACACAAACACACACATGCTGAGTCTCACATGCACAAACCCATTTTGTCTGCATGGCCTTTTCCCTTCACAACACTGGTTCCCACCAGCAACGTGCCCTAGGCTGATAAACTTTATCAACCGACACACACCTGAGCTTGTAGACAAACACACATCCACACAGATCCACACAGGCATGTTTCTTGCTTTGCTCTCTTGACAAGGCAGACACCTGCTACAACTGTGTGTGGGCATATGCTCAAGTGTGTGTGTGTGTGTGTGTGTGTGTGTGTGTGTGTGTGTGTGTGTGTCTGTCAGCGTGAAAACCGTATAAATGATATTAGTGGGCCCGAGGTGACAACAATACACTCCTGGCTTGAGTACACGACACACATCATTGCACATTCACAAACACAAAATCGCAAACACTTAAGAAACACACAAAAGCATGAACACACAAATATGGGGAGCACACCTAAAAATAAGAACCCACATGGAGCGAACTCGAATAACATTTACACGCCTCTTTAGAGCTTGTCATTATCACTGCTTTTCCAGAGTGCAAATATGAATTTGTGCAAATGAAAAACCAAACTGCATAAAATAAATCATGTAATTAAGGTACTTGCACAAAAATCCCTGGGCCAAGTTATACATATGAGGCAAAACCAACATAAAAACCAACTAGCAAGTCAAGCTGAACAGCTAATGCTCCATCTTCCACTACTTTGCATGAATGACTGCTCTGCTAACACACGGGAACTTACGTAGCAGATATTTCCAAATGAAGCAGGAAAAAACTCCTCACACTCTCATCAGACAGTACATTAACTCATAATCTCAATAAATTCATTATCTACATAGTTTGACTGGACAATCACCATTTTACAAAGTATAATACCTACTTTAAAAAACATGCAGCGGTGGTGCTCACCTTGCAAAGTAATCACAGTAAACACTAAGCCAGAGCTTCCCAAAGTGTGGGGCCCGCCGGTGGTGTGAAAAGGGAAAGAAAAAAAAAATGCTTTGACACTGCTAGCACGGGGCGCCCACACAAACGCAAAACATGAGATGAAGCATCGCTGAATATTTTTCCATACCGACTTCATTCTAAGCCAAAGACTAGAAAATATGGTGAAGCATATCTTCCCTTTGGTTTCACCTGCACACGTGCCAAGGTAGGTCTCCCCTGCAGAATTGGTTTTCCCTGCATCAGGAGCAGCGCTGGGCTGTTTAAATCACGGACAAACAGTATCCCGTATTCTTGATTTTTAGTTCACAAACACTTGTTGTAATGACTAACTAGTCCTGACATGTTGGAGATGTTAGCTCTTTATACAGTAAAGTTACAGCGGGATACAAATAATATCAGGCTGATCCTGCCACGATTTGTTCCCGTGGTTCAAATCACGGACAAACAGTATCCCACAGCTGTTTATGTTTTTAAACCCATTTTGCACAGAGGCATTTTTGAAAAATGTATTGACAGCAATGTTGAATATTATTACACAGGAAAAAAACAACTACATGTAAAATAATCACACCGGGACGCCTCTGCCTTTCTAAATGGAGGGACAGTAACTGCGTGTGTGTATGTAAGTGTGTAAAAACTGAAGATAGTCAGATTAACAGTATTTTGTCTCTGTCATTCTGCAATTCATCTCATGTAAACAATAATGTGGCGCACAGCGTGACGTGAAAAAAGGCGTGACGAACTCTGTATTCCTCATCCACACATAAACGCAAAAAAAGGAGTTTTTAAAAAATCTCAGTTTCGGTGATTCGAAACGCCGTTCACGTGTGAGCGAAACAGCTGCGTTTTCAACGTAGCATAAAAGATTTAGTAGTTTACTTTCTTACTACCTGTAATTTATTGCAGATCACTTGTATTTGGTTAGTTGTTTACTAAATGTTTGAGGTGTGAAATAAACTGCAATGGAGCAAAATATGGGTGTGTGTGGTTGGAGGATGTTTGTGCGTGCGCCCAGGGGGGGGCGCGAACATTTTTCTTGTAAATCAAAGGGGGGCCTAGCAAGAAAAGTTTGGGAATCGCTGCACTAAGCCAAGATGGCGCCCGCGCAAACAAGAAACTGCTCCTTTTTGCCATGAATATATTAACAATGAAAGACTGAAACATCCAATTTGCATACCTATTCAGACCCCTCACTAACCTTTGGCAGAAATGAGAGCCTTGTGTTTTCTTGGGAATGATCCTACAAGCTTGGCACACCTTTCTTTTGGAAGTTTCCCCGTTCTTTTTGGCAGAATCATTCAAGCTCGACCTGGTTGTGTGTGGATTATTGGCGCAGAGCCTTTTTTGGGTATTTCCAGAGATATTGTTTGGGATTCAGTTCGGACTGGGCTCCTCCAGAACCTTTCCTAAAGCCACTGTGTTTTCTCAACTCTTTGCTTCATACAGCGCACGGTGACCTTTGGCTTGCATAAATCCCCTCTACCATAAAGGCCTCATTGGTGGAGTGCTCCACTAATAATTGTCCTTCTGTTATGGTCTCCCCCTGTCCTCCAGCTGCAGACCTGCCATCTTTTTTTCCTGCCCATCGTACTCTATCTTTCTCTACCTGTCGTGAATGTTTGTGTGCATGGGTGTGCATGGATGTTAACTCTGCTTTCCTTCTCCCAGATTAGGTGTGGCTTCCTCAGGCTCCAGCTGGTGCACCTGTGCCATATTAACACTTACCAGCAACATCACCAGATTGCTGCCATAGTCAGCGCAGTAAATTTGCTCAGGAAACTTTGAAACCACTTACTTTTAAACTTCTTCTCAACCTTTACTTACCTTGCCTGTCCTCCTCTGTCATAAGAATCTCACCTTTCTTTGAAAATCCTTGCCCACATTCTGCAGAAAAAAAGACAAACTAGCCTGTATCAGCAACAGAGGGGTTCTGGGAAACTTTCCTGCCTGCGGGCCTGTGAAAAACCTGAATAAACTTAAGATATTAACGTAATTCTTTGGAAGTCTTGTCCTGTTGTACTCACCTGAAGTTGCTGAAGTTCTCAGTGCATCCTGCCAATGAGTCACTTTGGCATTACCATCTCTAATCTCCACAAAGAAACTCATCTCATACACAATAACCATTGGGTTCTTGACCAATGCCCTCAGCACCCAATTTGGCCTGGCAACCAGATCCATCATGGATGGATGATGGATGGATACCTGCGCACTTTCCATGATGTATCCTTCCCCAGATCTGTCCCTTGAGACAATAACGTCTCAAAGTTCAACAATCATTTTCCTCAACCTCCAGGCTTGGTTTCCTTGTCACGGGAGTGGAACGGACTCAGGCGCAGACTGAGGTAGCACAGTTCAACGACACTTTATTAATCACACTGGTGCACTATATACACGTGAAGGGGGGGGAAACACCAGGGTCCCGGGGATCACTTGGCTGGGGAGACACACTTCTTCGCACTCGTTCTGCTCCTCGTCCAAACAGTCTCCACACAAGCAGCTCAGCTCACTCTCCTACTCACGGGGTCCAGGGGTCACAAAAGGGCTGATCCAGGTAAACCTGTTTACACAGACGAGGGTAAGTCGAAGGCAAACACGGGAACAGTAGAATCGCCAGGAAGCCAGGCAATACTAACGAGAGTTACTCAATATTCCAGCGACGAACAGCTCAGAGCCCCAGCCTTAAGAGCCAGAGAACTGCAATCCGCTCGAGATCAGCTGCAGGTGCGTGGGCCAAGGGCAGGAGCCCAATCAGAGCTCCGCCCAGGCAGACAGGTAGGAGAGACAGAGTGAGAGAAAAACAACAAACACTTGTGGCCACACTGGGCTGGCCGGGGAGGCACAGGGACCATGACATTCCTGGTGCTTTTGTGATCTTAAATAGGCAGATGGGTTCATTTCTTAATAATATCAGATGAAATGGATTAGTCACTGTAATGAAATTGCTGGAGCACCTCAAGAATCACTGACAAATGAGTTGTGAGAGTCATAAAAAAAAATCGGAATACTTTTTAGGGAGAAATTGGATATCTCAGTCCAGTTTGAATCAATGATGACTTTAACCTATTTTTGTCAGTGTTGAGTTTCGTGTGCAGATTGACGGGGAACAAAATGAACTAATTCACACTTTAACATGAGCCTAAACGTGTGGAAAACTTAAAGGGGTCTTAAAACTCTACTGATGTACCGTACATACAATGTGCTATCTGCATCTCCATGACTCAAAGGCGCCCGACTCTGCCGGATGATCCATCTGTCAACCTACCACTGTGTGCGAACGCAGGAGGAAGTCTGAACGTGCGGGTTTGAAAATAGCTCAAAGTTTGAACAGAAATATCTTTAGGACTATATTCTATTAATATTTTGTATTCAAAAGAAGGAGTTGTTGTTTTTTGCTACAACATAATAAAGCGGTGCATTTATATCTTTTAATGTTCTAAAAGTTTGTTTTAGTTTAGCAGTAACAGAGGAGGCGATGAGGAGACAAGGTGAAGTGTTTTGTGCTTTCTGACTCACTCATGAAGATTGTTGATTTCAAATATGTCAAGGGACATTCTTTCCTATAGTGCGACTAAGAAAAATGACAAATTGTTTTTTCCGTAATTGTAAGTGGAACAAATTATGTTTAAAAGAAAATTATCCACTGATTCCTACCACCTCTTTTGTCACTCAGAAACATTGCCAGTCACTCGGCGTTTGTCACTCTGTCAACCCCTCTGTCAGTCACTCTGTCAATGTCAACTAGCCAGCTAGCTCTGCATGAAGGGAAAACCGACATCAATCAGGCTCTGTCAGCAGTGGGACCCATTACTTTAGAGGGATTATGATATGGGAGATCGTGGGTCTGTGGGCTAACAGAGCAAGTGACAAATAAATGTTGAACTTCTGAAAAGTGCCTCCATTAACAGCTCATGCAGCTCATCTAACTGTGCAAATATTTGCAGTCATAAAGCCTGTTGTTTCTGAATCTAAAGTACTCGCACGCAACGAGAATATTAGGGACCTTGAAGGGGTTTTTTTTTCTCTCCACACACATACACAATCACGCACAGAGACAGGGCTGTGGCCTTCAGGAAGGCA
Source organism: Diplotaxodon limnothrissa (assembly GCF_057381915.1). Classification (NCBI taxonomy): domain Eukaryota; kingdom Metazoa; phylum Chordata; class Actinopteri; order Cichliformes; family Cichlidae; genus Diplotaxodon; species Diplotaxodon limnothrissa. The sequence continues at coordinate 15,072,714 of NC_140616.1, read as the reverse complement.
TTAAAGCAGTGTAAGTGTGCATTATGGATTCATAGGTAAAAGAATTTTAAAATCAGGAAGGGCTTACCAACAGAACGCCACTTATTCAGCGTGGATGGGTTATTTAAAATCATGTCAGGGGCCAACATAATACAAGTTATGCAGCATAGCACAGGCACACTGGTACACATGTACGCACAAATACACATACATATGCATGTAATAACCTTGCTTCACACACAAATACATGAACACATATACCTCTACCTCTTCTTGCTCTTCACGGTGCCACAGTGACCCTGACTGGTGGAAAAGTAGAACTGCAGCGGCATCACTGGCATAAACTCTGTGTGTGTGTGTGTGTGTGTGTGTGTGTGTGTGTGTGTGTGTGTGTGTGTGTGTGTGTGTGTGTGTGTGTACTGTAATTACTAGAGAAGATAAATCTTGTTAATGAAACAGACGGAAAGAAGAGCACTCTGGAGAGGAGAGAGCAAGAAGAGGAGAGATGAGGAGAGTAAGAGGAAACGGTGGGGGGGACACGCAACATGAAAGTAAAAAGGAAAGAAAGAGAAAAAAAGAGGATGAAAAAGGAAGATATACGAAATGAAGGAAGGAAGGGAGACAGGTCTGAGGGGGAATAAAGTTAGAGGAAAAAGTTGACGCTCACGTTTTGTTTCATTGCGTCATACATCAGTATTGAAGGAGTGACGCAGAGGAACGGAGTAGGAAGACAAGAATGGCAGGTAGGGAGAAAGATTGAGAGAGAATGAGCGCAGACACAGAGATGAGGAGGAGGAGGAGACAGATGAAGGAAGAAAAATACAACCCGGAGAAGTCGCATTTTCTTTTCTTTTCTTTCTTTTTTTTTTTCAAAATGCGTGAGTGTGTGCCTGCCAAGTTTAAAGTGCTGAAGTGTAACTGGTCATGCATATTAACAGAAAGTGTTAGGCATCTATGGAGAGGACACTGAGCGAGTGTACAAAGCCTTTCCAGATGTATGAGGTATAACAACCTGTGAGGAGCAGACACGTGGATGTGCAAGTCTTTCGGGGTTTGGAGGATAAAGGGATGTGAGGAGGCAAAAAATGTAAGATATAAAAGTCTAAAATAAGAAAAAAAAATTGACTTCTTGATGTGAAAAACTTGAGGGAAACTAACAGGTCAGGCCAGGACAGTCTAAGACATAAAAGCAGCTTTGGAGTTTGAGAAAGAGGACCTTAATTCCACTGGCTTGCACATCCTTGCATCTTAGTGGTTGCAGTGGGTGCAATGCAATGTAAAGCATCACAGTTTTAAATTCAGCGATCACATTAGTAATAATACTAATAATCATGTCGTTACATGTGTTTTGTGACGTGTCAGGTTCATGGTTTCTCTGTGCTCGTCTTTTCTCTCTTGTCATTCCCTTCATGGCTAACTTTCATGGCACTTGGCTTCCCTTGCCTGAACCTGGTTCTGTTGGAGGGGCTTTTCCTGTTATAAGGGAGTTTTTCCTTCCCACTGTCACCATGTGCTCCTCAGAGAGTTTGTCTGACTGTTGGTGTTTTCTTCCCAGTGTTTACCTTACGATATAAATCACCTGAATTTGTGAATTAAAATGAAATGACCTGAAGTTTGTAGCATAGCATTAATATGCACGATTTCCAGGAAAAAATATCCTTTTTCTTGTGCACTTCTACTATATTCAGCTGATTTCAGTTGGTGTTGAGTGAGGAGAAAAACAACAGAGCATTCGGCAAGTTTTGAGGGCTAGAGACAGGAACAGTGCTTGCAGTTAAGTGCACAAAAGCACAAGAATGTGATGGCAAAGCATGAACTGCACTCCAAAAACAACCACTGCTACTGTAACATGTCATCAACTACTGCAAACTTCTGCAAAGACAACAAAAAGTCAGCAGAGTGATGGTAAAGTGGAGTGTATGCTATCCCCAGTCAAGCAGCCAAAGTTTGACTTTCACCAGGTGACAAAATCAGTGACAAGCAGTTGGGGCTGTAGCATTGGAGCCTCCATTTTTACCTACACCTGTTTCTCCAGCAGAATCCCCGTGGCCACAACAGTTTTCTGTGAAGTGCTCTTCGGTCACCTTCCAGCTTTGGTGTCAGTTTTGTGCTCACAGTTAAGCACTAACAGAAAGACTGTGCATGTGTCAGTGTGTTTATATTGGTAACTAGCAATTATGTGGCACTGCAAGTAAAGCAGCAAGTAATTAACTGTATACGTTCCTGAGTGAGTAAATAAGTTCTACATTTATGTTATAATGTAAACACTTTTCTTTTTTTTTTTCTTTTTTTTTTTTTTTTTTCTAAATGACATCAGAAACAGCAGTATGCGACATTACGTGATGGCAGAGCTTCAGTTCATCCTTTGTCATTTTTTTTTTTTTTTTTTTTTTTTTTTAATAAATAGGACAGGGGGAATGAATGAGAGAGAGAGGGGGAGAGAAAGAAAGAAAACCAAAGGGGAGAAGAGACGGTGAGAAGGGGGGGGAAGAGAGACAAAAAAAAAAAAAACTCCTGGGTCACCTGTATGGAGAAAAAAAAAACAAACAAACAAACAAACAAACAAACAGAGGAGACAGCAAACAACAAAGAGCAACATAATAATAGAGAAAACAAAGCACCATCACAATAAACTAGCTAGTCATAGATATCAGTATTTACTAAGTAATAAACAATATTGTGCAGCACGCAAGATAGACAGCGCACAGTGTGCTTTGAGGCAGCAGCCAAGAAAGCTTTAGTCCGCGTCTGTGAATACCCATGTGTGCATACCTGTGTGGATCAGCATGCTTGCATTCCAAAGGTTTCTCCATGTAATGATCTGCTAGGGAGTGTGGGGGGGCCTCAGCCCCGTCCTCCAGGGTGTGAAGCGGGTATGGAGGAGATCAAAACTCCAGACATCCAGAGGCCCCCAGAACACAAAAGACCATGGAAGACCAACAGAGGGGCAGCCGCGCCACTGTTCCAGTAAGAGCTGAGGAGAGTCCCAGATGAGGGCTCACTCAGCAGCCGCGGAGCAGAAGCCAGGGGGGGTTGCAGTGACGCGCCCGTGAGCTCCGCCGGCCCCCAGCTGCGCCTGAGTGACCGAGCCCTAGGCCGAGAGGCCGGGGGCACCCCACCTCCAAAGGGGGCCCGAGCGAGCCCCAGGCCCCAGGCCCCGACAAGCGGCCGCCAAGGAGTGAGCCGGTGTGTACCCGGACGCCCACCCCCAGACACAAAGAACCACCAACACACCGACACCTGAGGGAGTCCGCCACCGGCAGGGGAAGTGGTGGTGGGTGGAGATAGGCCTCCAAACCTTGGAGGGCCTGAGGTGTCCCCAGAGAGGTGGCGTCTGATACCCAACCTGACATATAGACACAGACATACAGGCACACACAGACACAAACATCCATTCCCACCCTCATGCTCTCATATGCACTCACTCCACACTCAACCAACGTGGAGACAGACATAAAGAGACGCTGTACACACAATCACACTCCCCAAGCGTACTCTACAATCCGGGTCTAGGTACCCTTGCCCCTGGAGGGGGGAATTGCACCCAGACCCAGGTGGTGTTACCCTTTTCCCTGCGGTGGGGAGAGGCAGACCACCCCGACTCCGCAGCAGCAGGGAGGCCCCACACCCCAGACCGCAGTCGGACGGCCAACTCCTCCTACTAGCCCTCCCGCTCCAGCAGGCCGCAGAGAATGGGGGTGGGAGAAGACTCCAAACCTCCCTCCACCCGCTCATTGTAGTGTTGATGCATATGTGTTCTAAGGTGCAATTAAAACCCAGGAGGGCATGGAGCTACCTGCCAAGGAGCAGCAGGTAAGCGCATAGTCCCTCCTGCTAACCCTCAATGACTAAGTGTATTTAAAATTGAGAGGTGGGCAACGACGTCAGGGGTGAGGTATACACCCTGATGGTGATTTGGACTCCGTGATTGTGCCCACCCCCAAGATCCTATATGTATGTGTAATGAGAGTGTGAATAATGTGAATGTCTAAGATGTGGGATAAAATTGAGGCAGAGGCAGCCAGAAGGGGACAGGGGGGGGGGGGGGGGGGGGGGTAGCCTCCTCTGCACCCTGGTGACATACCCCCACTCCAAGGCCCTGCATGTGTGGGTGGTTGTGGAGGAGCGGGAAGAGGGAGGCAGCTGGAGATGGGGAGGGAAGGAAGGGAGGGGCAGGTAACCCCTCCCTGGGGCCAGCTCCCCCGCTGACCCCAGTAGGCACTCCCACCCTCCGCGACCCGCCAGGGAAGGGGGGCCCAGGCCCATCAGACCGGGGCCCAGTGCAGTAGCGCCCCCCGGCTCCACAGAGCCCTGGACAGTCCACCCAACCCCACCACAGAGAAAACTGCACCCACCCCACCAACCACACATCTTCCAGACTACATAAGACGGTAAACGCCCAGGCTGAGATCTTCCTCCACCTCTCCTGTATCTCCCCCTCCTGCAGAGAGTTCCTGAGAGAAGAAAGCTCCTGCCAGATGTGACCATCCCCCCCACCAGTTGAAGAGCCCCCCAGGCGGCTCGATGCACCGGCGGCACCCTGCTCCAGGGCCGGGCCCCCATGCACCCACCCGCCCACAACCCCGGCAACACACCAACCAGGACCCGAGCCCCCGAGGCCCGGCCCGGGCCCCCGCCCAGAGACGGAGCACCCCCAGAACCTCACGCCCATCCCGGACCCACCCAGGGGCAGCCAGGTTGCCAGGTCAGTAACCCACGTCCGTCAGCACAGACCCTCCCCTAGCCCCGCTGCACGCAGCCGCGAGGAAACAGTCACCTGAGAGCCAACAGAGCCCTCAACCGGACGTGACCGCTACCCCGGGTTGAGCCCCCCAAGGAAGATGCCTCCGGGGAACCCCCCGACGCCCTAAGCCTGTCCCTACCCCCTCACCAATCACAACAGTGAAGGCGGGACCAAACTATGACCCCCCACCCCCACTAGGTGATGGAGCTGATAAAAGGGGCCCAGAGCAATTGATCTGATGTGGTGGCAGAGGCTGTGTCAAGACTAATGTAGTCTAATAGATAATTTCTATATTGGTTAGAATTAAGATTATTTTTATTTTTCCAGTTCATGAGGACTGTTTTCTTGGCTATGCATAGGGCAGTGAAGATCATATGGGCTATATTCTTTTCTGAAGTGACATTATCTAAGCTGCCCAACAAACACACTAAGGGGGAGGTTGGAATGTTACATTTCAGACATTTTGATAAGTCTTCACATATCTCGCGCCAAAACTTTTGCACTGGTGGACAGAACCAAAGAGCGTGGATGTAATTGTCTGGTGTATTGCCTTGACAGTGTGAGCAGTTGTTGGAAGATGTAAAGCCCATCTTGAACATCCGATGACCTGTATAGTGCACTCTATGAAGTATTTTGTATTGTATTAATTGCAGACTGGGATTTTTAATTAATTTAAAAGTTTTTAAGCAAATCTGAGACCAGAAGTTTTGGTCTAGGTTGACTGATAAATCTGCTTCCCACTTTGCAGTAGGAAGGGATATTGATTCATCTAATTTAGAAAGTGTTCTGTATATTTTAGATAATAATTTGGGGGATTTAAGAGTAAGAAAATGTGCCGCACTTAGTGGTGTTTGTAATTCAACTTGACTGAGGTTAAATTTCTTTTTTACTATGGATTTAATTTGTTGATATTCTAAAAACCTTGTCTTGTTGATCCCATATTGTTCAACTAGTCTGTCAAATGGAATAAATTCTGTTCCCTCTAATATATGTTCTAAGTATTTAATTCCTTTACAACTCCATTCTGGGAAATTAATCATATTATTGTTTTGTAATATGTCAGGGTTATTCCAGATAGGTGTACGTTTGCATGGGATTAATGAAGACTCCGTTATTTTTAGAAACTCCCACCATGCTGTTAGAGAAAAGCTGATGTTGATACTTTTAAAGCATTCATGTCTTTTGATGTTTGAGCTAATAAATGGTAGGTCTGAAATCTCTAGATCCTTGCATAGTGCCTGTTCAACATCTAGCCAGGGCTCAACTAAGAAGGTATGTTTTAACCATTCTGAGATGAACTGAAGCCTGTTGGCTAAGAAGTATTGGTGAAAATTAGGCAGATCTAATCCTCCTCTATCCTTGGTTCTTTGTAGCGTTTTTAAGCTAATACGCGGGGGTTTATCTTTCCAAAGGAATTTGGAAATATATGAATCCAGAGATCTGAACCAATCTTGTGATGGTTTGTTAGGGATCATCAAAAATAAGTAATTTATTTTTGGCAAGATCATCATTTTTATAGTGGCGACCCTTCCCATGAGTGATATGGGTAAAGATTTCCATCTAGTCAGATCGCCTTCTACTTTCTTTAGAAGTGGGATGTGGTTTAGTTTAGTTAAGTCTGAAAGCTTAGGAGAGATATTAATACCTAAATATTTAATGTTTCCGGATTGCAGTGGGGCAGAGGAAGAATTATGGAAGGAGCAGTTAATGGGGAGAACTGTAGATTTTGGCCAGTTAATTGAATAATCTGAAACTCTTGAAAACCAGTTTATTAAAGTAATTACCTCAGAGAGGTTGGTTTGTGTGTTTTGCAGAAAAAGCAACACATCATCCGCATAGAGACTGATTTTATGTTCTATGTTCTTACATTTTATGCCCTTAATTGTTGTAGCCTGTCTAAATGCTGCTGCTAGAGGTTCGATAAAAATTGCAAAAAGTGAGGGGGAGAGTGGGCATCCCTGTCTGGTGCCCCTCAGGAGACAGAAGCTGGAGGATGTCTGGTCATTTGTTCTGATACGAGCCGTTGGGGAATTGTATAATATTCTTATCCAGTTTATGAAAGAGTTTCCAAAACCAAATTTGTAAACACTTTTCTACATTTCATTTTGTTTTTTTAAGAGTAACGAGTAATGTGCAGCTTTTTTTGAGTAACAAGCCGAACACTGCTAAGTTTCAGCAATACTTTAATTTTGCCCCACTACCTGTAAGTTGGCTCAGTGGTATAGTCCTTAGCACTGTCACCTCACAGTGAGAGGTTCCTGGGTTTAAATAAATTAGCTTGCTGGAGTTTCCATGTTTTTCCTCTCCCTGTTTGGATTCTGTTGCTCCCATAATCCAGAGACATGGATGTTGACTAACTAGTGATTCTATTCCTATGAGTGTACATTACCTCATCCTTTGACAGCAGGGATAGGCTCTGGCAGTTAAGACACTGGAAGAGATGGATGGCACATATGCATGTAATTCACATTAAACATGCAAAAAACATTCATAAAACACAATCCTACCCAAAACTGTAACAACTGATGTGTACACAAGAGAGTGAGGAGAGGGACCTCTTACTACCTATTAGTGGGATGAATCTGTAGAGAATCCAGGGCAGACAGATCCACTAAGAAACAAAAAAGGAGCATGTCGTCTGCATCTACGAGCCTGATCAGCAGCCAACTGTGACATTAATTCCTGTTGGTACTGCCTCACAAGCTAAGTTCACCTTTTAAGATTGAAAGCACTCTGTAACTCACACACACATACAGGTGACAGCATGACCATGTACTTCCATACGCAAGAATACTGATGAGATAGAAGTAAATATACTTACAGTATATTTTATTAACTGTTCAGATGCGTTGGCACTTTTATTTTCTTTCTTTTTTTTATCTGTGGTCTTAAGTGTAGCATTATGCAAGAAAAAATTGAAATCGGCCCATTTCTGCACCTTCAGATAAGGTGATAAAATACAGAACATGACTAAGTGCAAATGCATCTCCTATCTACCATCGCAAGATAAAAACATTTTGCCTTTTACTGCTAATCTTCTCTATTACTGGGTTTACAATACAGACCAGTAGTGAACAAAGAACACAAAACACTCAATAACTAATTAAGATTCACATCAAATCAGTGCATGTATTCCCTTATTTTGGGGACACAGCAGAGTGAGCAGGGAGAGGAAAAAAAGAGCTACAGCACTAGACCTGGGCACGCAACAAATCCCTGCTGGTCTGCTGCATGTGGCTAAGCGTGTGCAGGCGCAGCATGGCGTGCAGAAAAGCATCCAGATAAAAATGTCCATTACATTTTGCCATCAAGTAAATTTAGCCATGGAGACAGCAGAGGTAGAAAAGGGGGTGTTTGGACTTTGGTAACATTATTTGAAAATGTGGATGTGCTAGTCTTCCTGGAAAAGTGTTCTACAGTCACGTTAAGTGATTTCCCACTGGACTCATTCTTCCAGTTCAGAGGACTCCACTGATATTTCAAATTGTCATTTCAATTTTCTTATGTCCATGTAATTGTATCAGAACTGAGACTTAGTTTCAGTGTGCTTACAGCCCTCCAAAGTGTTGACTTTCATTTAAAGAAGAACTAGGTGAAGTAAAAATCAAGCCTAGAAATCCACCATAGCTGATATTTATAATTGCTGTAATGTCATAATATTTCTTCTAAATCTAGAAGACTTGGTACTGAAGAGATTTGCAAAAGTCACACACATTTTGTTTATACAACCTGTCAAATGTATTTATAGTTATATCCTAGAGATACTGGACATACGTGGTTTGGAGGACATAAGACAATACAAGGTTTCACCAATGTTGCATTGTTTTTCATGATTTTTCAGTTTTCCATTGTAAACTTTTGTGTGTATTATCAATTTAAAAGCTGCTTTAACTCCTCAGTGATTTATGTAACTGCCATAAATGTGGCTCAGGCAAACAGAGTTAACCATAAATAAGGTTAAGTCTAGGTTTTATGCAAATTTGTGGATGAATCTTGGCTCACTCTTTACAACATTGCTTCAGTCCATTGAGGTTTGTAGGCATATTCTTATGCACAGCTCTTTTGAGGTCCCACCACAGCATTTCAGTCAGGTTGAGATCTGGACTCTGATTGGGCCATTGCAACACCTTCATTTTCTTCTTTTTCAGGCATGCTGTTGTACATTTGCTGTCATGCATGGGTCTAGAAATAATTATCCCCCCTCTACCATTATGCTTGAGAGTTGCTACGAGGAGTTTGTGATGATGTGCTTTCCATCAAAATATGATGCTATGCATTATGCGTATTCAAAGGACATTTTTCAAGAAGTTTTGTAATTTATTCAGATGCATTTTCAGCTGTACTTTTCAGAGAGAAGAAGCTTACGCCTGGCAGCCTCAAACAAGCTGCACTTCAGTCTTTTTCTAATTTTACTTTCACTGTACTGTTAACTGAGGTTTGCAGAGCCCGAGATGTAACTCTTCGCAAACTTTATTTATACATCACCTTTCATGCAGGTTAGTGCTAGTGCTTTACAGATGGCGAAAAAAATGCTAAACAGACAGAATTCATGTAAAAATTTAAAAACAAATAAAAACAAATCTAAAATAAATGTAAAAACATCATATGAAAAATCAAGAAGACAGTAATACAAAACAAAATTAAAATGTAAAAAAGGATAATGAAATATTGTAAGCATACTCAATAAAAACCCAGGCTGAAAAGGTATCAGCAAGTCAAACAGTTTCTATTTATTGCTGTCTAATGACTTTGTAAGTGGTGCCACCCTGGCTTCACAAAGGATGATCTAACTAGGATCAGATTTTTCACCAGCCTGACACTGACAGCAACAAATATTATATGACACTAAATTGTATATAACAAAGAAGTCGGTGTCCATTAGCTGACTTTGTCAGCAAGGTTTTCATTTACTTTGGGGCTTAAAGGTAAATGGATTAGCTTGCTGATAAGCAGTAATTGCTAAAAGGCACAGAATGAAGTGTTATTCTGGTTTAATGCAACTTGTTTGATGCACCTTGAAGTGGATTACATGATTCAAGACAACCAATTAGGCTATAAAAGTTATGAAACTGGTTGTCATTAAACACTGCTTCACCAGCTATGCTGTTTCTACATTTTCTTGGCTGTCTGGGTTTTGCTGATTACCTGAGATTTGCTCCAGGTGAAGAGTTTTTGACTCTAAGAATGCATTCATTGGTCAAAGTGTCAAGTCCATGCAAGCTACAGTAGCTTCTGAAAAAAGAGGATTAAAGCACCAACTTCATGGTCATTTTATAAAGTTTTTACCGACATTTTGACTATGCAATTTTTTTGAGGTAACAAAAGGTCAGAGTCAAAGTCTGCCTTTTATAGGAACAATCATAAGGAAAGGATTTGTAACTTGACTTATCCAACTTGTTTAAGCAGAAGCATAAAAAATTGGCAAGTCTGTCATTTAGGCATGTATAGGTTGGCTAACCGCATGTGCACCCTAAGAAAAGCGCTTCCAGGTGTGTGTGTGTGTGTGTGTGTGTGTGTGTGTGTGTGTGTGTGTGTGTGTGTGTGTGTGTGTGTGTGTGTGTGTGTGTGCGAGCGCGCACACATACCCTGGTAAAATTGAACTGTCATGGCCAGAATGGGCACTTTGATCATTTTATGTTCACAAAAGAGGAGAGCAGAAGAATGTAGACAAGGTGAGTTGGAAAGAAAAGGAAAGGAGATAAGAGAGGAGAGGAAATAGGAAATGAAGGGCAGAGACAGATAAATAAAAGAAAAAAGCAAAGATGAGACAAGATGAGACAAAATGACAAGACTTTTCAGGAAAAGAAAAAATTCAAAAGAGGGAAAAATGCGATCACTCAATGATAGATAACCAAAAGGGAAAGGAAAGGAAAGGAAAGGAAACAAGAGGCAGAAGAGCAATGAACTTTAAGGTAAGCAAAGAGAAGGACTAAGGGAAATGAAGAAAGGAAGATCAGAGCAAACCAAAAAAAGCAAAAGGAGCCAAAATGGACAGAAACAAATCAAATAAGTATTCAAATAAGAGAAAATGGGGGGGGGGGGGGAGAGGAAAGAAAAGAAATGAAAAGAAAAGAAAAAACACCAAAAGAAAAAAGAGCCAACTGAAGATGTGGGAGGGAAGAATTAAATGGGGACGAGCACGAGGAGGGTCGACAGAAAAAGGGGATACTGATAGAGAGAACTGATAAGGGATGAAAGCCTTCTCTCACTGGGTGATGAGGATGTACTCACATCACACGCTAGTTACCCAGGATTCATAGCGTGAGATGAGTTCCCAGCATCCCTTTCATCTCTTCAACACCCAGTAGTGGTCTATCAGAAAGGAGCCTGGGGAAACAGCCACAGACAGCTACATGCGGACACACCAAAAACACCAACGTGTGCACACTCACACACTAACAGAAGATGGAATAAAGACACACTTGAGCACATGTCCTTTGCTCCTTCTTTCTACGCGCACACAAGGAAACACTTTAGTCACACACACTTAAACATTTTCCCCAGATTCCTCCTGCTAAATGAAACTGTGGACTATGATCATACTGACACATACATAAAGTACATGCAAGCGGGCACTACAAAGTGGTCAGCTGTCTAACCGTATCCGTGGTGATCACAGAAGCCACTCATTGGCATGGTGTTTGATCTCTCGGTTGGCATGGAAGTCTGAAAAGTCTGTCAGAGTTAGACAAGAGTGGGACAGAAAAGCTCATTTTTAAAAGTTCGAGAACTTGCAATTCCCCAAGTGACCACTTGAGGCTGGTTCCAAAAAGTCAGTCAGTCTCCAATGACTCTCATATTAAAATGTCCAACATCTACTGTATATTCACTAATACATGCCGATGATACTGTATTGCTTGGTCTTTACTCCATCATTATGCAACATGATGATGTCATAATATATCATGCATAATGAAAGTCTGGAAATAAATAACATCTTACTGTCATGAAATAAAAATGATAGTGTTTTTATATCATGTTGTAGTTGCATAAATATTATTTTAGCCTGTTTATAGGTGGTTGCCAAGCATTTGAGATTAGGTGAGGGCATTTTAGGGGACTGTTAGAACAACCTGATAACAATGTATCAGAGCATCACTCCAAGATGTGTTTCTCATTTCAGAGATATTGTGCAGATGAAGGAGAGCAGTCCCACAGATATATTTTTTTAAACTAAAGGAAGTATCCTAATCAAAAATGACTCAGTTCCATCTGTCCTGGCCAAGTTAAAACATCCAAAGTAAGTATCTGGTTATACACCATATCTCTAAGATTTGAAGGCCAAATAAAGACAAAACCTCTGTTCTGTCTATATTTAGAAGAAGAGACTTACAGGACATCCAGATCTTCATGTCCTTAAGACATGTCTACAATATAACTAATTGATGTGTGCCATCTAGGTTCACAGATAGATACAGCTGGGTGTCATCTGCATAATGAAAATGTATGCCATGTTTTCTAACAATATTGCCTAAGGGAAGCATGTATTTCTGATAATACTGCCTAAGAGAAGCATTTATTTCTAATAACACTGCCTAAGGGAAGCACACTGCTGGGATCTTGTGCCTAACTTTTGATCGTGAAAAAGATTCCACATTTAAATTGGAATCTATCAGAAAGATATGATTAAACTCTCCACGCTGTCCTAAAATGTTGTGACTATCAGTAACAAATGCTGCACCGAGGTCAAACAGAGATGAGCCCACTGCCACAGCACATATGAAGGTCATTTATAATCTTCACTGTTTCTGTGGTGAATTCTGAATCCTGACTGAAACTCTTCAAATAGAGCATTCTTCGCCAAATGCCCAATTCGATTTTTACAACAACTATTTCAAGGACTTTTGAAAAAGGAAGAAACAGTGTCTTGTCTTCCAGTCTTTGTTCTAAGCAAAGCTGCTGAACACTAGAAAGCAAATAGGAACACTTCCCAAACTGTGGGGATATTACTGTAAAAATTAAAGTTTCTCCGCTTGTTTCTCATTCTTTCATGTCTTGTTTATTCTCTATCTTAACCACCATCCCTTCATCTTTCTTTGTAGCTAACTATATTGCACATATCATTTATATAACATTTGTCATGGGATGACACACTGTCACATTTGCACGGAAAGCAGAAACCAATTTCCTGTTGTGTTAATTTTCTCTGTCTGAGAGGGTACAGATTTCCCCTGTGTTCATGTCCCAAGTGTGTGTGTGTGTGTGTGTGTGTGTGTGTGTGTGTGTGTGTGTGTTTTTACAGACTGTAACGACACTCATGGCTGCCCCAGCGAGAGAACATCAGATGTCGCTCCATCTCTTCTCTTCTGTCTCTCTCTCAGTGCATCTGTCCCTTCAGCTCGCCATCGTGCCTCCTCTCCGTCATCCACCCTTGGTGGTATTGCCATGGCGACCAGTGCCATCGCCTCTAAAGTGCCACACTTGTTGAGATTAACAGTAGACGGAGAAGTAGGGTGAGGTGAGACGAAGACAAACAAGGTGATGAGAATAAGAGTAAAAATACGAAAGAAGGAGCTAGAGGATGAAAGAGGTGGAAATGAAGGTGGAAAAGAGGACAAGAAAAATAATCAAACAGCAGGCCAGCGTTCTGTGGTGTCACATCTGAGTGATTGGTTAGTTGAGCTGAGCCTCTGAATCACTTAGAGCAGCATCACTGAAAAACCAAAAAAGAGACAGAGAGCTCAACAGAAAGAAAAAGAAGGAATCTGTTAGTTTATATCCACCTGTTTGTTGCCAGTGCACTTTTGCACCGTGCCATACACATGTATATTTTAAAACAGCTGCTTTTTGATGTAAAAGTGAACAAAGGATGACGTGTGTGATGGAAAGCTTTTCTGTGGAACCTGCCTGTGTTTCTTTTTCTTTTATTTCTGACAGGTGCACCATTGATGCTTCGCTGCCATATACTGTTTCATGCCCTCGCTCTACATTAAAGGAGACCTTTTATGCTTATTATAGAGACGAGCCAAGGTGCTCATCGTATCAGCTCCATTAGGAACTAGAAAGAACTCGCACATCTTAAAGGAAACATATTATGCTCACTTCCAAAACCATACTTATGTATTCTTGGACTCCACAAGGTTAGCTTTGCATGAGTCACATTTCAAAATAATTCCTAATTTCTTTATACCCCTCTCTACATCCACTGCACAAAGCAACAAAAAAAAATTGTTTCTCTTCCACTGAAAGCATGCTCTCTTTTCTGATTGGGTGACTCTCACAAACAGAGGGTTTGATGAGAAGGTGAGTGGGGCTGCTGTGCTTGATTTTTAACTTGCAGTTAAAATAATACTTTTTTGTAACCATGTTTTTAGCATAAACAGCCATGATATTTCTGCGTTTATGTAGACAACACTACTTAAATCTACATATTAGGTATGTCTAATAATGAGATTTAAATATTCAAAAGCTTAAACATAATCAACATGGTTTAGGAAACATATTGCAGTAACAATGATGGATGTTCAAATTTCATCTGAAGATGCACAATAGAAAAATGAGCATGCAATTTACTGTTTTCTGTAATAATAGAGATACCAAATACAATCATAGTTTCTCTGATGACACTGCAGTAGTCGGCCAAATCACTGATGGGAACGACAAGGAGTACAGAGAACTAACCCGAGACTTTGTGGACTAGTGCCAGCAGAACTACCTCCAGATCAACACTAGTAAAACCAAGGAGCTAGTGGTAGACTTCCGCAGGCACAGACATCCTCCACTGCAACCACTAAACATCCAAGGCATGGACATTTAGGTAGATAGCTACAGGTACCTTGGTGTTCATCTGAACAATAAACTGCACTGGACTCACAATTCAAATGCTCTCTACAGAAGAGGGCAGAGCAGGCTGTACCTGCTGCAGAGGCTCAGGTCTTTGGGACTGAAGGGCCCACTCCTGAAAACCTTCTATGACTCTGTGGTGGCCTCAGCCATCTTTTACGGCAGCGGTCCCCAACCCTCGGGCCTCGGACCGGTACCGGTCCGTGAGTCGTTTGGTACCGGGCCGCGAGAGTAGAGGCTCAGGTGTGAAATGTATGGTTTTCAGGGTTTTTATCGGTTTTCAGCGTTATTTTGTTATAGTTTTGATCGTTAACTCGGTTTTCCTGGGTCTTTTCACATGTGTTATGAATAAATCTTTTTTTCGGTACCGGTACTAGTTTTATTTTGTTGTATTTATCCGCGACACCTTAAAGGCCGGTCCGTGAAAATATTGTCGGGCATAAACCGCTCCGTGGTGCAAAAAAGGTTGGGGACCGCTGTTTTACGGTGTGGTCTGCTGGGACAGCAGCATCTCTCCTGGGGAAAGGAAGAGACTGAACAGGCTGATCCGGAGGGCCAGTGCTGTTCTAGGATGCCCTGTGGACCCAGTGGAGGTGGTGAGTGACAGGAGAATGGTGGCTAAGCTGTCATCCCTGTTGGACAACATTTCCCACCCCATGCAGGAGACTGAGCAGCTCCTTCAGTGGCATGCTGTGGCGCCCACGTCGTGGGACAGAGAGATTTCGGAGGTCTTTCCTTCCAACTGCTGTCAGACTCCGCAACAAAGACTTTGCAGATGACCACACACGTGCGAAAAGACACACACGCGCACAACTAATACACCATGGTAGCCTTCGCCTAGTCTCCGTGATGTGCAATATTACCAAGTGCAATTCTGATGTAACATAGTATTTTATTCTATTGTGTAAAGTATGTTATTCTGTTTTATCTTATTCTATTCTATTGTTTTTTCTTAATTTTTGCTGCTTTTAACTTTGTACTGTCCACTTTCTGCCGTGGCCAAACAAATTTCCCACGTATGGGACTAATAAAGGTTTATCTTATCTCTCTCTTATCTTACTTGGTCTACATTCTTGTGTATACAGTCATGTAAAAAGTACATCCTTATTACACAATTACATTTGGGGAAAACCACACAGCATATGCACACAAACCCCTCACACCAACTGCCAACCACAGTGGTGGAGGTAGGAGGTGATGGTTTGGGCTTGATTTGCAGTCACGGGACCTGAGCACCTTGCAATCATTGAATTGACCATTTACTCCTCTAGAGTCAAATGTAAGGCCATCTGTCTGACAGATAAAGCTTGGCACAATTTAGGTCATGCAACAGGACAATGATCCCAAACACAGCAACAGATCTACTGCAGAATGGCTGAAAAAGAAAAGAATCAAGGTGCTGCACTAGCCTTAATTGCAAAGAAGGGTGAACCAAAATTGTGATGCAACAGTGAAGCAACAATGCTTGATAATGATTACTTCAAGTTACTGCTGCTAAAGGTGATTCTACAAGCTACTGAGTCATGACATGTAAATGGTCCCATGAAAACAGTTTCAGTCATCACCACTAGGTTTTGACTGCATATACATGTTTAAGACAGAAACCAAAAGTACTGGATCAAGGCTTGCATATATTAATCTCATGTCAAGTGAATTGATTAGTTTAAAATATATTTATAAAACTTAACAGCCATATCTCTCTCTGCACTTCCAGAGAATATAAAACACTCTTCTTAACCTGGGACAACTTGTTGACAAAATAGAAGAAGAGTGTTAGAAAGACAGTTGACTGAGGCTCTGAAGAGCTCCTGCTGTTGCGCCTGAAGGTGACTTTGCTCCGTGTGTGTGTGTGTGTGTGTGTGTGTGTGTGTGTGTGTGTGTGTGTGTGTGTGTGTAGTTTATCTGCTTGGATCACTACTGGGATAGAAAGCTGACAAGTCAAATGAGGCTATGTCCATCTCTTCACTGGTCCTCTCTCTCTCTCTCTCTCTCTCTCTCTCTTTCACCCTCTCTCTCTCTCGCTCGCTCGCTTGTTCTCTCAGCTGTGTGACAGTTAATTGACATATTATCAGCCAATGACCTTGTGTCGCATGCGAATCCCCACCAATTAAAAACTAGGCCATTTCCTTGTCAACTCTGCGTAATGGAAATTCATACGGTCTACAATCTAATTGAGCAGGCACACACACACACACACCCTTGTGTACATACACACACACACACACACACACCACAAACTCATGCAAACATGCAAACACAGACCAGCACTCCCGCACACAAAAGGCAATTGTGTGAAAGTAGATGTTCACCATATATTAAGCCGAGCATGGCAAGCATGTATACATCATTTCATTGCCTCAAAGAGCCAAAGAAATCATATAGAGGTCAGTGCATGTGTGTGTGTGTGTGTGTGTGTGTGTGTGTGTGTGTGTGTGTGTGTGTGTGTGTGTGTGTGTGTGTGTGTGTGTGTGTGTGTGTGTGTGATTAACCTTGGAGGACAGTAGAAGGGCATCCAACTAACTTTTCAAGTCACTCAATCACAAAGAGGTGGCTGCAGACCGACAAAAAGAATGAGAAGAATGGAGCGGGAGAGACTGGGAGTGACAGAGATAAAGGGTGATACAGAGAGACAGATTGAAAGAGGTTAAAGATTCAGATAGACGGCGAGGGAGCGGGGCAAAGAGGCAGAGATGGCAGAAATTAAAGAGAAAAAGTATGGGGGACTGTGGGTGAGTGGCAGGGTTAGAGAACAAAAGAGAAATTTTCGAAGAGCATCTGTGTGTTGCTTGGTTACTGGGACACAATACAGTAGCAAAAGAGAGAAGCAATGGAAACTGAGGAAACTGGTCCAGAAAGAGAAGGATGGGATAAAAAGAAATGACTGAAATCAGGAGAAAATCAAACAAAAAAGAAGGTAGTATTTAAAGAGCGGAATTATCTGTCTTTGTTGTTTGTGTGTGTGTGTGTGGGGGGGGGGGGGTTCTAAAGTATCCATTTCTATCACTTTTTGAGGTCAAGTTGCAGTGGTGAGGTAGCTCTGATATCTCTGTCCACAGCAAGGTTTTCTTGCTCTTCCTGGGGGATCGGGAAGCAATCAAAGGCCAGATGAGATACATAATCTCTCCCACGTGTTCCGGGTCAAGCTTGAGGTCTCCTGCCGGTTGCATGGGCCAAAAAAAAACACCTCAAATGCACAGTGCCCAGGAGACATCCCGATCAGATGACTGAGCCACCTCAACTGACAGTCTTATTTTTTCAGTCACTGCCCAAAGTACACGGGCATAGCTGAGGGCTGGAACGGAGATCGAGTGGTAAATTGAAAGCTTTCCCTTCCAGCTCAGCTCCTGCTTCGCCGTCACGGTTTGGTACAACGTCCGCATCACTGCTTACACGGTGCCAATCTGCCTGTCCATCTCGTGCTTCGTTTTACCATCACCTATGAACAAGACCCCAAGATACTAAAACTTGTTTACCTGGGGCAGCAGCTCACTCTTAAACTGCAGGGAGCAATCTACCATTTCAGACGCACTAGGAGAGGTTCCTCAAGCTTAAAGGTGCTGACTCTCATCCCAGATGCCTTAAGACCTGACCACAAAACACCCCCGGGTATTCTCAAAGTTCAGGTCTGCAAAGAGTAAAAAAGGCAATCCAGAAATCTTCCATTTGTACATGAAGATGAGCTTACAAATCAAATTTGTGACAAGGGAGACTGGCACCAGCTAAAAATGACTTTTGTGCAAAGAATAAAGGTATTCACTCCATTTTTATAGGGACTGGATGGTGTGAATATAAATAGACAGTTTCTATGAATGAGTAAGAGGAGTGCTTTATTCGTCTGGGCATTTGAACAGGTCACTGTGCAGCTAAGTGGATCAATGTTCTCCCAAAAGCAGTTGCGGGCTTAATTTACTTTTTTTTTTTTCAAACTGCTACAACCTGTGGTTTTAAGGCACCAATTGAAATCACAGCCAATGTAAATCTGGGCTTTTGCCAAAAAGTGCTGCTGAGGGTGTTAATGTATCACCATCCACCAGCAATACCATGTACAGAGTGGCAAACTTAGAAGAACGGAGCTGATTTATACTTTACAGACGCAGCTGCTGGTGTGTAGAGAGAGGTGGAGCAGTGAACGATTAAGCCTACTGTAATTGGTAAACATCTGAGGATGGATAACAGCTGAATAAGTGAGGACAAAGTCATAGGATTTCCCTGTGTTTATGTTTTTCTTTTTTCTAAGCAAAAAAATAATATATATTTTTTATGTTTATGGCCATGGAGGTAAATTTAGGCCTGGCAGAAACCCTGAAAGTATCATACAGAGGAGGCACAAACTTCAATTTCATGTTGGATGTTGGGGGGTCATAGAGGGTCAAATGTATATAGCAGTGATGTCCTGAGGCAACAAACCACATTTTCATGCCTTACACTGGCCCTTTAAAAAAAGAAACTTTTTTTTTTCAAATAATGCTACCAGGCACATCTCTTTCCAATAAAATGATGAGTTGAAGGTGGTGTGACTTTCATTTGGGGGGGGGGGGGGGGGGGGGGCAGGACCCGTTTCTGCAAGCTGCACTACATGAGAGACATCTCCATTAGGAGGCAAGATAAAGATCACTATTTTACATGTTTATAGTGAAATAACTGTATATTAAAAAAATACTTTTATGTGCATGAATATGTTAAGAAGCATATTTGATTGTTTGTTCTACTTTTTTAAATTTATTTATACAGTAAAACTGTTAATCTTCATTCGTTGCCTCAAGGCAACACTGCGCAGTTAGCCCAATTTTTTTCAGGCAATATAATTCATTTGCATATGTGTGTAGAGATGTGTTTGTGTGCATTTATATGATCATAGTCAATGTTTTTTACTTTACAATCTACTCATAATTACAGGGCATGGATGTAAAAACCTTTTATGCAAGGAAACCAAGGGAATGTGCACTTTCTGTCCTCAGAAAGTGAGGACAGTGAGCTTTCAGGGAGTGACATTGAAGTAGAGGAGTGGATCCCTGAATGAGGTTTGAGGGACACTTAGGAGCTCAGGGGTCAGTTGGTAAAGTAACTGTGTCTTTGTGTGTGTTAGTGCCCACATAGCAAGCAGGTCTGGCCAGGATCTGGTATCAAGTCGGCACTTTGAGTAATCTGGGAGAGTAGAAAAGCGCTATATAAAAATCAGTCCATTCACTGTCTGAACAGAGTTTCGGGCATGTTACTTTTGCACTGTTTTGCATGTTCCGGCACATGTTGTTATTGCATGGCTTGATTAAGGTACACATTATGCTGACATCTGGGGCCAGAGCTGAAACTGTTCTGGGCCAGCAGAGTGTCTACAACTGGCCCAGAACTGGCACACCACCTACAGATGGCCCACATACCGCAATGAATAACAGCCCTTTGGTGGCCCAGATCAGGTTTGCCAGAGGTAATCCACACATGGGCCAGCACAGGACGACCAGGGTGTCTGAAACTGGCCTTGTGCTGGCCCATGTGTGGGCCACCACTGGCAAACCAGGTCTGGCCCACCAAAGGGCCGTCATTCATTGCGGTATGTGGGCCGTGTGTAAGCACATTGTGTGGGCGCAATACACACACAACTGCTGGTGTGTAGAGAGAGGTGGAGCAGTGAACAATTAAGCCTACTGTAATTGGTAAACATCTGAGGATGGATAACAGCTGAATAAGTGAGGACAAATAGTGTTAAGTCATAGGATTTCCCTGTGTTTATGTTTTTCTTTTTTCATAGATGCTTTTCTAAGCAAAAAAATATTATTTTTTTTTTATGTTTATGGCCATGGAGGTAAATTTCGGCCTGGCAGAAACCCTGAAAGTATTATACACAGGAGGCACACAACTTCAATTTCATGTTGGATGTTGGGGGGTCATAGAGGGTCAAATGTATATAGCAGTGATGTCAACTCATTTTACATCGCAGGTCACATACAGCCCATCTTGATCTTATATGTACAGACCAGTAAAACTGAAGTTTAACTACATTTTTACTATATGAGATATCTTAATATAAGCCAACAAAGCACAATTTCAACAGTTTGTCTAGGTTTTTCTGCACAATAAAGAAATACAGCTGTAGTAAATGAATGAAATTTGTCAACATGAGTCCTTAGGCTTAAATTGTAAGAAGAAAATATGTAAAATTACAGAAATCTATCATTTAATTCTTTGGTGCATTGTGAATGACCATGAGGGGGATCTTTATTAGCAGGAAAAGCTATAAATCTCAAGAAAATATAGTTAAAAGTCCAAAATTTATATCCTCCTTCACATTTTCCAAAGCCATCCAGTGAGACAGATTGGAGTTTTCACCAGGACGATTCTGGGCCCTGGGGCCTTATGTTTGACACATCTGGTTTATAGGATGTGAGCACCAAACACAGGCTGTCAAACCCCTCACATGGCCAGACACAATCTGAAGTATACTCAAAGTTTTCCGCTTCCCAGAGTTTATGTTAAAGCATGTATGATTTGTTACAGTGCTGCCCACCAGCAGTAGCGAGGGGGAGGGGTGGGTCACTATTTCAAGAAGACTGTCACCACTGGCAGAGAGAATGTGATTGAGAACAGAAGCATCGTTAATGATTTTCAGTCACTGCAGCAGTGCGGATCACTGGTTCATGTGTATTTATGCAGCGCTGCTGAGCCACAAAAGATGCATGAAGAAATAAAAGATTTTAATGGGGGGAACGCAGTTGGAAAACTGTCTTTGTGTCTGATCTATGAGCACTCGCACAATATTTCCCATATTCTGCCAACCTGTAGCCGTTGTGCAGAATCTTCAGCTGAAGACAAATTAGCATTTAAATGAGGCAAGTTATTTTCCTTTTACGCCCGCTCTAAATTACTAACGCAATAGCTTTGATTGAGACGAGAGAAGGGAGACTGGTGGCTTTTTTAGTGTTATTGACCCAGAAAAGGTTGAGTGAGCATACTCGCTCATTTTCAGCAACACCACTGCATCAAAAAAAAAACCTCACATGGCCACGCTCGCTCACAGCCGAGAGCTGCAGCTCAACGGCCTACAACCACAGCCACCAGTGTTTGGCACTGAACAGCTTGACTGATGCTCGCTGTCTTGCCTAAAGGAGCACTCCAATGATTTTCAACCTTATCTCTTACAATGTACGTGTCACAGGGAGATACGTTAATGCACCTGCGCACTCGGCAGGACCCACTGTGTCTTGTAGGAAGTGCTCTGTTCACCTCCCCAAATCGTGCACAGGATGATGCAGTTCTGGGCTAATAAGCAGCAAGAATACATCAATCTTCTCAAAGTTCAACTTTCAACAATGTGGACATGTTGAGAAGAGTGCATTTTTCAAGAAATACTCTATAATTAACTTCTCCTTTCAAAGCTGTTTATTGGGGATTTCTTTGAGGCTATTATTTGAGGTTTCAACACGAACAGAGGTTGTTGTTATTATGTGTCAATAATGCAGGCTGTATGAGAAGATTCTGCAGCTATGACACGGCACATACTTGAGAGTCCTATCATGTCTGAATGAAGCCATAGCAAACAAATATACACCATAAGTCATGGACACCTATGTCAGAATGGCATAAAATCATCACAATAAGAGAGAAGAGTCCAGAAATCCAATACATTCAATTTCTTAGATCACAGATTAAATAAAAATGCATCAGTTTCTGAGCTTTCCTCTTAGCGGTACTCTGAATCCTTTAGAACAGGACATGCATTCAAATGCAGCTACACTTCCTAACATGCTTTGCACAATACAACAAGGCTATCTCTGTCATCATGTTAGACAGCAGTGATATTATCAATGCATACCTTCTTTTGCTTGTGCAGTGTTGCGCTGCATATAAAGTCTTTGTTGCGCCGTGACACATACAGGTATGCTTAAAGCAGAGCGATGCTGAATCCCACTTGTCTCTGAAGCACCTAGATTGCTGTTCTCAGAGTCGGTACACACCTGCCTCTTCTCTCTCCCCAGGACACAGCTGCTGCTCATTGGACTCATTTACCACCTGGGCCCAGTCAGCAATCACCTCTCGGAGGTCATATAAGCTGGGGATGAGCTGTGAGCAGGGTGTGGGGTGTTCTCTGGTGTCTCTGCGTTGTGTGTGGTTAGCCTGCTCAAAGTGTGGAGTTGTGGAAACAGCATAGCTGCTTTGCGTGAGTAGTGTGGGCTTGTGAGCCTTGGCAGCAGCAAAGCCAGCTGCTGTTAGTGACAGGGTGAGCTTGTGGGCCCCTGGAAGTACCTCCTCGTGGTGTGGAGTTTTTGTTTGGTTATTGTGTTCTTTGTTGTTGCAACCCTTTTTCTCTTTTTCCAAGTGTTATTGGTAAAACGGCGTTGCCGGCTCTTTATGTTAAGATGATCTATAATAAAGACTATTTTATTTACTGAAAACACTGGTCTGTTTTCCTTTCATTCTGTTCTGGACTCATTTGTTACTGGTCCCCTCACTCACATGCCTAGACCCTTTCGGGGGGAACGTAACAAAGTGGGGGCTCGTCCGGGATATGAATGGAAGGAACAACAATTGAGTTTTAGTGAGTTGTTTGCCGGTGGCTTGTTTAGTTGTATGGTATCTGCTGCGCTCTCTCTCCAGTTAGCAAAGGGGAGTGTCTAGCTGAGCGTAAGCTCCTCCTTCAGGCACTCATTTTTTATTTTTCCTTTATTATTTTCGGAGTAATCCCGGGTGGGGATTAGTTCCCTGTCGGGGGTAGGCTTGTCGGTGCTTTGTGCACTTGACGCTTAGCCTTTAAAGTTGCCTCGAGCCTGGTATACTCCAGAAGCTAACTAGGCTAAGATTTTAGTAGGCAGGTCTGGGGAGAGGGTTGGCGGTATTTTTATTTATTGGTTAACCTGTGGCCACGCTTTTCCCGCCTGTTTCTCATTTGTGTATTGGAGGTGGTGCTTCTTTGTTGTTATTGTTAGCCTCAGGTAGTTTTTGTTTTAGAGTCAATGGCTACCTTTGATATTGCAGTGTTTAAGGGTGAGCGTGGTACAGCGTCTCAGCCCGTTCTGCAGGCGCCAGCTCAAGCTGTAGGTCCATTGGTGTCGACACCTGTTGATCAGGGGCTGCCTGAGAACAAACCCATGACAGTGCCTCGCTTCGAACCCCTCTCCATTGAATCAAGTGAAGGCTCGAAGCTGGATGCTAAGCTCCGTGTCCGTCTGGCTCGTCTCCAGCTGGAGAAGGAGCAGCGTGAGAGAGAGTTCCAGCTGAAAAGGGAGCTAGAGCTTAGGCGTTTGGACGCGGAACTGGCTAGGGCTAGGGAGGTCGAATTGAGGAAGGTGGAGGTGGAGGCAGAGACAGCTGTGAGGTTGCGACAGCTGGAACTCCGGCAGGTTTCCCTTCCTCCGACCGCCTCCATTCGTCAGGCGGACATCCCGTTTGACGTAGGGAAAAACAGTCGTCTGGTTCCGATGTTCCGTGACACTGAGGTCGACAGCTACTTCGAGTCGTTTGAACGAATAGCCACGGCCTTGCACTGGCCACGGGATTCATGGGCCATTTTGCTCCAATGTAAGCTGGCGGGTAAGGCTCAAGAAGTTTGTTCCTCGTTGTCAGCTGAGGACAGCTTGGACTATGACAAGCTGAAAAGGGCTATCCTGCTGGCCTATGAGCTGGTCCCAGAAGCCTATAGGCAGCGTTTCCGGGGGTTGAGAAGAGGTCAGGGTCAGTCCTATCTTGATTTCGCCAGGGAAAAAGGTGTTCTTTTCGATCGGTGGTGTGCGGCCTGCAAAGCCACTGACCTGGCTTCGATCCGGGAACTAATGCTCATAGAGGAATTTGAGAACTGCATTGCTGAGCGCATCGCGGTATATATTAATGAACAGAAGGTTTCCTCGCTACAGCAGGCTGCAACACTGGCTGATGAGTTTGCCCTCATCCATAAAACCAGTGTCATTAAGCACGACCGACGCGATGACCTAGTGAAGGTTAGTGATGTGCCAGCTAGACAGTACCCAAAGGGTGAGGTACTTGTGTCCCATTCCAAGGCAAAAAGAAAGTGTTTTTTCTGTTTAAAGTCTGGCCATTTAATAGCAGATTGTGGGGCCTACAAACAGAAACAGTCAGTCTTGGGAGTTAGGAGTGTGCCAGCTAACAAAGCCGATACAGGCGTGGTTTCAAGAGCCAAAACAAAGCTCTGTTTCTTCTGCCACAAACCTGGCCACCTGGTTGCTCACTGTTTGAAAGCAAACTCAAAGCAAAATCGATCTGCTTTCAAAAGAGTGAACTGTGGTTCACAAACCGACAAAGTTGCCAGTCCTAGGCAACAGTTGGAGCATAATTGCTCAGTGGTGTCATTTGGTCACTGTCAGAGATCAACTAATTGTAATCTGCCACCTGATGACGGTCTCTCGGGTCCAGATGACCTACAGTGTGATAGATTGTGTGTGACACAACCATTTCAACCTGCACCTCTGGCTAACCAGCATGCCTTTTGCCATGACCTAGCGAAGAAGCGTCAGAGAAGTGTTGCTGTAAGGCCTTCTAGCTGCCTGATGGGTTCTCCATATGTGATGGCTCAAAAAACATTTGGCTGTCATTTGGGACACTATGTTGAGGGACTTGAGCCAACCCCGTGCAGTGTTTTCAACCCATCAAAAAGGTCTTGGCAGATTCGGCAGGGTATGCCTAACCGTTATTATGGTGGATGGTAGGTGATATGTTTAAAAGCTGGGTAGGACGTTCTATGACAAACCACTGGTTTGTATTTATGGGAGGGGGTGTTACGGCCCTAGCTGGGCCTCCTGATACTGCCCTTGTGTGGGCATGGTGTTTTTCTCCGCCTCCTCCTCTTTTGCTCCACCCCCCGTCTCTCTCTTGCTCTTCTCTCTCCCCAGGACACAGCTGCTGCTCATTGGACTCATTTACCACCTGGGCCCAGTCAGCAATCACCTCTCGGAGGTCATATAAGCTGGGGATGAGCTGTGAGCAGGGTGTGGGGTGTTCTCTGGTGTCTCTGCGTTGTGTGTGGTTAGCCTGCGCAAAGTGTGGAGTTGTGGAAACAGCATAGCTGCTTTGCGTGAGTGGTGTGGGCTTGTGGGCCTTGGCAGCAGTAAAGCCAGCTGCTGTTAGTGACAGGGTGAGCTTGTGGGCCCCTGTAAGTACCTCCTCGTGGTGTGGAGTTTTTGTTTGGTTGTTGTGTTCTTTGTTGTTGCAACCCTTTTTCTCTTTTTCCAAGTGTTATTGGTAAAACGGCGTTGCCGGCTCTTTATGTTAAGATGATCTATAATAAAGACTATTTTATTTACTGAAAACACTGGTCTGTTTTCCTTTCATTCTGTTCTGGACTCATTTGTTACTGGTCCCCTCACTCACATGCCTAGACCCTTTCGGGGGGAACGTAACAATGTATTTGGAGACAACGCGAAGTCCCTCTTTTGTGTTGAAATGACCAAATGTTTTGCAAATGCTTGGCTCAAGAAAAGAAAGGAAATTTGCTCTCTTTCTGGAGTTTTGCATTTGTTAAAAGTCAGTTTACTCAAATACCAGGGAGTCGGTCTGGGCAGGGGTGGGGGTGGGAGAGAAGCTCTCCTGACTGGAGAGCAAAAGGGATCTCGTTAATATCCCCCATGCCTGGCAATTGAAAACGTGTGGACAGGGACACATTCTTTCTATCTGGGAGGTCACTTGGAAATAGACTGCTGAGTAACCTTCTCTCTGCCCCTGACTGGAAGGCTGTCTTTTTCTCTCTTTAGATTTCTACTGCTCTGAGCCCCGACTGCGAAACTCCATAAAGAATGATGGATGCTGATGGAGACACATGGAGTGGTGATTATGGATCATAGCAGAGTATCGAGGAAGGACAGAGAGACAGACATACGTACGGAAAGAAACCGAGAAAGAGGGGGGATTCAGAATGGTTAATGACACAACTGAATCCTTCTATTTTTTATTTATTTATTTATTTTTGTATGTGATGCAGTTGCGCCACTGAGTGGTGGAATATGAAACTACTGCCACTGAGGTCGTTACAAACATGTATGACAATGTTCAAAGTAAATCTGAAAATCGTACAAAAATTAGGTTCTTACCTTAAAAATAATGTTACAGTGCATTTTTTAAATAAATTGTCCACCCATTTGTCCATTTGTCAGATACTCAGAATGTGGAGTTTTGATACTATTTAAATGGTCTGACTTTAAACGCTTTTGCCTGTTGCTATAATGGAATAAACAATATAAAGTAATGAACAAAGTGCACAATCGCTGTATTCAGGAAAACGAATTACACACAAGTGCTGAGGCAACGTGTGGAATTAACACAAGGCTTTATATTCATGAACGAAACTTAGAGGAAAAGTGATTTAAAATCCTTGAAGCCTGTGGGTTTAAAACTTCCAGATGGAGTACTTCACAGTTTGGAGGCCCTGAGAGCAAAAAGTCTGTGTGACCGTTAGTCTCAAAGTGAGGCGCAGGAACAGTAAGAAGAACCTGCCACTGCCTGCTCTCTGACTTACAGCAGACAAGAAATTTAGCAATTTAGATAATGTAACTCAGACTTCCTGAGGGAAGAGAACAAGTAGATCACTGGTAGGGGATAGGCTGAAGCCTTTTAATCACATCTGACAAGTAAATGGGTGTGGAATGCATCAGGGGAAAAGTTCTGCCCTCGCGGTCATATATTTTAAATGGCGCCTGACATACTGTTCCACCCAGAGGCTCAGAAACACACACTAAGTATTTCATTACTCTGGGAAACTTGTTGTAAAACAGATCGCTTCTGTTCAAGCACGCTTTTTTACAGAGCACCAGTCAGAAAATAAAATAGTGAGTCCCCAAAATAAAACTAAATGATGAAACACCAAATATTAGATTCCATCACAGGTGTAAGCATTTAGATACTTTATTTTATATTTTCTCTAAGACTGCAATAATACTCTGTCAAGTAGAAGACTTGTATTAAAGAGAAAAATTAAATAAAAGTGAAATATTATTTTGAGTGCCTCGCAATGAGGTGGCAACCTGTCTTTATGATGGGTATATGCTCCAGGAATGCCGTGATGCAGATAGGGAGTTAAGAAAAGTAGATTAAAGTATTATCAGTTAGATTATTAATAAAGGTGCACTGATGCAACATTTTACTGTTGTATCAGACTGAGGTAGAGTTTTGACCTCAGTCTCAGTTCAATTCTGGGACAATCCATTGCAACAAGCTTTGAGATTAAATGCTTAAATAAATACTTAATTTGCAGAAGGACTAAATTGTGGGCATTGATTTTTTAGACTGTTCATGTCACAGTGAATGTCAAATCTTGTGGAGAAGCATTACACGTTTTTATTGGGTCTAACAGCCCGTCCAAACAACATGAAAGTAACAGATCTTTGGGGTCTAATTCCTGGCCACTAAACTCAAACTTAGCAATTCACCAAGTGCACAGATCATTAAGGGGAGAGCTTCTAGTAAAGGGTTGAACTAGTAACAATACCTGCTACTAATTCAACCAAAGTCTTGTGCAACGGAGTCTGTGATCTAACACGTCATCTTTTATAACTTCAAATGTAACCCAAGTGGCAGGCCGCAAGCAAGAGGCGCAGTCATTGGTGTACAGAGAGTTCAGCTGAGGAGAGATGCACCGCAGATGAGGTGAGGGTCACACTGGATACAGGAAGTCTAATTATATCCAGCTGAAGATTTATGAAGTGATGTTCAGCTGGGAAATTTGCCCACAGAGCACTTCCAGAATTCATATATTCCACATACAATATCCTGATGAGGTTAGAGGGCCTCTCAGACAAATTGTAATCCTCTATTTACACAGCAGATACTTCAGGCTAACTGCAAAGGGCCAAGGACTGAGACTGTAGTGCATGCGATGAAGGAAATTTCCAAGAGGGCCAAGGACTTCATAAGACCCCGATTTTATGAAGTTACATTCAGGAGAGCTTGATCATAAGGGAGCCTGACCCCATTTATTATTACAGTGTAGGGATCATGAACTCATTTAGAGACAAACAGGGTAGATGTCACAGCGGCCTTTGTAGAATTGGTCAAAGAAAAGGCAAAAAACAAATGGCTACATCAGAGCACTAAGACTATTTCCGAGGTACACCGAAGGCATGAAGGAAAAAATAAAATCACTTATCGCTTTTGTATTTTGCCTGCCTGAGGTTATGTAAGATAAATTGGTGCTAGCTTTCGAATTGTTTCACCCTCAGGCAACCCTCCATGAGCCTGCACTGACAAGGATACCATTCTCGCTCTGACTGTTTAGCACACAACCTCTGTGAAATTCTCACATGTGGAAAATGTAATTAAAGTAAATGGTGCATGAACTCTGTTTTAATGAACAGAAATCCAGGAAAAGATTTCCTAGCGTTTAGGGAGTTAATCAGTTAGTTCTGCATGATAATGAGAAGACAGTCTTACAATAAACAGGCCCTAGCTCAGTTTTATATCTGTTTTAATTGGGCCAGTTGGGTCAGGGATGCTTGGGATCCAGGTGGGCAACAACTGTGAGGAAAAATGTATGGTGCGTGTCCCTACATTGTTTGCCGAGATGAGGCAAAGTAGTGGCAGGGATATTTGACTAAAGCTAAATAAATTCTTTGTGTCCTAGCTCTGTTGTTTAAATCAGTCCCTTCATTGTCAGAAATATTACCACGCTCCGCATGCATAGATGTCAGTTTCACCAACACAAGCTGTAAAATAAATTCTATTGCTTTTACACAAAGATGCGAAATTGCCCACAGTTGTTCTTTTGAGGTCTTGAAACCAAAAGAAGCCTGCTCAGAGTGCAAAGGCAACACAGCTGAGTTGAAGTTCAATTTCCAAACGGATGAAAACAATCCAAGTGGCACAGGAGGAAGAGTGCTGGTAAGATGCAGTGGATGAGGAGGAGGACAAGAAGTAATTTCATATGCAATTCAAGCAACTTTGATAAACCCGATTTTTTTTTGTAGAATGGTAACAATGGAAGCGGGAGAATGAGTACAGCCCAGTCACTGCAGACTCTCTATGGAAAAGGAAATTCATATCTTCTCTTAACAGCAAGAGGCTCACACAAAACAATGCCAGCAACTGAGAGATGCTGAAGATTGTGTCAATTTGAAGCCATTTCCCCACTGGACACGTCCTCTGACAGGGTGGACATGAAGCATCAGGTCAAAGACTGCACACAAAAAGTAATACAGGTGCAGAATTAATTTGTGTTTTTTAAAGTCTTATTTGGAGGACAAATATGTCATGCCGTGTTTTTTCTCCGTGACAGCCAAATAAGCCGTGATCGTATAGTGGTTACTCTGCGTTGTGGCCGCAGCAACCCCGGTTCGAATCCGGGTCACGGCAGTTTTTCTCTCATTTCCCAAGAAAAGATAAAGAGTGCGCACTGCTGAAAGCAGGGGATGTTTGTATACTTTCTACTACTGCAGAGCACAATAAAAAATGTCATCCAAATGTTCGAAATGCACCCGTGAGCAGTGCAAAAGGGCGATCTTTGCTGACAGTAGCATTTCTTAATTGTGAATGCTTTTTTTATACCCGCTCGGTTCTGCTTGGGTTCGAGAGATGTAAATTTCATCAGCAGGCAGGCAGTGAGGGCAAGAATCTCACTAGAATCTGATGTAAGAGATTTTATACCGAAATGCACCAACTACGCATGCGCCCCAGGCAGTGGAAAGGACTTCAAAGAAGTAAAACAGGAATGACCTCTCTGCAGTGCCTATATAGACTATATAAAGGCTTGCGCAGTATCAAAAAAAATCTAGATTGGCCTTTTCTCTAGATTAAAAAAAATAGTGCGAGATTTAGACTTTAACTTACATTTTCTCGCTTATTCTTGTAGATGTAGAAACACTATATGGACACTCAAATAGTTGATAGTGTTTAGCGCTATATAAGGAGCTAAACGAGAGAAAGAGGTTTTATGAAAGCAAGTTTTGGTTCAGTTGATTTTATTATTATGGAAATGTTACGTTCATTGGAAAGGACGAGCAGACTGATGCAGACACAACGGCATCATTTTTTTCTTGTAACTTTAATTATTGATGCACGTTAACATCCGTGAGCATTAATGAAAGATTGAAAGATTCTTATTAGTTTATGTGTTGAAACCCATGTATTGATTGCATTGTGAGTGGATGATAAGGTTCCCGAAAGTACCTCGGACAGTGGCAAGCCGTGATCGTATAGTGGTTAGTACTCTGCGTTGTGGCCGCAGCAACCCCGGTTCGAATCCGGGTCACGGCAATTCCTAAAGTCTCCAATGTCTGTTTTAGTTGCGTCCGCTATTACTCCTGCTTTATTGTCTGTGCGAAAGTTTTTTAGTTGTGTTAAAACTTTAATGGGCGTTAACGTTAGTACATCAATAATACGTGTGAAATATTAATACTAGAAGATTTGGGGGAAAAATACACCAACTTGGTGTTAAGAGACCTTTAAAACACATTACTAGACAACTTAAAAGAATAAAAGGTCGACACTGAGACAGTGATACCCTTGAGCCAATTTCACAAAAAAGTACACAGCTAGGGATAAATATTTAACTAATTTCAGTGGACTATGTACTCTACATGAACACTACTTGTGTTAAAATGCACATCAGTTAGTGTAACTGTGGCCCTCGAAGCAGATGCTTTTAAAACACATTCTACAGTAATAGTTTGCAGAGAATGATTCAACATAGTCAAGAACTGAGTGAAAAACTTAAATTATCACCAGTTACTTGTGCCACTGTGTCATAGAAATGTTGTTCAGTAAATGATAATTTCACACCACTGTTCTCTAACATCCTTAACATCATCAGCAGGAGTATTTTGTCAATGCCACATTTCTTTGCATCTTGGTTATGAAAAAAAGAAATGAGATGGATGTTCATCAATAAGGAATTCCGACTAGGTGGTAAATTCTGCAATGTAAAACAAGGACATCCAAACTTGTGAATGTCTTTTTTTTTTTTGTTTACCCTAGTAGATTTGATGTTTGGAAGTTATTATAATAATCTTGAATTTGAAGTGCACTTTTAGATTTTGAGAATAATGGCTAACATTTGTAATATCTGCCTTCAGGAAAAAGCTTTATACACATTTCCGAGAGTAGCTGGTTTATTCATGGGATGTGAAACTTCTGCATCTTAAAGGAAAACTTTTCATTTTCAAATTAACTTTCATAAATGAAAGTGGGTGGGTATAACTCATGAAAAAAAATTAAGATGTTGGATTAATGCACAAGGTATATTGTGCAAGGATCTACAAATGTAACATCTGTACGAGTATGTCTGTGAAGGTTCTCAGTCATCCAGGTCATCGTAGTCAAAGGAGCTTTGATTGATTGATTGAATCTTTATTTTGAACATGTTGAAAAAGTATAAAAAAATAGAATTAAAAGAGACAAATGAACAAAGCAAACAAAAGGAAAACGAGCAACCACAACTCCAAATAACGTCCATGTTCAAAAAGGAGCAGGAAGAAGCATAAGCTTATTTAATCCCACCCCTTTTCCACTATCTAGTATCAATAGACTACAGAAATACCTCCTTGCAATTACATTATATGTTATGTGTAAATTTTTTTTTTAATATATACACATATATGTTTCTATCTATCCATACATACGTATATACACACATACGCACATATACACATTTTCAATAACCCCATTAACACCTCAAGGATACACAACCTACAATTATATATATATAGCAAAGAAAAGCGTCTGGACTTCTTTAAGTTACTTGAAGACGTTTCACTTCTCATCCGAGAAGCTTCTTCAGTTCTGAGGTCAAATGGTGGAGAGTCCCAGAAAGTCGCCTGACAGGGTTTGTAAAGTGGATGGACGGATGGGCAGTCAGTGAGCCAGGGCTCCAAGTGAGTACGTGTCTTTCAGCTTGCTTTTAAGAATGCAGCTCTTTACCATTGGACTCCCTGTTGTGGAACCAAAATTGCTGAGTGCAAGGATTTTTTAGCCATAAATAACTCATAACTGAAGACAAAACTACATAAGGTGCACCATGCAATGACCTCAAAGAACAGTAACACTGCATATTAACTTGGCAATAAGCTGCTGTTCATGGACTTTGCTCTTAGCTCTTTCTATAGCTTTGGGGCCACCAAAACTTAAAACAAAAACACATTGTTCTAACATTTAAACAAAAACAGTGATAACAGAAGTCAAAAAATAAAGGTACTAGTCAGAAATTCCTCTTTTTGGGCAACAAGTGAGTACAAGAAAGTGGGGTCGGAGATTCATCAGATACCCGGATGTTCAAGGTTACTCTCTCAGGCATTTAATAAAGACTTTAAGAATTTTAACTCTCATGAGTAAAACATATCAGTGCATGGAGCCAAAAATATTTTTCTTCCTTCAAAATATTTCTCAGACACCTGCAGTTTCCTATTTGACCATGGAGTAGTGAACTGTGGTTAGGGTTTTGTAACTAGAAAAGCACAATAAATAAATATCTGTAATAAAATGACAACTTTCCATGAAAGATCAAGATTCACTGAATACAAATTATGGAATTACATCAAATAAAATGATGATTTCTTGATTTTTTTCCCCTTTAAATAAGTAGATAAATAATTTCAAACGAGATATTGATATTTATTCCCGCTCCAAGTGCGCCAGTGACGTCAAATCTCGCGGCATCACTTCCCCAAATCTCGCTGGAGAAACTAACAAGGAAGCGAATGGCGGAAATGTAGAGCCACCTCACGCTTTCAGTTAGTCATTTCTGGATATAGCTCTTTCTTTTCTTCTTAAAAGCAGAACCGAGCCCAGAGTCCAGCAGATGTCTTCAGGCGAAAGCACTACGCGGTTCTGAAGAAGCGATGCGGTCGCTTTGAGTCGCCTGACAGGGTTTGTAAAGTGGATGGACGGATGGGCAGTCAGTGAGCCAGCTGAGAGCGTCCTGTCACCGACAGCCTGCCAGTTTAAACACCGGTAATGTGTAACGTTAATATGGGGGGTTTACTTATTTTATGTGACTTAAAAGCCAAGTGAAACAGAATTCGTTCAGGATTAGCGTCACTAAAGCTGTGGGTTCAAGGTAGCACATCATCCCCACACAGAAAAAGCAAATGCAGATCCGACCATATGGGAAAAACTGACAGCAGGTGTACCATAGTTTGAGTTGGTTAAAGAGCTTCAGAGTGCCTGCAGCCTGAGCAGCAGACAGTTTGATGCTTTTACCATCAGTAAAAAAAAAACAGGTGTGCGGGTGTTTACTGCAACTTGACGCAGAAGTAAACCAAACAATCTGTGGGAGACCTGAGTCTCCAGTGTGCTAACAATGATTCTGTTATTTAGATGTGTAGTACTATATATTTTTCCAGACAGTATCAGATCAGTTCACTACATCACCTGCCATTTAATCTCTCTAAATATGAGGGCCTCCTTTCATCCTGCTAATGACTTGTTTGTAGGGTTGCCAACTCCCTGAAAAATAAATAAGGGACACCTCACGGCCAGGGCTGGGCGACCCGATTGTCTTCACCCTTCCCAGTGTGAGGAATTTTTTTTAGCTCTTTTTTTTGGTGTGTGAAATTATTTTTTTAACCTTTTGACAAAGTGCGTCCCTTTTCAGCTCAATACTTTTGTTTCTAAATACGGAACGATTCTGTTTTTCAAGGGACGGTTGGCAACCCTACTTGTTTGTGTGGTACAACCGGGATAAAACTGGAAGAGCAAGTTTTGGCAACTGTTCCTGACCAGCTGTATCCCATATTCATTAAAACGATTGGCAAATAAACTCTTTATCTTAATTTATTTTTTCTTTCTAAGACTAATCTGAGACAAGTGACAAGTCAGGTGATTGAGACAATTGTCTGATCCCTAATTGGCGTTTAAAATTAGTTGAGTTTTGAGCTTCATACTTAAATCGAATGCAATGCCTCATTTGCAGACATATGGCCCTGCCGCTCAGTTAGCCGAGGGAGACGAGGAAACGACGCGAGC
This sequence comes from Diplotaxodon limnothrissa, assembly GCF_057381915.1. NCBI lineage: Eukaryota > Metazoa > Chordata > Actinopteri > Cichliformes > Cichlidae > Diplotaxodon > Diplotaxodon limnothrissa. The sequence continues at coordinate 15,038,321 of NC_140616.1, read as the reverse complement.
ATCATGTTTCTGAAAACATCGTTCACCACCCTGATCGTGGGGGTGTTTGTGGTCTATGTGCTCCACACCTGCTGGGTGATGTACGGGATCGTGTACACCAAACCCTGCAACAACCCCAAAGGTGCCAACTGCATCACACCCTTCCTGGCTGGGAACCCCAAACTGCAGGTCAGTTGTGAGCAAGGATGGTCGCGCCGGTCATGCATGAGTCTGGTTTCTCTCTTTGATGCGGATGCCTGACATGTTCGTCTTTGTTCTTTAGCTGAGCATCTACACCACACTGCGGTCGAACGCAGAAGGAGGCCATACTCTGATCCACAAAGAGGAGAACTTTGATGTCAACAGCAAGTTTGAAAGGTTGGTTGTTTGGGGAGGGGTTAAGAGATTCACATTTATTATCTTAACGGAAGTAAAACCTATGAGATAAAAACAGACACTGAATTGAATGCACAGCCCCTTGTGGTATGACACGGTGTTACACGGAGATTTGATTGAAGCATTCTGAAAAATGGATTTCTTTTTTAAGTTCTGTTTTAAATTTCGTTTCTTTCTTTTCCATGTTTCCCACAGGACAATCAATGTCTCCCTACCTAAGAAAACCCGTAATAATGGAACTCTATACGCACTAATATTTGTCCATCAAGCTGCCCACGATCCGTGGCACGATCCACGACAAGTTCACTTGGTTGCTCAGCTCACCACGTACATGGTCCCTAAACCGCCTGAAATCTCTCTGATATCTGGGGAAGATAAAACAAAGGTACCATACTGTCTGCTACTGCTGAAAGTCAACACACAGAAAGTTAACAGCTATGTAGTTTTTCTTTAAAAAGATCCTCAGATATGCAGAAGAATTGTGCTGTTTTATCAAGCTTTAATCAGATCACTAAACTCCTATCCTGCCTTTGCACTCGCGCAGGGTCAGAAAGAAGGCCAGCAGAAGAAGCTGCATGATGCAGCGGCAGGGGGCGGAGCCAGAGCTGGAGCCACCTCTGTGTCAGACCATCCAGTTTCACACTGGCGCTCCCGCCTCACTGTCAACATTGTCGGCGACCACTTCCTCTTTGACAGAGAATACCTCCCAAATGATGTCCACAGATACCTCAGAGTGTAAGATGGCGGCTACACAAACGCAAACGGCACTATGAGAGGAAATAGATATCCAAGTTGTTGTTTTTTGTTGTTGTTGTTGTTGTTGTTTTTAAAGAAGAGGTTTAAAAGAGGTCCACAGTTTGGGAGCTCTAACCTAAGGCCCAGCCACTTTAATTTATTAGCCAAGACCTAGAAATAGCCAAAAGGGGTGTGGCATGTAAAGGGTTAAAAAGTGCCTATTCTAATCCAGGCAGTTGTTTTCTGATTCAGCCGCAACCGGTGAAGTGGGCCATGACCGATGCCGACATAAAGAGCATTTCAATAGTGGAGGCGAGAAAAAGAAAGGATGCTTTGAGCTGTACTAGCTGTACTTTTAATGGATTACAGGCTTGTCGTGACGATCAAAGAGTTTCATAAAATGTTTTATCTGTATGTGTTCCAGGTTTCAGAATGGGAAGAAGGTGGTGTATCTACCTCTGCTGTTTGTTGATGAGCTCAGCAACCGGGTCAAGGACCTCGTGGTAAGTTTTCGATTTTAAATAAATATTATGCAACAGACTGCAACTCCCTGTCAGGTAGTCCCAGTGGCAGATTTTCAAATGCAATGCTTTTTTTCTATTCATTGTATTTGCTCACGGAACCTGGTTAGAGGACAATGAGTTTATGAGGCCACAATAATGATGTGTTAGTGAATGCATGGCTGAGAAGCACGTTATAGGAAACGTTGAACATATTTTTTTTCCCATGTTTTTGTGTGTAGGAGATCAACAGTACCACTACAGAACTTCCTCTGATCATCTCCTACGACTCAATCTCTCTGGGCAGACTTCGATTCTGGATCCACATGCAAGACGCCGTTTACTCTCTGCAGCAGTTCGGTATGCTAATCTTCCTGCTTGCTTTACTTCACACGTTCACTGCAGCCCTGAACTTTTCTAGACATTACCTGATCGAGCATCCTGTGCGAACGCAAAGTTTGAAGTTCGCCTCCTACTATAAGTGATGTATGATTGCACAGTGCGGTGCATTTAGTCTATCTGCATCCTTCAGATCGAGCTTCAGCCAGGTTTCCTCATCATGTCTACACACCTAAATGCAGTGCGGTTTTCTGTATCTGTTTTTGCAGGGTTCACAGAGAAGGATGCTGATGAGATTAAAGGGATCTTCGTGGATACCAACCTGTATTTCCTGGCCCTGACTTTCTTTGTAGCTGCTTTCCACGTGAGTGTGGCTGCAGACTTTTAGAGTGTACTTTGAATCCTTAAGTGAGCTGTTCATTTTAGTTCACAGTAGGAAACGTTTTTACCATTACAAAATATCACATATAAGTAAAGCTTGGGGTAATAAGTCACCTAACTGGGTCATTTTAAGGTCAAATAAAGATGCCAGTCTTAACTCTGAATGCTCTTTCAGCTCCTCTTTGACTTCCTGGCCTTCAAAAATGACATCAGCTTCTGGAAGCAGAAGAAAAGTATGGTGGGAATGTCCAGCAAAGCAGGTTTGTTAGCTTCACGGCACTGTTTCACCTTCTCACCAAACCCCTTCAAAATCCAGTTTATACAGTTTATATGGGCATAAAGAATCACCATGAATACATTTGTGGTTAGTGGCTAAATAAACTGCTCCTAGTAGAGTGTGAATGTCACCCTGTAATAAGGCTTTGACAAATGTGCAGAACAGGTGAATCTACAATATTTTTTTCATATTCTGAATCTGCTGGTTGGCCAGCAATATTTCACCCACAAGGATTATAAGAGAGAGCGCTTGTACCTTAATAGTTTTTGAATCATTTTGGCTTTGCAGTGACAGATCCACAGAACCGGCACTGTGGGACCTCTGATTTATGGGTTTTTAGAGAAGTGGCAGCTGAGAAAAAACAACAAAAAACACAGTGTAACTATATAACCCTACAAATGTTTCCCAGTGTTGTAAGATTACACAAAAGGCTTTTAAAACATGTGGGATAAAGTGTTATCAAGAGACTCGAGCTGAACCAAATGATCGGTCATCAGTGTCAGTTTGGGAGAGCCATTTACTATCTCACATTTTCTGTTGTTTGCTTCTATTTCAGTGCTGTGGCGCTGTTTCAGTACCATAGTGATTTTCCTCTATTTGCTTGACGAGCAGACCAGTCTGCTTGTCCTCATACCTGCAGGGATCGGCTCTATGATTGAAGTAAACACACGCGCGCAATTAAAAATGAATTTAAACACACACAAAATGACCATTTATTCCCACTTCAGATTTGATTAAAAGGTGATTACGTGATCTGTAATATGTAATAATGTTTCTTTTCCTTTTTTTTTAAGGTTTGGAAAGTGAAGAAAGCCTTTAAGATTCAAGTTTTCTGGAAAGGAGGCAAACCCACATTCCTGGTATGTGTGCATGTGTCTTTATCTGTAATCTTTTTTTCTGTTATCAGCCACGTATCTACGTCTTTGTTGGTATAGACTGGGCCTTTGGGAGGTGGCTACACAATTATACACACGAAATTGAGCATGCCTGCTTTAAAATGCTGTGCAGTACACAGTGTTGTATAAAAGTCTTTAGCAACTCTTTAGCTGCACTTGGATTTTTTTTTTTTTTTTTTTTAAGGCTTGAGGAACAGTTCTCCAGGCTTTTTGGAGCTCTTTGAAAGTTTGGACTTTGGCTACTTTTCCACTAATTTTCAGTCCAGCCCAAACCTGAACCTGAACATTTCAGAAGGGGGGAAAAAACATTTTCAGATGAATCTTAATTTGTTTTTAACACTGAGCTCAACGATCATTCAAGCATGCAAAAGACACCTCAGAGGATGAACCAGTTTTGTGGACGCATAACAGACAACTTGGCAAAGAAGCAATTTAAATTTTAATCTTTAGGCGCTTTCTTACTAGCAGCATGTTGCAAAAACATGTCATTTGTTGTCATGTCTTTAGCCGAATATACAAAACACCACAAGCACAGTTTAACATAATCTCAACTAAATTTGTATTTTTGCACCAACAAGGTGATTCCCAAAGTGCTATAAGCCAGAAGCTTGGCATATCTCAGCATGGTGTGCAGTGTCTTTAAAGAACTTGAGGAAACTGACCAAATGAAAGGCAAAAGAAGGTGGAGCAGACCTAAAAATTATGTACCTACAGTTGCTGTCAAGAAGCCAGTTTTAAGGGAACTTGGGAGAAAAGGTCTTGAGGTGTGATGAATCCAAATCGCAAATTTCTGGTTATTTGCTGAGGATGTCAGGAGATGGGCACAACATTGAGTGTCAGTTAAGAGCTTTAAATGTCTTTCCAGAAGCCTGGATCTGAAAACTACTTAAAGAAATTATGAGAAATCTTGCCTAAGAGTTCAGGCTATGTTAAAGAATAAAGGTGGTCATACCTGTACATTCTGTTTTTTGCCTTATACACTGTAATTCCATATGTTTAAATAGATATTTAAATAAAAGTACAACATATACGCATCCAGTTATTTCCTATGCCAGGAAGGCTCTGGGTTAAGGAGTAGAGACCAGTCTTACACAGCCTGTGCTAGAACATCCGACTCACTCTTAAATTATCTGACATGTTGACTCAAAGTACCATTTTTCTCTAACTGCTGCTTTTTTATCTGCTGGTTTTATTCTCTTATGGTGCTTTCTGCTGTAATAATATTTGTATTCAATTAAATTACTGTCCTTTGACAAAGCACAGAGCAGATAATGGAACTTTAGCCATGTTAATAAATAAAAAAGATAAATGTTCATGCAGCATTCTAGGCATGATAATACATGCTTAATAGAAAACACGACAATCCTTTCTTATAAATGTAAAACGCTACATCGAGGCGCTTGAGTTTATAATTGTCCTTGTCGGCATTTTTCCTTAATTTCTGCAGCACTGACCGCAACTGTCGAGATTTTTAAAATGTGAGTGAAAACACGTGTCGAGTGTGCTAATGAGTGTTTTTGTTCTGTTACAGTTTGGAAAGTTAGATGAATCTGAGAGGAGAACAGAAGAATATGATACCCTGGTAGGGCACAAGACAATTAATTATCAGTTGTTTCTTTGAGATATGAGCACTTACGCTGATTGCCTCTTTCTTTATTTTTCTGTAGGCCATGAAGTATCTCTCATACCTCCTTTACCCACTGTGTATCGGAGGGGCAGTGTATGCACTAATATTTTTACGATATAAGAGGTAGGAGTCTGCGTATGTGTAAGTAACAATAACGGGATACTGATTGACTCAGTCTGACAGGTCATCACTCATTTTGATTGTGTATCTTTCTGTTGTAGTTGGTACTCGTGGCTGATTAACAGCTTGGTGAACGGTAAGGTGCTCTATACTCTTAGCACACACACAAAATACTTCTGTCCATAACAGTCATAATAAATTCTCGTGTGTTTTTCTTCACTTTATAGGTGTTTATGCATTCGGGTTCCTCTTCATGCTTCCTCAGCTATTTGTCAACTATAAGGTTAGTTTTACTTTGAAGTTACTGATTCACAAAAATCAGTAACCCACGCAATCTGTGTAATAAATGCACACATTACAACCTAACAATAAAATGCCACAGTGTGCAAACTGCAGTTTATTTACCATAACAAAACAGCACAGTAGTCATGTCTGATTATTCAGCTCTGTTCTTTATTTAACAGCTGAAGTCTGTTGCCCACTTGCCCTGGAAAGCCTTCACGTATAAGGTAAAAAATAAATTTCCTGTTGTTTTCTGAGTGGTTTAGCAAATGGATGGTAAGGCCTCAGTAACACAGGCTGAGAGACTGATTGGTAACCTAAGGAAAAATGCGTGTTCTGCGAGTGGTTGCTGGCAGTCACTAGATAAAATCGGCCACAAAGAGGGTGCTGCAAAAATCCCGTTTTAATGGTTTTGATCTCAAGGCGGATGGCACGGTCGCCTGTAGTTTGCACGGAAGACGTCCACTTGTCTGCACGCACTTGCCAACTTCTCTCCGAAGGGTAGCGAAACTGTGACGTAAATAGAAACCGAGGCAATTTGCCTAAAAGAAATAAGTGAACTTTTGGAATGCTGTTGTTTGCAGCACTTTTATTTTGAAGGAGAATATTCTGCATTTCCAGTTTGCATCATGTTTTTTACTATCGTGCTCACTGAGTAGATTGCAATCAAGCAGTGTTTACAGACGAGTCGGCTTTCTCAATTCAAACTGGATGATCGTAGTATTATACCGGCAATCACAAGGAGATTTTTTTTCTTTTTCTTTTTTGGTGCAGCACCCTCTTTCACTTGTCAACCAGTCCAAGAATGCACATATTTCCCTAGCAACCAGAGATTGCCGGGGAGTGACTGACTGGTCTCTAAGCCGGTGTGACTGAGGCCTACATCTTTCATACTGTTTTTACAGCTTTTAACTTTCCATATAATAATGTTGGTCAGTGATTTAATTACTAAAGCACTCTCACTTCTAAATTTGAAAGAAAGTGTATCTATTATTTTTTTTTAATGTTCAAGAGCCGATGTAATTTGTCAGAATAACTGATCACCCCTACAAACAATGACTACTTTATTTTTTATCTATCTTTTGAGAATGTTCATGGACTTCTTTCATGTTAACAGGCATTCAATACCTTCATCGATGACGTGTTTGCCTTCATCATCACCATGCCAACGTCTCACAGACTGGCCTGTTTCAGAGATGATGTGGTGTTTCTCATCTACCTTTACCAGAGATGGTACATGCACACTACATTACACGTAGCACATTTGTTAAAAACGTGCACATTTTTTGAGAGTTAAAACTCTCCGTTTCTTTCACCAGGCTCTACCCTGTGGACAAAACAAGAGTAAACGAATATGGAGTGTCGTACGATGAAAAACCCAAAGGGAAGAGTCACTAGACTCGGAGGAATTTGCTTTTATGATCTGGAATCTGTGGGTATTGTCTTGTTTCCACTGGTGTCCACTCATCTTTATCAACCGGAATGAGTTTAATGGTCAGGGGGACATTTTTTGTTGTATATGTTCCAGGCACATAAATGTGCTTATGGTTCGGACTTTTTCCACCCTGTTAAAAATTGTTAAAAGGGCAATATCATCTTCTGCTTCGTCTGACAGTCTGACGAGGCCTTCTTGTTTTGTTTTGGGGTTTTTTTTGGTGGGGCGGGGGTTAGTTACAGTGTGTGTGATGGGACACAGTGACAGTGTGTTTTTATTTTTCCAGAGTTTTAAATGCACAAAGGAATCTTTATAATTCTTAACAATGCTACGCTCGTGTTTTGAACAAGTTGGATTCAGCCTGCTCCGACAGCTGGCAGATGTAGTATATCTACGAGCTGCAGAGAAAGAGCTGCTTTGCTCATCTGAGAGCTTTATTCAGTAAGAAGACATAATCCAGTGGCTTGTTGTATACCTACCAGATAAGACAGCCTTCAAGTAAAATCAAGATAGCTGTGTGATGGCAGGGATAGAAAGACTGTGCTGTGACAAAAAAGGAGGGAGTGTGGCAAAGGTGAAGCATTCTGACTGATGTTTCAGGCAGCTCAATAATATTGTTCCAGACAGTCTCAGAAAAATCAGGCTGTAGTCATAATTGCAGCTTTTGTGCTTAAGTGGCCACTATTTCTAAATTCGTAGCTGGTGTTGATGGTAATTGGAATAAAAATATGAAAGCTGCAATAAGCAAAGGTAAGCCATACAGAAACTAAAAATGATATATTGTTAGCTCTGTTGAATATGTAAATTATCAGAAAATATGTTCATTATTTTTAAGCATTTCTCAATAACTTGGCAATCTGGCTCTTTAAAAAAAAAAACTGTACAAAATTATATCCAAAATGATCATGTGCATACAGTTGGCATTTGTTAGTTCTGTGACAAAGAACGGTCATGTTTAATGCTACAGTCACACTAGGGAAAACAGTAGTTGGAGGCCACGGCATGACCAAACCATTCTGCCGGTGTTCTGTAAACTTGTAAGTCAAAGTGACTTTAGTGCAAGACGGCGACGAAATGGCAGTAAGGCCAATAAGACAGTCTGCTATCAGTTTGCAACTGAATAGGATCCAGTTGGCAATTACATGCAATCTGCTTATGAAGAGATCTGTTGATATCTGTTACAAATTCACATTAAACCCTAGCATTCAGAGTCCGGCAAGTGTAAAATGGGAATTCCTCCATGAATAGTGATGTAGTTGATGTAAAGTATTCACATTTTTGTTGTCTTTTTTTTTTTTTTTTTTTTTTCTCCTAGTTACAAGAAAGTCGCTGTCCTGCTTTTACTCTAGTGTGACTGAGCTGTAAAGAGGACCTGTTATGCTCGTTTTCTATTACACACACTGTTATGATGTAAATGTTCATAGTAAGAGATAATTAGATACACACATTTGAACGTAATCTCCGAATGGGAGAAATGAAACACCAAAAGCATAACAAAACGGTTTACGGGACTTTTTTTCTACTTCCTTATTAATATGATGATATCAGCTTATCAAGAAGATATGCAGACCTGTATACATAAATTGACGGTGATTAAGTTTGCTTCCAGTAGCTTACTTTTGCTTCCGCAAAGCAAACAAAGTTGCCAAAATAATAAAATAATAAAATACAACGGTATGCATGACAGAGAGGGCAGCCTTAAAGAGGGAGCAGCTTAAATAGCTTATTTCACACAATGTAAAATTTCAAATCGACATAAGTATGCTTTTAAAATGAGAATAAACTGTAACATTTGAGGGCAAAATCAAAGAAAATGGGATTTAAAACGTAAACGTTTAGAAATCCAAATTGGAAAAGTGATGCATTTGAATGCATCACTTTTCAGTTCTGCTGAAGAAGCGCGGATTGTTACACAATTCCGTTTATTTGCCAGTAGATGGCAGGAGAATTTCACTAGAGGCAGAGGAGAAAGTTGTGATCTGTTGCCATGGAGAGAAGATTAATTGCCCAAGACATTCCAGACACTTAAGCTTGAAAGTTCCACAATCTGTGAAGTTGAGTTCTGTATGTTTTGTGTCTCTGTAAATGGTACTGACTGCTTCATGACATTGTACCACTGACAGTCCTACTGTCTTTTCCATCCATCCATCCATCTTCTTTTTTTTTTTTTTTTTTTTTTTTTTTTTTTTTTTTTTACATAACTGGGCCAAGAAAATCTGCTAGTGCCAAATGTGAGAATGAATAATGTTACCATTGTACGTTCACAATGGATGGTACATCAGATCTTTTGAATAAACACTGACATTGTGAGAGAGATGATGACGGAAATCTTTAAACAAAGTATTATTACACTGAGTTTATGCAATCAAAATTTGATTTTTTTTTTTTTTTTTTAAGACTTTAATTGAAATAATGTACTTAACATTCAGATATCATGATATATTAGGTCTGTATATAAAGGTTCTGCACAGGATTTATGTTTCTTAAAAATAGAGTTGGCAGAGATTTGCCTTTAAATTGTTTTACTTATTGTAATGTTTGTGTTTTTTGATTGAGATGAAATTAAAAAATAACTGACAAAATGTTACGTGTAGTTGGTATGTTACTATTGCTGGGGTAAACTGTTCAGTGGAAATGTTGCTCAGAGATAACCTGAGTAATGCAGAGATAATTTCATTTGTTAAGGGAAAAATCTAGCAAAACCTATCTGGCGTGATGTAAAAAAGTAATCTCTCTCTCTCTCTCTCTCTCTCTCTCTCTCTCTCTCTCTCTCTCTCTCTCTCTCTCACACTCACTCTAAATCGTGCAATGACTTTGGTTAGATAATCGAGGCCTAATTACTACAAGATCTGTTGGATCAAGAAATTACTCTAACAGAATCTGTCTGACAGTGAAGTATACATCAAATCATGTCACGATCTAAAGAAACTCAAGAGCAGCAGAGAACAAAAGTTGGGCATCTATCAGTCTTACTAAGCCATTTCTAAAGCTTTGGGACTCCAGTGTACCACACTGAGAGCCTTTATCCACAAATGGAGAAATCTTGAAACAGTGGTGAACCCTCCCAGGAGTGGTCGCCCTACCAAAATGACTTAAAGATCACATCAAGAGAGGAAGAAGGACTAATGAACTGCCAGCCTCACTTGCACAATTAAGGTCAGAGTTCATAATTTAACAGTAACAAAAGAGACTTGGCAAAAATGGCATCCATGAGGAAGTTCCAAGGTAAAAACCACTGTTGACCAAAAAGAACAGAGTATCAGTCACATTTGGCAAAAAAGAAAACAACTTGATGATTCTAAGACCTTAGGGAAAATATTCTGTAGACTGATGAGGTTTTTTGGAAGCTTTCAGAACCACTACACCTGTCATAAAACTAACACAGCTTTTCTGAAAAATGGCATACCAGTAGTAAAACATGGTGGTGGTAGTATGATGTTCTGGAGCTGCTTTGTTGCTTCAGGACCAGGACAACTTGCTGTAATTGATGGATGTCCAGCCATCGATTCATGGCCTAAAGCTCAATCACACAACCACCACAATCAAAAAGAGTGCACAAACCTTGCAGGAGAGGAAAAGGCAGTACAGCTCTCTGCAATGTGGTACACTGCTGCTGTAAGGTCTCTGAGTGTAGTTAAGTGTTTCTATAAATACAGTACTCCTGCATTCCTCCGCAATTTACACATACACCAAGATGGTCTTTTTTTTTTCCAATATATTTTTATTGATTTTATAATTGAGCAGTATACAACAATCACCTTCAAAAGAACACAATAGAAGGTGGACGGTAAGTCAACAAGGTGGTAATACAGCATACATAAATGTTAAGACAGAGTATATTTCACTTAAGTTTATCCATCAGGCTAATGACTGGTTGCCAAATCTTATAAAACACACTTTCTCGGTTAGACAAGGTAAACCTGATTTTCTCCAGATGGAGTACATTTCCAAATTCTCTCAACCACATTTCAAAGGTAGGAGGTTTATCAGACTTCCAGCAGAGAAGTATCAGCTTTCTAGCCACAAGTGTGGTCATTGACACAACCTGTGTCTCTGTCTTGTCCCTTGCCCATCCCGGTTCAGACACCCCAAACAATGCTGCAAAGGGGGTACACGGGACCTCCCTGCCAATGGCCTTGGTCAGAAAATCAAACAAATGATTCCAAAAGAGCTGTAGTTTTTGGCATTGAAAGAAAAGGTGAGATAAAGTTCCTCGACCACTTGAACACTTAACACAGAGGGCTGAAACGTTCTTATATATTTTTTCCACTTTAGTGGGAGAAAAATGCAACCTACACACAACCTTAAATTGGATCAGACAATGTCTAGCATTTATAGAACTACAATATATATTCTTAATGCACTCTTGCCAGAGATCATCAGTAACATCCACCCCCAGTTCTTCCTGCCACTGCTCCCTAAAAGTATCAGATGAAGGACTGTATATATCTAGTAAGGCCCCGTAAAAGCGAGACACAGCACCTCTAGTATAGGGCTCAACTGACATGAAGCTGTCAAGCACTGAGTTTCGAGGAATCAAATTGTATTGTGGAATAGATGCTTTGATGAAATGTCTTAACTGTAAAAATCTGAAAAAATGTGAATTTGGAAGATTAAATTTCACCCTCAATTGCTGAAAAGATGGAAAATGTCCATCAATGTAAATATCTTTGAGAGAACAAATCCCTCTTCCCTGCCATGTCACAAACGTGATGTCCTCCAGCCCAGGCCTGAAGGCATGATTGTTACATATTGGAGCATCCAAATACATTTTAGGAGCCTTTACTGTGCCCAATAGTTGGTTCCTGACCTTAATTGAATTTTGAATCACAGGATTTCTGCCATATAGTGTATTCTTCACTTTTATCGGGCTATTAAGCAGGGCTGGAAGACAAGTTTGTCTACAAGACAGGTGTTCCATCATCAACCATGAAGGTTGTCCTTCCAAATCAGCACCTGGAGTACACCTTCGCCAAAATGAAAAAAATATTTAAGTGTGCAGCCATATAATATAATCTAAAATTTGGGAGTCCAAGGCCACCACAAGTCTTATGTTTAACAAGATGTTTTTTGGAAATTCTAGGAACCTTACCCGACCAAACAAAGGAGAATACAACAGATTCCAGCTTTTTAAAATATGACTGGGGAATGCACACTGGGATTGACTGAAAGATGTACAAAAATCTGGGCAAAACTACCATTTTGATGGCTTTAATCCGCCCCACCATGGAAATTGGCAATGTGATCCAAAACTCAATATTCTTCTCCAATTGATTAACTTTTCTATCCCAATTTTTCTTTAAAAGTTGTGACACCTTACATGTGACTGTGATACCGAGACATTCAAACTTATCTAGCGCTATTCTAAATGGAGTATTATGCAGATAAGCCATGTCCACCCCATCCGACAGAGGCATAAGTTCACTTTTCGTCCAATTTATCTTATACCCTGAGAGAGAACCAAATTCGTTAATAAGCTGCAATAGTGGACTGATCGAGGTCTTAGGTTTTGATACGAATAAGACTACGTCATCAGCATAAGCGGAGAATTTATGAGGAATACCCTGATGTATAATCGGTAGTATATCAGAACTTAGCCGTATACGAGCTGCTAAAGGTTCTAGGGCCAGGGCAAAAATAAAAGGAGAAATGGGATCTCCCTGTCGCGTGCCCCTGTGCAATCGAAAAGGGTCTGATACATCATTATTAGTCCTTACCGAGGCCATAGGTCCTTTGTACAAAATTCTAATCCAATTGATAAAAGAATCACCAAATCCAAATTTGGATAATACAGTAAACATATACGGCCACTCGACCTGATCAAAAGCTTTTTCAGCATCCAAAGCTATTACCACAGAATCATCTGAACACCTAGTAGGACTATATATGAGATTAAATAATCTACGCAAATTAAAATAAATGTAGCGGTTAGGGATAAACCCTGTTTGATCTGGATGTATAAGTTTAGCAATATGATCTTTAAGGCGGTTTGATAAAACTTTTGTTAATATCTTGGTCTCAACAGAAATGAGAGATATAGGCCGATAGGACGAGACAGACATAGGATCACGACCTTTTTTAAGAATCAATGAAATTACACCATGATATAATGAACTTGGCAAAGAGCCAGACAATTTTGAATAGTTAAACATACGCAAAATTAGAGGGGCTAGCAATGAGGAGTAAGCTTTATAAAACTCTGCTCCAAAACCATCTGGCCCAGGGGCCTTATTATTTGACATCTGTTGAATAGCTGTCTTAATCTCATCTAATGTGAAGTCCGCCTCCAAATCTGCAACTGCCACATCATCTAATTTTGGGAGATTACACTTTTCCAGAAAGTCCTCAATTAATGACTGACTCGCAGAACTCTTAGAGCTATAAAGATCACGATAAAAATCTTCAAAACACTTGTTTATTTCCTGGGGGTTTCTAGTGGTCTGCCCATGTTTGTTATTGATTGATAGTATTGTTTGTGATGCTTGTGTTTTTCTAAGTAATCTTGCAAGTAACCTATGAGGCTTATCACCCAATTCAAAAAATGTTTGCTTACACTTAGTGATTTGAAGGCAAACTTGTTTGCTGAGCAGAGAATTATACTCACACTTCAATTTAGTAATTTTGCCCAGTAATTCTATTTTGGGAGAGGACTGATAAGTTTGTTCTAGCTGTTGTATATTTGACTCAAGATCCTTCAAAGCCATTTCCTGGGATTTACGTTTAGCTGCAGAGAACGAAATAATGTGGCCTCGAATTACCGCCTTCATACTCTCCCAGAGAATTTCATCGTCAACATCACCTTTATCATTATCATTAATAAAATCCAAAATGTGCTTCTCTAATTTCTTATGAAACGTCTCATCTTTAAGCAGAGTTGGATCAAAGCACCAGTTTCTTCTCTGTAAGTTAGCTAAATCTGCAAAATCCAGATCAATGGACAAGGGCTATGGTCAGAAATTAAAATAGGATGGTAGGTAACATCCCTCATAATTGGAATAAGTTTAGAGTCCAGAAAGATATAATCAATACGGGAGTACGACCCATGAACGGAAGAGAAAAAGGAGTAAGCCCTGCCTGTGGGGTAAAGTAGCCTCCAAGTATCCACCATGTTCATGTTTTTCAACGCACTCTTCACAACATGACTGGATTTAGACTGTTGGGTATGAGCTGATGCACTTTTATCCAAACGGGTTCACCAAGATGGTTTTGATGCACTAAAGGAACAATGGGCTGGGAGGTCAGTTCCTTAATCTTAATTATGCAAATTCTCATGACCATTGATCAACAACCACTGACCAAAACCCACTGATCAAAGACCACTGATCAATGGCCATGAGTACCATTCACAGAAAGTTGGTGAATGGCTGCAATCACAGCATTGTAAGATGGCGAAAGATGTACTCTTAGGCCCCCTCCTCGATTTAGAGATGGTCTTTCCCTTTTCACGTAAATGGCCTCCTTGACTCCGCGCTCAAACCAGCATTCCCCCCTGTCCAGGATGTGTACATCCTCATCCTTGAAAGAGTGTCCACTGGCCTGTAGGTATGAACAGACTGCAGACTCTTAATTTTTCATGTTTTATTGGGGTCCAGGGTGTAATTTGCCACAGGGCAAGGGTAAAAATTCTATTGAAACTAAAATGAGAGAATAATCAGGTGTCGCAATAAGATGCCCCACAAATTATTTGTGCCAGTGTAAAAGATAGTTTTTTCCAGCCACAACACAAGACACTACAGGGATAGACCCTGCAGGCCTGACAGCTGGAGATGTATCACTCATCCTGTTTTTCACCTGGATAGAGTGTTTACACTGCAGTCTGCCTTTGGTGGCTTTTTGGCAGCTACTGTGATATTCACTAGTACCCTCACTGACACACAAAACAAAACAACGACTACACTCCACACTAACTACACTCCAAACACACTGAACGTCACAAATTCACTATTGATATCGCTCTCTCTGTGTCTTTCTCTCTCTGCCATCACTCCCAAAAACGTTCCTCTCTTCCACTTGATGCCATATAATAATTTTATTAGTAAATGTGGTACATTTCTTTCCTTTTTTGGATGCTGTCCTTAAAAAAATGCCCTTTTCTACTGTTTTTTCCACACTAAACATGATGGTAGTATTCAGGAAAGAGCATGTTAAAAAAACAACTCTGGTTTTAGTGGCCTATCAATCAAATAAAAAAACTGGTGTATAGTTTGAAGTCTGAACTTTCAACACAAGGTAAAGCAGAGACTCAGCGTGGCTGCAGCTTGTATCTATGTCATCTTAAGTCAGACATGATTTGGAGGTGCGGCGACCCCAGAGGCTGAACCATTGGCACATGTCACCCCATGCCTCCCCCCCTCTGTCACCTTCATTCGGTGTTGATTCAAAATGTGCTCTGGCACAACCATAGGGTGGCGCTAGAGGTAGAGAGGTGACAGGAGATCATTTTAGGGTGGCACATGTCACCCCATGCCACCCATGATCTGAAATATGTACGTGTGACAAATATTCAAAAAACTAAGTAACTCACACACTGATGTTTCATTATATGTAGACTGGTAGGAATATAATACCGGGACTAGATACAAGATATTTTTGAACTATTTTATGTATAATATTTACCAGCGACGTATTACTATTCTAAAAATAAAGTCTTCTGAACATAAAGCTATCGTACGTCGTTTTGTGCGTCGTGACGTCAGAACCACGCTCCCTGACGCACAGTACATCTACTGAGCTCCCCCCTTCGGCCCTCCCTTTTCTGCTGTAGGAATTCAACGTACGTGAGGTGCTCGGTTCTTCACCAGAAGCTAAGGCCCGCAATCCGGCGACTAGCACCGTCAATTTCAGGCATCTGACCCTACGAACATTAAATCTAACATCTACGATGGCCTCCGTATCCGAGCTCGCCTGCATTTACTCCGCTCTGATCCTCCACGACGATGAAGTTACCGTCACTGTAAGTGTCCTAGGTTACCCGGGATATTTCAGCCAATATGTCTGAATTGGTCGTTCTTGAACATTTTTTTCTGGGGATAAATATCCCGAAATACAAAAAATGAGACATTAAAGTTTACAGATAAACCAGTATATTAATATATCGGACAAACGCCAGTTATGTCCGCGAACTGGCTAAAATGGCGTCATGCTAGTTGCTATTCATAGGCCGCGTTTTTCTAGCTGGACAGCTCAGTCTTGTGTTCTTACTCTGAATGCTGATGTTTAACCGTCAGTTTAGCCTTAAACATCTCGGCTGACAGGTCTGGATGTGGTGTTCACTCACAGGCTGAGTGGTCAGACTCATCAAGAGTACAACATTTATTTTTATAGTGTTGGCATCACTGTTCAAAGTTGTTATTGTTAGAGCTTGTTGCATGAGCGGGTCACCTACTCCCCGGAAGGTCTGTGGTTCGATCCCAGGCTACATGCCAAATATCCTTGGGCAAGATACTAACCCCATGTGTGCCTACTGGTGGTGGTCGTCAGAGGGCCCGGTGGCAGCCTGGCTTCTGAAGGCTGTGTCTACAATGTGGCTTGCCACCACCAGTGTGTGATTTCACGCACATTACGTTTACCTGTGAAAGTGGAATGAGGACATGTTTCAGTTATGTTTTCTTAAATTATATTTGTAATCACTGAAAGTGTTAGCTTCAACACATTATAGAACACCAGTTTATATGTCATCGCTCATATTTTAGCAAAAGGGGTTCCCAAAAGTGGTTCAACATGTGAAGTAGAGTTTAATAATGATGGTTGTTATGTTATTTATTTGTCTGTCCACAGGAGGACAAGCTGAATGCCCTGATCAAGGCTGCTGGAGTCACTGTGGAGCCTTTCTGGCCAAGTCTGTTCTCCAAGGTGAGAGAACACACTTCTGAAATCATATCACTGAATAGATCTGAAGATCTGCCAGTTTTTATGTATCCCAATAACTCTTATAACCAATACAAATTTAAGTGGCTGTAAAGGAGACTTACTGATTGCATGTGCCGTAGTGAAACAGACCTGTTCATTGCTTTCTGTGTGTTTTAATGGTCTGTATTTACATTTAAATTTCTTTTTTTTTAAAGTTATGTCAGGCTGAAAGGATTAATATTGTTCCTGTTGTTGCCAGTATGAGTAAACACATGAATATGGAATAAATGTCTTGATGCAACAGTGCTGCCACTTAAAGAAAGTTCAATGAATGAGTAGGATACAAATTATGAACATATTAAAATTTAAAAAAAAATGAAAACATACTACACTTGCTGTAAAGAGTCTTTAGGCATGGTAGGTAGGAGTTATGCTTGATGCCCTGCCTTTTAAATACACTGATCTCTATAACAAGCGCTGGACATTTGAATAAAGTGACGCAACCTGTGAATTTTCTTTGGCAGGCTCTGTCCAGCATCGACATCGGCAGTCTGATCTGCAATGTTGGAGCTGGCGGCGGAGCCCCAGCTGGAGTCGCTGCTGCTGCAGGTGGTACTGCCACTGCTGGTGACGCCCCAGGTAACTAAACAAAGCATTTCCCAGCGCTACATTTGCAGTTACATAACAATAATGTGAATGCAGTCTTGGGCTTGTACCACTTTTGAGTTTCTCCTTCAAGTTCAGATTTCATGTACCTCAGAAATCAAATTGACTTTTTTCTTTTCTTCTGAATTTAGTTTGTGTAGTCATCTTTGACTTAACTAAATCTTGTTTTCCCTCTACAGCTAAGGAGGAGGAGAAGAAGGAGGAGAAGAAGGAAGAGTCCGAGGAGTCAGACGACGACATGGGCTTTGGTCTCTTTGACTAAAACAAATGTTTTTTTATACAAAAACACAATAAAAGTATAAAAAATCACTCCTTGTCTCTTGTTTTTGTTTGTTTTTTATGTACAGAAATTCTGCACATACAATTTAAATCTGCAGCATTTGTCAGCACATTAACCTAAAGTGACATTTAAGGCTGTAGATTTGTAGTGACTTCACTTCCCTGGACATGAGAGAAATTATATTTCAGCACATTCAATTCAGGCACTGAACCTAATGCCATGGCAAGCTGTGTGCTGATAATTCACAAAACCGCAACTACTGAACTCATGGTCAGAGTTTTGTAAAAGCTGAGTACAGTGATCATCCAAATTATACTCAAGATTTTACTTTTCATTCTCAGTTACTTTCAATTCTCATTAGTTTGACCAGCCAATTGATAAAATATGTTTCTGCATAGTGCAAAACTGGTAGAAGACTTCATGATCTGGAGTAAACTTTTAGGAGATCGGCAACAGCTTGTCTTGAAAATACAGTTTGATAAGTTAGGTAAATGTGGATTTATTACTGATCAATGGTCATCTTAAGTTAGACTGTGGAGATGGCTTTTAATACAATTTAGAAGATGATGTCAGTACCCTGACTAAATAATGACCTCTAAGCTTTCAGATCATTGGCTTTCAGTTCGGCATATACATTTAATTCAAAAGATTTTACTTCAAGTCAAAAGTAGTGATGGCATGAAGCCCAGTGAATGTGTCATCTCTAAATGCTAATATTTTTCGCCTTTTTGGTGGCTCCATAATCTGCTTACAATCTTGCAAGCTGGTGATACCTCAAAATCACCTCAGATCCAACGCACGCAACAACAAAAAAACATAATTTCACAGTTTTATGAACTGCTCGAGTCACATAACCAGGCAGTCCACGGCTCTGCTGGCCTGGACAAAGGCTCTAAGCTTTACTTGACACTCGGGGTTTCAGCGTCAGACGTAACATCAGTAGTCAAAATTATTCTCTGTGCCTGTCCTGCTAACAGAGTCACACAACCGGGAGTTAACCAGGTGGTGGGGAAATCCACAAATGTATCGAACTAAACTTGTATATCGAAATAAAACATCGTATTCCTGATTGCATATATTGCAATATTTGTATACAAGGTGGCGCACACATTACTAACAGCAGTTTCCGTAGTGTAGTGGTTATCACGTTCGCCTCACACGCGAAAGGTCCCCGGTTCGAAACCGGGCGGAAACAAGTTTTATACATTTTTGGTTTCCACTCACAGCGACAACCAAACTAAGAACAACTGAACGTCACAAAACACAGAGACCAGTTTTTTTTAATCATGTACTGTCTGGCAGGTTTTGCAATAAGACTTATGATCCAAGAGCACTGACAACTTTTCTAAGATCATCAAAACCATGCCATCAGCATGAACTTTAGCATTGTCTTCACATTAACTCATTTAATCCCCAAATAACCTCATGCATTTTACTCCTTAGACTTCCCCTACACACAATATGTTTAATTTTGTCAATGTAAGGGGGTTAAAACGGAACCCATTGTTGCTGGTGGGTTAACTATTAACCTGCCAAAGGTTAAGCTCACTTACAGTTATGTTCATTTATGATCCATGCTGAGCTCATTTACTTATTTTACTTACTAAAGTCTTATTTTATTACTAAAGTAAGACTTAATAACTCAAAATTTCAAGTTATATTCTCAAATCTGAGTATGAGTTAGTAAGTTGAAATTATGAGATAACTTAAAATTCAACTTTTCCTTTTTGATAAAAATAATACTTATGGTTGGATTAGGGGACCCTGAACTATACCTCAGTTATGCTGCAATACCCTTAAACAACTCAGGGTTTCCCATGATGTACTGCTGTTATGACTGAAGTGGACTGAAATTTTGCCTTATGGAAGGTAAAAAAAAAAAAAAAAAAAAAAATCCTAAATAGCCTTAATTCAGGAGCTCTACTTGAATTATTGACTCTTTCGATGCTTTACAAGCCAAAAAGCCCAACATGAGTTTCCCATATAGATCTACAGTATGTAATTAAGCATGCATAAAATATGTATTGCTATCTTACAGACAGTGAAACAAATAACAGACGAAACAACAAGACAACAACCTGAATTGCTTCAATAATAACAGTGTTTTATTTGCTCGGTTTAGCAACTGTACAACTGTCTCCTTCCTGAGAATATTGCTCACCTCAGGGGAGAGGGAACAGCGAGAGGATGAGAGGGAGGAGAGAAGGAACACAAAGGTGAGGGGAAGAATAGATAGACCAGAAGTAGAGAAGGATTAAAAAGGTATAAATAACTGCAGTGGAGGGAGGTAGAAAGGTGGGGGAGGAAAACAGGATAACAATTTCATATTTTAAAATCATGACCAAACCCTTGCGAATGAGGTCGACACCCTTAATTTAAAACAACTCTTAGTGCGTTACAGATACAACTAGAGTGCAACAAAGACTGTAAATATTCTACTAATCACCTGAAAGTTTGACAAAGAGGAAACAACCCGACTGATGGCATGGTACAGAGAGCTTTAATATACAAACCAATCACAATTTTAGAGGATAAGCAGAGAAACAACAGTTAAGCTGTTGCTAAACTTGTTCTTGTATTCCACAGTTAAGCAATGTTTTGAGTGAAATGTTCATTTGGCACAGGGCAAGCAGCTGTATAGTATTATTAGCACCTCCACTGTAACTTAAAAACTACCCTCCCTCCATTTGTCCCTTCCACTCCTCCCTCCTGTTCTCCCCTCTCCAATATTTATTATTTACTAACAATTCATGCCTCAGAAATGTGTTAAAAATAGAGCTTCTTTGTATATTTACTTATGCAAGTTAACTTTAAAAGTTGCATGTAGCAGTTTTTATATTTAAAAAGACCTATAGCTGTTGCATTTTTTTAATACTCAAATGTTTATGCTGTATCTTGATGCCTGAGATAAAGAAGTCTAGAGTGGGGTGAAAAGAAGAGAAAAGAGATGAAATTATGAGCAACCGTGGTGTAAATCGATCACTTTTGTTCATACAAAGTTTAAGAAAACAGAGGCATACTGCAGGGATGAACATAGCAACAACAACCACAATAATAATAATAATATAAAAGCATGTTTAAAGAACTTTATGAAATCATCTTCATCATCCTCCTCATGCAGGCTCTTCAGTTCCAGTTGCTTCCTCCTGCGTTTGTGGAGTGTCAGTCATGTGTTCTCGTGGCAAAGATTGGTGGGTCCATTCACCAAAAATACCTGTCCAGTCCTTCAAGTGAGCTTCCCAGACATTTTATTTGAATCTTCAAAGATTTAAATGAGTAATGAGTCATTCTGGGAAAAAAGGGTTTCTTTTTGAGGATATGTGATGAGACAGAAGAGGGTTTCTCTGGATACAAAAAGGCAATAATACAACTGAAGTACAAAACAACACAACATTGGCCAAAACATGACTTTTTTCCAGAGAGAACGAGGGGGGGAGGGGCTGATTGTTTCAGTTTGTCGTGTCTGCTGTTCATCGGTTTTCCACGTCAGACCTTCATCACTCTGTCCACCTGCCGATTCTTCTCAGTCTCTTATTAAATTCCCGAGAACTACCAAACTCCCGGGCCCTCTTTTCCTGTCCTGCATTTGGATTCACTTCATCAAAAACCGCCAAGTTGGTTAGATCCCGGGCTAATGTGGGCGGGTCTGGTTGATCATCTTGAGCCGTGATTGGTCGATGACGTCCAGCAGGTTCTTGGCGTCAACTGCGAGGGCGTGAGCTGCCATTAGCATCTGTTTCTTGTAGTCCTTTTGTAAACTGTCGAAACAGACACAGCTTTTACTACATGAGCCCCGACGTAAAAATAAATCAAGAAAACGCGCCGTTAACGTGTTAATCCTCACCTTGTCATGACATACTGCTGCGCCAGCTTCATCTTCGCTATCAACTCGGCCAGATCTGAATTCAGCAGCTTCTGGGCCATTTCAATCTATGAAAAGACAAAGAAAATATCAGGATCAGATGATAAATGATAACTTCCAAAGGAAGAAGATCAAAGAAATGTATTTACTTCAATACCAAAAGTGGCTTTAAAATGACAACACAGGTGCCTGTTAGGGTACATTTCTCACATCTATGTGGACCTCAGTTGCATCGGCTTCAGCGGGACAGGAGACACATTTTTACGGGTTATTTTTTAAGCACTCTGTCTCTATGGACACTTTAGCGACAACGTTACCTTTTACACTACGGTGTCGTTAGCAAATATGCCTTGTAGTAGTACTACATAAGGAAACCCTTACTCAAGCTGTCGTAGCAGACAAAGAACAGACATTCCTTTTGTTGGTTTTTTAAGAAGGAAGATTCAGTGTACAAGACTGGATAAACAATGTTTCGCCAATGAGTAGTTGCTGTGACAAGAAATTAAGAAACTCTCATGAAAAAGATCAAAAATAACTCCAAAAACAAACGAAAGACAGTTTATCTAGTTTTCAACCTATCACTGAACCCTTTTAGTGGTTTTCTCTTATGACAGGAGTTTCTTTGTACCTCTCTGTGTGTGCTGGCTGGCAGCACAGGAATCGTCTCATCCACTGTGGCCAGCAGAGTCCTCAGAGCCAAACCCACTTCCTATGACAATAAACACATACAATCATAAGTTTGTAGTATTAAACTGGCTCTTCCACACCCTAATATTTTCTCAATTTTCACACTCTGCCAGTGTAACACAAAGTGTAAATAACAGTGAAGGTTGTCTGAAGATCTTAACCGTGACGTTCACCCTACCTTGACCATGGGGACGTACTCCTCCGGGGCAGCGGGCTGGATCCTGTTCGACATCTCGATCACAGCTTTAACCAGTCCCGTCACATTCTCATACACTTTGTCGTTGGAACGATCCAAGTTGGCGGTGGGAGGTGGGCTGATCTCTTGAGGCTGCAACTGTACCAGCAGACCGGAGACTTACTTATAAAGATTTAAGTTTCCAATTCATTGCTATTTTTTCTTAGTTTATTTCTTTTAAATATACATATTTAAACAACGACTAACATCACTCAAACTGCCCACAGCTCTTTCTTCTGCCATGGTCAGGCAAGTGATGGTAGTTTCACACATTTAGCTGTAGGTGGCAGTATATGCAAAGATAAACTGGAGACAATCTATTTCTAGCCACAAGCATTTCTAGCTAATGATGAGAAACTGACTTTTCTACAGTGAGCAGCAGGCATGTTAGTACAGAATGGTTGTTAAGTGACAAACTCAAAGCTCAACTCTTTGTTAAGTGACTTTAATACAGATGTTAACACTAAGCAGACACTGCACATCTGCTGCGTGTAAGGCGGGCATTTATACAAAAAAGCCCTTTTAATTCGAACCATTTGAAAACATTTTATGGTGTTTTCCAATTAAAACTCTGTACCTTGTTTTACAGATTTAAGGTACCAACGTAACTGTGTTTAAGCTACGAGACATTTTTAAATGTCGTGGTGAAGAAGCAATTACTATGGAGACGTTAAAGCAAGGCTTAAGCAATTTGATAGCCACAGTTTTCATTAATAAAATAAGGCAAAACCAAAACAATAAAAATAATAAAAGTTTTTCCAAATGATGGTGGACAATAACTCAGATTTGGAGGTAGATGTTTTTGATGCATCAAACCTTTGAGAAGTTCATCATTTTAACTTCGATCATTAGACACAGTGTTAGACTTTTGCTACAAATCTACTGACATGTGCTATAATATCTACATCAATTTTTTCTTCACCAGAAGTATTGCTTGCACATTTAAAAAAAAAAAAGGTTTTATATATGCAATCCATCTCTAACCAGCAGTTCATAACCACGGTTCCATTAATAACAACTGTTTTCTATTTTTTCCCCGTTTTTTTCTCTGGTGAAGAAAATGACTGAATGATTCTGAGAACATGAAAGTTACTGTAACTAGCAGCTGGCTAACTCTATAATGAGGACAGACACACAAAGATTAGCTTACCCTCCACGGCTTGGGGGAGGAAGAGGGCAGGGGAAGGAGTGGTGGTGGTCGGGTGGATGCGGTTTGAAAGGGGAGTGGTTGAAGGGGAACGGAGTACGCAGGTTGTGAAAACAAGGGAATGTGTCGGAGAGATGGATTGGTGGGTGTGTGGATGCGGTGCCGCGGGTCAGAAAATAAGGAATAAGAACAGAATGGAAGCAGGTTAAAGGAGTAGTGGATGGAAGTTAGTAACAGGGGGGAGAGAAGGAGTAAAAAGGGGGGGAGAGAAGAGGGACAGCACATTAGGCCAAAGCCAACCACAGGCAAGGCATGACATGGACCGGCATGCAACCCATCAGCACAATACCAAAGAACCAAATCAAAAGCTATGTGTAGGCAAGAGCGTGCAAATTACCACAGTAAAACACAGACTTCTATGAAACAGAGAAATGAAAGCCCGTTCCTAATCTTAATCATCTTTAAACCTCACGTTCTTGCTGGAATTTGTGTGTTCATATGCACCTTGACCCCGTCATTGTAGCTTTCTACGGGGCAGAGACTGGGCAGGTTGGTTAAGTTAGCTGGAGCTCCTGGGCGGGGTGGCTTTTTGGGAGGTGCCACAGGTTCTGGGGGAAAAAACAAAATTGTGGGTTAGCATCTTTGCCATGAAGCAACATAGCATGTACATTTTTATACAGATAACTAGACTATAATATGAGTTACATTTAAGAAACAGAATACAAAGTAGTTTACCACTGATATGCTATAGCGACCGACATGTTCATGCGTCAACAATGCCAACTAATAATGTACCAGTTCTAATATTTTTCTTCCACCACAAATGTTGGGATGAAAATACTTATTATTTTCAATACTTGTCACCGTCTGTTTCTACTAAACATGTCAGTGTGTTTGCTCTCTCACCTGGTTTCCCAACAGGCTGGTAGATATGTTGACTTCCACCCTGTGCAGACAGACAGACACACTTAAATTTGTCCAGTAATCTCAGACTTTTATAAGTCTAGTATCAATAAATTCTCATCCACATTGACCAACCTTTTATTTAGGGGAATAAATCTCACAGAAACAATAAATGTAACATTCACAAACATAAACAAGCTAAATATAAGACAGAAAGTTGGAAGCTGCCATCGCATACCGAGAAGAATCACCAGCAATGTCCTCATTTTTGCCTAAGCTACAGGCCATTATAACCCTTGGGTACAGTTAACGTCCAGTTCTTCTGCCTTTAAAGTTCCCATGTGTCCTCTGTGGTCAAGTGGTCGGTATGTAGGCAGTGCCCTTCATGGCTTACAGACTGAAATACTTTCTCTTCTCCCGCCGTCTGCATTTCCTCTCCGTTTGTCTGAACGCGTTCCCCTCTGCCTCACTCTGGTTCTCTTTCTTTGAGCTTTTCTCTGCTTTTCCCCCTTTTTTTATAATCATCTCTCTGCTACCTCTCTATTACGTTTTTCTTAGCACCACAAGCATTTGTCCAACCATGCTCCACAGCTCAACGAAACCACAAGTGAATCCAATTTTAAAATGTCAAAGCACACACACACACACATACACACACACACATAGACTGACCGGTGCTTGTAGTGTGCCGTCCTCCCTGTCGACGCTCCCTCTGCTGTTTCTGGACTCCGCCTTCTGCAGGGAGACACAGACATACAATGGATTAGAAAGGATTAAATATAAAAGCCATAAATATATATATTTTATACAGAAATATATGCACATTGTACCAGGCATTGCAGCAAAAGAATAAAATAAAAAAAATTTTTTATTTGTAATTCATAAAAACTGCTGCAAAATCATTTCAAAATCATTTCATTTCCTAACCAAGCATCACAATTTAAAAGCAAAACTGATTTTGCAAAATTAAAATATTAGCAGCGACAATCAAAAAAAACCAGCCCTGCTCACAAAGAGATCACTACACGACTGAATAGTTCCAGCATCCCCTCGCTTTCTGTTCCAGTACCGTTTTGGTGAAGCACGCCTTGAAGAGATGCATCCTGGGAGAATATAGGTTGATGAAGTCAGGCGGAGGAATGCAGAGAGTGGAGGCCATCGAAAGAAGGGCGGGTGTAAGGATCGAAAGTTTAATAGAAGGGGCGATAAAAGATGGAGCAGCTCAAGTCATAGAGAAACTGACGGTAGACAGCACAAAGAAATGCAGAAGTTTGCAAAAGACAGAGAGAAAACCTGAGTCAGAGGCGACTGGATGAGAAGGAAAAGGCAGGAGAAAAAGTTTTTCCAGAGGAAGAAAAGCTCCGCTGGGCACAGAGACTAAATCCTAAAGAGAAAAAGATCCAACTGCCTCACTGTCCTCTCTTTTTCTCCCTCCCACTCTTTCCATCTCTCTGGATCTCCTCCTGTTTCTCTCGCTCCTTCTTTCTGACGGGCGACTCCTCGTTCATTCCTCCCTCTCCCTCGCTCTTGCCAATCCCACTTCCTTTCTCCCTCCCTCTGTCCTCCTCTCTTTGCTTTTCTCTTTCCCTTCTTCCACTCTCCTGATGAGCCTGAACTCACACATCAAATTTACTTGCCTGTTTTGCCTTAAGCTCTTTTATTACTTCTGTAATTTTCCAGCACATATTCTACATTAAGTTAGCCTGCATATCCCGAATCCAGCGCTCGTTTTCCCTCACAGCAAAAATTCCACTTGCTTCTTTCAAACGTACGACAGCAGCTTTCACTTGACTTCTCCAGCTGAACATGGTTCAAGAATGATTTTAGGCAGGAGTAACGGCCACAACAGCTGCCACTGGAGATTAAGGTTCACTCAGACTTTAGACCAGAAGTCAACACATCACTGATCACATGCACTCTGTGCAGGAATGTGTTGCTAATTAGAGGCAAGCATTTAAACTACACCTGCAAAAGACTAGGTTTAAAAATGGATTTCAATCTGCACCAGCAAATATTATGAAGGTCAGCTCCCAAGAAAGAAAAACAGATAGCACGAGGCACTTCTAAAGAGCTCAAACACACATTTGGTTTTAATGTGAAATTTATAACAGTTTCACTACTATTAATCTGCTGAGAATATCATGTGAACGTTTTTTATCGCATTCCTGGCAGGGTCACAGCGGCATACACGTCAGAATATTAATTTAACTAGACTTCAAATAGGCTTTGTAATACTACCTGCTCACTGACTGACCCTGCAGCTGACACAAATCCTGTGGACAGTGGGTTTTAATCTACAGCACTATTGATTTTAAAGCACACTACCTTGCGATTAAATCTATGTCTATTGTTACATTTTCAGCTGCTGGAACCAAGATACTATCAGATTAGCTTCAGCTCAGCAGAGAATCTGTAGGGAGCAATTTTGGTTTTTACATCCATGCTCTGGGTAGTGAGTGCCAGTCAGTCCCTCTTTATGAGATTTCGAAAACGTGGCTGTTAAAGCTTTTATTGAAAAAATGTTTGAGGTGGCTGTGATTCAGGTGGTACATCCAAACCTGTCCACTAATTACATGAGTGAGAAACAAGTCATAAAATGAAAGGTTAAAAGGTGCCCCTCAGGTCCGCCCCCTTTGCCATTAATCTGGGTGTTAATTTCCCCAGGGGTCCAAGGTCCTCAAGGTTTGTGCAGCGAGGTATATAAAGTATCCAGAAAAAAAACAAAAAACAAAACAAAAAAACCCCACCCCTGGTGTCAGCTAACAAACAAGATATCAGTCATTCAGCCCGTCATATCTGCCCTGACAGATTTCCTGGTCTATGAAGCAGTAGAACAGGAAATCATGTTAAACATGACAGGCCGACCCAGCAACTCCCCAGCGCTCATTACTCATGCTTGATTTTTTTCACTGCCTTTCAGCTCTCCAACATTTGTCTTAAAGTTGAAAAACAGGCCATCGAGACAAGCAGAGAAACAATCTGACCTGAGCAGAGGAGAAAAACAGACTTGTTTTGCAAAAGCAGTATTTTGGCTCCTTTTTGGGGATTTCTCAGTGTCTGATGAGATAAATCAAGCATGCACAACTGAGCCAGTTCAAAGATCTGAAAAAGACATTCTGCAGCTCGTCTGGCAACAACAGTGGACACGAAGAGGGTTTACCAAGTGGGAAAAAATCTCTCACTAATTTTATATTTACATCTTCATAAAGTATTTATTTGGATTTTTGTTCCATTTCGCAATCAAAATGATTTGCTGTTGTAAAATATGCCTTTATTTTATCTGCAGCAAGAGTACTGACAGTGACAAGGAAGAGAGCAGATATCTCCTATGCTGGCATCTCTTCATTGGCTCCCTGTTAAATCAGAATTAAATTTAAAATCCTGCTCCTCACATGCTCTTCACAAGGTCTTGAATAATCAGGTGAATACTCAGGTCCCATCTTATCTTAATGACCTTATAGTACCGTATCAGCCCATTAGAGCTCTCCACTCTCTGACTGCAGGCTTACTTGTGATTCCTAGAGGATTTAAAAGTAGAATGGGAGGCAGAGTCTTCAGCTGTCAGGCCCCTCTTCTGTGGAACCAGCTTCCAGTTTGGATTCGGGAGACAGATACTGTTGCTACTTTTAAGATAAGGCTTAAAACTTTCCTTTTTGATAAACCATATAGTCAGGGTTGAATCAGGTGACCTTGATTTCTTCCTTAGTTTAGAGATTCCCATGATGCATTGAGTGTTTCTTCTTCAGTTACCTTTTTCACTCTGTGTTTATACACCGCTCTGCATTTAATTATTAGTTATTATTCATCTCTGGCTCTATTCCACAGCATGTTTTTGTCCTCTCTTCAGTCGCTCACCCCCAACTGGTCATGGGAGCTGGCCGCCCCTCCTTGTCCCTGATGCTGCTGCAGGTTTTTCCTTCCCACTGTCACCAAAGCACTTGCTAATAGCGGCTTGTTGGGGATTTCTCTGTTTTCTTTGTATTATTGTAGTCTTACCTTACAATATAAAGCGCCCTGAGGCAACTCTTGTTGTGATTAGGTGCTATATAAATAAAATGGAATTGAATTTATTTGTGTCTTTTGTTTGCTTTTTAAAGTATAAATAAGCCACATATGTTAATACTGAAAAGAGACAAATAATGCTGGTTTGGTTAGCTGACTTAAGGGGCAACTGAAGCCCTGCTTACCCCAGTTTATTTTGCTTTGGATTCATAATCTTCACTATGGATGTGACAAAGAAAAAAAAAACACTAGTGGCAATGTAGAAAGCTAAAATAGGAGGGAATATTTAAATGCAGCCACTATGAGTCTGTATAATTTAATTACCATGAAGCTCTCCTCCTGCTCCAACCACCGCTGGTCATCCTCCATCTGTTGCTGCTGCATCATCAGCCTTTCCTCCATCAGAGCCTGACCTACACACCCAATGTCCTGTAGAAAGAGAGAGAGAGAGAGGAAAAAAAGGTCCTTAGGTGCGCCTTGTTATCAAGACGTAGCAGTGAAGGAATAAATCTTGCTTATCGTGATTTAATGATTATAATTAGTCAGTCCTGTGGAAAAACTAAGCACACCCCATTATTCAGTAGCTTGTAGAACCTGCTTTAGCTGCAATAACTTTTAATAAGCATTTTCTGTACGACTTTCCTCAGTTCATTGGGCTTTACGGGAATTTGTTTATTCACAGCTCTCTTAAGGTCCCACCACATCATTTCAAATTTCAAAGTCTGGACATTGACTTGGGCATTGGAACTTTTGTTTTTCGTCCTTTCTTACAAAGATTTGCTGTTGTGCTTGGGATTATTGTCCGGTTTAATGATGGACAGGTAGCCTCACAGAATACTTTGTTTTACAGAGGAGTTCGGCAAGTTGCCCAGATCCTGTAACTGCTAAAAAAAAGAAAAAAGAAAAAAAAAAGAAGAAGAAATGTTCGATGAATTATGGCCCAAACATAACTTTGAAACATAACATCCACTTTAGGCTGTCTAAAGGACATTGTTCCATAAGTATGGACTGTTCAGATGCAAGTCATACTGCTATCTTCTTTTTAAAGAGAATAGGCTTTTTCCTGGAAATCCTTCCAAATAATCCTTTTTTTCTAATTGTACTGTCATGAACTTTAACATTTTACATCAAGAGTCCTGTCAAAACCTCTTATTTCCCCCATACATGACTGTTCATAGTTTGATAAAAATGCTTGAAAGACAGTAGTTCAACATTTCTTAAATGCCGTTACACGATTCCTTAGCACGAAGCACTTTGTTTGGTCTGCTTGGAAAAGAAACTGCAGAAAAATTCAAGTGCATGTCCCGCACTACTGTGCTGTAACCAGCTCAGGTTGCCTAAAACGAAAAGTAAATTACACACACACAAACACACAGATACAAATCTTGAGATTTAATTTTAGCTTCGCCTGGCAACCAAACAGAACACATATGCAGGTCATAACTGCTTTAACCACTATGTGTTTTCTGTGTTTGATATGAGGCAAAAATTCAACAAACAGTTACGACAGTGGGTTCAGTGAGTGGCTGAGATGTTACACAAATTCATGTTTGACTGGTGAAAGTTCTGTGTCAAATGCATTTGTGGGTGCACACCTCCATATTCGGGCTCCATGGTGCAGTATGTTCAGGTCTGTGCGGATTCCAGGAATCAGTAGGAGGATAGCTGCCTCCAACTCCTCCACCTACACCACCATGGGCTGATTGCTGGAGGAGGACAGATTGAAAGTGGAAAAGAAAATCAGACAAAGAAAACAATCAAAAATATTTATGAACAAACAAGCAGTGTAAAGTTCTTCCTCTTTTGCAACATCTGGCTCTATGTTACTAGAAGATTTAAGAGTTTTATCTCTAAAACAGTGTTGGTAGGAAAGAGAATGACGTCAATAGAAAGAAATAATGAGAAAATGGGGACTCAAAGACATAAAAGACGAAGGATTCACAGATAATAAAATAGCAGAAGAGAAAACTTTGATTATCATTCAACTTTCCACGTCTACGTTTTCACAAAAAGTCTGCTTTTAAAGACGCTCTAAACCAGTCAGATGATGGCAAAACAATCAGAAATCTACCGACATAAGAATAACACTAGGAAATCAATGAATACTTATGAAAAACCACTACCAAAGCCAGTAACTATTTCACTGACGGGCATGCAAATGGATTCAGAAAGTGTTAAAATCTCTTCAAATGCACTTTAAACCTCAGTCTAGTGTGCAATGCATGCAGAAATATACAGATGCTAATCTAAAGTCCGATGTTATCAAGTTAGGCTTAAATGGCAGTTTGAATTACGCACTCCTTATAAGGACCAAAGAAAAGCTTGCTGCCAGGAGCTGAAGAGTGGCTTTGATTTGTTAGTGTGTGTTTGTGTGCGCGCGCCCGTGTGTGTTTGTCCACGAGTACGCGGCTTTTAGCACTACAGGAAATGCCTGCTGTCTGCCTGGTTTATGAGGAGAAGAATAACTGCACTCAAACTCTTTCTGTCCTTGCATGTCTCTCTTTGACTCAGACACATGCAGCAGTGTGTGCCTGACAGTCAGAGCTACTCCAGACTTAACACAGACTTTATTGGGTTGGCCTTATTGTGATGACAGCATTCACGCTTAGAGCTGATTTGTACAACCTTACAGATTTTTTTGTTTTGTTTTAGTGTTACAGAATATCATTTACAGGTTTGTTTTTGAAACTGGTGACTGAATTGTTTTCCTTTCGCATTTTTTGCTCAGTCGTGACCAAAGATTTGTCTTGGCAGCAACTTTTCTTTTTTGTTTTGCTTTTTGTAAATATCTAACACAAATTGGGGAGGACAGTTTTGAAACAACAGAATTGTGTAACTGCTTACGGCATGTACAGCTGTGTGCAGATGCTTGGAAAAAGCCATTTTTTCAACCATCTTTTCACAGATGATGTAAAATGTCATGTGGGTCAAAGTGACCTTCGTCAGGTGCAATGAAACTATGCTCACCACAGTTTAAGATAATGGCAGAGTATATCAGACTGCATAGATGTCAGTCATTAACAAGGAGTGGTTTATATATTAATGGACTGTCATTGTCCACATTAGGTCTTACAGCATCTAGCTCACTATCTATCTCTGTAGTGCTTCCCAGGACAGCTGAATCTGAATAAGGCAGAACAGGAACGCACAGGTTCCTCACTGATGAAGATCTGTGTGCTTCTGTGTGCTGTTTACCGGGAAGTGGTTGTGCGGGGAGTTGCTGACGAAGCCTTCACTGGGGTAACCTGGTCTGCTAGGCTACAAACACGGAGAAAACCATTTGTGTTAATCAGCCACAACAAAGACTCGCACAGACATACAAGAAATAACAAGGGTATGGGAGGATGGGAAACAAATGATTTCAAAAAGGCAGATCGAGCACAAACAGTCATTGATTCTTACTTTAGGTGGTGCTTCATCTGGGTCCCATGAAACGGTGACTTGTCTCCTCATTTCCATTCGGAGTCTCTCTTCTTGCTGGAGCTTCTCTTCCTCCAGTATCGTGCTTCAGAAATTAAAACATTGGCAGAGAGAAAATTGAATTGAGCGGTCATGCACTCTTTTGGTTTAGTGCACTATTTCATCTTGACCAATGTACTGAAAGTCAAAGATTTTTAGAGAAATTAAAACAAACAATGTCATGTTTTTAGTACTAATTAAACTTAATGAAAAGGAAGAAGAAGAAAAACTCCATGGGGTCAGATTGAGACAGAGGCCATCTCTATTATGGCAACAACATCAAAGTTTTACACCTAAAGCAAATTATTAAAAACTACCTTTAAACTACCTCATTAATTAAATAAGCATGTAAACATTTTTTAAATTATTAATAGTTTTAATACTTTTTTTATGTTTATTTTTTACCTGAGTTGTGTTTTGAGTTCAGTGAATCGCGGACGCTTGCTGGGGTCATATGACCAACATTTGGTCATCAAACTGTAGAGGGTGGGCGGACACTGAGGAGGCATCGCCAGGCGCTCCCCGTTTTCTATCCTGCCAATCACGTCATTGTTTTTCACCCCCTGGAAGGGCTTGATGCCGTACATCAAGATCTCCCACATGCATACGCCTATGGGGGAGACGCAGACACGCAAAAGTCACCTACAGTGATGAATCACATCATCACACAGTGGCGCTGGATTAGAAAAAAAAAACAACTCACCGAACATCCAGACGTCACTTGCAGACGTGAATCTCCTAAAATTGATAGATTCAGGAGCCATCCACTTAATGGGAAGTTTACCTTTAGAAGCTGAGACACAAACACAGACACAGAGATAAGCACTAAGGTAGAGAATAGAAAAATTTATCACCAGTTAGTGTTTCAACAAAAAGGCTGCAATGAGTTGGTAACGCAGAGAACAGCTGATATAACGTGATGTCACCAGTAGATGGTGGTAACGCACTGGCAGCTAAATGTTATTTAAACTAAGACTACTGGCTGGTTTCAGGTCAGCATTGCACTTTCTTTGTTTCCCCATTTTATAGAATTCACAGGAGCCTTTTTACACACCTGTTAATGTGGAAATTACACAGAAACTCTAAGGATACTTAAAATCCGACTGAACGTTTTATTGTTTCATTACCTTTGTAGTAAGAGCTGTCCTCCATGTATCGTGATAGACCAAAGTCTCCAAGCATCACACAGTCCACCGCAGAGACCAACACGTTGCGAGCTGCTATATCCCTATTTTTTTTTTTTTTTTTTTAAAAAGCAGGAAAAAAGAAAACCTAAAACCTACTGCTGTGATCCGTGTGTAGTCTCAACTGTAACATTATATTTATGAAACATAATATATTATCCTTACACACGCACACTCACAGACTCACAATGCAATGCTTCATTTGTGACATATGTGCATCCGATTGTGTAACACCCCAACTGTCATTTGTGATGCAAAATGATGATTCATGAGTCGGAAATCTCACTGTTGAGTAAACTGGTAAAATTGTAACAAGGCAGGGTGAATGTGGGAAGATCTTCAGAGAATGTTGTCATTAAAGGAAATATAATTTTGCACTTTTATATGTTTTGAGATTATATAAGAAACTGAAAGTCCTGCAGGTGTTCGTGTAGTTGAAAATGCCTTTTTAATTCAATTTCAGTATAATCTGTGGTGTTGGCACTAATAGTCTGAGCCCTCCACTCCCCCCCACCTCAATCAGGCTACAGAAGCATATGTGTGTGTGTTTACCTGTGTACAAAGCGTTTGCTCTCCAGGTAGGCCAGAGCTGTGCTGAGCTGGTAGGCATACAGGATGAGCGTGGCCAGGTCAAGACTGTACTTCCTCACCTGAAGGAACGAGCGCAACTGTTGACAGAGAGAGAAAACAAAGGGAGGAAATGACAGAGGCACTGTTAAAAGATGAACCACGCTGACATACCAAGACTGAGCTTTTTATGGCTCTTGCCATCTCAAGAGAACTCGAATACCAAGATTATCCCGCACACACAGTATGAGGGTTACCTCTCCAAGAGTACAGAGCTCCATGATGATCCACACCGGGTTCTCTGTGATCACGCCGATCAGCTTAACAATGTGAGGATGGTCAAACTGACGCATTGTCACTGCAAGGAAAAAAGACAGTAATAGCATCATCATGCATTTAATGCTAATGTGATGTGAGACACACTGACAAACACACAAAATTGCATCTTACGTGCTTCTTGCAGGAACTTTTCTCTGACGCTGTCAGAGGTACAGTTCTTACAGGTCTTAATGGCGACAGCTAGAGATGCTTTGTCCTGCAAACAAACAGCACACAAGACAGGAGTTAACAGATGATACACTGTAAAGCTCGCCAAAATAACACAGCAAGACTGTACAAGCCTTTTGGCCCACACGCATTAACAGAGAGGTGCGCATGTTGGTGTGTTTTCACATACTGGACAGTTGTAGACTCCTTGGTGTACATCTCCAAACTGACCCTCTCCAATGCAGCGGCCCAACTCTATCCTGTCCCTCTGGATCTCATAGTCCCGCGCTGAGAGGCAGAGTAAGAAGAGGAAAGGAAAAAGAATAGGGAAGGAAGTAAGGGCATTTTCAGTGGATGAAAAAAAGCAAGAACCTGTCACATTTGGCATTTATTTCAACACCATGGATGAGGTTTAAGCAAGAAAAATATATATATTTAGATAGTTTATTGTGGAAAAGTTTCCACAATATGCTTCTAAGTTAGCTTTAAATTATTTCTATCATTCTGGCAGTCTTACGCTGCCCTTTTAGGCAAACCCCATCCATTGGCACTAGTTTCACTTTACAACAAGCCTAAAACAGTAGGACCTGGATCAAGCCTCTTCCTCTCTAACTAGATCAATGGTAAAACATGCACGCTGCAACACAGATCTGCAAACACACCAACAACATACAACATGAACATGCACACGAGTGTCCCAGTATAATGCACTTGTTCCTCTAATGACGTCTGTAGTGATGTTGCAGAGAAACTGCGGGGAAAAATACAATCAAGTAGTTGTGAAAAAGAATTTCAATTTGGGAAAAAGTCTGGAGATCTCTGAGCACCTCTCATACGGACTGAAACTAAACACTGCTTGATGAAGTCAGTGCCTGCATCTAACCCTAACTTTCACAGAGTGTATCCAGAAGGATTGGAGAGAAACTGCTTGTTTTTTTAACATTAAAGCGTTATTAATATTTCCGCCTTGCTGAAAAAGCCCGGAAGCATTTCTGCAGCAGTGTAGTAATGTCAGTTGCCAACTAACCGCAGGAAGCTCAAGTTGAAAAGGTTTATTGGGGTCGTTCACCATCGGGAACTTATTCTTTACAAGTTTAATTGTCCGTCAGGCTAAACAGAGCTCTGTTGTTTGGATTCAACCAACCCAAACAAAACCAGTTCAGCAGTAACCAAACACACATTCCATTATGAAAGATTTACTGTAATTAAAACCACACTGATATTCACTTTCAGGAAATTAATAATTTCTTCAAACATAAAAGAAGTTGTGAAAGAACCATAACCAAAAAACACAATTTAAAAAGAAACAAATTTTAAAAAGTAGTAAAGACACGATAACAGCAGGATGGTGCAAGGAGAGCCAAGCCAAAACACAACAAATGCTGTTAGGTTGTTCCAGAGGTCTGCCTTTACTTCATGTTCCCAAGTTCTGATTGACTTATTAGTGTACTTCAGTACAAAGTGTTATATGTACTGAAGCATAATGATTTGTTTATGGATTGGCTCTCGCTCAGTTCCGACGCCCGAGTTCACCTTTACGAGCTGCGATCTACAAGATAAAAAATACCACTGAGTAAGAAAAGAAAAGAAAAAGCCAAAACAAAACTCAACAACAATTTAAGTCTTTTTTTTCTTTTCCAGGTGTTAAAGATCAAATAAACAGCTAATGCTTATTCATTACTGGCTTTTCAATGCGCTTACTGGAGGTCATGGTCAAAAACACTACGATGTAAAACACTACGATTCCTGGAAAAGAAAAATAACGAGAGAGAATGAAAGAGAGAGAGGGCGTTTTACCTTCAACTACTCCATAGCTCACTGTGTTGGCGATGGGGGGGAAAGAGGAAGAGAGAAAGAGATGGAGATGAAGAGACGGGGGGAGAGCCAGGCAGCAGCTTTAAGATTGAAACTAGCTCAGAAAACAAACACACAAACGTGCGCAGACAACAATAACTGGCCAACTTTGCTCATTATCTGATAATTGTCGATACCGCCACAGAATAATTCAAAGATCTAAGCTTGCTCTCCAGCTGTTACCGTTTTACAGATTTATTTTATACATTCAGCAGCCGGTAGGACATGGACACACATATAAAGTCAGACACAGGATAGGAAAATATGTCTGCAGTGAGTCTGATTAGAGGAAGTCTCCTAAAGGAGACCAAAAAAAGCAAAGCAAAGCAAAAAAAAGGACAAAGAAAGAAAGAAAGAGCCAAGACAGATACAGATAGAAAAAGACTGTGGGGGGAAAGAGAACAGTCCATTTTCAAAGTTGGCCGCACAATCAAACACATAAGTACTCTGAACTGGCCAAAACAGCCACATTAAAAATAATGGAGCTAAAGCCACGACTACTTACAGAACTACAGCCAAACAAACCAGCACATTCAGGCTTTTGACAAACGCATGAATGAATCCGACAGATGTGATGCGTCTCCATGACCACACGTACATGGCACAAGCTGCGGCCTTTAGCGTCTCTGCTGTTTAGAAAGGATGAAGGAAAACCGGCCAGAATTTGATAGCTGCTGCCTAACCAAACGCGGTTTAATGCAACTCCTCGGGTTCGTTGTGCGAGTGTGTTTCTTGGAAGCGATTCACACCACAACCTCGCTTATTAGGGAGCAGAATGAAATTAACGTTTGTTTGAGTACGAGAAATTTATAGCCGCCGTGTGCCAGTGCAACAGAAGCTGAGTTCTTAAGAGTCCTTAAGTACAAATGAGTTTAGAAAGAGAGCAAACTGAATAAGTGACTTACTTGAGGGCATGGTGTAGGTGTCCTCTTCATCAACTATCTCTGCATAGTCATCGGTTTCTGAAACATGACACACACACACGCACAATAGCAAGACATTAAAACACACTTGGTACAAATGATGACACAAAAACTGGTTTACCGTTAAGAAGGGTCCATGACACAAACACCCGAGAAGAAACCCACCCTAAACTTAAAGCATGAAGCTAACTCAGAGTTTGAACAACTCCCGAGCAGAGAAACACCCACGTAGCTTCTTGCTCTGCCTTTCTCTCGCCTTCTTTCACACACAGACACACACACACACCCACACACACACACACACAAAAACACTTGGCGGATAGCGTCAGCTGAGCATATGTTGTGAATATCTGTCTGTGTGAGAGCAGCTGGTTTGCAGGGAGGGACTTACTGTGGTGGCGGTAGAGGAGAAGGAGGAGGAGGAGGTAAAGAAAAGTAAAAGAGATGAGATGAAGACACAAAGCAGGGACAAACAGAAAATGAAAGGCAAAACAGTAAGGAGACTAGTTGAAAACTCAGTGAAGAGGAAGAAGCATTGAGGGAGAAATGCACAGAAGAGGAAGGAGCAATGTTGGGTCTAGCTGTCATGGGAGCAGATGGTAGTATTTAGGGTGAAATCTGTGCAGAATCAGACAGATAGCCAGAGAGAGAAGAGAGCCAGGAGGAAGAAGAAGAAGAAGAAAAAAGACGGGGAAACATGGACCGAGTCAATCCTAACCAGATGGCGGCGTTTAAAATAAAATCAGTGTGCAGACTCAGCTGTTGGAAACAAGAGTCAAACATCTGCTGTCCTGCTCCCCTCGCAGCTCTGCTCGGGATTTATCAGGGACTGTGGGAAATGTGTTCCTAAATTTAATCAAAAATCCTTTTCTAAAGCCTGTGGCTGCTTTTCTCAGGAAAAGTCTCTGAAGCCAGACTTGTAGAGGAACTACGGGCTAGCTGCATAGTCATTTTAAATAAGGCGGGCCAAACAATACACCGGATGGTTGACAACATAAACTGCACTTATTTTGTTCTATTAGTGAGCAAAGTTATATTTGAATATTGTGGAACGTGTATATTTGCTCAGAGTCGCATAATGTGATTGATAAAAACTCTGATATTTGTGTGGTTAGCTGTTAGCTTTACATAAAACACAGAATCTAGGGGGGGGGGGGGAAACACCTATCCTGACTCTGTCCAAGAACTTAAAACGTCCACGACAGATTGGAGAAGGTTTCCAAATGATTGCTGTCTAATTTATAAACACAGATTGCTAGCATACTGCAATCAATCAGAGTCAGTATGTGTGCAATATGTGGAATATGTCCCTTGTCTTTGCAACAGGGGCCTCCACTGGCTCTAGTTATAATCCTATATAAAAACAAGCTTGCTGAGCGCTCGTGTTACTTTACAGTTAAATTGCTCTCCTGCAACAACTAGAACACTCTTTGTGGAGAAATTTCTGTTTCAATCTTGAATCTTGCGGTTCTTGCTGTGCTGTGAATGTAAGTAGCACATTCACAGTCTACATTAATACTGTGGAATGTAAGTGTGAATTAATAACAGTTAAATATGAATAAATTTCTCTGTGTGTGTGTGTGTGTCAACACCAACAGATTTTTAACTTTTACCAGTTTATCACCACATTGTTACTAATAACCTACCAGCTTCACCACATTCAATCTCAAACTGGCAGCAAATGCGCCAAAATCTCTTGGAAAGCAGCAGCCGACTACAAGTGGCTGCAGACTTGATCCGCATCTCTGAAGCACCCATTTCAAAGGCAATGAGATTGCTTGCTCATTGGACACAATTGCAATAATTTTGGGCATGCCGCGGTTTTCAACCACTGTTTTCCCTTGTGTGACTGTAGTACAAATGTCATTGTTACTGCTATTATAGAACACATTTCCCTATTTTTGCAAGATGCTAAGAAAAACCTTTTAATTAAACAGGCATCCATTTATTTAACCATTGCTACGCATGACTTATATTTCGCAAGAGGGGAACGAAACAACATTTAGAGGCTTATTAAAATCATCTTGATTTGATCATTAGATAAACTGTTGGGCAAAAGCTGATTCTGAGTCGTTGATTTTAAAAAAATGTACTAACAGAATACCTGTTCATTTTTGCATTTTACTTTTTTTCTTCACGTTTTTACATGTACAAAAATCCAATAAAATCCAGTTGGGGATAGAAGCTACACTCTAGTTTTTTGAGTATTTTGTGTAGCTTGCATAAATTGTCTGAGTCTATGAAAGAAATGGTTTTAGTTTTTACTAAGAGGTCACTCTGTATCACTCTGCATATTAAACCCCAGTGTGGTTTGGGATGTGTTCTACAGAAACAACCCTTTCTAAGCTTGAGAGGCCTAACTCTGCATTTCAGCTTTCGGTAGAGAGGGAATTTGTGTGTATGTGTGCGATCTAGCTGGCCCATTATAGCCAGGAATGCACCCGCTCTCGAATCCAGCAAGCCTCTCCCAACTCCTCTCCGTGAGTGTGCAAGTGTGTGCATGAACGCGCAAGAGTACACGTGTGCACGATTTTGCATATGTGTAGCCAATTGTGTGTGTGTGTGTGTGTGTGTGTGTGTGTGTGTGTGTGTGTGTGTGTGTGTGTGTGTGTGTGTGTGTGGAGAACGACAGAGAGAAGCAGCTGCAGACGTTCCCGTAAAGAGAAAACACCACTGAATACACAAATTCTGTTTTTGGTGTCCCTTCCGGATGAAAGCAGACATTCGGCTTTGAAGACAATAATAGGAGATAATCACACAAACACTCAACTTAAACATGCAATAATAAAATCGCATGCTACTCTTGCTTACAGGTTATTTATCCATGTATCCAATCATTTTGTATTAAAATTACATTACACAATATTCACAGAACAAAGCACATATACCGCACTCACACACACACTTTCTCTCTCACACCACCACAACGTGCACTCCCCTTTCCCAGGAGAGTGCAGTGTTTTGGTGGAGGAGGACTAGGAAGAAGGAACATAAGAACAAAAGATTATAAACAACAGTATAACTTTACCATCCCCACTAAGATCTTCTGCAGGGTCCAGGAGAGCATGCAGGAAACGGGACAGCAGAGAAGGAGGACGACAAACAGCAGCGAGAGAGAGAGAGAAGCAGGAGGCAGAGCAGAGAGGAGAGAGAGAGAGAGAAGAGAGGTTAGAGCATGACATGCCATGAAACAACACGGTGATGTTGCAGGATCTGCAAAGCCAAACAATCAGCGGGCAGTTAGTTAAAATCCAAAATCTAATGAAGGGGGAAAAAATGCAACGTTAACATCTCCTTCAATTAATGCTGTGCAGGCTCATGTACAGTTAAAATACACATGTGTAGAAAACAGTGACAATAAGTCCAATGTGGTGTCAATAAAGTATGTTCTGTGTGTCAAGCTGTAAGCATGTGAGCTGGGGAGTTAATTACAGTGAGCAGACAGGGGATGCAGCTGTGTTTAATATGCGAGTTTCATTGGAAGAACGGATACAGTGAGCAGGCAGTTACAACTGATCAAGGTTTCTCACATGCCTTATTTTCTCACTCAATTCTTAGAACAAGAGAACGCCCCCAGTGACAACTTTTCGCTTTATTATTTTTGGCTTTTTTCATATTTTTTCCATCTTAAATGGGAAATGTGGAAAAGTTTTGAATGCATATAAGAGAGTAAAAGTTTACAAGCTGTTTTTGCGAGTTTTACTAAAACACGCTGAGCTTGAAATTCCAAGCGTTGCATTTATCAGGTCTGTTTATCACATTTGGAAAAGTTTGGATGATTTTTAAAGGTTTCAGCTATGAAGCAGCTGCTGTCCAGACTCTCACACTCATTTCTCCGAGCCGTCTTTTTAGTTACTGATGACAGCTGCCAACGCGACACTTGGAGACATGAGGTCAGCATTATGACCCATCCAGGATATCACGCAACTGACACGTACACAGAATAGAGCGATGGGATTCTGGTAGATGTGTAACATCCAATAAAATCCATGAGTCCTTCTAGTATAGCAGCTTCCCCATGTTGCTAAAAGCATTAGCATTAAAGGAAAATGAGGGATGAGTGTTTAGTAACTTTCTAGCATTGAACAAACAGTTAGCAGCTTGACTTGTTGACACTGCTCTGCTATACGCTACTCTGCTACAGACAGTGCTAAGAGTACTGGAAACAACCATGTGGGAGGGTGCTGTGCTGGTTTAAAGATGAGATGACAGTGTTTCTAAATGGTTCCAAGAACCAGGCAACATCTCTCATGTACACTCACTAACCACTTTATTTAGGTACAGCTGTTAAACTTCTCGTTAATGATCATTTTGTGATCAGCCAATCACATGTGCGCATCTCAGTGCATTTATACATGCATATATGATCGAGACGATGTGCAGATGTTCAAACTGAGCATCAGAATGTGGTAGAAAAGTGATTTAAGAGATGCTGATTGTGTCACGGTTGTTGTATTTTGCTAACTGCTGATCTACTGGGATTTCCCTAAACAACTAACTCTGGGCTTTACAGAGAATGATCTGAACATGAGAAATAATCCTGTGAGTGACAGTTCACTGACTGAGAATCCCTGGTGGATGCCAGAGATCAGAGGAGAATGGTTAGTCTACTTCAAGCTGATAAGAAGGCAACAGTGACTCAAATAATCACTGGTTACAACCAAGGTATGCAGAAGAGCATCTCTGAATGCACAACATGTCAAACCTTGAAGCAGCATGAGAACTCACCAGTTGCCACTCCTGTCAGCTAAGAACAGGAAACTGACACTACAGTTCACACAACTTCACCAGCATTGGCCAACATAAGACAGGAAACTCACCTTTTCTGCTGAGTCTCAATTTCTGCTGACATTAAGACAGTTGGGTCAAAATTTGGTGTAAACAACATAAAAGCATGGATTCATTTTGTCTTGTATAGCACTGTATGGCACAGTGTGGTCCTTTTAGTACCAAACCCCACAGCTTAACTAAATATTGTCGCTGACCATGTCTGTTCCCTTATGACCACAGTATAACCATTCTCTGATGGCTGCTTCCAGCGGGATAAACCATCATGTCACAGAGCTCAAATCATCTCAAACTTGTTTCTTGAACATAACAGCAATTTCATTGTACAGCGGTCCCTCACTATAACGAGGTTCACCTTTTTTTTGTGCAATTTTTCCTTCTTTTTTTTAACAGCGCATTGTCTTCTGCATCCTGATTGGCTGTAGACCATTGTCAATCAATCTCGTGCCGTGTCTCCTGTACAGTACAAAATGCGTTCAGCTTGTCAAATTTACATAAATCTTCGATCACTAGCAGTGTGACTCTGAAGTGCTGTACTGCATGTTTGTAAGTTTTCTCCCCAACAAACACAACAATGTCGACGAAACGTTTTGCACCGTCAAAGGCAACCACGTGTGCCTTTGGTTCCATTCTATAATACTGGATTCATTTTTCTACGAAGGTTTGAACTTTTAGAGTGTTTAAACAAGAGATAAAAGTGAGAGAATGTTCGTGCCTATCTGAGAAAAAGGTATAAAGTGTGTAGTGAGGGGTTTTACAGCTTTAAAACACCTATAATAATTGTAAAGAATAAAGTTGGCTACTTTGCGGATTTCACCTATTGCGGGTTATTTTTAGAATGTAACTAATGCGATAAACGAGGGACGACTGTACACAAATATCCTCCACAGTCACAAAAGCAAGCAAACAGAGCACCTTTGTGCTTTGGAGTGTGGCAGAATGGGAGATTCTCCTCATGGATGCGCAGCTCACAAATCTGCAGCAAGTGTTTGACATGATCACATTAATATGAACTCAGAGGAATGTGTCTAGCACCTTGCTGAATCTATCCCGTGAAGAATTAAAGCAGCTCTTAAGAGGCCCAGTCTGGAACCAACCTGCTGTACCTAACAAAGTGGTCAGTGAGTGTACATTTGGGATTTGTCAGATGATAAATCTTTTGGGCCGCAACATTCATGAAAAACAACACAGTTGTGACCTCACCAGCAAGATGTGCTTACTGGAGTCCTGAAATAACAATTCACTCTGTGTGTCATCACATGCTACTGCTACTCACAACAATACAATAGGGGAAAAAAACATGTTGGAAAGTAACAGAATAGATCCATCTTCATTAGACTTGTAAGGGGTAAAGACTGGTTACTAATGGCTACGAAATAAATTCCTAATGCATCAAAAACATACACAAACCTCAGGCAGAGATATTTGTCCAATCGTTTTTTAATTTGTATTACAGTCTTTTATTTTTAGTGAGCATTGGTGTGGTTATGAAGCATCGCATAACCTGTTATTGTGGTTAAAGTGTGTGTGTGTGTGTGTGTGTGTGTGTGTGTGTGTGTGTGTGTGTGTGTGTAAGACTGGATGAGTCAAAGCAACAAGGCAACGAAGTCAAAGACAGTTTAGCAGAAGGGGACAGATTGTGATGGAGCAGAAAGTGTTTTAGCCATAAAATCACTTTTTACTTTAGATCTAAAATGTAGAAAAACTCTCCCCACAAAAAACAAACCAAGAGCGAGTCAAATATTTGGACCCATCCTGCACTAAATGAGTACCATAAATCACTTAAACAACCCACATATTATTACTGTAACATTTTAATTAACATTCCTCAGTACTGTGGGTTTTGTAAAGACTGTCTGTGTGTCCTTATGTGAAGTTATTCAGTAAGCGCGGTCATCAAATCAGGAATTTCACTCTGCCACATCACAATTTTGTGGATATGCTCCTCTGCTAACTGTCCAATGAGAGCCGAGGATACCGTTGGGCGGCGAATCTGAACAGAAGACAAAGGGGAGGAGGAAACGCCGCGCCTTGGTTGGCTTAGGAGGCATCGATGTCACAAGATCTTCAGCCAATAGGGCGGGGGAGAGGATGAGAGTGTGAGAGAGAAAACAAGAGTGAATGGATGTGAGAGAGTGAAGAAAGATGAGGGGAGAAGATGTAAACAAAAGAAAGCAGGAACAAAGTGGATGACGGAGAGGGAGAGGCTGTCCCAACAGAGGAGAAAACAATGAGATT
This sequence comes from Diplotaxodon limnothrissa, assembly GCF_057381915.1. Lineage (NCBI taxonomy): Eukaryota > Metazoa > Chordata > Actinopteri > Cichliformes > Cichlidae > Diplotaxodon > Diplotaxodon limnothrissa. The sequence goes on along the minus strand of NC_140616.1, from coordinate 14,994,224 downwards.
ATGATGGGGAAAATGAGTAAGAGGGGAAAAAAACAAAAAGCTGAATTATGAAACAACGGGAAGACAGCTGGAGCCGAGGAAGCTTCGAGGAAGATGAGCAGACTCTTGCTCATCTTCCTCCTAAACCTGCCTCTTTGTGAGTGAGTGTGCTTGATTTTGTATCTTACCTGAGACAGAGATCGCTCTTACTCCACTCCGGACTGCTTCTAACTTTTTTTCACTGTTAGAAAGTCTAGAGAAAAGGAGCCAAGAGCAAATCAGACAACAGTTGCACAGACACACACACAAAAATACACTAACTACATTTATGCCTCCATAACATCAATATCAGCGATTTTTAAAGTTAACGGTAAAAAAAAGGAAAAGGAGAAACGATGGAAGCTGTTCTCCACATGCATTGCACACATGCAACTCTTCAAAGGTAAACTAATCCTTACTGTCTCTCTCCTTTTGCCGTGGTTTCTTTTTCCTATATCAGCTGAGCTCTACTACTATCTTTTTACATCACAGACAGCAACAGACAGAAGGGAAAAGAGAGGGTGGGTGAGCAAAGGGAGTGAGCGAATGAAAGCAAGAGGAGGAGACTTCAAGAGTGTTTAAAAACCCTAAGTGGAAAATATTTGGCTCCTAAACTTATATCCTTATTTGACCAGAGCCACAGAGTGGGAGAAAGATAAAAGAGAGAGCGGGACAGATTTGAGCTGAAATGACCAAAACAAAGATAAACTGCTGGAGGCTGAATTTAAACAGCTGATAGATAAACATAATCATGCTAATCTACCCGGCTGCAACAGCTACAGATAAACAAATAAAACGCTGTGGGCATTAGGAAAGTTGTGCATCAAAAAACCCAAACGGCTCATTTATTGGGGGGAAAAAAATACATTTGAGGGTTTTTGTTCAGTTTTTTTCTGTTCACAAACTTTTTAAAGGTCCCCATATTCCCTCTAATTCTCCACAACTTGCCATTAGTTATATAATTTTAGATTAAATGGAGGAAAGGAAGTGCATTAGAAAAAAAAAGCAACAACAAAGCCCAAGAAAACAATGGTTCACTGTTGTCATTTCAAAGCGTACGAAAGCTTTCACGCATTTAATTAGAATTAATTCAAAATCTCTATTTGCAGTGAAAATGTAAATTACAAGGTTCTTTCCCGGAAGCTTTTCGGAAAATAAAGCTGCAAAACAAAAAATGCAGCCCAAACCAAAACCGGGCATAAAAGTAAAAGAATGAATTCGCTGCAGCTTCTGTATTCCTCCTCTGAACTTTACTATCAGCAGTCACTTTCTTCTGAATTTTAACTGAGCAGAACTTTGACAAAGCATTGCTGAAAGACTTTACAATAGAAATGCTCGTCTGTGTTTACTTACATAATACTCAATTCTCAAAACCACAATTCCCTGGAAATTAATTTGATGTAAATATAGTATTGTGGTTTATTCTGATATCAAGTTACAAGTCTCTACATGCACATTATTTAGTGCTATGGGCCTTTTATTTTCAGTAAAACTCTGTCATCAGGGCTCCAAACCACACATGGTCAGTTTGACAGAAAAAAAGAAAAATACAGTTACTGATCTTGGAACATGGCAACTCTTTCCTTTTATATATATAACTATACCAAGGATGAGGTCTGTACTTACTTTGGGATGGAAGGCAGCGCTCTCTCTCCCTCTAGAGGACAGAAATATGAATTTCCAATGAATAATGTGTCCTCACTCACACAACACATGGCTGTATGCACAGCACAAAGAAAACCAAATGTCATGAGAACAGAAATTGTTGAAATACATCCAGCAGTGTAAGGACAAGTATTTTCTATTTTTACCATTCTATCCCTACAAACCCTAGAAAATACATTTTTGCACAGAAGAAAAGTTTCATACCATCAATTTAAAAACAAACAAAAAAAACTAACTGACATATAGGAGCGATCAAACTTTACCTTTCTGAACTCTGATAATGAAGGAGTGAGTTTCCATGGATACGAGTCGACAGTAACCATCAATCAAGTCAGCCAAGTTCTCCGCCGTGGTGAGAGATGCTGTCGTAACTGTGAGAGGCTACACAAACACAGACAGACAGCATAGTAGGCCTGTTACAGATAGCTATTATTTCAAACACATACATAAACACAAACAAAGCAAATCACTAGAAATTTTCAGCCCTTATGTTCAAGAAAAACTCATCATACATGCATGTCTTACATGTGAGTACATCAAATCATATAGGTAACAGTAAACCAAACCACTCTTGTAGACAAACTAAGCAACACAGTGAAAATAGCTTTTGATCTTTAGAGGTCAGAATGACGCTGCCAAGTGAAACAATAGTAAAATATCACCTACAAAGAAAAAAAGGTACCTTAAAACCTTCTACTTACCTCACAAGACTCAAGCAAACATTTTTCTTCATAAAAAGCTCATAAAGAGTTGATGGATGATTATTATATAACAAAATGTGATCTTTTTTAACTACATGTATGTAAAATAAGATGGAAAAATTGTTATTTGCCAACAGTCAAGTTTTCCATAGTTTATCACAGTAACAGAGAGGGTAGTGATACCTCAGCAGCTCCGGCTACGTTCAGTTGTAGCATGCCTTTCCTGTCCTTTTCCTCCATAGCTGAGTACTGGATGGACTGGACTTGATTAAAATTTGCTAGATGGGTGGGCTGAGGACAGAGCAACACACGCAAGAAATTAAAGTAAAACATGTGAACTACACTCGTTAGTTTTCTTTGATCATGAACTAGAGTGCAATAAACCTGGATGAGTTTTACTTTATGTTCTTTGTAGAAACTCACCGTGGACCCCTTGTCAGTGAGGTAGCTGATTCCTTCCTCTGGCCCAATGGCTAATTCTACCTGGATCACCCAGCTGGACTGTTAAAGAGAGGATGAGATGCAAGTTAAAAGAGACAGACCGGGAGGAGGGAGAAGGGCAGGCCAGGAGAAAATTACAGAAAATAAAACATGAGCAAGGAAAGGGAGTAGGGACAGCATCAAAGCCCTTCTAGAAGGGAGTCTCAATACTTGTCATCCCTCCAGATGCTTGACTTGTGTAAGAACCATGTTTCTGCCTTACATGTCTGCAGGTATTGTTCGCTGGATACATGCAAAGCCTGACGCCACCAAAAGGGGTCGACCTAACACGGAAAAGCAGCGCTCCCTGAGGGCAGCGTAGCAGAGTGAAACTGAGCAGCAGACTCAACCTACCCCAAGGGCACATTTGAAGAACTCCTTGTCATAGCGGTAAATTGGTGCAAGTATCTCCAAGAACTTCAGGATGCACTGCTCATCATTAAGGTTGGCTACTTGCTTAAATGTCTGCTGAATCAATTTTCGAAGCGTTTTAGCCTGCACAAAAAATGGAAAAAATATACTCAGTTAAACAGCAAACAGTCTGCCCATTCATCTACAGTGTACATTGTACAGTGTACAGATTTACAGAGTGGATTTTGCTGAAGGACGTGTGGGTCTGCTGGCATTACAATCACAGCCTCACATGTGAATTTTTTGATCTCTTATGTCACCAACACAAAGCAGACAGATGGTAGAGAGAAATACATCAAGGAGGATCATTCTGCTATTTAATCCTCTATTCTTTGACACTCTTGGCACAAAAATGGACAACATATTGTCCTGCGCGCACACACTGAATGCATAATTAGGAAAATAAATAAATTAACACACATTCAGTATGCAGACAATCCTATGAACTGCTTTTTATATATAGATGGAAAAAAGATGAGTATTTAGCAGGCTTGCAAGAGGAACATGCATAGGTTTAAAACAGAATAGCAATTAGGGGCATTCTGCACATTATAAGTTTAATGACTAAGAATTTATTAGATTAACCGACTGCAAACTTGACTTGGACAAAAACACCCAACGGACTGATCTCAGGCAGCCTGAATGACTTGGTATTACACATTTGTCTGCACTAAACATTTACTATAAAACAGAAATAAATATTCAGGACAGAAATATTCATATAACAATTTAATATTTAACTCATTTTAGTGCTACTTTAATATTATTGATTTGTCAATAAAAACTGTATTATATAAACTTCACTGCAGCAACACAGAGCCCTGATGCCAGGTGTTTACTTAAGCCTGAAGGAAACAGTAAACCCACAAATACTCTGTCTCTCACACACACACACACACACACACACACACACACACACACACACACAAAAAGTCCCTGTGTTCATGAGTCCTTTCAGCAGACGTCATTACAAAATCTAGTATGTGTTCCTCATGCTCCAGATAGGATCACTGTTTTAATTCCTAGAATTCCACCACACAAATGCGCATAAACACACAGATATCGTCCGTCCAAAGTGTCCACCCTTCCTGAGAGGAAGTACCACGAGTGGCTATCAGCTCCTTCATCAACACACTGACTGTCTCTATAGCAACTGGCTGACCAATTAGGACACTAGTACCTGCATCTAAACACCCCACTTACACACGCACAAAACAATCAATTCGCTGACACTAGTTCACTTCATTAGCAGTCACTGGGAGCAGTTTAGTGTTATTTTAGTCTATTTGGTTTTTCCACAGCAAAGCATCACAACAGTCTGGCCATACGCACGATTTGTGATACAAAGTTCTTCTTTTTGTCCCTGCGAAGCACGACTGATTCACCAACAAAAAGTTGCTTTATTGCTCCTAAAATAACAGTTATCATGCGTGAGCAACTGATGGCAGCTTCCAGCGGGATAACATGCCATGTCACAAACCTCAAATCATCTCAAACCTGTGTTTTTAAAATGACTGTACAGAGGTGGCCTCCACAGTACCCACATCTCAATGCAATACAGCACCTTGGGGATATACGGCCAACAAATCTGCAGCAACTGTGTGATATCATCATCTCAATAAGGAACAAAACCTCTGAGGACTTTCCAGCACCTTGTTGAATCTATGTAATGAGCAATTGAGGTAGTTCACAGGGCATAAGGGGGGTCCAACCCAGTACTAACAAGGAGTAACCAACACAGCTGTGGGAGTACATATTTTGTTGGAACTTTAAATCTTAATATTAAGTCACATTTTTACCATACACCATATACTCATGACTACATTGTCATGTATTATAGTATACAGATCAGTGAATTAAAAGTAATAACGTGTTTTTAGGGACACGCTAAGAAGTCAAAGAATTTTCCAACTAAAGTTCTTTATTTCTTCTACTAAACATATTGCAACTATGACCATAGGTTTTGTTATATTATCCTGAAACCTTATCATACCAATCCTTAATAAAGTGTGCGGCACTGTTTCAATCGTTCACCCGGGTCAACTTTGATCTTCAAATCTCCCAGAGGTCAGCTTTGCTAAACCTGCTGCCCGGCCAGTCAATGTGAATGAACAGAATCTGCTCTTTATAACATCAGTCACTGTTTACTATCACGGCCATCTGCTCTGGGTTTAGTGTGTCTGTCTGTGTGTGTGTGTGTGAGTAGAGTCCATTCAGGGAGAATAATCTCATTAAATGACTACAGTTCTCTTTCACCAGAGTGAACAACACAAACCTAAATGGCAGCTGTGCTCGCTCCCTCTGTGTTTCACACAAACACTAACACAAATGTGCAGCATGTGAGCATGCCACAGCTCCTCTTGCATTTAACTGGCAGTACATATTATATAAATGATTAAACACAGAACTGCAAGTCAAAAATGTGATTAATCTGCAAGAAACAAAATGGTATTTAAAAGACCAATCGTGGCAGCCACTTACCAAGCTTACATATATTTTATATTTTTTCGTGTGTTTTGATGTTTTTTTGTATTTTTTAAGCTCTCCCCAGTTTCCCCCCTCTACTAAGTGACTGATTTATTCAACAGAAAGTAGTTCCCCCCCAAGATTTATTGAAACATTCTTACAGTGAGGATAAGACTGAAAACATTTACCAGGTATTAAATTAGCCAGAGATTCATTTTCTGTTGATTAGTTTGTTTTTGTTCAGCTCTCTCCGGCTCTCTGAAGTAAACAGTCCTTTCTTTCAGCTATGCATCAATTCAGATCAGGTGGTCACACAAATTATAAACACTGCAATAAAATATTCTGTGGAGACGTTTATAATCGAGTCAATTTACTGATGTTTCACTGCACATGTGTGTCACTGTGCGCCTCTTCGCGGCTTATAAAACAGACCTCTTGGGAGTGAGTGTTGTGACGTCTGCCAAAGGAGCAGAAAAAGAGACGAGAGGAGTCAACAAGGCTTGACAGACCTCTTTTCTTTTTTTTGGGTGGGGTGGGGGGGGGGGTGAAGGAGATGTATATTGACACCTCCCCCTCCCTTTTCATTGTTGGAGAGAGAAAGTGGGTTTAAACATGACCCGAGGGTCACGCATACCCATCACAGAGATACACCAGAATGAACACACGGTCTCTCTCTCTCCTGCAGAGCATCTGTCTTCCCCGCCTGCTGACATCAAGACCTTTTCGGGTCACCGGGCCTTTCACACTCTCTCTCACACACACACACACCAAGACCATTCTCATAAACACGTGCCGTAAATTTATCACTGACGCAGACGCTGCTCAATATGCAAGAAGCACCACCACCACATACGACCAGCCAACCAAAAGGTCTTCTCAAAGAAACAGGAATCCGTAACTATAATACACAATATGTCATACTTTCCTGTTACTTCGGTAAGTTGATCTCATTGAATCATTGAGTAGCACATCAGTACGCAGTAGTAGTTTCAATAACTGCTGACTACTTGGTTAACTGTATACTGGGATATATACGATACTCGAGCAAGTGTAAACCTAGCAGAAATTATTCTTTGTGGTTAAAAACAACGTTCATCACATTACTTCATAATTTATGAAGGTTTTTCTAATGTTTCTCTATTTTCTTAGATTGCTTCACATTTAATCTGCTGGACCTCACAATGTCTGATAACATCAAATAACTCATTAGAAAAATCTAAGATGAAGCTACTAGAAATCTGCTAATAAAACTACACACCGATACTCCAATACCAGTGGAAATACACAATATTTCACATCCAGACTTGCAGTGTAACGAATATCCACACCAAACACACTGGGTTTGTGCAGAAAATTTGTCCTCAAAAAAAAAAAAAATACGTGTCAAAAATGGGAATGACATTAAGGTCCTGATGTTTCTAAACAAGAAAATTTTGGGTTCATCCAATTCTCACGAGAAGGAACCTGCAGGGAGATTTAGATCCAGGAGTTGAAGCTGTATCACGACCATTTCATACATATTTGGGACCACGTGTGAGGAGGCAGAGAAATATAATTTCAGAGACCTAACTGCCCTGGAGCAGTGTATAGCTGGGTGTCTGACGTATATCAGTGTATATTCAGTACCATTGCACGTTTTGAGCCACTTTTTGCCAGATGCAGCGGTCTGATTGGTCAGATCTGTTTATTTGGATCTGAAAAATCGAGTTTGGTTCGGAAAAATAATTCTGAAAAATATTTGCACAAATTTGTGACCTTCGGTGTGTAAAGCCCCCAAGTTTGCAAGATCAATAGTTTGACCTTGTTTTTGAACTCAAGCTCTCCACACGGACATGAAACCCACCTTAACTGAATCCAGCAGGTCTTTTGGGAAAAACCGCCTCAAACCAACGTCTTTCCTGAAAAAAGAAAGACAGGAGGAAAACATCAGAATGTTTATGGTGGTGTAATTACAAAGAAGAATGTTAATTGGCAAGCACTTCTGTCTTTATCTGATCTCAGATGCGTGTTTCATCCTCTCCTGGGGTATTGCCAAAAGCAGACACAGACAGATACAGTTAAATGGGCAGGCAAGAGAAGACAAGAAACCGAAAGCGATGACTAAGTGCTGACAACAGCACACTACTCATCTTTTCCTTTAAAGATGGGGTTGGAGAAAACCGATGAAGGCAGAAAGGGAGAGAGAGTTGCAGGAAGAAGTGCACAGAGGGTGACCACAGAGACAAAGAAAGATGAGCAGAGCTTTAACAGGAAGTTGGCTAATGACTCATACCCCTCAGGAGAAAAGACAAGTGAAGAGAGTGGGAGAAAGGCTGGAAGCTTGCATCCCCCTTTTCCTATTCCTGTTTCCCCAATAAAGGTCAAATGTCAAACTAGAATTAAAATAAAAAAGTCTGAAACAGGAATTAAAAATATAAAAATGTAGTTTTCAGAAATTCTCCCAGATTGTTAAACTTTCTTTTAGAAAATGACCATGAAAGAAACTCCTCTCTAAAACGGTTCTCTCAAAATCAAAGGCATGTCATCACAGGAGCAACGAGAAATACACACAGACAGAAATTATATAATCAAGCTGACCTCAGAGAACGAGCCCTGACAAAGGCCCACTGATTAAACAGCACTGCTCGGGCTCCACAAAGATGACAGCCAACTGCAACCAGCTGACCGTTTACATGAACATTACTGTATGTTCTGTGGCTCCAATGAGAGAAAACGCTTACAGTGCAGACCTACTCGATTTTTCACATTTGTGTAATGTGTTAGAGCAATCTCAAAAGTAATATCGAGTTAAAGCACCTCTGGCTACAATGACTGCATGAGGCTTTGATGGATAATGACTTCCAACTTTTCTTCCCTCCCCAGAGAGCCAAACTGACTTAGATTAAATAAGCAGAAGGCCACATATTTGATGACTAAAAATAAAACCAACATAAAAGAAAACTCCATGTAAAAACGACACCAGCCCACCTAGATTAGCCTACATCTTGTGTCGCAGTTGTCTCATATGGCCACACACAGAGGCCACCGATCAAATACACTAATTTGAAATTGAATCAAACCGCACTGAAGGCCCACATCTGTCATTTCCCCTAAATTTCCTGAGCATAAGGCAGCCTCTTGTTTATTTTGGGGGATTATTTTGCTTCCCTAGCAGACCATGCTAAGAGGGTTTAGGTGCCATTTCAGTCCCTGGGGCCGGATTCTGCCATTGTGTGATCTAGGACGGCCCTCGGTGGTCCAAACATCTTTCATTTGGGAATGATGACGACTTTCATGCTCTTGGGCATTCTTATGTTTTTCACCAGATCTTCACCAATTTTATCTCCACATCCTTCCTTGGTTTTCTGACATCTGACACCAACTGTTAGAACCTAAAGACAGATGTGTGCCTTTTCCAACTACATCCAATGCATTCAAATTACACATGTGGATTTGAATCAAGATGTAGAAGAATTTCAAAGACCACTGATAGATGTAAGATCTCTCAGATCTCAACTGTATATGTAAGAAAAAAAAAATCAATATAGAGACCTTTTACAGGTCAAGCCATAGAATACTCGGCACCATTTATAGGGAAAATGTGTACAAAAGGAAACACATAAAGGGCATAAATGGTGTCAAATAAGAAATCTCTTCAAAGAAACCTGATAATTATACTTGTTATAATGTTTCTAATGGAAGATGAAAAAGAAGCAGCAGAGGTGAAAAACTCTAATTAAAAGATGAACAGAAGTCTCTGCCTTTTCTGCCAGCAATCCAAAACGGTGGCCAACATGGATCAACTACAGCCAACAGCGCCATACATTACCCAAAGCGCATTATACATTTTTGGCGCTTAATGCTCATAAAGGGCCCAGCAGGCTCTGATGGCCAACTGTCAGCTTCCTGTATCAAAGCCCTAGTAGCTCTTTCCATCTCGCTCTCTTGTTGGTTTAAAATATGCATGAGACAACATCTTTTTCCAATCAACTGAGAGAGGCAGCGAGGGAACGATGGAGACAAAACAAAGAGAGGAAGAGCACAGAAGGAAAACCAGATAAAAATAGGGGAAGTGAACATGGTGCAGAGAGACAGAGAATGAGAAGAAGAGACAAAGAAAAGACAGAAAACATTCCTCTGGATTAATTGGAGAGCTCGTTAGGCTGACGGGCAGAAAGAAAGAAAGACATGAGTGAAAGAGGACAGCTCATTAGAGTCACACCAAGTTAGAGGCAAGCCTCATTTAGAGTTCACTTTGTAAATTCTTCAACCATCTTTCAGAGAATCCACAGTGGGACAACGCATTGAGATAACATGAGTGAAAAACATAGAACGGTTTCCTCTTTAATACCCGTAAATGTAACAACAAGGACTGCAAATATACTCAGCTTCAATTTGCAGTTGCTCACATCCCCGCTTCCTAAAATCTATTCAATTTCTTTTGCACTAATCCAGGTTTCTAGTCAAGTCAAGAGAAACTTCCTCTGCCAAAAAGTGATACACTGTGCTACTTTTTCTGATCTGTAGCTCTGAAAGCGGTGTTTCAAAACACGTTTCCAGGAAGAGAAATGATGAGATTAGGATGGACTGATGCACCAGAGAGGTTGGGAGCCGAACTGTGCTCCTGGAACTCTTTGCTTATGAAGATAATACTTACTCCAGTAGTTCATAGTTAGATTTCTTGTCCAGGGCATTTCCTCTCATCTCTTTAAAAAACCTCCTAGAAATGAATCCAGTGGGAGAGAGAAAGAGAGAAAGAGTGAGGTCATTTTTTTTTCATTTTCTTTTTCAATAAAATGCAAAAACTGCTGTTGCTTTGCACAATGAATAATAAACTGACTAATGTTGGCAAGAATTATCAGTGTAGCTGACGGGCAGACAGACTGTGCATTCTGCAATGGTGAAGAAAACAACTCAAACTGTACTTTAAATTGTTCGTCCAGCAACAACAAAGGAAACAGAGCGCTTAATACTTGGACTGAACCTTTTATTCTTTGATATTGAAAGAAAAAACAGCAATCTGCATGCGAAGAAATGGAAACAAAAGCAGTGGAGTACATTGTGTTACCTAATTTCGAGACAGCCCAGTTTGAGAGCTACATCTTGTTCCACTTGATCTCCGTTTTCTGTCATGTAGTCGTTCTTCACCTGAAACATGCAAATACGCAAAGGTGTTTATTAAGACATTTACTTCTCAACAAATGGACGGTCATCTCGCTCACACACACATACAGGCAATCCTGCTGACCTAGATTATCCAAAGAAAAACACACTTGCAGGGTGTCTTCTAGTAGTTCCATATGCGTTAGTGCTAGCTGCTGGCAGGGAATGAAATATGTTTGTGTGTCTGGGTGTCTCTTGTGTGCTTGTGCATCTGTTTGTGTTTGTACCTGGTGGTAGAAGTAGTTGAGAGTAGGTTTGTCTTCTGTAAACTGCTGCACAAAGCCCTTTGGTAGATATCGGATTCTTAACTCATACCTACGGAGGAGAGAAAGAAGACAGAGACGTCACTACGTTACACTAATGTAAGGATTATTTGTGATGTGAATATAAAGATGTGCGGGTGAACAGAAGGAGGAGAATCAGCAAGGGACGGAGGGAGATTACAAAAGCGCAAGATGCAAGAATGCAAATGAGAGGAGTGCTTGTAAAAATCAGTGTAGCAGAAACAGACAGAGAGATAGTTGTTGACTTAGTCACACAAAGCAGGCATCTGTTTCTGTCTCCCTCTTTATGTCCACCGAGCAAAAGGTCTCCACCTCACAATAGAATCAGCACTAAGACTGCCACAATAAAGGTAATGTATACCAGAGCATTAACATCCAAACTACTCAGCCTTTACAGCCACACAGCACCGTGCGCACAAGGGCTCTCATCACAATTCGACAGACGGGTCACGCAATTTTTCATGATGCCGGTTGCAATAAATCACTTCTGCTTCGAAATACAATACGGCAGACTGCTGAAGCTAGCCGTTTTTGAAACTACTGACTTTACAAGGCCAAATAACTCATGTCTAACCCAAGCAGGAAACTGTTTATAAAACATAACCTACAAGTTCAACATCCTCCAGGAAGGGGCTTGTTTAAGAGACGCAAGCATCTAAAACTCATCTACCTCATGAGGTCCTGGTTATAAACTTTATAAACTTTAAATAAGATTACCTAATGTTTAGTTTAAGTTTTGTTGCACGTAAACAGGGACAATTGACACAACAAGTCAAACACATGATGGCAAACAATATGTCAAAACACGTTAGAAGCCTGTTTAGACATAACTTTGTATTAACATATTTATTCATAAACTATCGAAAATATTTTCACCATCCTGAAGACAGTCCCACAAATCCTTCATCCATTTCTGCTGTGTAGCCATGTCAAGGAGAAATAGTCTACCCAGAGATACCCAGTCCTCCCTGGTCCCAACTTCCTGCTCTACATCTTTCCAGAGGCAAGTGTTCCCAAGCCAGCCAACAGAACATCCAGTATCCAGTGCATCCTGGTTCTAATCCAGGCTTTCCTCTGAGTAGGACATTAACAAAACACCTCATATAGATGGCAGCCTTCTCTACCAACTCTACTCTGAGTCCAGTGCTGACTGAGCACCTCACCCATTCTTCAAGGGAGAGGCCAGATAGATATTTGTGCTGCTTGTGTCTTCATTTTATTGTCTTACTCACTACCCAGACCTCATGGTCATAGGTTAGGGTAGGAATATAGACTGACTGGTGAGGTGAAAATGACACTTTCACACTGAGCATCTGCATCACTTTCAAAGATGCAATAATCTGTCTCAGGCTCCTGCTCTACTTTCCCCTCACTTGTGAGTAAGACCCTGGGATGCTAAAAGTCCTCCACCTGAGTTTATCCCCCAGTAATTAAAAAAAATGTGACCCATCCAAAATAGGAGGATCCTGTCTGGTCCCTTATAACAGCAGTCTAGCTTGCAATTTGATGTAGTGGCTCTTATCACAACATTACAAATACAGGCTTCATCTTGCACCTCCACTCTTCATTTGGCCGTGCTTGTTCATATTTCTCTCTGACGTGGGATACGCCCAAATCTGGGTGGAGCCAGTGCACTTGGTCTTTGGATTGACCGTTACTGAGCCGCAGGCCAAAACATGAAGTCCAGCGCACTTTGTTGATGTCTAAAATCTTCTGGATGATCCCCTGCAGACAAAGAGGAAAAAAGAGAAATAAAATGACTGATGACTGTGCAAATAATACTTCATATCTATGAAGGTAAAATATGCATAATTACTTTCTAATGTATCTGTGCTGTCCCTGGGTGCCGAAAACACCTGTATAAGTTTGATATGTTTTAAATAAAACAAAACTTTTTGTTGTGTCTTTTTGGTAAAAAAAAAAAAAAAAAAAAAAGCTTTACTTTATTAACTCAGCCAATGTTTCCCTGACATTTTGGATGAGACCATCGATTTTTTAGTTTATGTCTGCGTGAGTTTGTGTCGGAGACTTCAAGAGATTTAACGTGACATTCCCACCCAAACAACTTGACAGACATCAAACACACGCGCACAATAATGCTCACAGAGGCATGTGTGCTCCCATGTAAAACGCTGGGGGGTCTGACCTAGATACTGAAGTAGAGAGGGATGAAAGGAGAGCAGAGGAGATCGGCAGTGACGTATGACCACTAAAATCTGAGCAGAGCTAGGTAGTTTCTACGTCACAGCGGTGGATCTAAAAGCATCCTGCTAAGTAAACCTACACTAGCACGCGCACACATAAATGGTGCCCTGAGGTGACATGCATTAGCAAGCAAAATATTGTCAGTGCGTTTGGGCCCGTTTTAACAGTGCTGACAGCTAGGACGTTGAGATGAGGACAAATGGCACAAAAAAAAAAAGTAATTTAAAAGTACTCCTGAGTGACAACTGTCACATTTTGACCTGAGAGAGTTATGAGCACTGAGTATTATTACTGTGAAGGCTACTTCTTACTCTAAATAAATATTGTGTGTCTCAGTTAATGGTAAAGTGTCCCTAATATTGTGACACTATACAAAAAAAGCATCTTACCCTGACATCGGTTGCATCACCGTATCTTATATTGGAAGACCAGCAGCTATTTTCTGTGTTGCTCTCAAAGTGATGGCAGACTTTCAGAACCCTGTCCACGGAGCCGGCCATGGTTCGGTCCGATCCCCCCGCACTCAGTCGAGACTTGGCCCCTTCGAGGAGGGTGTGATTCAGGTTGGGGTCCAGGTAGGCTGACGCCATGGTTTTCCCTGCAGACACTGCCGCTGCTAGGTGTCTGTCATATTCTGAGAGACAGAGGAGAGAAAAACGGACTTTAATTAAATAAGGAGTAATCTAATTATTAAACTTAACAAATCCTGTGATAGTTGAATATTTTAAAATATCTTTACAATCAATTCCCATTAAAAAAAAACAAAAACAAAGTTTTTTTCTGTAACAGAATAATGATAATTCTCTGGGTCTAACATTTAGTCTAGTTTCATACGTCCAACCAAGGGCACTTGCATGACAGTAGATTTGTGTGGAGTAATTAGCCTAATATGTACAAGAACACAAATGTGTGTGAGCCTGATTTTAAGTAGACTAATCAAACCACTTTGTTAAGCACAGCGGTTCAACTGCTTATTAATTCAAATTTCTAATCAGCCAGTCACTTGCAGCAACCCCATGAACTTAGGCATGTAGACATGGTCAAAGCAAGCCGCTGAAGTTCAAAATGAGCCTCAGAATGAGGAAGAAAGATTATTTAAGTGACTTTGAACCTGACAAGGTTGCTGGTCCTGGACAGGCTGCTTCAAATATCTCTGAAACTCCTGATTTGCTGACTTTCCCACACAAGAAACAGAGAAAAAGAGACAATATCCAGTGAGCAGCAGTTCTCTAGGCTCCTTCAAAAATGCCTTGTTGATTTCAGAGGTCAGAAGAGAATGGTCAGACTCCTACAAGGTGGATGAACCACATGTTGAAGCCTGAAGCAGATGAGCTACAGCGACACACCTGGTGCCACCCTGCTGTATAAGAACAGGAAACTGAGGATCTAATTCACACAGTATCACCAAAATTGTACGAGAAGATTTTTTTTAAAGCATTTCCTGTTCTGATGAGTCCTGATTTCAACTGCTGAGTCAGAATTTGCCTTAAACACGAAAGCATGGATCCATACTGCCTTGTATCAATGTTTGGGTCTGGTGATGGTGTCATGGTGTGAGGGATTGTTTCAAAGTACCGGTTAGACAACACATGTCCATCCCTTTATGACCACAGTGCCCCCACCTTCTGATGGCTACTTCCAGCAGGTTAAAACACCACCCCACAAAGCTCAAATAAGCTCAAACAGTGAGTTCACTGCACTCAAACGGCCTCCACAGTCACCAGATCTAAATCCAAAAGAGCACCTTTGGGATGTGGTGGAACAAGAGCCAATAAATGTGAAGCAACTGTGAAGCAACAATTTTAAAACACATTTGAATTTGTGCCACGAAGAATTTAAGCTGTTTTGAAGGGGGTCAAACCAAGTAACCCAGTAATAGTAAGGTCTACCTGTACTCACTCCAGTCAGTTCAAGATAACAATACTAACTTCAGAACTAGTCAAGACACATAGACTTTAACTTTTAATTTAATCCACTTTGAGTGAAAGCAGAACTACAAATAACTATTTTATCAATAAAATGTAACAGTGTCAAAAATTTGCACACATAACCAAGTGACAGTGATGTGTAATTTTTAATTTGTATAGTCAATGGAGTCACTACCGTTTCACTGCTACATTAGTTGCATGTTTGTTCTCACACACCCCTTAGACCGTTGCGTTGTTCCAAACTGTGTGCTGCAAGTATCTATTCTTCATGTGTTGTTTTTCACTGAGATACAATACAATGAACAATAAGATACCAGAGAGAGAAATAAAGAGAGAGGTGCAGTCAAGGTCAAGGCTCATTATGTAAGCACCCGTGCCTATAACACAGAGAAGACAATGGATCGCAGGACACCATTTTTCCTGAATAAAAAGTTCGGACATAGACGCACTTCCTGGAATTTCATTGCAACTCCATCTGGAAATGCCTGAGAAGAACTAATTTCTCTACATAAGAGCGTGTGTGTGCGCACGCTGTTGTCAACATGGAAGCGAGAAAAGACAGCAAGATCTCTTTTATGCTCCATTTTTCTACTTCCCTTTCTTCCTGTGTGTCTCCTCTCCCCATCCATTAAAAGGGAAAATGGATATGTGCTAGCAGGTAATTACACCTGAGAGAGCGTGCACACACAGGCACGCGCGCACACTCGCACTGAGATAGCTCAAAACAGAGAGACTGGAAAGAGTTGAGTGATAGATTACAGTAAGAAAATGTGATCCCAACTTAATCTGCCAGTCCCAAATGATGATGACTTCCACATCAACAAATTAAAACTCTCTTAAGATCTCTCTCTTTCTCACACACTCACACACACACACACCTTTGGCTGTACACTAGTGCAGTTCCCATGGAGTCAGATGTCACACCGTGAGCGTGAGGAGTCTATGCAGAAAGAAGATTTCATTCATACCTCTCTCCCAACACATGGGGAAGGGGCTACAGCCACTTGTCGCCATGGAAACGCATGTCTCTCCCTCCCTGTGCCTGTCCGCGTCGAGGACAGACAGGCAACCTGCAGCTTCACAACCACGCATCACATGCAGTGAAGTTCTCGTCCGCAGGAGTTAAACAAACACACTAAGCTCCTGACACAGCTGCAAGAAAACCCTCTCATAATCCAAACACTAATTTACACAAGCACGGCGTCTCCGACGAAGAAAAAACAAAACGTCTCTCATTACAAAGTTTGCTTCTCCTTGGCAAAAGCTGCAGTAATAGAGAGGTAAAAGAAGCAATCCTGAAAAATGAATACTTTGTAGTTTGCTGACAATTTGTCTGCAGTTTGAAAATCCAAGAGAAAAACAAAATCAGGGAAAGTTTCTTCTTGTTTATGCGTCTTCTCTTAATCTTTTCCTGTTATCCAAAAGCTCCACAACACAAAAAAACCCTCTCCAGAGACAGAAAGTTACTTTCATCCACAAACTTCACTCCTCCTTTTTTTTCCTGTCCACTCCTCAGCAGCCCCTCTCTGATGACAACACACTGTTTGCTTTTTGCCCGATTTCTGCCCCATGCCTGCACTCCATAGTTACACAGTTGCCTTGGAAGTGTCAGGAGGCTTTCGAATTTGGCTTATTTCATTCAGCGAAGTTCCCCGAGTTGTTGAGAGGGAGCAAAAAGTTTAAAGCCAAAAATCCAACTGAATAGTGCGCATCCAGAGGACCTTCAGTTAGCTAGTGGTCAGACACCAAGAGGCAATTACTGTGCTCAGTCAGAAAAAAAAAAAGATCTTCTCTTGGAAACAAAAGTAAGAGAAAAAAGTTAACCAAGAAAAAACAAAGCCAAGAGAGAGAGAAAGAGAGAGAAATGCAGCAATTGTTTTAAGGTGAATGAGAAGTAAAAGAGGACAGAGCAACGCAACAGAAAGAAAGTTGAGTGCGGAATGAGAGCGCTCCAGAGAGGGCTGCTGGAGGGGTAGGAGGAGCCAGAAACTATTAATATGCTAATCCTGTCCCCTCTATGCAATAAACCCTCCCACTTTAGCTCAAGCTGACCTCAGAACAGTTCTCATCTTGAACTAATATTAACACTGCTCAAAAGAGCAGTCCCTTAGAACAACTCTGAAAGTCCTCCTTGCAAGCATAATGCATGTGTTACTGAAGAGAGGAGATAAATATTACTTAAATTCAATAAAAAAGAAAACTATATCTTTATTAACAGAATTTAAAGTCCTTTTCATACTGTCGTTTCATAATGGCATACATGACCTCACTCATGCAGGGTCTTGCAAGCTCAATCAACCACAACACCACCCTGAACTCTATTTCTTATAAACCACCGTTACAGCCAAACAACAAAAAACACAAATATGTTATTTATTTTATAAAGAGAAAAAAAAAAACCTTCTTCCACCACCGACACTGTTCCCAGTTTGTAAACTAGCAGCTGCACCCAATATGGCAAAGCAACCCACTTCAATCACAAGGTTTTCAGAAGATCACACTCCACACTGCACAAAAAGCCCCTCAGCCAGAAAACACACAGAGCTCCCCTGCCAATTATCCCTAATAAAGTGTCCCCATACCCAGCTCTATCAGGCTGCTTGTTAAGTACTGCTTTGAATTTCTATGTTCAGCCAAGCGGCAACCTTGGCTGAAAAACTAAGTCAGCGTCGAGGTGCCAAAAACAGTCACTTGAGGCTGGCTCTAAAAGCGATTCGGACCCCGCAGATCTCCCTCCGTAAAGCCAAACTACATGAGAACAAAAAATGTTTATAACCAGGTATAAAACACCATTTTGGTCTGGTCTTCACCTTAAGTAATTCAAGTCGCTGAACTGGACCTCTCAACTGGTTTTGGAGCATTTGTAATTAAATGATCCACTAAATACAATGGCCTGATGTGAGTTACAGCACATTCAAAAAGTTTTGGTGAGTGAAATTCAAGCATTTCATTAGTCTCTAGGTAAATAGCACTAATTACCAGGTATCCATGTTTGTACTGCATCTCTATACCTTAGGGATACAGCTGGTTAACAAAGGCTGTGCTCAACTAAACGTGGTCACTTATGTGGCACTAAGCCAGTGCCCAAAATATTACTTTGGCTTTGAAAATATTTGTATTAAATGAGCAATGAATTAAAAGGAGCAATCTCACAGATTATGCTGCATGAATATTGTGTTACAGAACAGCCAGCAAGTTGGAAAACATACCCAGCTGGCAAAGTCTGGGTGAATGTACTAACACTGGAGAAAATGTTTAGCTGCACGAAAACATCCAAATTATGGGCTTTTTTAAAATGTTTAATTATGTGTGAACACATCTCACCTGAAGAACAAAAACAGGCCTGAATACTAAAAACACACAAGTGTTCACAAAATCTTAAATTAGCTTAAAACTTAAGATTTCGCCACCAAGTCCTAAAGCTGCTTAACTGAGCAGCCATTTGGGTGTGCATGTGTGTGTGCACGTGTGAGTTTCCTATAATTTGCGGCCCATCTCAGGCATAGGCCATTGTTATGAAAATGGGAAAGGGGGTTAGAGTGTGGATGTGGGTGTGTGGACTATTGAAAGCCTTTTGTCAGGGGGCCGGATGTTGCCATGAATGGGAAGAGCTTTTTGGGCCTGAGCCAAAGTCTCTGTTCATATTGTGCTGTGCGCTTATGAACATGTTTTTTAAGCACAGGAGGGAAGCATAGCACCCACTACCTACTTAATGTAAATAACATTTGAAAGCAGCAGGTAAACCTCAGATCTGCACTATCCACTTTGATGTGGTGATGTTTTATTAGCGAACAATCAGCGTGTTTGTGTCGATGCCTTGAAGGTGAAGAGCTTTGAATTTCAAACATGTTAGATTTTTACCTCATGAATTAAACACAAATTATTTTCTGCTTGCAATTTCCACACAATCTTTTACTTGGTCACAGCTCATTAACTCGTTTAAGCTCCCCCTGTTCATCTGTAGAGCAGTTATTAGGCAGTACTACAGACGTCTGTCTGTCAAACACAAAATAAAGTGACTTAATGATTAGACTAATTAGATGATTGCACCGAAATTAGAGCATGAATAAAATGTCCAAAAATTATACTTTGGAAATATGTTAAAATAAAACACAAGACACTGGTGTCATTCTAAAAACATGCGGTCCAACCAACTCTTCTTCCTTTTCATTTTTCTTACTTCCTCACACCTGGCCATGAGCATTGTTAAGCTATGCTCCAGAGGGAAGCTCTGAACATGTTACAAAAACGTCGGTGCTTTGAGAAATAAAAAGTAACATCATCTGATAAATTAATTTGTCTAGATGATAAGTGGAGGGGATTAAAGCCAGACAAAGAGCTAATTGTGTAGCTTGTGGACACGCAGCACTAATCTGCAGTAAGTCCTAAGGTAGGCCCGAACAATTAATTTGATTTTTAATCTTGTTTGTGATTTTGGCCTCCCAGAATTAAACGAACATAATCGACAAAAGCAAACCAAGGAAAAGCAAATAAAGCGCTCCCTAAATCTTTGCCTGACGACATGCCTGCATCTGCCAATCGCAGCTGTTCCCTGCACAGCGCAGCTTTTATTTTTCTGGAATAACAAATAGCAGACTGTCGAAATTAAACAAATATCTAGCACTGCAGAAGGTGAAGAGTTTGTCCGTGGAAGCGGATTATTGCCTTTAGATTTAGCACAAGTCATGTTAACTAGGATCAAATCACGTGCAAAGAGCGCCGTAGAGCCTACACCATAAAGCATGACACCTTAACTTGTTCAACAAAATCAAAACACAGCACTAGCTCCAGTACACCAAATCGATGAAGGCCAAGAAAAACATGAAGTGGGTACCAACATGAATCTTCCAATGTCAACTCAGATATTCATAAAAATCTGTACAGCGCAGCAGTGCATCCATCCAGCTCACAAAGACGCACCGAAATCATGAACACAGATGCATCTGCACAAAGATGTCTCTAACAAACACGCTGAGCAATTGAGACTTCAGGAAAACGTAAACATAGGAGATGTACTTAGATCCAGTAAATAAATACTTTATTAGAAACTTGTAAGACGTTTCAATTATCAAAAATATAAAAACGGGAGCAGAGCGTTGTTGATTTCATTTTGTTTTTTAAATTATTTATCTTTTTCTTTCTACACGATACATTACATTTAGGTGAATAAGGAGGACTAATTTTATGTTGACAGTGGAATGAAAATGTTTTAGTCGCTATAAATCAACAAAAACTCATAAACTCATAAATAATTGGGGTACTAATACTGAGCAAAATGATCTTGATAATCATTTTGGCCACAGTCGTGCAGCCCGACCCTCGGGTTGTTTTTTCAAGTTTTCTGTCTGCAGTGTGAATATTCTAATTAGACACACAGCCTCTCACTCTCTTCCTCACTCCTGCTCACTAACGAGGCCAACATGTCGACACAAACGCACAGATAAATAGTCCCCCTCTGTTTTCTGTCTGCTTTAATTGTCTTACACAATCACAAACATGACTCAAATAAGCACTTGCTACTAGTTCAGCTGTTCATTAGCAGAAGCACAGAGTCTGACGATGTATATTTGTGCACTTCCTTCAAGGATGCCTATAATAGGATGCCATGTTTCTGTTTTCTGAATAAATAACTGTGTAGACCACAAATAGGATAATACAAATAATATATGATGATATAATATATATCTTATGGTCATGTCATACAATAATACATTGCTACATTCCCACTGCCATTACCTTTTGGGAATAAAATAATACAGATAACACATGTGAAATGTTATCTTTGAGTAAATAATAATAAAAACCGAGAGGCAACTTAAAAGCAATATTTTAGGTTAAATTGATGTTATCCAATTGCTATTTCTATGGCAACTGTGGGTCAGCTACTTACCTGTGTAGTAGGCAATCCTGGAAATATCTGAAAGACAAATGGAGAAATAACAGAGTTAGCCAGTTTGTTAAATTATATGAGATTTGGACAAAGAAAAGATCAAGTCTGTTCAAAACTTAAACAGAACTTTATTGAGTTAATTCCCACAGCAGGTGTCCGCAACTCGATTACTTACAGGCTGTGAATTGCAGAGCGGACGTATTGCTCCACAATGTGTCAAGTTAAGTAGATTAGAAATCAATCAGTCCCCTGTTTTGTAGCACACACACACACTTACTTTTCACTGAGACATTGACAGATTGTTTTTACCAATCGATACCCCCTTTGTGACAAGATTTACCCTCGCTCCTTATAGGCTGAAGCTTCATTGTTTAAGCATGTGAAAGACCTAAAGTGGGGAAACGCCACAGAGCGGGGTTATTGTTCACCGAGATCGGGCAGCTGTGAAACCAGGATGTTACAGGGCGTGATTGAACCTTTTTTGCTTTTGATTGGAGGCTCCAATAAAACATACAATGGTGCTGAAGGCTGCAGAGTTTAGCTGCTTCTATTTAGCTTCTTCTCTGAAACTGCCAGTTTCCCATAACCCCTCTCACATAGACATTTATGTGTACATTCAGAAAACCATAATACTAGCTTCTAAGAGCTAAAGCTCAGACTAATGTTTTGTTTTGTTTTAATTGTGCAGGAGGAAATTTAAGTCCTGGCTGGATTCAGACTGTGGTTAGGAGGAGACACAGTTGGTCAGACTAATCAAGCAAAACAAAGCTTCTCAGGTAAATGTTTTTTTGGAGGGTTTTTTTTTTAAAACTTGGCAAGCATAATAAAGCCACCTTATTTTTCATGCATTACAACAAACAAGGTATGTGACTTGACAACACATTTAGCAATGGTCAATGGTAAATCCTGCCGAGCAGGCTAAAAGCAAAAGTATCGGTGCCACTCTTATTACTGTACTCTATAGGTCCCCACACACCCACAGGAAGTCTAGGAGAAGCCTTTTGGGAACATGACACCGAGTCACAGCAATGATAGGGCTGCATGTAGTGGAGGGCAAAAGGATAAGTGCCTAAGTGCTTTGGAAACCCTGATCTACAGAAAAATACTGGGTAAACACGCACCCACAGACCGACTGCAGGGGCTGTCAACATAGATGATGTAAGTAACGGCTGAAAGAAAATCTACACAAAGAAAGAAATGGCATCAAGGTGATTCGTGGTGGGTGTGCTATTGAAATGCTGTGTAACATGAAACCCTCACAGTACTGTTTATGAATGCGTGCATCTATAGTGGTGATGGTAATAAACAGATTCACATACCTCACCGGTGACCAACTGCAATATGACTCAAATTGCAAAATTGTCAGCGTATACCTTCACCAGAGGCAACATTAATCATCAGTTTTCCATTATTAATATTTGCAATAAACTGAGGTCTGTATGTGATTCTATAGCACTGCACAACAAAACAAACATGACGTTATCATGGGAAGATCCAGACATATCAAATTGCACCATGACATATTAGATAACATCGTGGCAGTGCTTTCACTGATAATGTAATTCTAGGAAACCTCATTCCTCTCCAATTTAATTAAGTTTCATTTATATAGCGCCAAATCAGAACAGCAGTTGCCTCAAGGCGCTTTATATTGTAAGGTGAAGACCCTACAATACTATGTCCTCTTGACCCAATCAGCGGGGAAGCCAGAACAGAGCCCACTTTAAGCTGCAGGCACGTATATTTCTTCTAATCACCTCATCTGCAAAGTATCACCCTTTGAAAATCAAAGACAACCATCATTATATCACACCATGATAAATGGGTTAACTTAATCCTGGGTATCTAATACAGACCAGAGTAAACTGATATAGACCAGTTTATGACGGTAGACTCTGTTTTATAGTCCCTATAATGACCTCTAGATAGACCTGAAACCTATAAGCACCATCTGTCCCCTGGATGCTATCAGCGTCTCCATTTGCTTCTCAATGTCTCTCTGTTAAGAGCGCAGGGAAGGTTAAGTGCTATGTAGTCTGAGATCCACAACAATGCTGGCATTGCTGCAGTCTGCATTTGACTCCATAGGAGACAGTGGTCTTTTCAGGGCTTAGAAACAAGATGAGACAGCACCTGAAATGCTGGAACAAAAAATTGTAATCGTGAGACTCCCTTTTCATCTGTCGTGCTTTTTTGGCTTAGAAAGAGGAGGCTTTTTTGTAATCCATGGCATACAATTTAATACAGTTTAAAGAATTTAAATCACACCCAAATAACAACACAACTGTCTTCTCCCGCACATTGCCGCACATTGGCAGACTGATGTGCATGCTCCTTGCCAGTTGGTATTACACTATAAGCCCAAAAACCCAAACATGAAATGTGCAGTCAAAAACTACCAGCTCACACCTTTACAGACGGGCATTTCCAAGCACAGACACACAAGCACCATCTCCATGTCTTCAAACAGCGGATAATTGCATGTTAATCACAGGTTTTTAAGGAGCTGCAATTAGACTGAACAATCATGAGAGAGTCTGCTGTGCAATGTCTGTCTGACTACTGGTCTCAGATCAGTGGTTAAAGTTAAAATTCATAGTTTAAGAGGTCAGAGAGTGAGAGAGGAGGGTTTTGCTTTTGTTTCTTTGCTTAAGCATTAGACAAACTGCTTAAAAAAAGGAAACTGTAACCAGCTTCTGGTCAAAAGCCATTTACTGTCATGTTTATGAAATAGCATTTAGCATAAAATATTGAGATTTACCATTACTGTTAAAGCTACAGCAGGTCTGCTGTGTTTCGTTGTGTGGGTGTGTGGTGCTGCCCTCTCTCCCTCCCGTTTCAGGTACCACCTCTATTTCTGTGGAGGCAGCGTTTTGTGCACAGCTGACTCCACTCAGCAATGAGCCTCAAGAGTAAATGTGAGGGACGAAGAGGAGGAGGCCACAATGTCTTTCTTGAAGCAGTGTTTGGGCTGTGTGATTATTGATGTTTACCACTCTGGTTGAAGGAGTGTGTGCTTTGTGTTCCTTTTTTTATTTTATTGTTTTTTTTATTTAGATTGACTAGTTAACTTACCCTCTCTCTCAGATCTCAAGCTTTTTTTGTTCCTTTTATTGGTAACAGCAGCTTAGCAGCTTCTCTAAGCTAAGCTATTAATAAAAACCTACAGTCTTCCTGTATTTTATTTCCTGTTTTTATTTGAGGCCATTCAATTTAAAAGTTTGACCAAATCAAGGTATCACTCATCCAGCCGGACTCACACTGTGCTATCTTGTAGTATAACGCAATCCAACATGGAAGTGCTAATCAGAAATATCTGGGCTTTTACTTTGAAGGGTTTAGCATTTCTCCCTCAGCGGGCGCTCTTAAGCACTGTAGAAAACTAACAGCACCAGTGTCTTGGAGTGTCTTGGAGTTAAACTCCATCCATAGAGGAAGAAATTCGCTTACTGCACATCACTGTCACTGATGGCTAGTTGCCTTGGTAATCCTCTAGTCTACTTATTAGCCTTTCATAGGTCAATCACTGTTATCCTGCACTGTAACTGGAAGTCGCCTCAATCAATCACATTGAAGTTAAAAAAATATCATCTCACTTCACATCATCAGCAGTTCTTTTCACCTAATGATGACATTTTGACCTCTCAGGTATATTTAACATTAAAATTTGTATTGTTACATATGCCTATTGAGCTTATAGTGAGATGATGTTTGAATATGTACAATAAAATCTGACATATATCATTACTGAGCTAATGAATGGATTCAAGGAAAGTTACACCAAATTTCATTGTGATTTATGTGAATTTAAGAATGTGTTTACGCTCTTATGCTAAAACTTTATTAGATTATTCAAATTCACGTTTATTTCTTGAATACAACTGTGTTAAGAACTGTTCTGCATTGTTTTTACACAAAAGCAGGATGAATAAAAAGCAGCTAGGCCTTTTGCTTATCACCACTGAACTGGACAGTCACCACAATATCTTCCGTTTGTCACATCTTGACCTGACAGCTGTTGTCTTATTTGCTTAAGCCATAGATTTTCCCCTAGAGCACTTTTATTTTCCTAACATCCCCTGAACTTTTGGGAGAATGTAACAATCATAACTATAATTTTCTTTCTTAATTCTTGTGCTGACAAGCTCTCAGTGTACGTGCAAATTTGTGTGAAAACATGCGTCTGTAGGTCTAGAAAGCACAGCGGAATAAGGAAAGTCTCCTTAAACTCCAAAGAGTGGGGGCAGTACCCATATGGAAAAGAAATAGTAAAAACTTATATGTGATTACTCATGAAAGTGGCCACTTTCTCATTACTTTCATACATTGTTTTAGTAAGTATCCAAAACATACAAGTTTCATTATATAATTTTTCAAGGGATCTTATATCTGTTTTCACTCTTATATGCTTTTCATACAAGTTTCACACAAGAAAGATACAAACTTTATAAGATTTATATATATCTTTTCCATATGGGTAGGGAGGTGCAGTTTAAACACCGTCACCTAACAACGAGGAGGTTTTTGATTCAGACCTGCTGGCTGGTTTGATCCTTTATGTGTGGAGGTGGCATGTGCTCCCTGTGCCTACGTGAGTATTCTTGTGTGCTCCGATTTCCTCCCACAGTCCACAGTCATGCATGTTAAGTTAATTAGTGACTCTAAATTGGCTCGCTCAATGTTAGCTGGAATAGGCTCCAGACCCCAGTGACCCTAGATGGAAAAGCAGATAAAATAAAACATGCAGAGATGGATAAAAAGGTTGAAGAGACAATCCTGCAGGACTCACAGAAGAGCAAAAAAAAAAACACTCCTGCAGAAATTAAGTGTACTAAACCTGAGGAGAACAGCCAGCTGTTCTGCCTCATTGCTTGGTGCCTAATGGTTAACCTTCAAGCTGTGCTGGCAGGTGTCTCAGACGCAGTGTGTGTATATATGTTGTGTGTGTGAGTGTGTATGCTTGAAACTCTCCGGACAATGGGGTGTTACTGGAGCATGCAGTCTTACGATGCAACAACAACGCCTGAGGCACCAATCACACCTGCCACTCAGACACACATATACAAATGCACAGCAACACATAAACACACACATTTTTTTTTTTTTTTTAAAAACACCGCTTTTGGCCTTTAAAATGCCTCGTGGTAGGATCTAAGCACAGTTTTGGCTCTGATGAAGAGCTACGGTGTGTTTTACATAATGGAGACATCTTTATATGCGCTAGACACCCAGTCGATGTCTTTCATGACTCAATTTAGTTACAGTTCTAGTTGAAATACATGAATAAATATATAGACATGAAGAATATCAGTAAAAGGTTTCTGTGTTCTATCAGAAACACACATATTTTCTTATTATCATTATTCACATTTAGATAAACATCAGACAATTATTCAAAGTCAAATCCATTGCACACGCACACACACACACGCGCGCTCAGATGAGGCAAACTCAAGATAAGCCCCACACGCATGAAACATAATAAGGCCACGTTAACGCATCACTGCTTGCACTCGAGTGTGTATCGTTCAGGTGCACTGATAAAGCTAACTGGCTTACTGGAGCGGCATGTTAAATGTATCACGCTCAGAGCAGATACGCTATGCGTAATTCAAATCAACAGATTTAGGGCGTGTGAACTGGTGAGATAGCGCTTCAAAATAATCTTTAAATGACGCCAGGGTTGTATGTGTTATTTAATAAACATCCAAACAAATGTGACAAAAATACCCAGTTTATAGTGCAGTCCCAGCTGTGGGTGAAACATATCTACACTTGCTTAACCAGAGACAAACATGTTTCTGAATAAGGCGAAAATCACACTTTCCATTAAATATTGAATGTGCCTTTTATCTTGTCTGGGAGGAAGGCTGAAAATGAATTCTCATTTCTGATTGGCCACTGAGTTCAAGCGCTTTAGTGGCTCTACTTAATGATCGTTAGATGGTACAATTTGTACCAGACCGCGCACCAGCGTCCTAACATGTATAATTAACTACATATCCATTATTAACACAGTTTTCAATCCAACATTTCACCTTTTTGATTGAAGTTTTTCGTTATCCAAAGGATGCCAGATTAGACGACATGGGTCAAACCAGGGGTGCTCAATACGTCGATCGCGATCGACCAGTCGATCGCAAAGGTAGTATTGGTAGATCGCATGGCATTAAAAAAATAGATGCCAGCCTATCATCCATCCCGTCACTTGATTGATACAGGGAAGCCAGTCAGATGACATCAGATTTTTTCTGACGCTTAGGTCGCTGCGCATGCGCAAACAGCGGCGCGAAGTGTAGTAAAACTGACAAGCTAGTCAGCGAGTTAACTCCAATTTTTAGCTCTCGGTTTTTTCTCTTAAACCTGGCCGTCAGCAGCTACTGTCCGGACTATGCATCCCTGGCTGATTCAATTCAGTGCAAGTCATCAGAGTAAACTCAGGTAATGACAAAAAATTTACATAGTTAATTGTGTTGTGAAATATTGGATATTGCGGTTATGCATGTATATACATTGTAGATATAAAGAATCCTCAATATATTTATAAATAAGTATATGTTTTGGATTTTTGTAGTGGGTAGATCATTTTGACTTGGTCATTTTATAAGTAGCTCACATGCGGAAAAAGTGTGAGCACCCCTGGGTCAAACTGTTGTTTCTGGATGTACTCTACAAATTAAACACAACTAATTTGTGACTCTACCGGAAATCAGAGGTAATTGATCGCCAGCTCAGCTTCTTTAATGTTAACGCAGATAAAGGAGCAGCACCTTGCTTGCATGCATTTTTCATGAACGTGTGAAGGAGGAAAGTTGTTAAGAGATACCTCTTTAGAAGAATTTCCATCCACTATAAGCACAGATCGACATGTTTAATACACACTAAAATATAGATGATCTAACCCAGAAACAAAACGCTGCAGGGGACTTGTTAGTTCATGCCAACATGTGCACACAGAATACACAAACAGGGAGAGAACACTTACACAAATACACACCAACACCTACACGAAGCCACGTGGCCTGCAGTGGGAACTATGTTGGGATGCACACGTGTATTCAAACACAAACACGTACTGCCTTCCTCCCACACACACACACACACACACACACACACACACACACACACACACTTGAAGTTGAAGCCTCCTACATACAAAAAACCACACACTTAGGTGGATAAGAGAGAAGATTATTTAATGAATAGGGTTTCAAATAGGACTGCACAAAGATAGCAATTATCATCAATCTTCCATTTAGTGCTCAAAAATAATGCCTTGAAATATTTTGTTTTGTTCAAATCTGTGTGTGTGTGTGTGTGTGTGTGTGTGTGTGTGTGCGCGTGTGTGTGTGTGTGTGTGTGTGTGTGTCTGAAACCCAACAAATGCTCATGATTTTTGTTGAACAATTTGAGCAATTAATCTGATTAATTGAACTAATTGCCTCAGCTCGACTGTAAATAAGTAAGCATGTGTATTCACAGGTGTTCTGCCCTCTTCCTCCTGCTCATCGTCATTTAGTAGTGCACTAGTACTTATATAACACTTTTCAAACCAGTTTCCATGCCACATTCACACAGCACTTTATTCTGAACACTGTGTATATCTATTACAAACACACCAGCGTATGCACTGGGGAGCATGTCTACATGCAGACCAGGGGACCAGGGATTGAACCACTAACCTTCACATTAGTAGAACCTGCTCCAGACCTAAAACCAAAACCAATATGAACCACTAAAGCGTTCTTTACAGCCCCTCCTCTGCTCGTCTTTATCATCATATTTATTATAACCAGCAGAAAACCGCACTTACCAACAATAATTTTTAGTTTATAATAGTTATTCAAAGTAATGACAGCAAGAAGCCAAAAGAACTAAACCACTCTGACACTGTGTGTTTGAATGCGATAGTGACCACACACATACACAAATCCACAACTACTTCAACTTTTTAGGCAGTCAATGCCTAAAAAGTTCTTAGATATGGATAAACATGCATGCATATAATGGTTTAACGCAGAAAGAAAAAAGAATTTGCATACAACAGCATGTTAAAAGCCTTACCATGGTATAGTCCTTCCATTTAATATCGAGAAGAGAAGAGAAGAGAAGAGAAGAGAAGAGAAGAGAAGAGAAGAGAAGAGATCCAATCTTCCTCTAAAGGACAGCTAAATTGGGAAAAGCCCCAGCTTCTGTGGTCTTTGGGCTAGCGCTGTGCTAGCCAGCTGACTCTGTAATGATGGATAATGCCGACTTAAGCTCACAGCCTCCGCCTCCCCCCTCTACTACAAACCTCTACTACACTGACACACACAGATACACAGCAAGCAGCATGAGGAGTGGGACTCGAGTGGAGGGAAGAACCAAAGGAGGGAGGGAAAGCGGAGCAGTAGGCAGCCTATGGATGTGAAAGGGGGGAGGGAGAAGGAAGAGAGAAAAGAAGGAAGGAGGAGGAGACGTGGGTGTCTTTGTCCCCAGGAGAGTGAAGGAGGGGGAGAGAGGGAACCAGATGTACAGGAGATAGAGGCAAAACAAGTGAGGTGGGAAAGACATAAGAAATGATGTAATAACTGCAAGACGACATGAACAAAAAAAGGGAGTAAAATGAGAGAAAACCGTGCAGAAATATCAATAAGAACAAACTGAAAAAAGATAATTGCTAAAAGACACAGCTGAGAATGACATAAGAGAAATGAAAATGAATGTGTGTGCATTGCTTTCCCTTTGGCTATTCTGCCTGTCACACACATGCCCCCCCCTGTGGTGTTACTCAATTAGTCATAATGTAGTGTTTTCAACTCGACACCGTCCCGCAGAAATCATCCATCTTTGGAGCAGAAAAAAAAAGAGACACGGGGACTTGCAGTCAGTTGTTCCACCGACTTTACACACTTAATCCAATTATACTGTAATAAACTTCCACGCAGAGACATAGAGGAGTATGAAGCCACCTCCTCATCCAAATGGGCTTAAACCAACTGATTACTTCATAAATCAAACTGGCATAATAGCAAAGGAGAACAAACACTAATATGTTAAATGGGATATTAAAGTTTTGCGATTATAAGTTGAAAAGATGCGCTTATTTTTTTGGTAGTTCTTTGAGATTTTCTATCAGGTTATTTGTATCCTGACATCACTGATCCTACGTTGCCCTTACGCCCAAAAACATGGACAAGAGACATGCGGGATTGTGTTTAAACTTTGATATAGTACGCGTCTGCAAAAACCTGCGCTCACATATTTGTTGGCACTCGCAAACCCTCACAGATCTTGGCAAACGATAAAATTTTAATCATGTGGAGCAGAAAGTGTAATTGAGGCTTTAGGCTTTACAACTAATAATCATGGAAATCTGCCTTAATTTTAAGATTTTACGCATTTGCACTTGATTTCCTGCCAGATACGCAGCGTGATGAAGCACCCCAAAACATCTGAATCAATAATAAGAATGTCAAGTGCTATAATCAAACAGTCACGCTTGCAATAGTCTGCTGTCTCAGGTCATGCCATTTATTTCCAGACTCAAAGACAGATTGCTTGAAGTTAAACTACTCAGGGCTATAAAGGATGTCAAGCTTAGTAAGTTTGTGCAAGCATGAACATCAGAAGTGAAGCAGAAATCTGGTCCCTGGAACTTCTCTATATATGGCTGTTTTCCAAGTGCCATGAAATCAAAAGAGATTATCACTGATCCTTAATATTAAATCCACTATGTCACAGTATATTGTCACACTGGACACTCAGCAAAGTCTATGAACCGTGGCAGAGTCAAGCTCTCACACACGCACGCACACAAAATCAAGCAAACAGGCGGGCAGACAACACGAGAGTTGCTCAGGAGTAAAGCAGATTAATGGGCCACTGGATTAGTGGGCCAAGATGTCACACAAAGACACACACACACACACACAGCCCTGCTCTGACTCTCATTTAGAAGGTGGCTCTAAGCTCGGTCCTTACATCTTTCTGGCTTGCTCAGTGCAGGCATCCTTTCTTTGAGAGGAGGTGTGCTAACATCACCCTCTAGTGGCAATGCATTTTCAAATAACCTGTAATACAAACAGATACACGCCTCGACATTAAAACCACCTGACCGTGATAGGTGTCAAAGTAACAACCATAAAAATGTCAGGACCTGATATTTCCACCCAATATATTGGCCAAGGGATCGTCTTTTCTTTGCCGTGCTCTCTCTCACCAAGGCATCCAACATTTCCGCAGCCATCCACGTAAAAATAAAACACGGGTTCTAACAGGGTTCCACTGCCACTGTGGTTCCACTTTTCCAAAATAACAAACAACAACAAAGGAAGCTCAATCTTCAATAGAAAGATAAGCAACAGACAACAAAACGGCCTCTCACGGTTTGGATAAATGTTAGTGTGACTGATGTGTTACAGATTTTATCGTGCAGGCGTAACACATAACTGCAAGATACTAGAGTTTTAAAAAGCCCAGCGCGTTATCTTTCCAGTTATATAGTTTCAAACTATAATATGGAGGCTACTTGTTGTAGGCTGTTTTTACTCTAGTTCGGCTCATAACTAGCTAGCCTTTATGGTGTGGTCTACCTAAACTGCTGACACAACGCATTAATTTGTCCTGTGTGTAAAAGTTCAGGCAATTAAAATGTTTTCATTAAATCGCAAGTTGTTATTTGATGAAGTGAGTAGACTGTAGATGTTATCCAATACATAATGCTATTCAGCTAACTGTGGCAGTACTCACATGTTGGCATTTCAGGCTTCAACTTTCTCACCTCTCATGTATTTTATATTTTTATATTATGAATTATTTCGTTTACTGAATTTATGGGTTTGCATCATGTGTTTGGAACTATATTTTAGATTTGTTGCTTTGCTTGTAGTCCATGTGCTGAAATGTTACGAGAACTTTTTAAGATCCAATGCAACTGTCAGCCACTCGAAACATGTTTAATGCTTAAAATTATATATTCACACCAATTTAAATTTTTTAAAATGTAAAAAAATTTCAGTAGAATTATTTCTTTTGAAATCTATTAATTATAAATGACCAGTCATAGCCCGCCTGCAGTACCTTCATGTCCCACTAGGGGCATGAAGCTCACAATTTGAGAACCACTACTCGTGTTTTTTCCCTGCTTATTTTACCCTCTGGGTTTATAAGTGATGAAATGACCCCCTATTTAATGTCAACAGTCAAAACCCGTCAAATACATGTCTCACCTCCAAATTTTTCCATATGATGACATAAAAGGAGCAGCTTTAGTGGTCTAATAAAGCGTGTTTTGTAGCCATTAAATGTCTATGATGCTGGATTTTATTCAGCAAAATGATCCCATCTGCTACAAGAAGAAAAAAAGGCTTTCCAAGTATTTTGTGCAATGCTACTGCTGATATAATGACAAAAACATTTTTCCAGACAAAGAAAGAGGGAGAGGCAGACAGCCTCCAAACAAGTCTTCAATGAACCTTTGTTACCGGAGTGCGCCTGCTGGTGACTAATCTCACAGACAGACACATATACATTGACCCACAAGCAGACATTGTGGGATCACACCCACATCTGACCTCAGCCACACTAATTTATGGTAGCATACCAGCCTCTGAGTGTGATGTCATACCTATGGCTTTCATCCAGGTGTTTCTTTGCTCATCATTGTGTGTTTCCCCTTATAATCCACCACATGACTGTGTTTTTTTTTTATGTTTGTGTGTGGCTGTGCACGGATCTAGTGAACAAATGAGATCATATGATTGGCCAAACAGACACTGAAGACTGCTTTGGTCCTGTTCTCAGTGCATGTGTGGCTTTCACTGTAAAGGAAACTGAAGTTCTTGAGCTTACTTGAGCTTTAGGGATGTTGTTATGCATGTGTCAATATGAAGAGGAAAGCAAAGGGAGAATCATTTAAAAATAATAACCACACTACAGCAAACATGTCTTGTAACACACACGATGAAGACATTATTTAATTGTTTAGCCATCTCATGCACATGCATTCTCTTAGCCAAAAATCAGACATAAAAAAGTTTAAAAATATTCATTACATCTGGATCTGTTAGTATTTAGGGCTTTTCCTGGATAGAAAACAAATGTTTTAGCCTGGGACCCAAAGAGAACCTCCAGCACTGTGATACAGATACAGCACTGTGCAAAAGTCTAGAGCCACCCCTCATTTCTTTATATTTTTACGTCTAAGCAGACATCTAGTAGGCTTTCTTAGAGGGTTTTTTTTTGTTGTTGTTGTTTTTTAAGGTGGATTTGAAGAATAGCTCTCTGGGATTTCTGAAATTATTTCAATTTTTTCCGTTTGGACATTGGATGCTGATTTTTTAGTCCAGTCCGTGTACCTGATCATTTTCAGAGGAATGCTTTTTTGTTTGTTTTTTTGTTATGCCACCAACAATTCAAGATTAACAAAGGTTACTGGCTCAAAGGATAAACTATTTTTGGGCACTTTGTTACTAACACCCCCAAAACACATCATTTGTTCCCATTTCTTTAGTTGATTCTATGAAAAATGCCAATTATTCCACAGTTTGTCAGACATGAAAATTGTATTTTTGCACAAATGAAGGGCTAAAAATTGCCTAAGAGAGTTGAAGAATAAAGGTGGCCATCTGAAGATTACCATTTACAGTGAGTGCACTGCTCATCAGGAAACAACACACTTGTTTGGGACCTTCACGTTCGCTTTCTAGAGAATTTTGAGACACTCTGCATGCCAGTATACTTAAAGACGGTTTCTGATGTTTAAACCAAACAGGTTTTTGTTTCCTTCCTGTAGACATAGCCACATTAGCTGTTCTCCCTGTTTCCAGTCAATCTGGTAATCCAAACCGCTTGCCAGAAACCCCATTTGTATTTAAAACGGCAGAGATGAGTATTATTAGTATTGATTTTCTCATGTAACTATCGACAACATTTGCTTGAACGAAGAGGAAGTGGCGTCTGAAACATATCCCGAGATACCAGAGCAACAAACAACTGGACAAATAAACCCACACAGCAGGAGGTAAGAGGAACCCACCAAGGTGAAGATAAACATCCTGCATATGAAGGTAAAAGAAGATATTTTGGTTGATGTTTAGTAGAAAAAAGGTCACGTTTTCTGCATTTATGCACAAACACAGAAAATGTTCTGTCTTCTCCACCCAGCTTTCTCCTCCTCCCACATCTTTTCTCTCCATCTATATGACAAAGCCCAACAATTACTTCTTTCTCTCTCCCCCCTCTGACTCACTGCAGTGTAATTACACTGTTCGCTCAAACACCACACATACGCACACCAAGTGGGAGAGGGGCAACTGATTCACAATATCTGTGGTTTTAATTGTTATTTTCAACACTTCAGTTACAGCTCAGAGGAAAATTAACGGAATGTGAGAACAGTTATTAGTTTTTCTCGAGTCGTTTTGGTTCAACTGTGCACACACAGGCACACAAATACACACACATACACTCGCATCTCTACGCCAGAGGGAATCACTGCATTTCAGTTCCATTCATCACTAGCTGACATGCTGCACCAGTGACCTGCATGACCGAAGGTACCTCACTCCAAGTGTGTATGTATGTGTGTGTGTGAGACTGTCCTTGTGTGTGCATGCCCCAAGGAGGGGCAAGTCATTAACTATGATGTCATTTCCTGCCATTGTAGTAAGTTTCAGCTGCAGCAAGCAAACTACACTTGGAGTGCAGTGCAAACGTAGACATTGAGATTCAGCTCTGTCAATAAACCGGTTCACTTGTACTGTGTAACATACACAATGTTTTTTTATAATGGAGCATCCACACAAGAAATGACTAGTAGCAAACAGACAACATTTGATGTCAATGACATTCAGTTATGTGTAGTAGCCAGCAGCAAAGCAAAGGGGAAGGATCCCGCATTAAACTTCTCTAAACTTTTAGAAGAGCCATTATAAGCAATTACAAATGGCAGTGACGCTGACAGACACAGGAGCAGTCGTTAGCTACATTAGGATATCCACTAGTCACCAACTACTAGCTATAAAGTGACGCACAGCGAGAACATTTTTTAGATGTGGACGGTGCTAAACATTTCTAAAACTCAGTCCAGATGACAATAAAACTGTCCACGGTCTTATGTTGTGGCTCCCTGTTTAAGTGTTGCCATGTCACGATCTGTTCACAGGATGCTTTGCTGAAGAATATGTGACAGCAGTCGTTTTCACACATGACTCCTGGAAAATGTCAAGGCAGGACACTGTTTGAAGCGCTCCTCTCTCACATGTAAGACACAGCAGAAGACAGTTCTCACTACTGAAAATATGCATGTTCTTATTGGGGGCAAAGCTGATTCGATAGAGCACGCAGATAGCAGGGCACTGGACGCCCAATCAGTACCTTGAATGACTATTATGCTTAATTTATGCCACTGCGGTTGTGTACATTGTGTACAAAGATTAAAAAATAAATAAAAATACAGAACGCCAAGCACAGACTGTGGCTACAGTTGACACTTCATTGTTTTTAACACTCGCCATCATGTGACAATAAACACTCTCTGTAGGTAGACAGGGAGTTCGAGGCTGCCCATGGATGCTTCCACCGCTGCACCCTAATTTCCCCCGATTACCTGCACTACCAAAGAAAACAGCCACATTCAGACACCAGAGAGATGCTATGTTTGGGAGCAGATAGGTTAAATACTATTTAATGATACCTTTGGCTGTTTCGGACATTGGCATTCTCATATCAACCTCTGTCAGAGAATTTGTAGAAAGGTTCAGGGCCACAGTATCTGTTAGCTGTTGGGGCTGATTTTCATAAGAAAATACCCACAGTCTTAAACAGATGGAATAATCCATCAATGGGGGGGCAGGGATAGCTCAGTAGGTAAAGTGGTCGCCCCATGATCGGAAGGTCGGCGGTTCGAATCCACTTAACGGCTACCCTGAGGTACCCCTGAGCAAGGTACCGTCCCTACACACTGCTCCCCAGGCGCCTGCTTAGTGGGCTGCCCACTGCTTCACTGAGTGAATGGGTCAAATGCAGAGAAAAACAAGTAATTTCCCCATGGGGATCAATAAAGTATCCATCATTATTATTATTATTATTATTATTAATCAAGGCACTATTCCAACATCTGCTTCCTTAAGATCAGTATTCACAAATTTATTTTAAAAAAAAATTCCTCAACTTCATAGTATTGTGTTTTAATAACTAAAGAAACCCAGAACAATAGGGGAAATAATTAATCTTATAAGCAGACTGATGAGGAAAACATGACCAGAAATCAGTCACATCATAGCCACTAGCCAATAGTTGTTAACAGTGATTATATGAGTGTGTAAATCTGCGCAGGCAGAGGTTTACACGCTCACACTCTGCTAAGACAATACACAAACCCATCCACATGCCTTCACATGTAGGTGGAAGAAGGTGTCATCTGGGCATTATAAGCTTAGCAAACATACATTTTTAACCATGAGAATGTCCACACACTTTTCTCAAACCCAACTTTTTAAGGGACTACAGAGACATTTCTAACTGACAAACCCAAGACAATTATCTGCATTTTCTTGAGCAATCTCAATCACGATCAAAGCAAAAAGCAACCCACAAACAAGGACGCACAACGACACACACATCAACACCAGCTGGAGTCTGAGTGGTTCTCCTGCTTCTGAGAGGAAGAGGGCGTTTTCCTTTGAGCTCCTGAGGGACACAGCATGCTTTAGGATGTACAGTAAGTGCTCTTAGTGTGTGTGTGTGGAGGGGTGTGGGGTCTGCTTCCTGAATGCAGCCAATCCACAAGTAAAGGGAATGACTGTTCTTTTCGTCTCCTGTGCAAACACTCCACACACACACACACACACTTATTTTCCTTCACAGCTAAAACCACATGCAGGATGCAAGGGAATAAGTTCAGCGAGAAGACAGAAGCTGAATTTACAGATTTGGGACACTTAAACACACACTTTTTCTTCTTTTTTTTTTCTCTTTCCTGAGGTGAGCTTGCAAATAGGAATCGTTGATTTGCGCAGGTTGTGTGGAAAAGGAGTTTAGACCTGCCACAGCTGCATATATTTACACAGCAGGTACAATGCAGCCAATCATTGGGAGGAAAACAAGAAAAAAAGAGGGCCACCCTGTCTGCTAGGAAAACAGTACAACTTATTCAAAAAGGACCAAACCAAGCAATGAAACAAGCACAGTTGCCAACGCCCCCGTTCTGCTCAGATTACTTCATTAAGTCTTACTGATTCCTCGTGACACAAGCACACTCTCATTCAGGAACTCTGCATACCTCAACATGCACAATGTGTGTCTGCAATGACTGCTATCGCTTATGAGTCGCACCACGTACTGCAATTTAAAAGACGCGAGACCGACAGCTTTGTTACCGTCTTGTCTGCCTGTTTTTGCAGTCGGCCTAGACTAAAACAGATTTTAGTGCAACACAAAGACGGTATGAAGAACCTTTTCAAAACTCAGTACACACCCCACCACAACTAAAAAGAGTGCACAAACCTTGCAGGAGAGGAAAAGACAGTACAGCTCTCTGCAATGTGGTACACTGCTGCTGTAAGGTCTCTGAGTGTAGTCAAGTGTTTCTATAAATACAGGCCTCCTGCACTGCGCCGCAATTTACACACACAGAAACACACACACACCACTGCCACGCCTGTATTAGCCTGCTGTAGACCAGGCTGTAGAAGGTTCAGACCAGAAAAGGTGCAGCCATTTATTGGACTCTGTAAAAGTAAATTCATTCATTTCAATAAAAACAAGAAAAAAACTGAAAGCAGTAACTTTTTAACAGCAGTCAAAGGTATAAATGCTGAGAGCCAACCTAAAGTGCCATATCAAGGAATTTCCCAGAGCCAGAGGAGGTTCAACATGTCAGATATTTTGAGAAAAACAACGTTGTTTTCCACTCGTTTCACATACTGAGTGTAATGACATGTTTCTACTTGAGATAATGGATTTGGTCTTATGATGCCAAATTAGTAGACAGCAGCTAGACTCTATCGCCGCATGGCTCAAGCAAGCATGACTGGAAAGAATTTTAATGTAATCAAATCGGACCGATTTCACATCTGACCCACTCGCGTGTTATCTGCCTCCCAAATATCCACAAAAACTGATTGTGGTAGATACCGATTTCCAGCTTAAGACCACTATTCAAGTGGTTAAGCACTTAGGTCATGGTGAGGGAGCTGAATGAATGCAGCTGGAGTCTAAGTGAATACAAGCCCACTGGGTGGATAAGCTGCTTGGCAAAGAGGTCTCATTCACAATCAAACCTGAGGAAAATTTATTTAACAGCCAATTGCAGATGATATTATGAACTAAATGTGCATCTGACAAGCTTTAAAACTATGCTGTTGCGGTGTAGGAGGTAGTGCCTGAAGGATGTCGTCCCGGCAACGACTTTTATCTCATCAGAAGAGCCATTATTCAAATACCAGGAATGCACAATGTGAATAAGTAAATCAGTTTGTCAGTAAAAGAGGACAGAAATGAATTTAAAGAATCAAAATATTCAATAATTAAGAAATAAAACAAAAGTATTTGTAATGTAACTGCAATTTAGAGCCCTGGATCTTATTAGTACACAATTCAGAGCTTCAGATTGAAAAATATTCATATGCAGGACTGCACGCTTATTAGTATACTGTTGGTTTAAAGCTTGAGTGGCCTCAGGATACTTTAATTCATTAGCATTTTCTTGCATGTGAAATATGAAGGATTGGCAAGCTCAGCACTGCAGCTCTTTCACACTTGGGAACATAAAGAACGGAGTATGCTGTTTTTGAAGTGATTCACTTGCATTTGACAGTTTGTCCAACTTTACACTGACTGCTTATGCCCCTATTATATATACACATAGCGTCCATATATAATGACTGTTCATAACATAGGGACAAAATTAATCTTCGTGAATTTTCCATGGATTTAACTGGTTATTTCTTCATGAACTCTCTGAGAAGTCCCCAGAAGGCCAAAAAAGGTTACAAGTCAATACAATGCTCTCAAATATCTTATTTTCTCTGATTAACAACCATCAAAACGATCACTTTTCAATTTAAAGCTACATAAAGTTAAAAGAAAACGAGCAAATCCCATATGTAAGATAAAAATAAGACAACTTGGCACTTAGATTGAGGGGAAAGCCTGAAACTGTTTATCAAAAGTAATCAATGAATGGCTGTATATTCCTGCATAGCTCTTGGCCTTCTGCCCCTGTTATGCTGCATTAGCTTATTGGTTAAAAGGGGAAAAACGAATTGCAGTCGTGTCACATCAGATCTTAAATCTTATAAAATAAGACTCGTGTGGCCAATAAACACTGAGAAAAACTTACTATTATGAATTTCTCCACTCTTACAGGAGGAAACGAAACATAAGTGTTCTTTTAAGGTGGAAAGTATGTGAGTTCAGTTAAGTTCGGTCAATCAAGGTAAAGCAGCAGCTGAATCCGGGAGAATGAGGACAAACAAATGCGTAAAGTACTTCTGGAGATAAATGTAGGTTAATCCGGTTCAACTATTTACCGTAACTTACACTCTACATTCACTCCATGTGACCGAGGCGACGAGTTTGGTGGCAGTAGGTCACATTTATTTTCCAACTTAGCGAAAGGTAAACTATGTCCTAGTTACGGTGCCCTAAAGCTAAGCTACCTTATCCGGTACTTCCCAAATAATAAGTGAGTAAATTAGTCCAAATACTTGGGGCAGGGAAACAGCTAGCGCCAGCCAGAACTGAACAGTAACCCAACTGCATCTCCCGTAATATCTTTTAGCTGTTGAAATAATCCCCCCAAAACACAACATCACTCACGCTGACTTGTTCCAGGTGACGTCCGAGAGGTTTGAGTTGATTTTACCGGCGACAGAAGCTGTGAAGGGTCGGTAAATATTCCGTTATTTTCACTTGTAGAGCTGGAAGGACTTTCAGATAGCGTTTTTTTTTTCGCTCCTGACCGTTTCCCCCTTCTCGCTCTCCCTCTCGTCGCCTGTTCCTGCTTCCCCTCTCCACATCCAGCATTCCAATATGGCTGCTTCTGGGAGAGAAAAAGAGAAAGAGGGGGGAGAGTGAGAGGAGGAAAAGCCTGCCCGCAGGCACACAAAACACAAACCAGCAACTCATGAATGAATGAATGTGTAGATACTTAAAATCTTACAAATGTAGCCGCTTTGTTGTATCCAGGTTTAGAACATTTAGCGCGTCCCTTAACTTAATTGGTAGTAACTCGTAGTAACAATGTAACAAATTCCACTTTGGATGTCCTACACTTAAAAAACTGTACTAATGACAAAAACATCAGAATGTAAATGTAAATGTTAATAAGCCCCTATGAAAGCAGAAGTTTTGGCAGTTTGTTGGTCTGTGTGTATAAACTATCAGCATTGATATTATAGAAGCGACTATTGGCGCTCATCAGTCTGGGAAGGGTTATAATGCCATTTGAAGTCAACAACTTTCCGTCACAGACAGATGATGACCTGATCCAAGATCAGTATAAGATAACATCAATATAAACATCAAAGTAAATAACATCAATATTGAGTTGTGAGTTTAGCGCAGGTACTCTTCTAAAGTCCATGAAAATAATGCAGTTGAAAATTAGTACAGCACATCCCCTTTAAGGTAGCAAATGTCATTATCATTATAAAGAATGGGCCCTTCCACATGTACATGCATTTGTGCTAATGTAGATAGCCAGTAGATAAGGTTCCCTAAACAGCACCCACTTTACATAATAATGCAGTATTTCCACAGACACCTCAAAACCAACAACTAACTCCTGTGAAAGAATGCCAAGCAGGGTATTTGAGACCATTTGTTTGAGAAAGACAAACAACAACAACAACAAAAAACCCTTGGTGCAGGAATACAAGAACAATATAAACCAGACTAGTCAGCCCCCCTTTAAACTCCGAGACTAGAGACTTTTGTAAACTGTGACTTACAGTGAAATCTACAGCTGATGTGGAGGAATCTGGAGCCTTTTTTTCCTCGGAGATCTGGGCTATAATCCCGGTGCCCACCTTGCCTCTGCAATAGGTGTTGGCTGTTGACTGTATACGCATGTGTCTGTTTGGCAAATAATACAGTGTCAGGGCCTGCTGATTCATTAATCAAACCTAACAAGGTTTGGCCCATTAGTCTTTCTTATACCAGTACTTCACTAATGAATTTACAGTGTGCGTCTTGCTTTTATACACAGGGTCACACACGACATCTGCTGGTCAGTGATTGTTATTACACTTTATTTTGGATTTTATATAGGTTTTAAATTTCAGTACAGTATATTTAGCTTTAATTGATATTTCATGTCTGGATATCAAATGCATTATTATTATATGTTTTATGTTCTCTCGCTTGTGGTTTACAGTGACTTCTGGATCTGATAGGGGAAACAGTTGTTGTTTCTATGGCCATAAAAGGGAATCTATGATTGAAAGGTGGTCCAATACGGACGATTCACGTAAAATAAACCACGGAGCTCTAAAGTGGAATGAATAGAGGTTCTGGTAATTCCATATAATAGTAAGCGCTCTTTATGTATGCAAATAATTCAGAAAGCTTCTTGTTATGTGAAATGAACGACCGACGAGGTGGCACATTGAGAAAAAATACGCAAGGTATTTACACACCTGAGCCTTGTTTCATTTTTGCTTTGCTAAATGTAGAATTTGTACTTTGCTCATATGAAAGCCGTCTCTCCGCCGTTACTGATTTACAGTGTGTGATAATATTTGCTTCAAAAGCGTGTGCCGTGACCCGGATTCGAACCGGGGTTGCTGCGGCCACAACGCAGAGTACTAACTACTATACGATCACGGCTGGCCACCCAAGACGGTTGATTGTAGGAATGGTGTGACATATAGTGAGGCATCGTCACCCCGACATTAAAAAGAAGTTTAGGAGTCGTTTTACACCCTTCAAACTGAAGTGTGCGGTTTAGGGTCCAGATGAACAGAATCAACTTTTGAAGAGTTTCGGGTGGAAGTTCATTAGTGTGTAACTTGCTTTCATGGTCCAATGGATTGTAAACGTGTTTTGGTTTGTGATTTATCTTTTCTTTCTTTATTTCTATTATGAATTTAACAAAGATGTTCCTTAAATTTCCTCAAGAAAACGCCTATTGATTATGGATAAAATGCCGTGACCCGGATTCGAACCGGGGTTGCTGCGGCCACAACGCAGAGTACTAACCACTATACGATCACGGCGCGCCACCTCTGAAGGTAACGAGTAACTGTCACCGCAGTGTTCAGAACCTGAAACTTTATTTCTGGAACGCATCTTGACGTATCTCACTGCTTTGTCATCTCGAATCTCTACAAGTTTGGCTCAAAACTTTGTTGCCATGTGTCATTGCTACAGAA
This sequence comes from Diplotaxodon limnothrissa, assembly GCF_057381915.1. Classification (NCBI taxonomy): domain Eukaryota; kingdom Metazoa; phylum Chordata; class Actinopteri; order Cichliformes; family Cichlidae; genus Diplotaxodon; species Diplotaxodon limnothrissa. The sequence continues at coordinate 14,951,675 of NC_140616.1, read as the reverse complement.
AGTTCTGTAGCTGTAAAGATAAATTCACGTTTGCAAGTTCAGTGGTAAAACAAACAAACAAACAAACAAAACCCAACAATAAATATTTTTTTGACAAGCAGGTGATTGCATGGCATACAACGATGCAGGTCTGTTGCTCTGTCTCGAGTTTGGGGTGTGTTAGCATACGTGCGTCATGGATAACAACCACAAGACTGTTTCCAATAATTACCTTTATCTCTCCGGTGGGCTCACCGGTCAGACTCACAGGCCCTTTCGCCGTTTTAAGTTCTGCTTTCATTTTCAGTTTCTGTTTTTTACAGATAAATAGCGACTCTTGACACGAAGGAAAAGCATCGTCAATGAGCAAGTGAGAAAGTTGGGACTTCACTGTCAAGGTTTACATTCACATATATCTAACACAATTGCCTAAATGCTTAGATAAATGGTGGATTTAATTTTTAAAATAGCATTCAAAATGCCACGTGGCCTCACAATTGGAGTCAAGTACTGGTCTAAGATACGTGATGAAGAGGCCTCTTCTACATGAAAATGGGGAGGAGATCAGTGCAGCCCAGTTCCTCTGTTAGATGGTCCTGTTTATACTTGGGTCATAATGAATGCACTTGCCTGGAAAGCACTTTGTGTGGACTTCTGTGGTTTTAAATGTGCTTAAAAAAATTGGACCTTTCAGCACTACCTACTTATGCCACCAGAGTGCTCCAGACACGCATTATGGAAATCACTATTCCTACACTGTAAGAAAAATCCATAAAAGTACAGTAATCTACTGTATAAATGTGAAGGAATTTTCCGTATTAGTCATTTACAGGTGTTTTTCTGTATTTCTCAACTATTCCAATGCACTGTGGGAAAAAGAACCCCAAAAGGAGGGAAAATTAAGAGCAAGAGCAGCAATTAGACTTGTTTCAGGCTTCATCTAGATTTTGGACTCTGGAGTTGGAGAAACTGCCTTCAAATTTCTGTGGTAAGTATTAAAACTCATGTTTTCTTTTATTAAAATAATGTTTTTCAAAATACTCTGCGTTTTTATTTAGAAAGAATTTTTAATTTATTTGTTAGCTGGTTTCTGCTGTCTCCAGACAAGTCAAGAATAATTGGCTGACTCATTTTTTAAAAAATTATTATTTAGGTTTAACATGACTCAAGCTTTCCATTTTAGTTAATGTTAAAATAATTTTTACTGTGACACCACCTTTTTTGCCCTTCAGTGGCTGGACCAGTTTTCATAAATATTATAGTTAGCTGTCTGCGTCTCTCTGGGTATCCGATTGTTAAGTGATGACGTGACGAATCCTACTTCCGGGCCTAAAGTAGTCTGGTTTAATATGGCTTTTGTGTTGTTAACATGTTTAATGTTTTGTATTTTCTTCTATTTAATCTCAAAAAGTTTCTAAAACAGTCAGGGATCACTGTTGACCTCCCTCGGCTTTTATTACTGCTAATCATTTATTTAAGCTCAGTTTTTAAAACCTTAGGATGTAACTACAGCCCAGCCCATGCAGCAGTATATGAATGACTAACCTCGTATTGTGGATGGATTATCTCAGTTGTTCTCCTGGCTGAAGTTTGGTCCTTTTACAGCATCCTGCCATGCGATTACATTTGTTCCTGACCAACGAGAACACTCACGTTAACTTTTATCAGTGGGAAAAAAGTTAGCTTGTTTATATTATGCTAACATAGCTGTGTCGCTAGCGGTCACGTAGCACATCATTATATAACAGCTAGCCCAACTTCAGTAACCCTACAAACGTCACTGCTGTTTAGTTTCCTGTCTTCATTTATGCTGGAAGTGATAACAGAGCTGTACGTTTTAATTTGTTTCCAAAACCCCGCAGTCAGGACATGCTATATTGTATTTAGATAGAAGCTAGCGAGCTAACTTCCTGCTAACTTCTAACTCCGTTAAATGTCATAAATTCCGTTTTTATGGATGCCTGGATGTTAAACTCAATTGTTACACCTGGTAGAGCAGAACGCTGATCATTTTATTAAAGATGAAAGACTTTAGACAGTTTTTCAACTCTCAGTAATGCCATAGTGATCGTTTGATATGGACCTGCAGCGGAGTTTAGGCCCAGACATGGCTAGTGACGTCAGACTGAACAACCGGATTGCACAGCTGTGACTGCTAACTAGCTAATTAGCAAAAGTCATTGATGTTGATAACTGGGAAAAGTGAGAACTTCATGGTTCTACTAATGTATAGAGGGGAAGAAATTATTTTAGGAATTTAATAAGTAATATATCAATACCTATGTGTCACGGTTCTGGGTCGGTTCGACCCAGCATTTTGAGTTTATTATGTTTTAGTTTATCTCTTGAATGATCGTCGTGTTACCTTTGTGATTTGTTGGTTACTATTTAAGTTCCATCTTTCTGTTTACTCGTGGTTAAGGATTTTTGCCCTTATGTTTTGTGTGAGTTTAGTTCTGTGTCCTGTCTGCGTCCTCGTGTAGTGATCTCTTGTTTCCTGTTTTATTGTGGTCTGTCTCATGTGAATGTGTTCAGCTGTGTATCCACCGTGCTCCTTCTGTGTGTTCTCCCTGCTGTCTGTCGTCATTCTCCGCTGCTCATCCTCCTTCATGTTCATGTCCTGGTTTGTGTTCACTAGCTTAGTTGTTCTCAGTTTAGATAGCCTTCTGTTCCGTTTGCTGTTTGTCTATTTTTATTTTGTGTTCAATAAACCACCTCACCTTCACGAGTGCCTGCGACTGGATCCTCCTTTAATATTTCCACACGGCACACTCTACTCGCCGTGACACTATGTTTTACAGTTGGCTCCATTGTACACTTTAAAGGGTTTCAGGCAAAGTTACACTAACCCTAGTTTAAGTCTCAGACCTTCCTTGCTGATGCTAACAAATGCTAATGTTAGCCTCGGTTGATTACAGCTGCTAGTAAAGACTTTTAGCTAGCTGACCAACATAGATTTGGTGGTTAACAGACTATAGTGGTAATATTATTAAAAGTTTAGTTTCACCTCAGCACATTTATCATTATGTCCATTTTGTAGCACATAGAAATGTTTAGTTAATATTTGCAGACACACATTTTCCCAGTAACTGTTTTTACTCAAACATTTGTTGAAAATGTAATTTATGAAATGCTGAGCAGCATTTCTAGTATGTGGAATATTTCTATCACCCCGTTGTGCTAATGTGATTAAATACTAATAATTATAACTAAAAAAATAAATAATAAATCAGTAATAACTATATTTTGATTGAAGTATAATGTAAGCGCAGTGCTGGTGGGCAGGGGTTTTATATGCCTTGTGGGGGATACTGACATAATATAAACTGTTATGTCTATATCAAGCTTTTAGCCAAATATAAGCAGAGATATTTGTATCTTTCTTGAAAATTTTGATCCTTAGAGATTATTTGACAAATGGATCAACAGCTATCACTACTTGAAGCACTCTAAATCCTGCAGTGGAAAAATATCACTTATTTACCTGTGATCATACAGTTTGGTTTTCCAGTGCAGAGCAATGGCCAAGAAAAGGAAATACTTCACAGAGTACTTTTTTACTTCTGTAAAAAACAGAAAATGTACTGGCAGAAAATTACCAGGACATTTTCCGTTTTTCTATGGATTTTTTTTTTACAATGTATTTTTACAGTGACAGTGGTCTGACGGTAAATAATGTCTGCTGTTCTTTTGCGCATCGTAAAGGTCACTGTTCAAGTATTTAAGGTGGAGTGAGACAACTGCAAGATACAGACTGCAACTGACAGCATAATGTAGCGCGCCAGCCGTGATCGTATAGTGGTTAGTACTCTGCGTTGTGGCCGCAGCAACCCCGGTTTGATTCCGGGTCACGGCAGCGTGGTTGTGATTGCAGAGCAAGTAATTGTAGTAACACAACCTGCAAGTTAGCTTGAATGATTAGAGTCATGTTATTTCATTATTGTCACTGGATTGCCCAATCAAATTTCTTAACGTAACCAGCTTTTCCTTACCTTACCTGTGAGCTCATCAACCAGTTTTTTTCATTTTTACAACAGAGTTTAAACTTCCATTGTTTTTTTTCAAATTCTGTTCTGTTCATTCAAATGCCGTTGATTTCATTCTAATTCTGTTGTTTGTTTTAAACTTCCATTGTTTTCATTCAAATTCGGTTGTTTTCATTCAAATTCTATTCTTTTTATTCCAATTCCATTGTTTGTTCTCAAATTCTGTGGTTTTCATTCAAATTCTGTTGTTTTCATTCAAATTCCATTGTTTTCATTCAAATTCTGTTGTTTTCATTCAAATTCCGTTGTTTTCATTCAAATTCTGTTCTTTTCATTCAAATTCCATTGTTTTCATTCAAATTCCATTGTTTTGATTCAAATTCTGTTGTTTGTTTTAATGTGGAAAAAGTGGTTGGGACAGATGTTCAAACAGAAGCGACACGCGGCTGCAGTTACAGTCTGTATTATGCGTTTGTTCTTCATATGAATCTGATGTGTGAACGATGCGCACGTTTATGCGCGTGGCACAGTAAAAGCATCTGCATTAACACAGAGACATCTGGCGTTCTGACGGTAAATAATGTCTGCTGTTCTTTTGCGCATCGTACAGGTTACTGTTCAAGTATATATAGTGGAGTGAGACAACTGCAAGATACAGACTGCAACTGACAGCATGACCTAGCGTGCCAGCCGTGATCGTATAGTGGTTAGTACTCTGCGTTGTGGCCGCAGCAACCCCGGTTCGAATCCGGGTCACGGCAGTGTGGTTGTGATTGCAGAGCAAGTAATTGTAGCAGGTCAGCGTGAATGATTACAGGCATGATTTTTTTCATTGTTGGTACTGGATTGCCCAATCAAATTTCTTAACATAACCAGCTTTTCCTTACCTTACCTGTGAACTCATCAACCAGTTTTTTTTTCATTTTTACAACAGAGTTTAAACTTCCGTTGTTTTCATTCAAATTCCATTGTTTTCATTCAAATTCTGTTGTTTTCATTCAAATTCCGTTGTTTTCATTCAAATTCTGTTGTTTTCATTTAAATTCCGTTGTTTTCATTCAAATTCTGTTCTTTTCATTCTATTTCCATTGTTTTCATTCAAATTCCATTGTTTTCATTCAAATTCTGTTCTGTTATTCTAATTCCGTTGTTTTCCGTTGTTTTGATTCAAACTCTGTTCTGTACATTCTAATTCCGTTGTTTTCATTCAAATTCCGTTGTTTTCATTCAATTTCCATTGTTTTGATTCAAATTCTGTTGTTTGTTTTAATGTGGAAAAAGTGGTTGGGACAGATGTTCAAACAGAAGCGACACGCGGCTGCAGTTACAGTCTGTATTATGCGTTTGTTCTTCATATGAATCTGATGTGTGAACGATGCGCACATTTATGCACGTGGCACAGTAAAAGCATCTGCAATTACACAGAGACATCTGGTGTTCTGACGGTAAATAATATCTGCTGTTCGCATCGTACAGGTTACTGTTCAAGTATATATAGTGGAGTGAGACAACTGCAAGATACAGACTGCAACTGACAGCATGACCTAGCGTGCCAGCCGTGGTCGTATAGTGGTTAGTACTCTGCGTTGTGGCCGCAGCAACCCCGGTTCGAATCCGGGTCACGGCAGTGTGGTTGTGATTGCAGAGCAAGTAATTGTAGCAGGTCAGCGTGAATGATTACAGGCATGTTTTTTCATTGTTGGTACTGGATTGCCCAATCAAATTTCTTAACATAACCAGCTTTTCCTTACCTTACCTGTGAACTCATCAACCAGTTTTCTTTTTCATTTTTACAACAGAGTTTAAACTTCCATTGTTTTCATTCTAATTCTGTTGTTTTCATTCAAATTCCGTTGTTTTCATTCAAATGCTTTTGTTTTCATTCTAATTCTACTCTTTTTATTCCAATTCCATTGTTTGTTCTCAAATTCTGTTGTTTTCATTCAAATTCCATTGTTTTCATTCAAATTCTGTTCTTTTCATTCTATTTCCATTGTTTTCATTCAAATTCCATTGTTTTCATTCAAATTCTGTTCTATTATTCTAATTCCGTTGTTTTCCGTTGTTTTGATTCAAACTCTGTTCTGTACATTCAAATTCCGTTGTTTTCATTCAATTTCCATTGTTTTGATTCAAATTCTGTTGTTTGTTTTAATGTGGAAAAAGTGGTTGGGACAGATGTTCAAACAGAAGCGACACGCGGCTGCAGTTACAGTCTGTATTATGCGTTTGTTCTTCATATGAATCTGATGTGTGAACGATGCGCACGATTATGCGCGTGGCACAGTAAAAGCATCTGCATTAACACAGAGACATCTGGCGTTCTGACGGTAAATAATGTCTGCTGTTCTTTTGCGCATCGTACAGGTCACTGTTCAAGTATATATAGTGGAGTGAGACAACTGCAAGATACAGACTGCAACTGACAGCATGACCTAGCGTGCCAGCCGTGATCGTATAGTGGTTAGTACTCTGCGTTGTGGCTGCAGCAACCCCGGTTCGAATCCGGGTCACGGCAGTGTGGTTGTGATTGCAGAGCAAGTAATTGGAGACTCAAAGGCTGCACGGCAGCTTGAATGGTTACAGTCATGTTATTTCATTATTGGCACTGGATTGTCCAATCAAGTTTCTGAACGTAACCGGCTTTTCCTTACCTTACCTGTTCGCTCATCAACCAGTTTTCTTTTTCATTTTTACAACAGAGTTTAAACTTCCATTGTTTTCATTCAAATTCTGTTTTGTTCATTCTAATTCCGTTGTTTTCATTCAAATTCCGTTGTTTTCATTCAAATGCTTTTGTTTTCATTCTAATTCTACTCTTTTTATTCCAATTCCATTGTTTGTTCTCAAATTCCGTTGTTTTCATTCAAATTCCATTGTTTTCATTCAAATTCTGTTTTTTTCATTCAAATTCCATTGTTTTCATTCAAATTCCATTGTTTTCATTCAAATTCTGTTCTTTTCATTCTATTTCCATTGTTTTCATTCAAATTCCATTGTTTTCATTCAAATTCTGTTCTGTTATTCTAATTCCGTTGTTTTCCGTTGTTTTGATTCAAACTCTGTTCTGTACATTCTAATTCCGTTGTTTTCATTCAAATTCCGTTGTTTTCATTCAATTTCCATTGTTTTGATTCAAATTCTGTTGTTTGTTTTAATGTGGAAAAAGTGGTTGGGACAGATGTTCAAACAGAAGCGACACGCGGCTGCAGTTACAGTCTGTATTATGCGTTTGTTCTTCATATGAATCTGATGTGTGAACGATGCGCACATTTATGCACGTGGCACAGTAAAAGCATCTGCAATTACACAGAGACATCTGGTGTTCTGACGGTAAATAATATCTGCTGTTCGCATCGTACAGGTTACTGTTCAAGTATATATAGTGGAGTGAGACAACTGCAAGATACAGACTGCAACTGACAGCATGACCTAGCGTGCCAGCCATGATCGTATAGTGGTTAGTACTCTGCGTTGTGGCCGCAGCAACCCCGGTTCGAATCCGGGTCACGGCAGTGTGATTGCAGAGCAAGTAATTGTAGCAGGTCAGCGTGAATGATTACAGGCATGTTTTTTCATTGTTGGTACTGGATTGCCCAATCAAATTTCTTAACATAACCAGCTTTTCCTTACCTTACCTGTGAACTCATCAACCAGTTTTCTTTTTCATTTTTACAACAGAGTTTAAACTTCCATTGTTTTCATTCTAATTCTGTTGTTTTCATTCAAATTCCGTTGTTTTCATTCAAATGCTTTTGTTTTCATTCTAATTCTACTCTTTTTATTCCAATTCCATTGTTTGTTCTCAAATTCTGTTGTTTTCATTCAAATTCCATTGTTTTCATTCAAATTCTGTTCTTTTCATTCTATTTCCATTGTTTTCATTCAAATTCCATTGTTTTCATTCAAATTCTGTTCTATTATTCTAATTCCGTTGTTTTCCGTTGTTTTGATTCAAACTCTGTTCTGTACATTCAAATTCCGTTGTTTTCATTCAATTTCCATTGTTTTGATTCAAATTCTGTTGTTTGTTTTAATGTGGAAAAAGTGGTTGGGACAGATGTTCAAACAGAAGCGACACGCGGCTGCAGTTACAGTCTGTATTATGCGTTTGTTCTTCATATGAATCTGATGTGTGAACGATGCGCACGATTATGCACGTGGCACAGTAAAAGCATCTGCATTAACACAGAGACATCTGGCGTTCTGACGGTAAATAATGTCTGCTGTTCTTTTGCGCATCGTACAGGTCACTGTTCAAGTATATATAGTGGAGTGAGACAACTGCAAGATACAGACTGCAACTGACAGCATGACCTAGCGTGCCAGCCGTGATCGTATAGTGGTTAGTACTCTGCGTTGTGGCCGCAGCAACCCCGGTTCGAATCCGGGTCACGGCAGTGTGGTTGTGATTGCAGAGCAAGTAATTGTAGCAGGTCAGCGTGAATGATTACAGGCATGATTTTTTTCATTGTTGGTACTGGATTGCCCAATCAAATTTCTTAACATAACCAGCTTTTCCTTACCTTACCTGTGAACTCATCAACCAGTTTTTTTTCATTTTTACAACAGAGTTTAAACTTCCGTTGTTTTCATTCAAATTCTGTTTTGTTCATTCTAATTCCATTGTTTTCATTCAAATTCTGTTGTTTTCATTCAAATTCCGTTGTTTTCATTCAAATTCCGTTGTTTTCATTCAAATGCTTTTGTTTTCATTCTAATTCTACTCTTTTTATTCCAATTCCATTGTTTGTTCTCAAATTCTGTTGTTTTCATTCAAATTCCATTGTTTTCATTCAAATTCTGTTCTTTTCATTCTATTTCCATTGTTTTCATTCAAATTCCATTGTTTTCATTCAAATTCTGTTCTATTATTCTAATTCCGTTGTTTTCCGTTGTTTTGATTCAAACTCTGTTCTGTACATTCAAATTCCGTTGTTTTCATTCAATTTCCATTGTTTTGATTCAAATTCTGTTGTTTGTTTTAATGTGGAAAAAGTGGTTGGGACAGATGTTCAAACAGAAGCGACACGCGGCTGCAGTTACAGTCTGTATTATGTGTTTGTTCTTCATATGAATCTGATGTGTGAACGATGCGCACGATTATGCACGTGGCACAGTAAAAGCATCTGCATTAACACAGAGACATCTGGCGTTCTGACGGTAAATAATGTCTGCTGTTCTTTTGCGCATCGTACAGGTCACTGTTCAAGTATATATAGTGGAGTGAGACAACTGCAAGATACAGACTGCAACTGACAGCATGACCTAGCGTGCCAGCCGTGATCGTATAGTGGTTAGTACTCTGCGTTGTGGCCGCAGCAACCCCGGTTCGAATCCGGGTCACGGCAGTGTGGTTGTGATTGCAGAGCAAGTAATTGGAGACTCAAAGGCTGCACGGCAGCTTGAATGGTTACAGTCATGTTATTTCATTATTGGCACTGGATTGTCCAATCAAGTTTCTGAACGTAACCGGCTTTTCCTTACCTTACCTGTTCGCTCATCAACCAGTTTTTTTTTTCATTTTTACAACAGAGTTTAAACTTCCATTGTTTTCATTCAAATTCTGTTTTGTTCATTCTAATTCCGTTGTTTTCATTCAAATTCCGTTGTTTTCATTCAAATGCTTTTGTTTTCATTCTAATTCTACTCTTTTTATTCCAATTCCATTGTTTGTTCTCAAATTCTGTTGTTTTCATTCAAATTCCATTGTTTTCATTCAAATTCTGTTTTTTTCATTCAAATTCCATTGTTTTCATTCAAATTCCATTGTTTTCATTCAAATTCTGTTCTTTTCATTCTATTTCCATTGTTTTCATTCAAATTCCATTGTTTTGATTCAAATTCTGTTCTGTTATTCTAATTCCGTTGTTTTCCGTTGTTTTGATTCAAACTCTGTTCTGTACATTCTAATTCCATTGTTTTCATTCAAATTCCGTTGTTTTCATTCAAATTCTGTTCTTTTCATTCTATTTCCATTGTTTTCATTCAAATTCCATTGTTTTCATTCAAATTCTGTTCTGTTATTCTAATTCCGTTGTTTTCCGTTGTTTTGATTCAAACTCTGTTCTGTACATTCAAATTCCGTTGTTTTCATTCAAATTCCATTGTTTTGATTCAAATTCTGTTGTTTGTTTTAATGTGGAAAAAGTGGTTGGGACAGATGTTCAAACAGAAGCGACACGCGGCTGCAGTTACAGTCTGTATTATGCGTTTGTTCTTCATATGAATCTGATGTGTGATCGATGCGCACATTTATGCACGTGGCACAGTAAAAGCATCTGCAATTACACAGAGACATCTGGCGTTCTGACGGTAAATAATATCTGCTGTTCGCATCGTACAGGTTACTGTTCAAGTATATATAGTGGAGTGAGACAACTGCAAGATACAGACTGCAACTGACAGCATGACCTAGCGTGCCAGCCGTGATCGTATAGTGGTTAGTACTCTGCGTTGTGGCCGCAGCAACCCCGGTTCGAATCCGGGTCACGGCAGTGTGGTTGTGATTGCAGAGCAAGTAATTGTAGCAGGTCAGCGTGAATGATTACAGGCATGTTTTTTCATTGTTGGTACTGGATTGCCCAATCAAATTTCTTAACATAACCAGCTTTTCCTTACCTTACCTGTGAACTCATCAACCAGTTTTCTTTTTCATTTTTACAACAGAGTTTAAACTTCCATTGTTTTCATTCTAATTCTTTTGTTTTCATTCAAATTCCGTTGTTTTCATTCAAATGCTTTTGTTTTCATTCTAATTCTACTCTTTTTATTCCAATTCCATTGTTCTCAAATTCTGTTGTTTACATTCAAATTCTGTTGTTTTCATTCAAATTCCGTTGTTTTCATTGAAATTCCATTGTTTTCATTCAAATTCCATTGTTTTGATTCAAATTCTACTCTTTTTATTCCAATTCCATTGTTTGTTCTCAAATTCTGTTGTTTTCATTCAAATTCCATTGTTTTCATTCAAATTCTGTTGTTTTCATTCAAATTCTGTTCTTTTCATTCTATTTCCATTGTTTTCATTCAAATTCTGTTCTGTTATTCTAATTCCGTTGTTTTCCGTTGTTTTGATTCAAACTCTGTTCTGTACATTCTAATTCCGTTGTTTTCATTCAAATTCCGTTGTTTTCATTCAATTTCCATTGTTTTGATTCAAATTCTGTTGTTTGTTTTAATGTGGAAAAAGTGGTTGGGACAGATGTTCAAACAGAAGCGACACGCGGCTGCAGTTACAGTCTGTATTATGCGTTTGTTCTTCATATGAATCTGATGTGTGAACGATGCGCACGATTATGCGCGTGGCACAGTAAAAGCATCTGCATTAACACAGAGACATCTGGCGTTCTGACGGTAAATAATGTCTGCTGTTCTTTTGCGCATCGTACAGGTCACTGTTCAAGTATATATAGTGGAGTGAGACAACTGCAAGATACAGACTGCAACTGACAGCATGACCTAGTGTGCCAGCCGTGATCGTATAGTGGTTAGTACTCTGCGTTGTGGCCGCAGCAACCCCGGTTCGAATCCGGGTCACGGCAGTGTGGTTGTGATTGCAGAGCAAGTAATTGTAGCAGGTCAGCGTGAATGATTACAGGCATGCTTTTTTTCATTGTTGGTACTGGATTGCCCAATCAAATTTCTTAACATAACCAGCTTTTCCTTACCTTACCTGTGAACTCATCAACCAGTTTTTTTTTTTTCATTTTTACAACAGAGTTTAAACTTCCGTTGTTTTCATTGAAATTCCGTTGTTTTCATTCAAATGCTTTTGTTGTCATTCTAATTCTACTCTTTTTATTCCAATTCCATTGTTTGTTCTCAAATTCTGTTGTTTTCATTCAAATTCCATTGTTTTCATTCAAATTCTGTTGTTTTCATTCAAATTCTGTTCTTTTCATTCTATTTCCATTGTTTTCATTCAAATTCTGTTCTGTTATTCTAATTCCGTTGTTTTCCGTTGTTTTGATTCAAACTCTGTTCTGTACATTCTAATTCCGTTGTTTTCATTCAAATTCCGTTGTTTTCATTCAATTTCCATTGTTTTGATTCAAATTCTGTTGTTTGTTTTAATGTGGAAAAAGTGGTTGGGACAGATGTTCAAACAGAAGCGACACGCGGCTGCAGTTACAGTCTGTATTATGCGTTTGTTCTTCATATGAATCTGATGTGTGAACGATGCGCACGATTATGCGCGTGGCACAGTAAAAGCATCTGCATTAACACAGAGACATCTGGCGTTCTGACGGTAAATAATGTCTGCTGTTCTTTTGCGCATCGTACAGGTCACTGTTCAAGTATATATAGTGGAGTGAGACAACTGCAAGATACAGACTGCAACTGACAGCATGACCTAGCGTGCCAGCCGTGATCGTATAGTGGTTAGTACTCTGCGTTGTGGCCGCAGCAACCCCGGTTCGAATCCGGGTCACGGCAGTGTGGTTGTGATTGCAGAGCAAGTAATTGTAGCAGGTCAGCGTGAATGATTACAGGCATGATTTTTTTCATTGTTGGTACTGGATTGCCCAATCAAATTTCTTAACATAACCAGCTTTTCCTTACCTTACCTGTGAACTCATCAACCAGTTTTCTTTTTCATTTTTACAACAGAGTTTAAACTTCCATTGTTTTCATTCTAATTCTGTTGTTTTCATTCAAATCCCATTGTTTTCATTCAAATTCCGTTGTTTTCATTCAATTTCCATTGTTTTCATTCAAATTCTGTTCTTTTCATTCTATTTCCATTGTTTTCATTCAAATTCCATTGTTTTCATTCAAATTCTGTTCTATTATTCTAATTCCGTTGTTTTCCGTTGTTTTGATTCAAACTCTGTTCTGTACATTCAAATTCTGTTGTTTTCATTCAATTTCCATTGTTTTGATTCAAATTCTGTTGTTTGTTTTAATGTGGAAAAAGTGGTTGGGACAGATGTTCAAACAGAAGCGACACGCGGCTGCAGTTACAGTCTGTATTATGCGTTTGTTCTTCATATGAATCTGATGTGTGAACGATGCGCACGATTATGCGCGTGGCACAGTAAAAGCATCTGCATTAACACAGAGACATCTGGCGTTCTGACGGTAAATAATGTCTGCTGTTCTTTTGCGCATCGTACAGGTCACTGTTCAAGTATATATAGTGGAGTGAGACAACTGCAAGATACAGACTGCAACTGACAGCATGACCTAGCGTGCCAGCCGTGATCGTATAGTGGTTAGTACTCTGCGTTGTGGCTGCAGCAACCCCGGTTCGAATCCGGGTCACGGCAGTGTGGTTGTGATTGCAGAGCAAGTAATTGGAGACTCAAAGGCTGCACGGCAGCTTGAATGGTTACAGTCATGTTATTTCATTATTGGCACTGGATTGTCCAATCAAGTTTCTGAACGTAACCGGCTTTTCCTTACCTTACCTGTTCGCTCATCAACCAGTTTTCTTTTTCATTTTTACAACAGAGTTTAAACTTCCATTGTTTTCATTCAAATTCTGTTTTGTTCATTCTAATTCCGTTGTTTTCATTCAAATTCCGTTGTTTTCATTCAAATGCTTTTGTTTTCATTCTAATTCTACTCTTTTTATTCCAATTCCATTGTTTGTTCTCAAATTCCGTTGTTTTCATTCAAATTCCATTGTTTTCATTCAAATTCTGTTTTTTTCATTCAAATTCCATTGTTTTCATTCAAATTCCATTGTTTTCATTCAAATTCTGTTCTTTTCATTCTATTTCCATTGTTTTCATTCAAATTCCATTGTTTTCATTCAAATTCTGTTCTGTTATTCTAATTCCGTTGTTTTCCGTTGTTTTGATTCAAACTCTGTTCTGTACATTCAAATTCCGTTGTTTTCATTCAAATTCCGTTGTTTTCATTCAATTTCCATTGTTTTGATTCAAATTCTGTTGTTTGTTTTAATGTGGAAAAAGTGGTTGGGACAGATGTTCAAACAGAAGCGACACGCGGCTGCAGTTACAGTCTGTATTATGCGTTTGTTCTTCATATGAATCTGATGTGTGAACGATGCGCACATTTATGCACGTGGCACAGTAAAAGCATCTGCAATTACACAGAGACATCTGGTGTTCTGACGGTAAATAATATCTGCTGTTCGCATCGTACAGGTTACTGTTCAAGTATATATAGTGGAGTGAGACAACTGCAAGATACAGACTGCAACTGACAGCATGACCTAGCGTGCCAGCCATGATCGTATAGTGGTTAGTACTCTGCGTTGTGGCCGCAGCAACCCCGGTTCGAATCCGGGTCACGGCAGTGTGATTGCAGAGCAAGTAATTGTAGCAGGTCAGCGTGAATGATTACAGGCATGTTTTTTCATTGTTGGTACTGGATTGCCCAATCAAATTTCTTAACATAACCAGCTTTTCCTTACCTTACCTGTGAACTCATCAACCAGTTTTCTTTTTCATTTTTACAACAGAGTTTAAACTTCCATTGTTTTCATTCTAATTCTGTTGTTTTCATTCAAATTCCGTTGTTTTCATTCAAATGCTTTTGTTTTCATTCTAATTCTACTCTTTTTATTCCAATTCCATTGTTTGTTCTCAAATTCTGTTGTTTTCATTCAAATTCCATTGTTTTCATTCAAATTCTGTTCTTTTCATTCTATTTCCATTGTTTTCATTCAAATTCCATTGTTTTCATTCAAATTCTGTTCTATTATTCTAATTCCGTTGTTTTCCGTTGTTTTGATTCAAACTCTGTTCTGTACATTCAAATTCCGTTGTTTTCATTCAATTTCCATTGTTTTGATTCAAATTCTGTTGTTTGTTTTAATGTGGAAAAAGTGGTTGGGACAGATGTTCAAACAGAAGCGACACGCGGCTGCAGTTACAGTCTGTATTATGCGTTTGTTCTTCATATGAATCTGATGTGTGAACGATGCGCACGATTATGCACGTGGCACAGTAAAAGCATCTGCATTAACACAGAGACATCTGGCGTTCTGACGGTAAATAATGTCTGCTGTTCTTTTGCGCATCGTACAGGTCACTGTTCAAGTATATATAGTGGAGTGAGACAACTGCAAGATACAGACTGCAACTGACAGCATGACCTAGCGTGCCAGCCGTGATCGTATAGTGGTTAGTACTCTGCGTTGTGGCCGCAGCAACCCCGGTTCGAATCCGGGTCACGGCAGTGTGGTTGTGATTGCAGAGCAAGTAATTGGAGACTCAAAGGCTGCACGGCAGCTTGAATGGTTACAGTCATGTTATTTCATTATTGGCACTGGATTGTCCAATCAAGTTTCTGAACGTAACCGGCTTTTCCTTACCTTACCTGTTCGCTCATCAACCAGTTTTTTTTTTCATTTTTACAACAGAGTTTAAACTTCCATTGTTTTCATTCAAATTCTGTTTTGTTCATTCTAATTCCGTTGTTTTCATTCAAATTCCGTTGTTTTCATTCAAATGCTTTTGTTTTCATTCTAATTCTACTCTTTTTATTCCAATTCCATTGTTTGTTCTCAAATTCTGTTGTTTTCATTCAAATTCCATTGTTTTCATTCAAATTCTGTTTTTTTCATTCAAATTCCATTGTTTTCATTCAAATTCCATTGTTTTCATTCAAATTCTGTTCTTTTCATTCTATTTCCATTGTTTTCATTCAAATTCCATTGTTTTGATTCAAATTCTGTTCTGTTATTCTAATTCCGTTGTTTTCCGTTGTTTTGATTCAAACTCTGTTCTGTACATTCTAATTCCATTGTTTTCATTCAAATTCCGTTGTTTTCATTCAAATTCTGTTCTTTTCATTCTATTTCCATTGTTTTCATTCAAATTCCATTGTTTTCATTCAAATTCTGTTCTGTTATTCTAATTCCGTTGTTTTCCGTTGTTTTGATTCAAACTCTGTTCTGTACATTCAAATTCCGTTGTTTTCATTCAAATTCCATTGTTTTGATTCAAATTCTGTTGTTTGTTTTAATGTGGAAAAAGTGGTTGGGACAGATGTTCAAACAGAAGCGACACGCGGCTGCAGTTACAGTCTGTATTATGCGTTTGTTCTTCATATGAATCTGATGTGTGATCGATGCGCACATTTATGCACGTGGCACAGTAAAAGCATCTGCAATTACACAGAGACATCTGGCGTTCTGACGGTAAATAATATCTGCTGTTCGCATCGTACAGGTTACTGTTCAAGTATATATAGTGGAGTGAGACAACTGCAAGATACAGACTGCAACTGACAGCATGACCTAGCGTGCCAGCCGTGATCGTATAGTGGTTAGTACTCTGCGTTGTGGCCGCAGCAACCCCGGTTCGAATCCGGGTCACGGCAGTGTGGTTGTGATTGCAGAGCAAGTAATTGTAGCAGGTCAGCGTGAATGATTACAGGCATGTTTTTTCATTGTTGGTACTGGATTGCCCAATCAAATTTCTTAACATAACCAGCTTTTCCTTACCTTACCTGTGAACTCATCAACCAGTTTTCTTTTTCATTTTTACAACAGAGTTTAAACTTCCATTGTTTTCATTCTAATTCTTTTGTTTTCATTCAAATTCCGTTGTTTTCATTCAAATGCTTTTGTTTTCATTCTAATTCTACTCTTTTTATTCCAATTCCATTGTTCTCAAATTCTGTTGTTTACATTCAAATTCTGTTGTTTTCATTCAAATTCCGTTGTTTTCATTGAAATTCCATTGTTTTCATTCAAATTCCATTGTTTTGATTCAAATTCTACTCTTTTTATTCCAATTCCATTGTTTGTTCTCAAATTCTGTTGTTTTCATTCAAATTCCATTGTTTTCATTCAAATTCTGTTGTTTTCATTCAAATTCTGTTCTTTTCATTCTATTTCCATTGTTTTCATTCAAATTCTGTTCTGTTATTCTAATTCCGTTGTTTTCCGTTGTTTTGATTCAAACTCTGTTCTGTACATTCTAATTCCGTTGTTTTCATTCAAATTCCGTTGTTTTCATTCAATTTCCATTGTTTTGATTCAAATTCTGTTGTTTGTTTTAATGTGGAAAAAGTGGTTGGGACAGATGTTCAAACAGAAGCGACACGCGGCTGCAGTTACAGTCTGTATTATGCGTTTGTTCTTCATATGAATCTGATGTGTGAACGATGCGCACGATTATGCGCGTGGCACAGTAAAAGCATCTGCATTAACACAGAGACATCTGGCGTTCTGACGGTAAATAATGTCTGCTGTTCTTTTGCGCATCGTACAGGTCACTGTTCAAGTATATATAGTGGAGTGAGACAACTGCAAGATACAGACTGCAACTGACAGCATGACCTAGTGTGCCAGCCGTGATCGTATAGTGGTTAGTACTCTGCGTTGTGGCCGCAGCAACCCCGGTTCGAATCCGGGTCACGGCAGTGTGGTTGTGATTGCAGAGCAAGTAATTGTAGCAGGTCAGCGTGAATGATTACAGGCATGCTTTTTTTCATTGTTGGTACTGGATTGCCCAATCAAATTTCTTAACATAACCAGCTTTTCCTTACCTTACCTGTGAACTCATCAACCAGTTTTTTTTTTTTCATTTTTACAACAGAGTTTAAACTTCCGTTGTTTTCATTGAAATTCCGTTGTTTTCATTCAAATGCTTTTGTTGTCATTCTAATTCTACTCTTTTTATTCCAATTCCATTGTTTGTTCTCAAATTCTGTTGTTTTCATTCAAATTCCATTGTTTTCATTCAAATTCTGTTGTTTTCATTCAAATTCTGTTCTTTTCATTCTATTTCCATTGTTTTCATTCAAATTCTGTTCTGTTATTCTAATTCCGTTGTTTTCCGTTGTTTTGATTCAAACTCTGTTCTGTACATTCTAATTCCGTTGTTTTCATTCAAATTCCGTTGTTTTCATTCAATTTCCATTGTTTTGATTCAAATTCTGTTGTTTGTTTTAATGTGGAAAAAGTGGTTGGGACAGATGTTCAAACAGAAGCGACACGCGGCTGCAGTTACAGTCTGTATTATGCGTTTGTTCTTCATATGAATCTGATGTGTGAACGATGCGCACGATTATGCGCGTGGCACAGTAAAAGCATCTGCATTAACACAGAGACATCTGGCGTTCTGACGGTAAATAATGTCTGCTGTTCTTTTGCGCATCGTACAGGTCACTGTTCAAGTATATATAGTGGAGTGAGACAACTGCAAGATACAGACTGCAACTGACAGCATGACCTAGCGTGCCAGCCGTGATCGTATAGTGGTTAGTACTCTGCGTTGTGGCCGCAGCAACCCCGGTTCGAATCCGGGTCACGGCAGTGTGGTTGTGATTGCAGAGCAAGTAATTGTAGCAGGTCAGCGTGAATGATTACAGGCATGATTTTTTTCATTGTTGGTACTGGATTGCCCAATCAAATTTCTTAACATAACCAGCTTTTCCTTACCTTACCTGTGAACTCATCAACCAGTTTTTTTTCATTTTTACAACAGAGTTTAAACTTCCGTTGTTTTCATTCAAATTCTGTTTTGTTCATTCTAATTCCGTTGTTTTCATTCAAATTCCATTGTTTTCATTCAAATTCTGTTGTTTTCATTCAAATTCCGTTGTTTTCATTCAAATTCCGTTGTTTTCATTCAAATTCCGTTGTTTTCATTCAAATGCTTTTGTTTTCATTCTAATTCTACTCTTTTTATTCCAATTCCATTGTTTGTTCTCAAATTCTGTTGTTTTCATTCAAATTCCATTGTTTTCATTCAAATTCTGTTCTTTTCATTCTATTTCCATTGTTTTCATTCAAATTCCATTGTTTTCATTCAAATTCTGTTCTATTATTCTAATTCCGTTGTTTTCCGTTGTTTTGATTCAAACTCTGTTCTGTACATTCAAATTCCGTTGTTTTCATTCAATTTCCATTGTTTTGATTCAAATTCTGTTGTTTGTTTTAATGTGGAAAAAGTGGTTGGGACAGATGTTCAAACAGAAGCGACACGCGGCTGCAGTTACAGTCTGTATTATGCGTTTGTTCTTCATATGAATCTGATGTGTGAACGATGCGCACGATTATGCACGTGGCACAGTAAAAGCATCTGCATTAACACAGAGACATCTGGCGTTCTGACGGTAAATAATGTCTGCTGTTCTTTTGCGCATCGTACAGGTCACTGTTCAAGTATATATAGTGGAGTGAGACAACTGCAAGATACAGACTGCAACTGACAGCATGACCTAGCGTGCCAGCCGTGATCGTATAGTGGTTAGTACTCTGCGTTGTGGCCGCAGCAACCCCGGTTCGAATCCGGGTCACGGCAGTGTGGTTGTGATTGCAGAGCAAGTAATTGGAGACTCAAAGGCTGCACGGCAGCTTGAATGGTTACAGTCATGTTATTTCATTATTGGCACTGGATTGTCCAATCAAGTTTCTGAACGTAACCGGCTTTTCCTTACCTTACCTGTTCGCTCATCAACCAGTTTTTTTTTTCATTTTTACAACAGAGTTTAAACTTCCATTGTTTTCATTCAAATTCTGTTTTGTTCATTCTAATTCCGTTGTTTTCATTCAAATTCCGTTGTTTTCATTCAAATGCTTTTGTTTTCATTCTAATTCTACTCTTTTTATTCCAATTCCATTGTTTGTTCTCAAATTCTGTTGTTTTCATTCAAATTCCATTGTTTTCATTCAAATTCTGTTTTTTTCATTCAAATTCCATTGTTTTCATTCAAATTCCATTGTTTTCATTCAAATTCTGTTCTTTTCATTCTATTTCCATTGTTTTCATTCAAATTCCATTGTTTTGATTCAAATTCTGTTCTGTTATTCTAATTCCGTTGTTTTCCGTTGTTTTGATTCAAACTCTGTTCTGTACATTCTAATTCCATTGTTTTCATTCAAATTCCGTTGTTTTCATTCAAATTCTGTTCTTTTCATTCTATTTCCATTGTTTTCATTCAAATTCCATTGTTTTCATTCAAATTCTGTTCTGTTATTCTAATTCCGTTGTTTTCCGTTGTTTTGATTCAAACTCTGTTCTGTACATTCAAATTCCGTTGTTTTCATTCAAATTCCATTGTTTTGATTCAAATTCTGTTGTTTGTTTTAATGTGGAAAAAGTGGTTGGGACAGATGTTCAAACAGAAGCGACACGCGGCTGCAGTTACAGTCTGTATTATGCGTTTGTTCTTCATATGAATCTGATGTGTGATCGATGCGCACATTTATGCACGTGGCACAGTAAAAGCATCTGCATTAACACAGAGACATCTGGCGTTCTGACGGTAAATAATATCTGCTGTTCGCATCGTACAGGTTACTGTTCAAGTATATATAGTGGAGTGAGACAACTGCAAGATACAGACTGCAACTGACAGCATGACCTAGCGTGCCAGCCGTGATCGTATAGTGGTTAGTACTCTGCGTTGTGGCCGCAGCAACCCCGGTTCGAATCCGGGTCACGGCAGTGTGGTTGTGATTGCAGAGCAAGTAATTGTAGCAGGTCAGCGTGAATGATTACAGGCATGTTTTTTCATTGTTGGTACTGGATTGCCCAATCAAATTTCTTAACATAACCAGCTTTTCCTTACCTTACCTGTGAACTCATCAACCAGTTTTCTTTTTCATTTTTACAACAGAGTTTAAACTTCCATTGTTTTCATTCTAATTCTGTTGTTTTCATTCAAATTCCGTTGTTTTCATTCAAATGCTTTTGTTTTCATTCTAATTCTACTCTTTTTATTCCAATTCCATTGTTCTCAAATTCTGTTGTTTACATTCAAATTCTGTTGTTTTCATTCAAATTCCGTTGTTTTCATTGAAATTCCATTGTTTTCATTCAAATTCCATTGTTTTGATTCAAATTCTACTCTTTTTATTCCAATTCCATTGTTTGTTCTCAAATTCTGTTGTTTTCATTCAAATTCCATTGTTTTCATTCAAATTCTGTTGTTTTCATTCAAATTCTGTTCTTTTCATTCTATTTCCATTGTTTTCATTCAAATTCTGTTCTGTTATTCTAATTCCGTTGTTTTCCGTTGTTTTGATTCAAACTCTGTTCTGTACATTCTAATTCCGTTGTTTTCATTCAAATTCCGTTGTTTTCATTCAATTTCCATTGTTTTGATTCAAATTCTGTTGTTTGTTTTAATGTGGAAAAAGTGGTTGGGACAGATGTTCAAACAGAAGCGACACGCGGCTGCAGTTACAGTCTGTATTATGCGTTTGTTCTTCATATGAATCTGATGTGTGAACGATGCGCACGATTATGCGCGTGGCACAGTAAAAGCATCTGCATTAACACAGAGACATCTGGCGTTCTGACGGTAAATAATGTCTGCTGTTCTTTTGCGCATCGTACAGGTCACTGTTCAAGTATATATAGTGGAGTGAGACAACTGCAAGATACAGACTGCAACTGACAGCATGACCTAGTGTGCCAGCCGTGATCGTATAGTGGTTAGTACTCTGCGTTGTGGCCGCAGCAACCCCGGTTCGAATCCGGGTCACGGCAGTGTGGTTGTGATTGCAGAGCAAGTAATTGTAGCAGGTCAGCGTGAATGATTACAGGCATGCTTTTTTTCATTGTTGGTACTGGATTGCCCAATCAAATTTCTTAACATAACCAGCTTTTCCTTACCTTACCTGTGAACTCATCAACCAGTTTTTTTTTTTTCATTTTTACAACAGAGTTTAAACTTCCGTTGTTTTCATTGAAATTCCGTTGTTTTCATTCAAATGCTTTTGTTGTCATTCTAATTCTACTCTTTTTATTCCAATTCCATTGTTTGTTCTCAAATTCTGTTGTTTTCATTCAAATTCCATTGTTTTCATTCAAATTCTGTTGTTTTCATTCAAATTCTGTTCTTTTCATTCTATTTCCATTGTTTTCATTCAAATTCTGTTCTGTTATTCTAATTCCGTTGTTTTCCGTTGTTTTGATTCAAACTCTGTTCTGTACATTCTAATTCCGTTGTTTTCATTCAAATTCCGTTGTTTTCATTCAATTTCCATTGTTTTGATTCAAATTCTGTTGTTTGTTTTAATGTGGAAAAAGTGGTTGGGACAGATGTTCAAACAGAAGCGACACGCGGCTGCAGTTACAGTCTGTATTATGCGTTTGTTCTTCATATGAATCTGATGTGTGAACGATGCGCACGATTATGCGCGTGGCACAGTAAAAGCATCTGCATTAACACAGAGACATCTGGCGTTCTGACGGTAAATAATGTCTGCTGTTCTTTTGCGCATCGTACAGGTCACTGTTCAAGTATATATAGTGGAGTGAGACAACTGCAAGATACAGACTGCAACTGACAGCATGACCTAGCGTGCCAGCCGTGATCGTATAGTGGTTAGTACTCTGCGTTGTGGCCGCAGCAACCCCGGTTCGAATCCGGGTCACGGCAGTGTGGTTGTGATTGCAGAGCAAGTAATTGTAGCAGGTCAGCGTGAATGATTACAGGCATGATTTTTTTCATTGTTGGTACTGGATTGCCCAATCAAATTTCTTAACATAACCAGCTTTTCCTTACCTTACCTGTGAACTCATCAACCAGTTTTTTTTCATTTTTACAACAGAGTTTAAACTTCCGTTGTTTTCATTCAAATTCTGTTTTGTTCATTCTAATTCCGTTGTTTTCATTCAAATTCCATTGTTTTCATTCAAATTCTGTTGTTTTCATTCAAATTCCGTTGTTTTCATTCAAATTCCGTTGTTTTCATTCAAATTCCGTTGTTTTCATTCAAATGCTTTTGTTTTCATTCTAATTCTACTCTTTTTATTCCAATTCCATTGTTTGTTCTCAAATTCTGTTGTTTTCATTCAAATTCCATTGTTTTCATTCAAATTCTGTTCTTTTCATTCTATTTCCATTGTTTTCATTCAAATTCCATTGTTTTCATTCAAATTCTGTTCTATTATTCTAATTCCGTTGTTTTCCGTTGTTTTGATTCAAACTCTGTTCTGTACATTCAAATTCCGTTGTTTTCATTCAATTTCCATTGTTTTGATTCAAATTCTGTTGTTTGTTTTAATGTGGAAAAAGTGGTTGGGACAGATGTTCAAACAGAAGCGACACGCGGCTGCAGTTACAGTCTGTATTATGCGTTTGTTCTTCATATGAATCTGATGTGTGAACGATGCGCACGATTATGCACGTGGCACAGTAAAAGCATCTGCATTAACACAGAGACATCTGGCGTTCTGACGGTAAATAATGTCTGCTGTTCTTTTGCGCATCGTACAGGTCACTGTTCAAGTATATATAGTGGAGTGAGACAACTGCAAGATACAGACTGCAACTGACAGCATGACCTAGCGTGCCAGCCGTGATCGTATAGTGGTTAGTACTCTGCGTTGTGGCCGCAGCAACCCCGGTTCGAATCCGGGTCACGGCAGTGTGGTTGTGATTGCAGAGCAAGTAATTGGAGACTCAAAGGCTGCACGGCAGCTTGAATGGTTACAGTCATGTTATTTCATTATTGGCACTGGATTGTCCAATCAAGTTTCTGAACGTAACCGGCTTTTCCTTACCTTACCTGTTCGCTCATCAACCAGTTTTTTTTTTCATTTTTACAACAGAGTTTAAACTTCCATTGTTTTCATTCAAATTCTGTTTTGTTCATTCTAATTCCGTTGTTTTCATTCAAATTCCGTTGTTTTCATTCAAATGCTTTTGTTTTCATTCTAATTCTACTCTTTTTATTCCAATTCCATTGTTTGTTCTCAAATTCTGTTGTTTTCATTCAAATTCCATTGTTTTCATTCAAATTCTGTTTTTTTCATTCAAATTCCATTGTTTTCATTCAAATTCCATTGTTTTCATTCAAATTCTGTTCTTTTCATTCTATTTCCATTGTTTTCATTCAAATTCCATTGTTTTGATTCAAATTCTGTTCTGTTATTCTAATTCCGTTGTTTTCCGTTGTTTTGATTCAAACTCTGTTCTGTACATTCTAATTCCATTGTTTTCATTCAAATTCCGTTGTTTTCATTCAAATTCTGTTCTTTTCATTCTATTTCCATTGTTTTCATTCAAATTCCATTGTTTTCATTCAAATTCTGTTCTGTTATTCTAATTCCGTTGTTTTCCGTTGTTTTGATTCAAACTCTGTTCTGTACATTCAAATTCCGTTGTTTTCATTCAAATTCCATTGTTTTGATTCAAATTCTGTTGTTTGTTTTAATGTGGAAAAAGTGGTTGGGACAGATGTTCAAACAGAAGCGACACGTGGCTGCAGTTACAGTCTGTATTATGCGTTTGTTCTTCATATGAATCTGATGTGTGATCGATGCGCACATTTATGCACGTGGCACAGTAAAAGCATCTGCAATTACACAGAGACATCTGGCGTTCTGACGGTAAATAATATCTGCTGTTCGCATCGTACAGGTTACTGTTCAAGTATATATAGTGGAGTGAGACAACTGCAAGATACAGACTGCAACTGACAGCATGACCTAGCGTGCCAGCCGTGATCGTATAGTGGTTAGTACTCTGCGTTGTGGCCGCAGCAACCCCGGTTCGAATCCGGGTCACGGCAGTGTGGTTGTGATTGCAGAGCAAGTAATTGTAGCAGGTCAGCGTGAATGATTACAGGCATGTTTTTTCATTGTTGGTACTGGATTGCCCAATCAAATTTCTTAACATAACCAGCTTTTCCTTACCTTACCTGTGAACTCATCAACCAGTTTTCTTTTTCATTTTTACAACAGAGTTTAAACTTCCATTGTTTTCATTCTAATTCTGTTGTTTTCATTCAAATTCCGTTGTTTTCATTCAAATGCTTTTGTTTTCATTCTAATTCTACTCTTTTTATTCCAATTCCATTGTTCTCAAATTCTGTTGTTTACATTCAAATTCTGTTGTTTTCATTCAAATTCCGTTGTTTTCATTGAAATTCCATTGTTTTCATTCAAATTCCATTGTTTTGATTCAAATTCTACTCTTTTTATTCCAATTCCATTGTTTGTTCTCAAATTCTGTTGTTTTCATTCAAATTCCATTGTTTTCATTCAAATTCTGTTGTTTTCATTCAAATTCTGTTCTTTTCATTCTATTTCCATTGTTTTCATTCAAATTCTGTTCTGTTATTCTAATTCCGTTGTTTTCCGTTGTTTTGATTCAAACTCTGTTCTGTACATTCTAATTCCGTTGTTTTCATTCAATTTCCATTGTTTTGATTCAAATTCTGTTGTTTGTTTTAATGTGGAAAAAGTGGTTGGGACAGATGTTCAAACAGAAGCGACACGCGGCTGCAGTTACAGTCTGTATTATGCGTTTGTTCTTCATATGAATCTGATGTGTGAACGATGCGCACGATTATGCGCGTGGCACAGTAAAAGCATCTGCATTAACACAGAGACATCTGGCGTTCTGACGGTAAATAATGTCTGCTGTTCTTTTGCGCATCGTACAGGTCACTGTTCAAGTATATATAGTGGAGTGAGACAACTGCAAGATACAGACTGCAACTGACAGCATGACCTAGCGTGCCAGCCGTGATCGTATAGTGGTTAGTACTCTGCGTTGTGGCCGCAGCAACCCCGGTTCGAATCCGGGTCACGGCAGTGTGGTTGTGATTGCAGAGCAAGTAATTGGAGACTCAAAGGCTGCACGGCAGCTTGAATGGTTACAGTCATGTTATTTCATTATTGGCACTGGATTGTCCAATCAAGTTTCTGAACGTAACCGGCTTTTCCTTACCTTACCTGTTCGCTCATCAACCAGTTTTTTTTTTCATTTTTACAACAGAGTTTAAACTTCCATTGTTTTCATTCAAATTCCGTTGTTTTCATTCAAATTCCATTGTTTTCATTCAAATTCCGTTGTTTTCATTCAAATTCCGTTGTTTTCATTCAAATTCCATTGTTTTCATTCAAATTCTGTTGTTTTCATTCAAATTCCGTTGTTTTCATTCAAATTCCGTTGTTTTCATTCAATTTCCATTGTTTTGATTCAAATTCTGTTGTTTGTTTTAATGTGGAAAAAGTGGTTGGGACAGATGTTCAAACAGAAGCGACACGCGGCTGCAGTTACAGTCTGTATTATGCGTTTGTTCTTCATATGAATCTGATGTGTGAACGATGCGCACGATTATGCGCGTGGCACAGTAAAAGCATCTGCATTAACACAGAGACATCTGGCGTTCTGACGGTAAATAATGTCTGCTGTTCTTTTGCGCATCGTACAGGTCACTGTTCAAGTATATATAGTGGAGTGAGACAACTGCAAGATACAGACTGCAACTGACAGCATGACCTAGCGTGCCAGCCGTGATCGTATAGTGGTTAGTACTCTGCGTTGTGGCCGCAGCAACCCCGGTTCGAATCCGGGTCACGGCAGTGTGGTTGTGATTGCAGAGCAAGTAATTGGAGACTCAAAGGCTGCACGGCAGCTTGAATGGTTACAGTCATGTTATTTCATTATTGGCACTGGATTGTCCAATCAAATTTCTTAACGTAACCGGCTTTTCCTTACCTTACCTGTTCGCTCATCAACCAGTTTTTTCATTTCTACAACAGAGTTTAGTGTGAAAAAAGTGGTTGGGACAGATCTTCAAATAAAAGCGACACGCGGCTGCAGTTACAGTCTGTATTATGCGTTTGTTCTTCATATGAATCTGATGTGGGAACGATGCGCACATTTATGCACGTGGCACAGTAAAAGCATCTGCAATTACACAGAGACATCTGGTGTTCTGACGGTAAATAATATCTGCTGTTCGCATCGTACAGGTTACTGTTCAAGTATATATAGTGGAGTGAGACAACTGCAAGATACAGACTGCAACTGACAGCATGACCTAGCGTGCCAGCCGTGATCGTATAGTGGTTAGTACTCTGCGTTGTGGCCGCAGCAACCCTGGTTCGAATCCGGGTCACGGCAGCGTGGTTGTGATTGCAAATATATATTTCTACGGGGTGGAGCATTATCCCTCAAGTGGACTTTGTGTTGTACCAGTTTTGTAAAACCAGGTTTTTCCTGGAACAAATTTGGATCCAGAAGAGCCGTTAAATCTCCCTGCTGGGAGGGCTTAAGATGGGTCAGTGACACTAAACTTGGCCCTGATTTGCCTGTGGGAAAAAAACTGTTCTCCCTCCTCTTTGTCCTTGACTACCCGAACAAGACAATGCTGTTTTACCTGCTGCGTGGACTGCATTGGCAGTTGCTGCTGCTGCGTGATGGGTTGCTGCTGCTGCTGCGTGAATTTTTTTAACAGGTTAATATGGAAGACCTGATGTTTCTTCCTGTCAGGCATCTACAGCTCATAGTTAACATTGCCAAGACGTTTTGTAATTTTGTAGGGGCCTTGCCACCTGGCTAGCAGTTTGCTGTCTGTCGTAGGAAGCAACAGCAACACATGCTGTCCTGGTTGGAATGTCCTTTCCCTGGCCTTCTTATCATACCAGGTTTTCTGCTTGTTTTGAGCCACTTTCATGTTTTGCTGTGCCAGTATTGTCATTTGTTCTAGTCGCTCTCTCATTTTCAGCACATAAGCTATTACATTATCTCCATCAGGCTCAGGATTCTCCCATTGTTCTTTCAGCAGGTCGAGTGGACCTCTCACTTGACGGCCATAAAGCAGTTCAAATGGTGAAAATCCTGTAGAGGCCTGTGGCACTTCGCGATAGGCAAACAACAAGTAAGGCAGCCACTGATCCCAGTCTGAGCCAGTCTCTGTTACAAATTTGCGCAGCATGTTCTTTAGTGTCTGGTTAAAACGCTCTACTAGTCCATCTGACTGGGGGTGGTAAGGGGTGGTTTTAATACCTTTTATGCCAAGTAATCTATATACCTGCTGTAGGAATTTAGACTGGAAATTTGTGCCACAGTCTGTCAGGACCTCTTTAGCTATACCTACTCTAGAAAACAACTGCAGGAGACAATTGGCAACCTGTCTCGCTTTCACTGATCTTAGGGGGAAAGCCTCAGGATAACGAGTGGCATAATCACAAATGACCAAGATGTAACGATTACCTGATGAGCTTCTTTCAAGGGGCCCCACTACATCCATTCCTATTCTTTCGAAAGGTGTATCTATGACAGGCAATGGCTGAAGATGGGCATGGGCCACTCCTTTATTTAGGGTGAGCTGACATATCTGACACGACTTACAAAACTGCTGTAGTTGAGTGTACATGCCAGGCCAGACAAAACGGCTTGCAATCCTATGTAGAGATTTCTGAAAACCAAGATGGCCTGCCCAAGGTACAGAATGACCAAGTTCCATGACTTTGTTTCTTAGTGCCTGTGGTAATGCTATGGCTTCAGTCTTGCCTTTACACTCATAAAGGACACCATTTCTCAACACATAGGTTGCATCTGCCAACACATCTACTGTCCCTCGCACCTGTCCATCAACTTCCGACACCTTATCAAACCAGGATTTTAATGATGGATCTGCCCGTTGAAGTGAAGAGATATCTGGTGGGATATCAAGTTCCAGAGGGAGGTTGGGGCTCTGGTCTACACCCTCTAACCTGGATGAACCCCTAAATTTTTCTCTTCGTCTTTGCGCTCGAGATTTAGCTGGTTTTGCTGGGCTTACTTCTAATTCTTCATCATAGAAAGGTAGCTCTTTCAACGGGTCATTTGCACTCTGAGCTCTTGTGGTGATCAAACTGGGGATTGCACTTTCTGGCTGTGCCTGCAGAATAATGTCTTGCTTCTGTACGTTGTGGTCCTGATCTACATGAACTGTATGCAAATGTCCCGGAACTTCATTAGACACCAAATCTAGCAGTGTAGGTATATCTAAGCCCAATATCACTGCATATGGCAGTCTGGGTGCTAAAGCCACTGGCAGGAGAAATGTCTGGCCACCTACAGTCAAATACACCTCAGCCATGGGATAATCTTTCTCATCATCATGTACACAGCTTATTTTAGTCCTTGTGTCACTCCATAGCTCTCTTGGTACTAAACTAGCCAAAACCACTGACTGAAAGCTCCCTGTATCTAAGAGTGCTTCTTCACGCTGACCATTAACAAGTACAGGTGTTGTTCTTACTGCTTCATGATCAGGACCTGGCAATGTGGGTCTGGGGGCTGAGCACAAAAGGGATGGCCTACTTTGTGTTGTTGCTGGGCAGGTATACTGAGTGTGGCCTATCTGGTTACAGTGATAACATCTAACATCTGATTTTGAACCTGAATGTGACTTTTTAGTGTTGTTACTTTTACCAGAAACAAAATGTCTGCTTCCAGGATAACTTCTACTTTGGCCTATACCACCACTCCTTACACCCCCATCAGACTTACTTTGTCCAGTCATGAAGCTGTCCCGGCCAAAGGTGGTTCCTCTCGATCCTGTTCTGGCAGAGATGAAGATTTCCGCTAGCTGTGAAGCCTCCTCTGCAGATTTGGGGGCACGTTCCCTGATCCACACCTCCAGGTCTGGGTGGACCATCCTCAGAAACTGCTCCAAGATCATTAGTTCAGAAATGTCTTTCACTGTAGATTTTTCAGGTTTCGCCCATTTGTAAAACATATATTTTAATCGCACATAAAGTTCTCTTGGAGTTTCACCTGGGTGCATATCCAGGGCTCGAAACCTTCTTCTGTATGTGTCAGCAGTTATTTCGTATTTAGCAAGAATGGCATCTTTTACTTTATCATAGACTTCTGAATCAGCAATGTCCATATGCACATAAGCACTACGTGCTTTCCCAGTGAGCAGAGGTACGAGTCGAACAGCCTATTCTTCTCTCGGCCAACGGCAAACTTGAGCCAGTCTCTCAAAAGTAGTGAGAAAATGCTCAATATCATCATCTGGAGTGAGTGGCAACAACTTGGGATCTCTCTGGTGAAATGGTTCCTGTCTTGGCAGAGACCACATCTGCTGACCAGTCAGACTAGGCCCCTCATCAGGTTCACCTCCCTCCTCGATTTGGTTGTCCTCTTGTTCCTGCTGCTGTTGTCATTTCTTTTACGTGAACTTGCATTTGCTGAAACTGATGTTGCATACTTTTCCATCTTTGTTCTTGTCGGGCTGATTCTCTGTCTATTCTCTGGTCTCTTGTTGCTTGAGACTGCATCAATGATTTCACCAGAGCTGTCAGTTCATCCAGTCTATCGCCAGGTTTAGCTCCTGCTTTAGCCACTGGATCAGCTGTAGCACCTTCACCATCCTCTGCCACTTCATTACTGTCATTCTTCTTTCCACTTCTCGTCATCATATTTACCTCATTCATTAGAGGCAGCACTCCTGACTAGTGATGGGACGTTCTGTATCGAGGCTTCGGAGCGTGTGTCGAGTAATGGAGGGGGCGTTTCCGCGAAGCGCGTATCGAGGCTTGCTTCATTTATGGGAGGAGCTGAAAATGATGACGTCCGAAGCCTCGCTGCCCGGCTGTACCACGTGACTGGTTCATGAAGTGGTTCGAACTTTGCCGCGAGCTATGACAGATATAAACCCCTCAGACTTCATTCAAAAATGTGGGTGTTTGATGGAGAGTTGCGGTTAGTGAGAGTTTGGAGACCGTTTGGAGGTTTATGAGAGTGAGGAGAGAAAGTCAGGAGAGAATGGAGCCAGCTAAGAAGAGGAGGATGTCCTCCCCTGTGTGGGAACATTTTGATCTTATTCCTCCCAACAAGGTATGTAAATTTCTACAGAAGATGTATTTTCATGATACTGATGGTGCAATACAATTTATGTTGAGCTGTCTTGACTTTTGTACAAGGTGAAGTGTTTGCTATGTGCCAGGGAGCTGGGATATAACAACAACACTTAGGCACTACAGAGCTTTGCATGAGAATAAGGGGAACACCGATTGTGGAGCAAGACCAGGTGAGCCATCAAATGTCATGATAATATAGCATGCAGTAATGTTACTAAATGATATAACAATATTATACAGCTGTTATAAGTTACGTGTGTGATATTTATATTTGTGCTTTATCTTTATTGTCTTTCCTCAGGAGAACAATCTCAAATAGATGAAGACCTGGTCAGCATGGTGATTGAGGACTCACAGCCATTTAGCATTGTGGAGGACAAAGGATTCAAAAGATTTGTTAAATCATTAAATCCTAGCTATGTTCTCCCCACTAAAAAGGTCGTAAAAGCAGTGAAAATTTAGTTTTTACAGAATAAAATGTGAACAGGCAGGACTGAGGCTCAAAGCCTCAGTGTGTAGCTGTCCATACCTCAACGTTACAAAAGCACAACCACTGTCCACACCCCAACCACACCTCACCTCACAGTAAATGATCATTTCCATTTTAAGCATTTCCAAATGATCATTTTCCATACTGCCAGTATAAATATACACAGTATACTGCATCACTACAATATACATGTTTTACACACTCCTTTTGTTGTTGACATTTACAGGCTGTGTGCAAAATGCCACACTCTTCAAATTCATGCCAGCTATTATTTTTACGTCCAGTAGGTGTCCTGCTAGAGCAAATGAAGCTTCATGAAGCTTCGCGTTGGGGTGAACCAATTGGATGAAAAGCTTCAGTGCTTCATGGGGCTTCATCTGCCCATCACTACTCCTGACACCACTTGTCAGTTTTGGCCGGCGGTCATAGGTTCTGTCCAATAATATGACGCCGCGAGACTGGAGTAAAATACATCCATGGATTGGCACTTTATTAAAGAAGGAGCATGATAACAGCACAAAACACTAACCGCAACTAAACAAAATGGCTTCCTTTTATACTCTACCTTTTCAGGTGAGTATCCGGAATAGCCCAAGTATGGGGGTTAACTAATCAACATGAAACATAACCCTCCACACAAACAAACATACAATAACATTAAAGCACATCACAAACATATACATATTTCCAACACATACTATAAACAAACCAATAACATAAGCTTCACTCATTTCTATCTAAATTAAAACCCTCTTTAACCATACTCCCTAACCCGGCACACTGGTCTGCTCCAAGAGCTCTTAAACAGGTGATTGAGCCGCTTTCACTCTTTTGCTCCACATCCTGCAAGAAGCAACCAGGACAGGTGAGTACCTTTACAAGTTCTCATTTCACATATGTTTAGGTTATTGATAAATGATTAACTGCAAACAGCTCTAACTTTGGCTCTTCTCCGACACAGGTAGGATGGCCAGTCCCACTGTCTCTTTTCTGTTACAAGCTGTCAATTTAATCGTATGTCAAATAACCTAATAAAAGACTCCATAAGAACTAATGTGTTTTCTTTATTACCCTATTTTAAATTCCCAATCCAACAATTTATTATTAACAATACCAACCAGGTAATGGAACCCCTGGTCTCCATTACACTTGTAATATCCAAATCTACTGTGTTTTGAATTTGATATAAAAAAAGTGCCCAAAATAATTACACTTGTAAAAACATAAGACAGAAAATATAAATTCAAGTTACAAATTTATTGAGTTACTTTAACACATAGCATTTCTAACAAAAAGTCCAACGACATAAATCCACCACATTTTATAGGGAATAATGTCAGAAATGTCCAGTTTTGGCACAAGGTTACAATATTAGAAATAAAGAATTTCACAACATGTTTTAAGAGTATTCAGATTTGATTAACACACGAGTATGACCTTTTTATTAAAAAACAAACAAACAAAAGGAAAAGAAAATCCTGCATTATTATGTGGGAAAACCAAATGAAAGTAATAGTATAGTGCAGTATAATACACTGAAATATAATTGGTAACCTTTTTAATATGCCAGTACTCTGGTTATGCAAAATGCACATTTGTAGAGTGCAATCACAGTCTCAACAACAAAGCAATAAAACATTAAATAGAAAAATACTTCTTTAGAGACATAAAACAGTGTTATAAACCTCTTTAGCGCCTTATGTCAGTTATGAGCAGTTCAGGAGGAACGTTCCTTAAGTGACATTCAAGATCCCACCTAGAAGCCAGAAATGTAGTGAGATTGTCCTTCATTTTCTCTATGGATTTACAGTTATCTGACTAAAAACACAATCAAAATCAACTAAAACAAGTGATGATGGGGGAAAAAAATAAATAAAATAAAATCACCCCTTTTACTTTGGATGTGGATTTAAGATGATGAAGTATGAAACAGAGTGTGCAAAGATTTCTTTATTCTATTCTCTTTAAAAAAAACAAAACAAAACAAAACAAAAAAACTTATCCAGACTTTGAAACATGATAAGCTGAATTACTTGCTTTAACAGGCACTTGAGGACTGTGTAGGAATCCTGGACATTATTCTGCTGCCAAAAGATCATTTTTAAGACTCAGCACTTTGGGCTTCAACTTCCCACCCTTCAGACCCATCAAAACTTTCTGAATAAAGTCAAAAATGTTGGCCAAACATTTTGGGTAGCTTAGGTGCAGGGCGTAGGTCAGTCCAAATATTACTAGAAATCCATCAGCTAGGGTGGTGAAAACAATGATCATGTTACCCTCGACCAAAACTGCAGTCTTCTCAGGGCAGAAGAATGTTGCATTGCTGGAATTGGCTCTGATCAGGAGTCCAAGTGGCACTTCACTAATATCTGGTCTATCAGAATGCATCATCTACAGAAAACAAAATTACTACATGTTAGTACATTCCTATTTCTCTTAGTTTCATCTATACAAGTCACATTTCTGGATTATTACTAGCTCAGAAATCAATTGTTTGAACAACAAAAAAGCCACAACACACCAAAGATTTGAGAAAACAAACTGACAAAAATAGTACTTTTTAGTAAAGCAAAGTCATACCTCTTCGTAGCAATAACAGAAAGTCAATAAGAGTTGTTTTTTTTTTTTCATTTGTACAGTGATGTATGGTTGGGCTAGGAACATTATAGAAGGTCTACACATATTAAAAACATGTAGTGTTTCCATTATGTGACATGGACACTGTTGTAGACAGATCCAAGCATGGAGATGCTTCTCAAACTGTCAAAGTGTCATAATGTTTTGAGAAATCTAAACAAGGATGCTACTAAGATATTGTTCACAACTTTGTCCAAAACTTAGATCCCACGTTATGATGAAGCTAGAGGTGTCGTCGTACAAATAGGCAGAGAGGGCATGAAGCACACCAGCACGTTGGGCATGGATATCAGCTTGTTCCTACATCACAAGAAAATTATTTTAAATTATTGGCTAACCTAGTCAAGAATGGTAGTTAAAATTGAAAAATTGATCAAATTAAATAAAGCTCAAAAAACAAGACAAAAACCCACTAACCTGGAGATTTTAGCTTCTGAAGAGCTGAGACAGGACATCAGACACGTTCCCTGTGCAAACAGCTTTCTATCTGAATAAGCTCTGGAGCCGGGGAGAATGTTGGTCCAACACAGCATAAAAGTGGTTCTTCAGGTGGAGGTTTGTAATCCTGTGCAATTCTGCACAGATCTGAACACACAGGATACATTTATGTTTACAAGTTTCGATTAGTCTATAAATCTTTGCAAAATACATCAAATTCCTTACACTCCAAAGGCATAATTTGTTCAGACAGGCCAGATAACAGGAGTTGATATAAAATACATCTTGTTAGATACATCTATATACATTCTTACCTGGGACTGGGATTTCAGAGTAGGCCAGCAATCCAGGATCTGACCTACTGGTAGGTCATCATTGATGATCTCTTTGCATCGCAAGGCCAAAGTTGTGTGCATCAGCTTTGTAATCAGGATTCTTTTCACTTTTCTCGACTTCATCTACAATCTGTAGTCTTAGCTGGTCAAGGTAAACAGCATCTTCACCCCTGAAAATTTACTTCTGCCCTGGCATGGACATAACAGTAAAACACAGAAGACAAGACAGACTACACAGAGAACAGAAAAGACACATAACCAAGGAGACACAGATGAAACATAACTAGCCCAGAACTCAACTAAACCTTAACTAATAATAACAACAATACAAGAACTTCACCTCATTTCAATATAACATAAGAAAGCAAAAATACAAAATAAACTCAAAATGCTGCGTCACAGACCCAGCCCCTGACAGATAAAAAACTAAGTCTTTCACTAATGAACACTGGGCATCAGAATAAAATAAAACGAAAAAAATAACTGTTTGGTAAATATATTATTGATGGATTCACCCTTAAGCTAACCTAAAATAGACCAGGCACAACAATTTTACAGTTCAGAAGCTTCTACATTTCAACTTAGTATACATAACTATTTGCAATGTAAACCATGTTCTACCGCCTAATTATGTAATGATTAATCACTGCTTTTGTAAGTATGTCCTGTGCCTACAATTTTGCTGCCCCAGTTTTAATATGTACAACTCCAGAGAACTAAACGTAAGTTTCAAGTTCCAAAAGTTAGCAAATGGGTTAGCCAAAGTCAATATCCATGTATGCGCTAAGTGTGAAGCAGCGTAGCAGTGCATATTGATTCAACAATTTAACCACAAGGCAGTTTATAATCTGCAAATCCAGAAACGCCTTCTAAAGACTTCTTTTAAAATAGTAAGAGATTAGAAAAGTTATTAACACATTATTAGTCCCAGGGACTAATAATGTGTTATACTAAATATGAGCTTATTAGCATAATTCATGCAAAACACTTTGGGGCCAAGGCGACATGGATAAAACGACGCATGCATGTAATTCTTAAATGCCTGCTAGAGTTGTACATTTATGACGATAAAAAACCCATATTACAACGGAGAACTATAGTTTCAGAAAAAATAAAACTTACCACAAAAGCGCTCCTGAAGATGCTGCAAAGGCGGTAAATGCAGCTAGCCAAGTGCAGAGCGTTAGCTGTTCCAGTTCAAAAGTCCGTAACATACCATACCACGTCCTCCTTTATCCAGCGTCAAAGGCAATGCCGCAAAAAAAACCCCTTCACAAATGTTTTTATTTCTGTTTGGATATTAACGTTCCACAAGTTTCTTTCGAAGTAATGAGCGGGCATTCGCACTCGAAGCGAGGAATCCAAGATGGTTGCCAGCACTTAATAAAGAAACAGGTGGCGCACGTACGTACGTACGTAGGCATGTAAGTGACGTCAGTGTTAAAACTCAAATTATTTAAGGGCAATGTCAGAAACTAATCAATATATTCAAGTACTGATAACTTGAAAAAACAAACTTGTTCAAACTACTCAAAAAAATAAAGGTGTATGAACTTATTACAGGTTTTAGTTGGAACTCATTTCATTTATCAAACTATTACTATTTGGTCTTACAGTGTGGAAAACCAACATAAAAGGAAGAAAAAAACCCTTTCATTTAACACATCTTATTAGGGACGATAATCTCCTAACTTGCAGCTCTCCAGAAGAGTAGACACGAAGCCCATTCATTAGCCTGCTCTCTGTATTTGGTTTAAAAAGCACAGCCAGGCTGCTGTGACCTGGATTCAAACCGGGGTTGCTGTGGCCACAACGCAGAGTGCCAACCACTATACGACCACGGCTGGTTTGCGCTGCCAGTTGCAGTCTGCATCTTGCATTTTTCTTACTCCAGTATATAAACTCCGCTTAGAGGACGGTTTGCGCCTCTGACACGAACTCATTTGTTGTTGTTCCGGTATTAGACCAATGAACAATTAGGCTACTTGGATATCTTAACCAAATACACCGCCTGGTCTGTCCATGGCAATTTGAGACACTGTAAACGAAAAAATGTTACTTTGGCCCCTTCAATTCAATATTGCAAACCATGCCAACATTTAATATATAACACTTTGCAGACATGGATGAATATTAAATAGATTTTTTCATTTTGTGCACGATTGATTAAATATGCACATCCCATTTTTTTCAACTGTTTTTCATGATAATTTCATCACATGATAAAGCCATAGGTAGTGTGTAAAATATATCCAGAGTTATACAAACGTCTCTTTAAAAAAGAGCTTTGTTGCTATGCTTTTCGCTCCGATCACGATGTTGCTCTTGCTGGTTTCCATGACATAGCCAGTTTCAAACCAATAATCCTAAAAGCGTTCTCTATTGTTTTGATGTCATACGTCTGGTCTGTCCATGTAGTTTAGAAGTGTACAAAATTCCCATCACCCATGCTCACCATGTCCGCTCCTGGCCTGAGGGATTCTTCTTTAAGTCAAAGTTTCTCCACTATACAAAAGTATGGATGCCAAAATTAGATCCCTCTTTCGAGTGGACCTAATCTCTATTCCTCCCAGCGTCTCTTACTTGAGTAACTTTATTAGAGATGTCAACTGGAAAGGAATTTGTTCTTTGCCATAAAAAATGTTCTTAAAGTGAAGGAAGTTCCATTTAAATTTATTTATTCATATAGTAAATTATTAATTTACTTCGGGGCGTTGAAAGATAGAATAAAATTTACCCTCTTTGAATGTCAGTCAGGTTTATTAGGTTTGTTAGGTTTCTAAGAAAGGATACAATAAAATAAAATAAAAAGGGGGGGGGCACTACATTAACTTTTTCATAAGAGGAAGAAGAAGAAGAAGCTGTACATTGTGCGGACTTGTTTGAAGAAGTGATCTTTAAATCGAATATTAAATTGTATAATAATAATTCTTCTAATTGTATTGTATCTAAAGTTCTCGCAATATGGATAGTGCACTGCGGTGAATATCCAGTAGACGGAGCCTTTGCGAAGCAAAATGCCCCCTCTTCGAACTGCCAAACTAAAAAGCTCTTATTTTGAAATTTGGTTCACAGGAAGTTCAGTTAACGCGTCGCCGCTCTGAGTTTGACAGACCAGCGGCAAACTTCGGACTGTGTGTGAGTGAGAAAGTAAGCTGTGAATCAGAGCACACAGTAAAAGTTGGTCTCAGTGCTGAAGTCCCTGCTGCAGCTGTCTCACGGCTTTCTAACCGCAAGCTGGAGCCGTTGTTAGCTGGAGGCTAACCCCCTGTTTAAAGTGTATCCAGTGGAAATGATCGAGAAATATTTAAGGTCAGTCTCTAATTTTAACCCTTGCTATGTGAGGAATCCTGCTCGGTTGGTCTCACAGCTCAGTTTCACGTGTTTTACATTTTCATCTGCTGGTATTAAAGTTTTTAACCTTGTTGTAATGTGTGACAGCATGTTTACATGACTGTTTTAGGCGTATTGTTGTTGCTAATGCGCTGTTTTGATTTGTTCGGGCTGTATACACGATGAACTCGGGGCAAGAGTCTTGGCACATTAAGCCACATGTTGCTCATATTTTGTGCTTTTCCACCCGCCCGCCAAACGAAAGAGAGATCATAGGGCGTGTCAACAGCAGTCCTGCAAACCGAGTGAAGAAAGAGCTGTAAAATATTTACTTTACTCCCTACTGCTTGCCTTCATTTATTTATTTTACTGTTTAAAGTCATCAGAGGGTTTTTAGGGGTCTTTCGTGCACATTAAAGGGGCATGCCACCCTTTTTAACAGGTTACTCACTTCTTGTGTCCTATCTAAACTATCTAAGAAGTTTAACCAGTCTTCCCATGATTTTGGATTTTCCTGGGATCTAAAACCTACTTTTATTTTCCACTGGTGGGTGTTAATAGCTATGAGAAAAATTGAGAGCCGCCTTCCAGCACAGTCACTACTAAAAGGAGGCTTTGTTTATCTAAATGGCAAGTTATATTTCAGAAGTTTGTCTTTTAGGAAAGGAACTATCATATGGTGGAGAAATGAGACAGGAATTCCTAAAACTGCTTTCATTACTCTGTAAGAGCAACATTTGTTTTAACCACTTCCATTTTCCAAACCGTCTTCTTCCATATTTCTTTTCAGTTCCATAAAATACATTTAAAGCACGGCTGAAATTGCCACTGGCTGCATCAAAGCGGCTTCCTCTCAGACAGATATGACGACAAACTTGTTTGTTACAGATGGTGGACAGCCTCTGGATGGCTGCCTCTCACAGCATGGCGTTACCTCCTTAAGCTACACACCCTAGTCAAGTTTAAATACTGTTACTTGTGGGTACACTAATGGTTAAGCTGTCCCAGTTTGTTTAAATGGTGGTTTCACTGCATCTGAATTTTATTAAGTCTTTGATGGTGCATGTATGTGTAACATAGTTCAAAAACTGTTTAATAGTATACAAATAAACACAACCCCCCAACATGAGGTTGGCTAAATTAGGGGTTTTCAGGGGAATAAGTGAGTTAACTATGTGCTTTTTTTCCTTGACACAGCAGGGTGGTTAGTCAGAGGCTGGAATGGCCTGAGAAAGGATTGCACGCAAGTGTGTCAAAGTTTAAGAAAGAATAGAAGATGATGAGACAAAAGGACAAAAATAAAAATAAAGGAAAGAGAAAAGCTAGGAGGGTGCTAGAGGTATGTTGGTGTACATAATGTAGGCAGGAGGTTGAGGAAAAAGAGGAAAATGTAATAGGGTATAGGTCACTGGGTTCAGCCTGGAGCTGCAACTAATGCAAGTCAGATGTTTATTCTGACACTGGTACATAGGCAGTCTGATGGTAGCTTGGTAAGTTTACTCAAAAGGACTTTAATTGGCATTGTATTTTGATGATACCTGAACAAAGGTGTTGCTTCATCTCAAATCATCAAACTTTAAACACTTTTGCTCAGCAGTGTTTTTTCTCTTGGAGCTCTGCCATGCAGGCCATTTCTGCCCAGTCTCTTTCATATGTTGGAGTCATGAACACTGACGTCACAGGAGCTTGCAAAGAAAAGCGTCTGGACTTCTTTAAGTTACTGTAAGTTACTGTAACTTAAAGAAGTCCAGACGCTTTTCTTTGCAAGCTCCTTTGACTACGATGACCTGGATGACTGAGAACCTTCACAGACATGAACACTGACCTTATCTAAGGCGAGTGAGGCCTGCAGTTCTTTGGATGTTGTTTTGGAGTCTTTTGTGACCTCTTAGATGAGTTATCGCTGTGCTCTTGGGGTCATTTTAGCGATTTTTGCCACTCCTGGGAACGTTCATCACTCTTCCATGTTTTTGCCATTTGTGGATAATGGCTCTCACTGTGGTTCACTGGAGTTCCACAGCTTTCAAAATGGCTTTTTAACCTTTTCCAGACTGAGAGATCTCAGTTATTTTGTTTCTCATTTGTTCCTGAATTTCCTTGGATTGCGACATGATGTCTGGGTTTTGATGATCTCTTGGTCTACTCCACTTTGTCAGGCAGGTCCGATTTAAGTGATTTCCTTATTGAGACATGTGTGGCAGTAATCAGGCCTGGGTCTGGCTAGAGAAATTGAACTCAGCTTTCCAAAAATTTGATACACCACAGTTAATTTGTGTTATAACATCACTTTTCACACGGGCTCATGTAGATTAGATTTTTTCCCCCCTTTACTAAAAAAACCCTTCATTTAGAAACTGCATTAACTGCATTAACTGCATTTAAATTTGTTTGATGATCTTTAACATTTAAGTGTGACAAACATACCCCCCCCCCCCCCCAAAAAAAAAAAAATAGAAAAGCAGGAAAGGGTCAAACACTTTTTTACATATTCTGTAATATATTCTGTGAAATTGTAGCTTCATATATCAAGTGCTTTTTAGATATTTATGTATGTTTTTTAATAAAAGGCCTGTCCTCCTGCTTTTAGACTTTTCTTTCATACATTGAAATCTGCCACAATAATTTTAATGTTAATGTTTAAACTCAAAAATCTTTAAGGATAAAGGCTCGATACTCTAACTCCTCTTTCTCACCATAAAATCTAATCAGAATTTGCTGTTTGAGACACATACACCAATAAATCTAAATCCCAGGATGTGCTAGTTGAAATGCATTTAATACATAAAAAACAGTCCTGTAGCGTTGCGTATTTAAGCACACACTAACAAACAAAATATCACATCAAAAGAAAACTAGTGACAATTTGTTAATGACATATATTGGTGTTTTACAGTAAAGGAAAGTAAAACGTGTGTAATACTTTTTTAACATGACATTTTTAGTCATAAAAATAAATACATGCTGCTTTAATTCAACTTTAATGCAGGGCTTAGCAAATATGATAAGTTGTACCACAAAAATATCAGTAGATGATACTATAACTATTGCTACTAATTCCCGTCACACCTCCTAGGGTATGGACCACCAAAAGTAGATCTCCAGAGGTTTCAGTAGAAAGCTTAATCCCAATAGAACGAAATTGTAATTGAGAAAATAATTTTTTTTTTAAAAAGTCATTTTCAAGTCCAAGTCGAATGCTTGAAGTAATGATAACAGCAGGAATGTCCAGAAGCATCATTCTGAAAAACTGAAAGAATAAAAACTTCTAAAAGTAACCACATATAATATAAATAACATAAATGTCCAGCTTCAGTTCAGCGTTTAATATCATGAATTTACCAAAGAAATTCTAGGATCAGCATGTTTTGTGAAAAAAGAACTGTAAGAGCATCTATTTTTTTTCTTTTTTTTTTAAATGTATCCACAATTGCTGAGAATCATCAAGTTTAAAAACTAATGCTGTGACTTTTCTTTAGCCACTACAGATGGAATCAAATGTGGCGATATGTCAGGCAAAAAAGTTTTTTAAAAAAAAGGTTTGCTTACAGGAATTTTTGATGTTAATGACAAAACTGGTTTACTGCATCAGTGATCAAAGTCTAACATCTGCTGTTTGTGCGATTTAGATTTTTTAAATATCCTTTTTGCATCACATAGTCCAGATGAATGCAATGCTGTGTGCATGTGTGACAGCATGCATCCTGAGGAAGTTGTGGTGAAGGATTTTGTCTATGCTCTGACAAATCTTGTGGCTTTTATTTAGCTGATGCTTAATTTTACAAATTTGATTAATCAAAACCTAGTTTCTTTACGCAAAGTGAAACTCAAACTCCGATATAGACAGCATTTGGTTTGAGAATTTTATTAGTCATGGTTAAAATTGTTGAACCGTCACCACAGCTGCTTCACCTCTTCACTGTAGTCAGATTTACAGTTGGGGTCAGAAGTTTACATTTACTCATCATCTGCATGAATGTTGCAGGAATTTTGGACTTTAATTGCTTTGAACTGTTGTTTTTCTAGGTTTGCATGATTGTAGAGGATTAAAAAAACAAGAATTGGGTATGCAATCCACAAACACCAGGTCAAAATTTTACATACAGGCTCAAATAAACACATACACTCCCACCTCCTTTATTATTCCAACAACTTTGTGTAGTGTAACAGTATTACTGTCAACAAAACAGCCCCACCGCATGATACTACTACCACCATGCTAGACAGCTGGTACGGTGTTCTTAGGTTTTAAAGCCTCACTTTTACGCCTCAGATCAAACCTCTTATCACTGAATCCAAATCAATCTTTGTCTCATCTGACTATTAAACTTTTCTCCAGAAAGCATTTGGTGGTGTTCCAGGCAGTTTCCAGGTCATGGCAGGCTTGAGCCTAGGTGGTTTTTGGGTTGGTCATGAACATTCTAACCAGTTTGGGTCTTCTTCTGGAGTTTGGCAAAGTGTTCACACATCCAAATAACTTACATACAGCTGTTTGGACTGATGACATTGAAATCTGCAGGGTTTTTTTTAGAAATGGCTCCAAGACACCTTCCCAGCTTGTGTAAACTTACAATTCTCCTTCTCAGATCATCACTGAGTTTCTTGGACTTTCCCATTGTTCTGAGTATTGGTCAGTCCAATGAGTGCTGTCAAACAAATCCCTTTAGTAGTTGCTGAATTGGAGAAAATCCAAAATTAATTAAAACATGTGCACCTAGGGGGGCGTGGTTATGGCGCTGAACTAGGCACACGTATTTTTGTGAGCTCCTGGCGATATTTTAGTAAGTTCCTGAAAACTGTCCTTTAACTGCGTGAACAGTGATAACTATTGCTTGTAACGAGTTATTATCGTTATCCGCGACATTATGCCGGCTAAGAAAGCACAAAATAAATCTAAGGCACACTTTTCTCTGAGTGAGGAAGACGTCGTCTCTGATGCTAGCAGTCAAGCTAACTCTGCAGGTGATGCTAGCCCTGGGAGTCTCCTGGACGTGAGTACTGGAATGGCCCATAACATGGATGTTATTCAAATACTCGACGGAATCAGAAATGACTTTTCCACAAAACTTGATGTGGTCCTGTCAGCGATCCAAGATGTTAAAAGAGACGTGCAGGACTTTTCGGTGCGCATGGATGGGGCAGAGATGCGCATTAGCAGCGTGGAGGACGCCATTAACTCAGAGAAAGGCAAGATAGATGCGCTAGTTAAACAAGTGGCTCTCCTCACGAACAAACTCGAGGACCTCGAAAATCGCTCTCGTCGTTCCAACCTACGACTAGTTAATGTGCCGGAGAAAATAGAAGGACATGACGCGGTGGCTTTCCTAGAGAAGTGGCTCCCCGAAGCGCTGGGACCAGCAACATTCCCGAGACAACCTCTCATCGAAAGAGCTCACCGGTTGCCCGGCCGGACGCAACCCAACCGACCACCCTCACCGAGAGTC
Organism: Diplotaxodon limnothrissa; assembly: GCF_057381915.1. Taxonomy (NCBI): domain Eukaryota; kingdom Metazoa; phylum Chordata; class Actinopteri; order Cichliformes; family Cichlidae; genus Diplotaxodon; species Diplotaxodon limnothrissa. The sequence goes on along the minus strand of NC_140616.1, from coordinate 14,908,499 downwards.
CTCATCGTGAAGTTTTTAAACTTCCAAGACAAGGTTCGGGTGATGCGGGCGGCTATGGCCAAAGGGAAAGTTATCTGCGGGGGTCAAGAGGTCATGTTCTTCCCGGATCTTTCTACAGATCTCCACCGACGGAGGAGGGGCTTCGACCGGGTGAAACAGCAGCTCAGGGCGATGAACGTACGTTACGGATTAATTTACCCGGCGAAGCTACGAGTGTCATCTGGTGGACATACGCATGTCTTTGAGACCCCAGCAGATGCGGAAAAGTTCATCCGAGGTTTGCAGAATACAGAGGACTAGCAGAATATCTGATGGGGACTGCCGAATCCTTCACTATCTGCCCATAACAACTGTAGTTTGAAATTGTTGGATTTAATGGTCAATATCGCTCATCCTTACTGTTGAATTTTTTGGGGAGAGTATTTTTCTTTTTTGTATTTACTTTGGTTTACCGTTCCTTCGTTCTCCTCAGTTGTATTGGGCATTTTATTTATCCCTTATAGATAACTAGCCACGCCCACTTGTTGATTGGGCTTTCATTTGTGTCTTGGAGTACTGGTTGTTCGACATACAGTCGGCTCTCCGGGATGAGAGTTATGCTACAAGAAAGTTTGTAATGATCATTGTATACATACTTGTTCATGTAGGATATACATTTTCGTCAGGAGACGCAATTGTCCAGGTGGTTTGGTTTTGTTTGACCATGTCAGCTCGGTTTGGTCTAGCTGCTCCCTTGTTTACATTGGATCAGCGTGTGCACTTAACTGCACCCCAAGGTCAGGGGGAGGGCGGGGTAGGGCGAGGGGCTGTCCGGTTCAGGTTGACAGCTAAGGGGGTTCATTTATGGCAGATTTTGTGTTATTTCTTTGTGTTTTTGTATCTTTCACAACGTGTTGCTTTTTACTGGTTTACTCCCACCACAACAGTTAGAGATACTGAAAGGTTTACCAACAACCAAATGAAGATACTATGTTGCACAATCTGTTGTATTAATAAGAATAGATGACTTCATATAAGACTTTTAAATTTACTTCTTGGAATGTGAGAGGAATGGTAAAAGTGGTTAAACTAAAACAGGTTATTACCAGGCTTAAACAACTTGAGTCATCAATAGCGTTTATCCAAGAGACCCATTTACTCAGAGAGGATCTGGTGAAAGTACGTAGGAGATGGCCAGGCAAAGTGCTAGCATCCTGTTGCCCTTCGCACGCGAGGGGGGTTATGGTGTTAATTCATAATTCAGTGCCTTTCCAAGTAAATAACACTGTTTATGATAAAGCTGGCAGATTTTTGGTGGTTCAAGGAACTCTCTTGAAAGAGAATTTCAATTTAGTTAATGTTTATGGCCCTAATGATGATAACCCTTCATTTTTTGAGAATTTATTTCTATTGATAGCTACCCTTCCTGGTAGGATAATATTGGCAGGTGACTTAAATTGTACTCTGGACCCGAAGCTTGACCGCTCATCAGGGATAGACACTTCACACTCTCAAACAAGAAAAAAAATACAACAATATTTGAAAGATCTGAACCTCTGTGATCCATGGAGAATTCAAAACCCCAATAAAAGGGAATTCTCATGCTATTCAGCAGTATTTAAATCCCACTCCTGAATAGATTATTTTTTAATTTCCTCATCTTTGCTACCCAATATAACTAAGTGTATATATGACAGCATTGTGTTGTCAGATCATGCCCCAACCTCACTATTTTATGAGGTAGAACAAGTGAATAGCCGCTCAAACAAGTGGCGCTTGCACCCTAAATGGATACATGATTCTGACTTTATGAAATTTGTAGGAGAACACATTGATCTCTACTTCTCAATTAATACAATTCAAACAACTGCAGCCGTTAGGCGGGAAGCTTTTAAGGCATATATTAGAGGACAAATGATAAGTTTCACCAGTTCTAAATTTAACAAATTCAAACAGACAATGAACGAATTAGACAATAAAATTAGAGAATTAGAGAGAGAAGTTAACATAGATGATTCAACACAGAAAAAACAGGAGTTATTGACTCTTAAAGCTAAATACGAGGAGCTGTCTATGCTTAAAGCTGAAGATGGTTTAATAAGATTGAAACAGACGTTTTATGATCAGGGTGAAAAGCCGGGTAGACTACTAGCTTGGCAGATAAAGAAACTTGAATCTGACAGAGCCATTAATATAATTAGGAACGATCAAGGGGAATTATCTACAGATCCCACAGAAATTAATAACACCTTTGTCTCGTATTATAAAACCCTATATAAATCTGACAGCCCACTGGACCTGGTAAGCCAAAATGCTTTCTTGGATAGATTGATCTTTCCCTGTATTTCTGAGGATGTGAAAAATGAATTGGAGAGAGAAATAAATTTCAATGACGTTTCTGATGCAATTACGAACATGAGAGGTGGTAAGGCTTCGGGTCCTGATGGGCTTCCGATAGATATTTACAAGCTATTTAAAGCAAAATTAATTCCCCCATTATTAGATGTTTATTTGGAATCCTATGAAACAGGTCGCCTCCCTGCTACATTTCGTAGTGCCCTGATCACTCTCATTCTAAAACCGAGCAAAGCGCCAGCCGAAAGTGGTTCTTACAGACCCATATCGCTGTTAAATTCTGACTCCAAAATCATAGCTAAGGCTTTGGCTATGAGGCTGGAGAGGGCTCTTCCAGCCATTATACACGGAGATCAAAATGGTTTCGTTCAAAATCGCCAGGGGTTCCACAATGTGAGGAGAGTTCTCAATATAATCCACGAATGTGAAGAGTTACCTGATACTGCAATACTATCACTCGACGCGGAGAAGGCGTTCGATCGAGTTGAATGGCCCTATCTAATTGAGGTGCTTAAGCGTTTTGGATTTGGTGATCACTTCCGCCGATGGATTGAAATTTTACTTGCTGATTCGGTTGCAATGGTATCTACCAATAATCTCATCTCTAGTCCTTTTGAGCTATCTCGAGGCACCAGGCAAGGGTCTCCGATTTCACCTCTGCTTTTTGTACTAGCCATGGAACCTTTAGCGATAGCAATTAGATCACATCCCTCGATCCATGGTATTAAAATCGGGGAAATGCTACACAAAATTGCAATGTACGCTGACGATACTGTTGTGTTTCTATCACACCTTGCAGAATCAATACCATCTCTCCTGAAGCTATTCGATCAATTTAGCAGTTTCTCTGGGTTCAAAGTGAACGAAGAAAAATCATCCATTATGTTTTTAAATATGAACGAGAGGTTGAAACCAGTTGTATCCCACCCATTTGTGAATGCCGCAGAGGGATTTAAATATGTAGGCATCAGAGTAACCCCAACGATAAGCAATCTTAGTTCAGCCAATTATGAGCCCCTGGTGGTAGGGTTGTCGGATGAGATCACTAGATTAATATCGTTGCCTCTTTCTTTACTGGGAAGAATAAACATAGTAAAGATGACTATATTACCTAAATTCCTATATATCTTTCAGTCAATTCCGCTGGCCCCTCCTCCTTCTTTTTTTTCCAAGACCAGAAAGCTTCTTTCTAATTTTATCTGGAACAATAGGAAGCCAAGACTCAGACTCTCCCTCTTGTATTTACCATATGATAGGGGAGGACTACAGTTTCCAAATTTAAAATGGTACTATTGGGCTGCTCAGCTGAGGACCACTATGTTTTGGTTTTCAAACGATATTTCCCTTCCCTGGTTAGCAACTGAAAGAATGTCCTCAAAGGGTCTGTCGTTAAATAGCTATTTATACTCAGCACCCTTTAAAACTTTAAAGAAAATTACTACTAATCCCTTTGTAAAAAACACTGTTGTTGTTTGGCATGAAGTACAAAAAATGTTGAATGACTCTTCTGGGTTGTCCTGTTTCTCCCCAATTTGGGGTAATGAACTCTTTGCCCCGGCTAAGAATGACATGGGCTTTAAAGCTTGGCTGAACAAGGGCATTGCGAAACTACAGGACGTATATGAGGAATATTCTCTAATGTCATTCAGTGAATTAAGGGCAAAGTTTGATTTACCGCAGAAACACTTTTTTAAGTATCTGCAACTTAGAAGTTTTATTCTGGCACACTTAAACAATTCAGTGCACCAACCCCCACTCTCCATCCTAGAAACTCATGTTACAAAAAACTGTTTTGGTAAAAGACTGGTGTCCCAGTTTTATAGCCTGTTAGTTGAACACCATAAGGATAACTCTGATAGTAAAAGACGGGAGTGGATTAGTGACTTACAAGAAGATATTTCATATACTGAATGGGGTAAAATATGTTCAAAAACACACACTCAGACCATTAACACTCGTTTGAGAATGATACAATTTAATTGGATAATGCGAACATACATATCCCCTGTACAATTAAATAAATTTGATCCTAATATAATTGATCTATGCTATAAGTGTAATAGGCATCAGGGTACACTATATCACTGCCTGTGGAAATGTGAAGAGATCCAAAAATTTTGGAGCTCTGTGTTAAAATATATCTCTCAGATCACAACTTCTCCTGTACCGCTTTGCCCTAAGTTATGCATTTTAGGCTTGTATCCAGATGACTGTACTCTGTCTTGTGAGGAAAGAATAATGGTCGATCTTTGTTTGCTACAGGCCAAACGCTGTATCGCCTTATGCTGGAAGAATGTTGGTTGCCCCTCTTTTAACCACTGGTTAAATAACTTAACATCGAGTTTAGCTCTTGAGAAACTGACCTATATTGTTAGAAAGAAGGCTTCTGAATTTTACAACATCTGGAAGATATTTTTGGATCTACTGAGGAGTGGGGATGTGGGGGGGGGGTGAGTGAATAAGACAACTAGATAATGAATAATGTCTGACTTGCTGTTGGGAATATACTATGTAACCTATATTATGATTTATTTATTTATTTTTATTTATTTATTTATTTTTTTTAATTGTATTTATTTGTATGGTTTAATTTAATTTTTTTAACTATGCATTTATTTGGAACCCTTTAGGATTAACACTTCAATTATCGTTATTACTATTATTATTATTATTATTATTATTATTATTATTATTATTATTATTAGTGTTGTTATTATTATTATTATTATTTTAATGACTGCCATACGTTCATTTTATGTTGGTGTTGATACTGTTGAAAAAACAAATAAACATACGTTTAAAAAAAAAAACATGTGCACCTAACTCCTTTTTTTTTTTTTTTTTTTTTAAGCCATGAAAGATGTACACTGTACAATCATTCCAACCTGAAAAAAAGGTTCAAAGAAAGCCCAAAATTACCTTTACATACACTCATCATGGGCATGAATGCAAACTTCTAAACAACTGCACCTGCTAGTTCTCTGTCACTACAGTAAGGGTTACTGATGCATTTACCCTCAATAAAATCATGTTTAGTTGTGTGACATCATAACACGGTAACTCATCTGCAGATTCAGTCCAGAAACAGTCATACCCACTGCGAGTGGAATACCTAAATAAGCATTGTTTTAAAATATATGTTTCACTGACTTGACACGTTGCCTGATGTGTTAATACTACTACAAAAATTGCAGGGAAAGCTATCTCAGTATAAATTTTAGTTGTAGAAAAAAGCTCTTATCTCATCTAAATACACACTGTGTGTCTTTTTGGCAGTTTGAGTGCTTGGATGTGATGGCGGAGCTCCCATCTGGACTGCTTGAGGCATGTGTAGTGGTTGGAGCCCACAGTGATAAGCTTCGAGATATACACCAGGTATGTATGCAGACAGATAGTCTGTCAATCAAAGTCAGTCAAAAGACGGATAAAAAGTGTGACCATGCTGTTGAAGCAAAAACAGGCACACAAAGAATAAAAACAAAAAATCGGACATATTTCTGGGCTATCTGAATCCTTCCTGCAAACAAAAGCTCTTTTCGATACTTGTGGATTGTAACTCTAGAAGGAGCAGATTTTTGCTTTTATGTAGGTCAGCCTTTAAATCACAATAGCTGTGAACACTTATGTCCACAACATGAAGAGCATGATTCATTTCAAGTAGAATTGGGTGCGTTATGAACTGTTTGGCTAATCAAAAGTCTGATGTATAGAAATAATATCATGTATGCCATAATGCTTCTTAATCAGTCATACTTATTAATTTCAAAGAGTTTACAACCGTAGGTTATAGTACGTGTAAGGGCAAAATAAATCCTCTGTATTGTTTTATATGTATGGTCTCTAAAACATGACTGAAAATATAAACATGACAAACTTCATTGCAGCTCCAACAACAGGGTAAGTTAAATGGACTCCCACTGTTGGAAGCTGAGGTACTGCAGGTCCATGCCCCGCCTTTTGTTTCCAAAGAGACCAATTCAAGCCAGGTGATTGCTCCAGCTTTCAGCCGTGTCCAGAGGAGGAGGAGCTTCATTAAGAAAGTATGCATCATTATTATTATTATTATTATTATTATTATTATTATTATATTACACAGGATCACAGAAAAACAAATTGTCTGCTGCTTGCGGTATTTCATGTGTCTTAAACTAAAGACACTTATACTACTTATACTAAAGCATACTACTGTGCTGAGTCCAAATCTGTAGTTGGATTTAGCCTAGGATGTCAGGTTCTGAAGTTATACACAATATCATTAGCTATTCATACAGACACAAGAAACTGATTTTATATTTGTTATACAGTCACTGTACATAACTACATTTTTCTTCAAAACTGTGAGAGATTACAAAAACTTGTTCACATTAACAAACGTGTAAATAATAAGTTCACTTGAGTCTTTATGCAATGCACATGCACTGTTCAAAAGTGCTTTAGGCACTTGCTTTTGCGGTTGTGAGAGTCTCCACTTGACCACTGCAGAAACCAGCAGTAATTGCCCATCATGTTGGGGTTGAAGCTGCCTTGATATCTTGTCTCCATGGTGTCAATATCCTTGTTGGATTGTTCTCCATGTTCATCACTTACATCACCCATATTTGGACTGAAAAAATCCAGATGAGAATGCAAAAAATGCATTTTGAGTGACATTTGGCAGTCGAGTTGCTGATACGCTGCTAACATGTTGCTTACAAGTTCAACATAGTTTTCAACCCGATGGTTGCCAAGAAAGTTTTACACAACTAGCAGAAATGCATCCCAAGCAGAAAGTTCAAGCATGTTCAGTTTGGAGCTGAACGCATCATTTTGCAGATGTCAAAAATTCCAACAGCTCAGGAATTTTTTCCAAACCTATCCTTCAGATACTGGAGGCCATTTCCATTACCATCAATTGGCATGTCAAAGTATTAGGCCCAGTTTAATGTGAAGTGGTGGAAGTTTCACTTTTAGTGGATCAACCAGTGATGCATGTAGCACATTGTATTGGCAAACAGTGTGCTCTTCCATTGACTCATGTGTCTCTTTCATTCCCACAGCATGAGCATTAGGAACAGAAAGCTTTTCGTTACTCTGATTGCATGGGGGGTATTTAGCACAAATATAGCAAAGATTGTCTGGATGGTTAACGCAGCTCCACCTACTCATCTTTAGGATAAAACACACTAATAGACTTGCTAGATAAGAAAACAGTTCTGTAAACTATAAGCTTGCTCTTGGCCAATCTTGCATTATATAGAGGCTTAGCAACTGCTGACCCTGCAGGAACACGCTGCTGCATAATGTGTTACAAACGCGTGCTTATTTACCATGTAGTGGCCAAACTGTACTTGACCTTTAACTTAAGATTTAGACGTCCTAGGTGAATTTTGACTTCAGATTTGGAATCAGCACACTGCATTTCATGTAAATACCATGTTTTATTCCCAGTAGCAAAATCTTTCTTGTCCTGTGTTATTATTAGTATTATAGAGTAAACGAAAAAACAGACTATCTGCAGAACAGTGGCTCAATTCCTTCACAGCAAGAAGTCCTGGGTTCAGCCCTGGGCAGGGCCCTTCTTTGCAATGCTTGAATGTTCTTCCAGGTTAATGCTGCATGTCTGGGCCCAGGGCACTCTTGCAAAAGAGTTTCTTGCTCATGCATTTTCCTTTTTGCAGAAGAGGAGAGATCGTGCTGCAGAGACTCTGTCTAATGGAGAAGCAGCCAATCGCGCTGAAGTGTCATCAGCAACAGAAGACATCAGTGTTCCAAAAGATTTGGATCTTATTGCTTTACCAGAGCTATGCTTCCCAGGTATTCTGTGTAAATTTCCATTGTGACAAACCAAACATTACTGAGGATTAAGCTGAATAGCACTGCTGCACACACTCATAATAAATACAGAATTACATAATAATCCAGTCTGTTGCTTGAGTAATCTATTCTTAGGCAATGACTGTATCTAGACTGATATGGTTTTACTAATGCCAGGTATTCTTCTTTCTTTCTCTAGTTAAGTCTTACTTAACTAGAGACCATCATGCTTAGATGCATTTTTCCAGTCTAAGATCAAGAATCTGAAAATTTATTATCATGCGTTGCACAGTCGAGCATTAGAAGTCCCATTTTCCTGCTCTTTAATCTAGGTTTAGAGGCATTATGAAATTGCATTTGCATATAGCCACTTCCACTGGCAGCCAGGACGTTTCCACTCTTATTGCTTTGTCTCTTGGAGACATGGATTAAATTAACGAGCATCTGTGCATTTTGTTGTATGGCATAATCTTAAAATATCTTTTTTTTTCATCTAGGTGGTCTTGAGCTAGCCAGTGAGCAGAAACAAGACAGTTATCACTTCCTGGTTTTTACTGACATGTTTGGGAACCGAACCCATGGAGTCGTTGTGCAGTACTACAGAGCTGTGCTGGTACAAATGCATACTCTCAATTTAATAGAAGGACATGCTAGGACTAATCAGTGCAGACAATCAGTATTACTCATTGGCTTCCTTTTGTGTCAGTCCTGTCAGGAAGGCGTCTTCCAGAACGGTCACAGGGGAAGCTCAACTAAAGCACGTTTCTACGCACCCTTTGCTGTGTGTATCATCTCCAAGTTCCCCTACTACAATGCCCTGAAAGACTGCCTGTCATGGTAACTTCTTTTGAACATACAGTTGATAAATAACCTTGACCTTGGTTGTGTTTTACTTTGTGCATTTAAATTAATCTTTCATTTGGCCTCCTGCCTGCACATGCTCAGTCTCCTGGTCCAGCTGCATACTGCAAGACAAGCCGATTTTGAGGAGACAGTGAAGGAGTTTTCAGCCAAGCTGTCCCTCGTGCCGTTACCCCCTCCTGGACAGCTGCATGTGGTCAGGAAAAACTTTTCGTTCTCCATCAGATAACTCCACCTTATTGTCTTTGTGTCAGACAGCTCTGATAGATCCTTATAGTAAAATTCTTCTCTTTGTTAGTCTTTCAGTCTTCGTCCTCTTCAAATATATCTTCCATCAAGAGAGGATCAGGACAGTCCTGTTGTTGACATCGACCTGCATCTGCCTTTCCTCTGTTTTACTCACACCGTATTGCTCCAGGTACTGCATATGGCAGCGTGGTATTGCATTTAGCCTTTAAATATAGCAGAAAATATGAGATCCTAAGTATTTTTTCACTCTTCAGGTGTTGTCCTACCTTCTCCAAGAGCAGCGACTGGTCTTGTTCTCCTGTGACTGGGCCAGACTCACTCTTGTTGCAGAGTGTCTGCTGTTGTACCTCCAGGTTAGTGTAAAGAACATCGTGTTAAAGTGCCCATATTGACTTATTTTTCATTCCTAAATATTTTAGCCGTGTTTTCTCTTTCAGCCTCTGTCCTGGCAGCAGCCTTATGTTCCCGTCTTGGCGAGAGGAATGTTGGACTTCATAATGGCTCCCACTGCCTTTCTCATGGGCTGTCACATCAGTCATTTTGAAGAGGTTGCTGCAGTAAGTACAATGCTGTCGTTATCAGCGTTTAAACATTAGGCTTTTTGTGTCTACGTGTGCTTTTTTTTTTTTTAAACCATAATGAGGGAGTACACTCTTGGTTTCCTTCCTTGCTGACAACAGATAGATCGTGGAAACCTTTCTTATCTAAGGAAGTGGTGTTTTAAATATTTGGGGATTTTAGCTTAAGCTTATAATAACCTTTACAGTAATTACTAGATGTGCATTGAAGAAAATAAATAATAAATTACAATTTTCTTTGTAAATTGTCTCAGTTGAGCTCACATACAGCATCCAACAATAGCTGTTTGTTCTCATCTGTATTCGTCTTTATTCAAGCTGAGTCCACATATTCTACAGAGGCAGTCTGTTTGTCAGACTGAGATCTTCTGTTAGGCTGGATTGTACTCTACTGTACCTATTGTACCTACAATATATGCGTCTTTTTGTGCTCATTTGTGGGAATAGGAGACAGAAGACCTCATTCTGGTGAACATCGATGATGGCAGCATTCAGACATCGTGGTGCGAAACAGTCGACCTGCCTGCTATCCCTCTGGTTGCAGCTGAGAGCTTTACATCAAGGTAACAAACATGTGCCTCAAAAGTAGACTGCTTAATAGATACTGTGACAATAAAAGGAACTATTATGCTTTTACTTATTTTGTGTACTCTTATAGTGTTGGTGCTCTTATTAGATTTCAGTAAGTTAGATCCGCAAATGTCAACACAATCCCTGTGAGCCAAGATTTTGTTTCTGACAGTTGTGTCAAGCTGACATCAGGTTGGCACTGAACAGGAAGCGTTGGCCAGGGGGCAGCCAATCAGAAGAAAGTAGAGAAAGAGGCCTTTAAGGAACGGCAGTTGAAACCATTTATTTCAGGCAGATGGACAGTATAAGATGAAAAAGGGCCTGTTGAGAATGTTAAGCTGCTCTAAAATAAGAATATGGAGTTGGAAATGGAGTGACCAGATCCCAACAAACTAAATATGCAGAAATTTGTGTGGGACAAAGTGGAACACATCAATAATGCTAAGAGGTATATTTAACTTAAAATACAATACAATAAATTCTACATGTTGGTGGCTTGTCATTTAGTAAGAACAGGATAAATATATTTTATTTCAAAGTCTCTTGCTAAGTAGATACAAGCTTTTTATCCTAATGAGTATGCATTAGGCTTGTTAACATTTTTCTGATTATAACAAAAAGCCTTCCCTTTACAAAAGTGCTTGTTCTGCAGAATCAGTCAAAATGTGGGACAGACACGAAATAACAATTCTGTGCAGTCCAACATAAACAGCAACATCTGGTCACCCTAGCTAAAAATGAGCATAACACGTCTGTTTATAGAGAGAAGCATATATGTTCAAACTGAGGTTTGGCATGCAACTCTTTCAGCTCGAATCACACCAGCTTTTGAACTAAATGTTACAACTGCTGCCCTAAAAACTGCCTAAATCAAATTACAAAGGCAGTGAATTTTTAAATGAAGTCCTTTTTTTTTTTTTTTTTTTAAATACATATTTGGGATGTGTGTATGTCTGTGTCTGTTTGCAGGGCAGAGAGTCTGCAGCTTCATTTTGACCTGGAGCTGTGCCATCTTGCAGCTGGAACCGATGCTAATGCTCTGCGATCTCAACGCAGAGACTGGCAGAGACGGCTCAACACACAGATACAAAATATCGCCCTAGAATTGGTGGTCAACATCTTCAGGTACAGCTTTGCAAATGTCATAGAAATAAATGATTACTATTACAAACTGAGTATATTTAAAATCATTTTATCACTCTCCCTCTCTTTCTTTGCTTCAATTCCATGTATATGGATGGTTTTGTCAGTGGGGTGCAGGACTTCCTAAGCCATGAACACAGGGTTTTTAACAGCGAGGAATTTCTGAGAACGAGGGAGCCAGCAGACCAGTTGTTTTACAAGAAGGTACACTCCCACCTCTACAAACTAAAAAAGCGCCCACTGGTAAACACAAAAACGCTAACTGCTCTTACGCGGTTCTCTTTGTTGCTATCTCAGGTATTAGAAACTCACATCTTCCACTCATTCCTGCGTGACCGGCTAAACAGGAAATGGGACACCTTCAGCCGGATGGAGCAGAACACACGTAATCTCATGCACAAGTATGATAAGAGCATGATGTCATCACTGGTTTCAGTGTGAATGTTAATCAGTTCCAACATTACACATTTCGTCAAACAATCTCAGGTGGTAGCTCTCAAACAGGTACAGCAGGTGTCCACTGTCTTAGTGTAATTTACTTGTGAGTCATTACTCAGCATTTTCCTGTCTGTACTCCTTGCAACATACAGAGGCTGAAACTGAATCCAAGATTATCTCAGAGCTGCTCTACCTGTTAAACGAGCAGCAGCTGTTTTGGCAGTACATTATTAATATCATTAATTGTGGTTTTGGGGGGGAGTGACTCTGGGTGAGTTTGTAAAATGTAGATTTTTGCATTTTTTAACTGCTAAAGTGACCCACATGCTGTAAAATTTTGTGCAGATACCAGTGTATGAATAGCCTGTGTATGTAGTGCTTTTTAGTAATTTATTTAGCTTTTTGTGCCAGAGGGGGGAAAATAAATCACTATAAGTAAAGACTGTTTTAAAGTATTTCAGCACTTCACCACTCTCTTTGAATGAGGATCAGTCAAATCATACAAATTTTTGAAACTGGTCAAAAGGACCACAAAATTGATATAAAACAATAGTGAATGTCATCTTACATGGTAATACTGATCATTTATTTCAGTAAATTACATTTCACTGACTTCTTGTCTTGGTCAGACAATGTAAGTCTTATATAAATCTGCTTGGGGTTTTGACTATAAGGTGTGCATTTGGGGTTATAATATATAATAAATTAAAAAAGAGATTAAATGGTTCTTACTTGCTGCCCTAAAAATATAATCATTTAACAAAACAAGCGCACAAAGGTTAGGAACGAGAAGTTAGAGCTAAGGTGCTCATGACTCATGAAACTCATAATGAATAACCAGATTGAATGACTTTTGTTGCGGTCATGCATTTGTTCCAGTGCTGGTTGCAATTGACATTAAATCAGGATTTTCATTAGAATACTTTGCTTTGGAGATGTTTTTACTGTCATCGCATAACATGTCAGCTAGTTTGCTGACTTTGCCTCTGGGGATAACAAGCTTCCAGTGCAGGCAACAGATTTGTTGGCCAAAAATTCCTCTTCTGTCCTTGGTCATAATTTGCAAATTCATATAAATAGAAAATAAAACACCATAAAAGACAAATACATAGAATATGATTGACAGCTATGTCAGAATAGATTTTTAGCAAATGCAGTCCTTTTTTGCTGTTTTGCACATAGTATGCAACTAAAGCCAGCTGAAGCATGATTGGTCAGTAAAACTCAGACTTTTTTTGCATTCAGGTATTTGTTTATAGAGATTTTACAGTCATAAATGACATGTTAAAAATGCACGTTATCCTCTGTAAATAAATAGATTTGTCTGATTCAATTACTTTCACCTGCTTGCTGTCATCACCAACCATAAAGAAAACACAATCTGTGCCTCAATCATTTTTCTATTCAGGAATCGTGGAATGACGGAGTCTCCCCGGCGTCCTCCCATGTCTGAGCTATCCAGGTCTGGCTACAGAACATACGGCAGCCCTGACAACAAGCTGAGCAAAAGGCTGGGAGCCAGCCTGCCAAATCTGGTGCAGTCTGTCAGTGAAACTTTACCCGTCATCAGTCCCAGAACAGTCTGCAGGAAGATGACACCTGATATTGGTCAGTCCCAGTTAAGGAAAAGTGAAAGTGATTTAGCCAAGTAGCAATCAGTTTCTAATTTTGTTTGTCTCCCTTCAGGTTTAAAGTCCCCCAAGAAAGCAGTGAAAGTTTTCCGTCTTCCAGAATTCCCTCCTCCGCTGGCCTACCACTATGTCCAAAACTATTATTCTGACATGATTGCTTCACTGGGGAAAGCTATTAATGCTACACCACCAGAAGAGTCTGCTCTACTGGCCAGGTACGAGAACGAAGAAACCTGAAATCTCATATAAAGTAGAAATTTATAAAAATGTACAAGGAAATAGGTTCACGTTTCTTCAATAAATTGTATTAATTTTTGGATGGATGGATGGATGGATGTCTCTATTTAAGTCATTTTAACAATATCTGAACCTTATATAGTGTCAGATCCCTAACCATCTCATCTATTTCTCTGTTCAGGTACCATTATCTGCGTGGTTTGGTCAACACTGTGTCCAACAGGCGTCTTGATGCATTAGAGGACTTTCAGAGTCTGTACAAGACAGACTCTGATATTTTTCCCTCTCAGATGGTTAAGTCTTTAGTGGACTCCCTGCCAGAGTCTGAACGTTTACAGGTCAGTTCAGGTTGTCATGACTGTGTGTTTTACTCTCCCTGCAGATATAAACCCTGTTGCCTAGAACCATCTTAGTTAATTACATCTTTAGCCACTTAAACACAATATACTTGTGTTTCAGTCATCAGTCCCAGAACAGTCTGCAGGAAGATGACACCTGATATTGGTCAGTCCCAGTTAAGGAAAAGTGAAAGTGATTTACTTAAACACAATATACTTGTGTTTAAGTAACCATAGTTTTCTTCTTTCTTTACAAACTACCCTCAGTAAGATTGTGAGGTGTTAACAGCATCAAATATCATGTCAGCAACTCAGTTTCTCATCACAGGATAAGTAGGTGATTGCAGATTATTTTAACAATAATGACTTTCGGTGCAAAAAAGGGCAAGTCCACTGCTTCCGCCTCACCTTCTAGTCTAAATGAAGTCCATCTTAGTTGTTTGTGTGTAATCTTACTGACAGTTAAATAAACAAACAAAGGCCTCTGCCATAATGTTGAAATCTCCCGACAGGCGGATAGAAAGGCAGAACTCAAACGGCTTATCAGTCGGGTCAAAAGGGACCAGGAGCGGGAATGTGCGGGCCGTGGAAACGGGCACGAGGAAGGCGCCATAAAGAGATTCCAGCTGCCGACAAAATACATGCAGCTTGAGGAGTTTGTGAAATGTGTCCAGGAGTCTGGCATTGTTAAAGACCAAGGAACTATTCAGAGACTCTTTGATGCTCTAACTGTAGGTAGGTACTTATTTATTTGACCAATTACCCTAAAAGCTGTGAGAAGTCTCAGGTTTTTTATTTGAATTACACATAATTTTCGGGGGGGCGGAGCCTGCTTTGTACTCTCTCACTAAAGCATGTCAGAATTGGTAAATCACACATGCACACACTCACAGGATATTTCCTGTGTCCTTGTCCTTCTTCCTCTCTTTTTCCAAGCAAATATTTATTCTTCGGGTTAAACATTACCTCACTCTTTCTTGAAGGATTTGCTGTGCAGCTTTCAAGGCATAACCAGAGCTTCACTGGGCAGTCGTTGCCCTATGACCTCTTTTTATTTGCTGTTTACTTTTTGCACATACTCGAGGTGTTCTCAGTCGGAACAGAGGTGACTTTTTCAGTAAAAGAAGCATCAGTTCACAAGGTGCAAGTAGTTCCACAGTCCCTGATCTGACAACTTTCATGTTGGCTAAGATTTTTCTTGTGTTGGTTTTAGATATTAAAGCTTTGGCGTGTGTAGTAAAGATTTTCAGTTCCAGTAGTAATAATAATTTGGGAAAGAGTGTCACTAAAACATATGTGATTGGAAAAGAAGGAAGGAAGCTTACAGTGAGAACTTATCTTTGCCTGCACACTGGGATTTTGGAAAATGCCTTCTTTCTTTCTTTCTTTCTTTTTTTTTTCTGTCATAACATCCTGTTGGAGGTTGTGACAGGCTAATGTCAGGTTTTCCTTTCTACTTTCACTGCGGAGGATAAGATTCAGAGTCACATCAACAGGATTTGGATCTCCTTTTGCATTGTAAATGTATTATAATTACTGTTTCCTATTATAAGTTCCTGTTGTATAGTCACTTAAAAAAGTGGTGTTTATATAAAAATGACTACAACATAACACATGGTTATGTAGTAATTTTAGAACATGTTACGAAAGCGTTGATGTTAAATGAAAAAGGCAGTCAGGCGGTGACTGTGTGTGATTCAGTGGGTGAGAACATAGTTTCGTATCTCTCTGGGTGGTTGGTTGGGTGTGGGGGTGCACAGAGGTGATGCACTGTATGTGGCCATTGTTGGAGAACAGTAGGGATTGCAACTTGCAGTCGCTCACTCTGCAGGCATGCTTGGAAAGAGAAACAGAGCTGACTCAGAGAGTAAGCAGATGCCTGTTTATAATAATAATAATAATAATAATAATAATAATAATAATAATGGATTGGATTTATATAGCGCTTTTCAAGGCACCCAAAGCGCTTTATAATACCACTATTCATTCACACACTGGTGGAGGCAGCTACAGTTGTAGCCACAGCTGCCCTGGGGCAGACTGACAGAAGCGAGGCTGCCATATCGCGCCATCGGCCCCTCTGGCCAACACCAGTAGGCGGTAGGGTAAAGTGTCTTGCCCAAGGACACAACGACCAGGACAGAGAGCCCAGGGATCGAACCGGCGACCTTCCGGTTACAGATGCGATTCCCAACCCCCTGAGCCACGTTCGCCCCGACAGTTATGACAGTTTGTGACACAATTCTGGGTTTATGACAACTTAAAGACTTATTATTTTTATTAAATGATGTTTAAAATGAGGTTTTAAACTGTTTCAGACCAAGTAGGTCTGATACTTATATATCAGACCTACTATCCACAAACTCTCTTCAGTTGTTTTGAAAGTGTGTGTTTGTTTGATGCAGGTCATCAGAAGCAGGTCAGTCCAGATTTGTTCAAGGTTTTTTACACCATCTGGAAGGAGACTGAGGCTGAGGCACAAGAGGTCTGTACTGTACTTTACACTACTTTAAACAAATTACGATGGGAGAATTAACAGTGATTTGCGGTTCTGTGTAGATTATAATTTAAATTATAAACCTACTATTAAGTTTTGTTTCTGCAAATGGGGGAAAAAGTGCCATTCTTTAAGTTAAAATTTCAGTTTATTTCCTTGAAATTCAAATAATTACAATTATTTTTAATTATTTTCTCAGATCTATGAGGTGGTAACTCAAAATTCTGAGATTAAAAACCTGAAATTTTGGACTTATGGATGACAAAAGATTCTTTCGTTTTTTCAGTGGCAGAAACCAGTTTCAATAGTTTACACTGTAGTTGAACAAATTGGCACTTTATGCAGGTTTTTGTGTTCGTTTGATCTGAAGGTTTGTCTGCCAACATCTGTTTTGGAGCACATTGAGGCCAACGAGTGCGTCTTCAAGGTGTCGTCTTCAGTAAAGACGAGCCGCGGAGTGGGGAAAATCGCCATGACTCAGCGACGGCTCTTCCTGCTCACGGATGGACGGCCAGGATACGTGGAGGTGGCACAGTACCGAGATTTAGATGTGAGATTAAAAGAAGAGAAATCCCGAGATACAAATACAGCTGTGCCCAGTAAGATAAGACTTGAAACGGCAATCTATAGTAGATGTTGTCTTTGTGTACTTTTGTTTTTTGTTTTAGGAAGTAAAGGTCTCCTCAGCTCCCTTCATGCTCCTGCGAATCCCAGGCCTGAAGCTTCGTGTCCGGGGAAGGAAGGAAACTTTTGAAGCTAATTTGAAAACGGAAACTGAGCTTTGGAACCTGATGGTCAAGGAGATGTGGGCCGGGCGCTTCACAGCTGACCAGCACAAGGTAAATCTGTGATGAAGAGGCTGTGTGGGTGTTGCTGTGAGGGAGCATAGAGGAAAATGATAAGCTTCATCAGGAAAATTTATTGAGTTACCTTGCTCGTTTATTATTCATACCTCGTGTTTATTCAGGCATCAGTTTGAGTGTGTGTCAGTTTCTGTGAGGGAGTGGTTGAAATTCCCTCAGTTATACATGAACACAAATAGGCACACTTGAACAAACACAGGGGGTTTCCTTTGTGAAACCAAAAGATGTAACTGTAAAATATCTGTCTGTCACATTTACCCCCCTCACTGTTGTTCTCTTCTCTTTATTTAAAATATTATCATTTCTCACTTCCTTTGATTGTCAGTTTCTATAGTCAGGCAGCCTGTGATGACTGTCCAACTTGTCTGACAGGATAAACATCTACAGCACTGCTTAGTCACATGTAAATCTTGTTTGATCGTTGATTATTTCAGTTGTAATTGCCTATATTTACAGCTTGTCCTGTTTGTATATCATGTCAATATAAGTATTTTTGGGTGTGATAAGTTTATTGAGACCATAAATCTTTAGTAAACTAAGATATAGTCATTCTGAAAAAGAGTGACCATATATCTTTAATTTGACTTGATTTGATTGGTCAATGCATTATGAAGACTGAAATATATGTATGACCTCTGAGATGGATTGCCATTGCTGTATACGCCTTTTAAGTCTGAGAGTATGACTCATGATGACTATTTATCCTGGTATATTTTTTTTCTCCTTTGTGACATCAGCATTTTTTTTTTTTTCATTCATTTTTATTATAAAAAAAATCACTTAACCGCTGTTGTATGTATGTCTGGTCTGGTGATGGCATCTGGCTTATTGAGGTTGACCTTGAACATCAGTCAAAAGTACATTAGTGAGTGTTTACACCAGCTGAAATTGTATTCTACAAACTTTGTAAAAGTATAAGGATCGTAGCCATAAGCATTGCCTTCTAATGCTTTTTTTTTTTTTTAAACAAAAAATTCTGTCTCTCTCTTTCTCTCAGGACCCCCAGTACATGCAGCAAGCTCTGACCAATGCCTTATTAATGGACGCAGTAGTGGGAAGTCTTCAGAGCAGCAAGGCTATCTATGCTGCTTCTAAGCTGGCTTACTTTGACCGCATCAAGATGGAAGGTAGAGAAAGATGTGCTTTGTTATGGTTATGGACATATTTGCGTAATAAAACTGTGCCCGTTTGGAAACTTTATGACTCATCGAGACTACAGTAATCTTTCACTTTGAGTTTGTGCTTTCATCACCTGGTTAAGGTTAGTTGCTTCTCTTTGCTTTGTCTCCAGTCCCAATGATGGTTCCCAAGACAACTGCAGAGATACTAAAGCACAAAATTAACCCTTCGCTGGAACTTGCTTCACCTCAGGCTGTGGATGTTCTTCTCTACACATCAGGTACACACACACACACACACACACACACACACACACACACACACACACACACACACACACACACAGCTTTTAAATGTGTCCCGTAAACGAGCAGTTTCTCCATCATTTCTCATCAACACTGTTACAACAAGTTTCAGCCTCTTCCCCTTTTTTATTGGTCATTGTGGGAGTCGATGATGTGATTGGCTCTTTGGAGCAGCAGAGCAATTTCCCAATCTAACTGTGACACTAACGCGCATGCACTGACATATATGTTGACTAATGCACAAAAAAAACCAACCTGGTGTTTATCTGTCATCACTGTGGCACACACTGACATAAAAAACATGCAGATGCAATAAAGTTCCTCAACCACACTTCCTCCCCAGTCTCATATTACAGTAAACGGCAAAAGGAGTTGCAAGATATTTAAAAACATGCTGGGAAGGAAACCTCTCCTCAATCTCTTAAATAAATGGTCATAAATATGTGGACTCTCTTCTTTTTATTGTGAGCTGTGAAATCATAGGAAAGCACAGGATAAGTGCTTTACATAGTGATTACAAAACTGCAGCGGGAATGGCTGTATGGGCTGTCTGGGTCCTGGGGAGGCCATGACTGAGGGTGTGCAAATGTTTTTTGTTTTTGTTTTATCAAGGTTTGCTTGAATTGCGTCGGCAGTGGGTCTGGGATCATTGTCATGCTGAAAAAGTAAGCTGTTAATATTTCAGGGTGTAAAAGTCTCATGGTACTTCTTTTCTCTCATAATTCTGTCAATTTAAAAAAAAAAAAAGATTGCAGACTCTACTTCTTTCTAAAAGGAAGTATAAAGAACAGACACTGACACAAGTTATGAAGAAATGTAAGGACTGCAGAAGTAGGGCTGTTCGATATAACGATATATATTGGATAACGATATAAAAACGTCTATCGTCTATCGCCGAAAACGGCGGCCTTTACAACTTATGTCTAAAAATGTATAGTTTCATGCATCTGTTATACAGTCATTGGTTAAAACACTCGACTCCAGCTACATGACGCGCAGCTGGAAACACTTCCCGCAAGACGAGCTGCCCGAGAGTCACATAATTTATAGAAAATGTTACATTTCTGTGATTTATATCGTTATCGGGACGATAGAATTCTTACATCGGGATATGAGATTTTGGCCATATCGCACAGCCCTATGCAGAAGGTTGGTTTTTTTTTAAGTAATTACCTTAGGGGTTTTTTTCTGTCCTAATTAGTTGTTGACTGTAAACAAGGGGAAGAGAGTTTGTGTAATAAAAGTCTCTGTCTGGACGTGACCTGTGGACTGTTGTTGGCTGGCGGCTTGATCCTGACAGGCCAAAGGGATGAGTGATTTGATGAGAATGCAGATCATTTTATGGCCTTCACAGTCACCTGATTTAAACACCTAAGAAGACACAGTAAACTGTGCGTTCCACCACACCGGAAAAACATTAAATAACATAGAATATCTTTTTTTTAAAAATGATATTCATCCTTATATTAGTGTAAAGCAATAGAAGAGTAACTGCCAAGGAAGTGAAACTATCTTCTTGTAGTTTGTGGTTTATTTATTTCTTTTCTTCCTTTAATATGTCACCTATGAATTGTGGTTATTATTTGTGGCCTTTGTTGTTTAGTGCATCCTTGATTTTTATCCTGGGGCACCGACAGCCTGGCACATTATATGGCAGGAAGACCGTGAGTGAAAAGCTTTAAAAAAAGATCCACAGAGCCATTCAGTGGCCTTCAGCAGGCAGCCATCTGGGTCCACTTAAATACATGCTGGTGGCAGACTAACCCCTGCCACTAGCACAGTCACACTCAGTGATCCACACATTAACAAACACATTTCAGTTCTTCTGTAGCAGTCTGCTGCTCTTTGGGATTTCTGCTGGTGAAAAAGAACAAATCTGGCCATTCAGGTCCTCCCTCCCCGGCCCTCTCGGACTCTTTCTCCCTCTCCGGTTTGAATATAGGTCACTGAATTGAGTTCCTGGCACAGATCCGGTTCACACCCCCTCTCCTCTCCCCTCTGTTCTCACCACACTTTTTTCTTTTTCTAACTTTTTCACTTCATAAGTCCTCTTACCTTCTGTTCCACTGCCCTTTTCTGCTCCTTGAAGTAAAAACACAGGATGTTACTTTTTTTTTCTTCTCCATGAGCTGGGAAATCTGACCGTTGGTTTGGTTGGGTGGAGTCGAGCTGCAAAATAACATTGACATGAAGTGCTTCCCTTCACACTGCTGGAAGAAAACTCCTAAGTAGCCTCTGGAGTAGAAGACAGAAATCTGTATAAGTAATATTCACTGCAGGCCAAGTGTAATGATAGGGTGTTGAGAAATAACTGATTAAGTGTGTGTGTGTGTGTGTGTGTGTGTGTGTGTGTGTGTGTGTGTGTTCTATTTCAGGTCAACTATGGGTATCGGTAAATAAGGGGAAGGTGATGGTGTTTGATGCCTCCAGCTGGTCCCTCACACACACCTGCCATGTTGGGAATGCTAGACTGGTGAGAGGAACACATGAAACGAATAATCAGGCTCAGACTGCTCTAAATGATTGTTTCCAGACATTTTTACTTAACGTCTGGTGCATGACTCCGGTTATCAGTGCAAAAACTCCACCCATCTGCCGTTCAAAACTTTATTTCGAAGGGGCAACCAATCAGAAGAAAGCTAAAACATCTTGTTTAAGACAACGAATGAAATAGATTTTTTTTTAAACTGTAAACTTTAGAACTACAACAGTTAAGCTCTAATGTAAATGTCAATACAATATGGAGCTGGAAATGAACATTGCAGGTCCACTCTTAACACAGTTACAATTTTATTTTTATTCATGAAAATATTTGTATTCAGTTATATGGGTTGGCTGATGCCTGTCCCAGATGTGACAAGGCAAAAAGGAGGGGTACGCTATGGACACGTTGCTTGACTAAGGGCTAAAACACACAGGCAGTCAGGCATTCCTGACCAGATTCATACATGGAGTCACCAGTTAGCCTAACCTGCATGTCTTTGGATTGTGGGAGGAGGCTGGAGTATTGGAGGGAGAGGGAAAACTTTCCAACTCCACACAGTTCAAATCCACTGACCAGTTGTGTCAGTGGATTTGAACCTGGGACTGTCTTGCTGTGATATAACAGTGCCATAGACTGCACTACTGTGCTATGCATGAAAATCAAAAGAAAAGACCCAAAAAAGCAGTAGTAAATATTCAAATTTGATCCTTTCACACAGTTAAGCCTCTACATGTTAAACTGGCTTCTCTAAACCTCTGCTAGTAGTCTTTTTTCCACCACTAAATAAAAACACCTGGCCAGATGTTTGCTCATCGCTGAACTAAATCAGCAGATAAGCACACCACAGACATCAGGTACATATTAAGTATATATATTAAGTGGTTTTTGTTTCTCCTTCTCTGGCTTCACTTCAAACATTATCTTTCAACATGAAATCTCATGTTTGTAGGGAATCCATGGTGTGTTTTGAATAGTTTACATTCCCTCAAAGAACAAAGCATTTTCCAGTGATAGCTGGCTGGAGGGTTGAAAGCACCAGCCAGTGGTCGAGCTTCATAAACATTTTCTCCAGGAGAAAGGATTTGTGAGGTTTTAAGACACTTCTTAAGTCTAACCCTTACTTCAACTGTGCAGTTCAGTTACATGAAATATGTTGGAAGTGTGAGACAGAGATGGGCGGAGTATGTGTTTTCACTTATAAAACACTGGCATGACGATTTCTAACTTTCACCAGCAGCGTGAAAACAGCTGTTGAGAAAATATCATGAAATTATTGTAGACAAAGTAATTTAAACATTTTTTCTATTGATAATTTTTAGCTGTAACTTCCAAGTCTATTTGCACATTCTGTAACACAGAGGTACTTGATATTAGAAGTAATGTTTGTCAGGTAGTGTTTCAGTAGTTTATTAGAACAATTTTGCCGCCTAGTGGACATGCTGAGTATTGCGTCCTGCATGAAGCTCTTAGCAGCTCAGCTGGAAGAGCTTCTGACATTTAAAAATATGCAAAGACACCTGCTGTGGCGACCCCATTGTGAATGTGGGAGCAGCTGAAAGGAGCTTTAGAATTAATTGACTGAGTTGTTGGTTTTTTTGTTACCCAGGTAGAAGATTTTGAAGATCCAGGTTAAAAATTTGTGTAAAGCTGTAATACCTGCGGACTCGTGCTCAGAAACATGTTTCTGGTTTCAGAACTGCATGTTGGAGGTTGACAAAGATCAGGTGTGGATGGGCTCTGAGGACTCAGTGATCTACATCATCAGCATAGTGGCCATGGTGTGTAACAGACAGCTGACTGAGCACAGGGCAGAGGTCACAGGACTGGCGGTCGACAAAGACAAATACAGGTAACGCAGAACAACAGCCACAACAAAAATACACAATCACCCCCCCCCCAACTCGGGCCGCACTGCCTCACTGCCCTCACATCACATACCGAACACACCTTCCCAGATTTTCTGCTAAAGCTGCAAATTGTCTCCTCTCTCATTCTAATGTGCTGTTCTTGCTGTCACTCTGCTGTTTCGACCCTTAAACCTCCAGTATTCTCATGGAGGCTTTATAAAGAAGTTTATTCATCACTGCCAATATGATATGTATGAGTACCAACTTCTGATCGAGGGAACACCCAGTTTCTGTTTGTGTATTCTAATCAAACAGTTAATAATTTCAGTTATAAATTCGCAGTTTAAAGAAATGAACTTTGAAACAGAAAGTTAAGAAAAACAGCAAATAAGCCATCAGCAATATAAAAGCATTCAATTTGTTTGATGAATTTCTTGAACTTGTATACTATTCTTATTCAGATGAATAACAATATCATAAGTCGACTGGTTGTTTCAGCAGTATTATCATTATTGTTAGGTAATTAAAGTTGTATTCAAGGAATGGAAATGTTTGTGTCTAATCCACTCTGTTCTTGAAATGTACATTAAAAATAATCTTACCAGCCTGCTTTGTTCTTCAGCCAAAAGGTGGCATACTCCTGCAGTGCAGAGGGGACAGTCATGGCGTGGGATGTCTCCACATTGCAGGTTGGTTTAATATCAACCATTGTTCACACCTGTTTGCATTTCTCTTTCAGCTTGTTTGACTTTTCCTTTTCCTTCAGGTGAAGAAGCACTTCCGCCTCTCCTGCAGCCGTCTGCAGTCCATTTACAGCTGCAGCGGCACGCTTTGGTGTTGTAAGTTTCCTTCACACTGGACAGTTGGAAAAATGGAAAATCTGAGACTTTGATGATGTAAAGTGAATACCCTCTCTTTCCGTCTTTCCCTCTGGTCTGGTTTAAGGCTCCAGAGACAGGATAATGGAGGTGTGGAGGAATGGTTCATTAAAACGTTGCATGAATTTACCAGAACAACAAAAAGGCTCCACAACTACTTTCAGCTGTGCTCTGATCTTACCAGAGGTACAAACACACATTTTGCTCTTAATATTGTTTTTCTTTAATAAATGTATTTTCATTTTGTAAGAGTGACCCCGTTTCACCTGATGTGTTTGTGTCAGCGGGAGGAAATGTGGAGTGTGTGTGCAGATTCTGGAGAGGTGTCTATTTGGCACATTAAAGACTGCAGCAAACCGTTCCACCGCATCACCCTACAGGACTGCACCGGATGCTACTGCATAATTAAAGTTAAAAACCAGGTTAATACACACACGCACGCACACGTACAGAGCAATATGGAAAATATTCTTATTTTTATGGTTGATGTTAATATGATAATCAGTGAGTCTCAGAAGTGCTAATTTTTCACATTTGAACATTCAAAATACAATGTTTTTGTTTTATTTTTATTTGTTTTAGTCCTTCTTTAATTTGTTAAATTCTAAGAGAAGTTAACTAGTTGCAATAGGAGCTTAGGGGAGAGTGGGGCAATGTAAGAAATCTTTCAGTGAAGTTAGCCTTTCAATCATGAATACAACACAAGAATAAAATGGGTATAATGCGGCTTCAGGATCTTAGTTGTTATTCAAACCATAGCAGCAGAAGCAGATCATTAAAAACAATATAAGGCACAAATAAAGGGGTCCTTCAGTCTACTTGCCCTTATGAGGAGCAAAGCTCCATCCACACAAAGCCCCCATCCATTCACCATAAAAAGTTAATGACATTCAGCGACTTCAAGTTTATTTTTAGAAAGAGGGGCAATACATATTAATGAACATTTTAACAAATGTAAATATGCCAGATTATAGCCTTGGGCTAATTTCCATCTGCAGACCCTCTGGCAGGTTGGTGTTAAACACAAGTTAGTAAAAACATACAGAGACACTATTTACAGGTCATGTGACAAGGACAAAAACAGTGATCACATTATACTAGAACAAACAATGACAAGGAGAGTGGACACAGAGGACAGTATAGATAACAATAACGGAAACACATCAATTATATTGCACAAACCCAGTATTGTATATGCCCTGACCGTCGTGATATTGCGTTCACCCATTGCACTAACAGTTGTTTCCCTTTTTGTAATACACTAACTCTTTTTCCCGTCCAATATAAAACATGATTATTAAACATGATTACATGTTTGTGTGTCCCTCAGCCGCCCTTTTAAGTGACTCTTAAAGATGGGTAGACTTGTACTTTCCCTCACTGACAGTGGAAGACTATTCCAGAAGCTCACTCCCTGATATGACAGAGCATTCTGTGAAAAGGTGGTCCGCCTGAATGCCAGTTCACAATCACCTCTAACAGTGGCTCGAGTCAGTCGAGACCCGGCAACACTGCTAGACTTTTGTTTAATAAAATCACTCATTGGTGGAGGCGCCAGACCATGTATAACTTTGTATATTAGACAGGCAGATATAATTTGAAATTAGTAAAATTTAAAAACTTGTATTTTTCTAAAATTTGACAATGGTGAT
Organism: Diplotaxodon limnothrissa; assembly: GCF_057381915.1. Lineage (NCBI taxonomy): Eukaryota > Metazoa > Chordata > Actinopteri > Cichliformes > Cichlidae > Diplotaxodon > Diplotaxodon limnothrissa. The sequence continues at coordinate 14,882,681 of NC_140616.1, read as the reverse complement.
ATGAAAAAGGTTTTTTTTATCTAATATTTTCAATGCTCTTTTGTAGCACACTTCAATTGGCCCAGTAGCAGCAGAGCTCGTATAGGACCAACTTGTAATACAATATTCAATATGAGCCAGTATCATTGAGTGCAGGAATGTAATCGCTGCTGTGTCTGTTAATGATGTGCGGATATGTCTAAAGTTCTGTATATTAACATTTACAGTTTTCACTACTTTTTTTTAATGTGTTTTTTAAAGGATAATTTAGAGTCTAGTAGCACTCCCAAGTACTTAAATTCCTCAACATTAATTAATGTTAATTAATTCTTGTGCACCTTTGATCATTGTATTGGTGCACGACAGTTTCAGCTAAGCTTTAGCTGTCAGACTGTCGGCCTCACATTTGACTCTGGAATACTTTGGCATACACAGAATTTTGTGGTCAGCTGCAAAGACTGCAAGGTACCCAAGTCCTGGCGATGCAAAACAAGCCCAAATCACCATGTTTCACAGTTGGTATGAGGTGTCTGTGCTCACATGCTGTGTTTAGTTTTCACCTGTGCATTATAGCTAAGCGCCTCCACTTTGGTCTCAGCTGTGACACGTGATGTCACATGTTATCTAAGACTGCTCCTTTGCTAGCAAAAACGGAAAAATTAGTGTATAATTCTTTAGGATGAATTTGGCCCCACCTGCTCATCTTACCCCACTTTCCCCCGGTTGTTAACGAATGTTAATCTTAACTGATGCTTGAGAAACTATTTGACATTTAACCAAATTAACTAACCTCTTTGCTGTGTAGGTGTGGGTTGGCGGCATGGGTCGCAGTTCAACCAAAGGGAAGGTTTACATCCTGGACACAGAGCGGTACCAGGTCCTGAAGGAGCTTCACGGCCATACCGACAAAGTGACAGGGCTGTGCTCAGCTGAGGACCGCTACGTCCTCAGTGGAGCTGGAAAACATGATGGGAAGATCGCCATCTGGAAGGTGGAGTAAAGAGGCAGAAGGACTGAAATTATGTTTTATAGTCAGAGTGCAAGTTCTCACTGAATTCCCTCTGTTCAAACAAATCCTGGATAATGAAGGGAAGATCCATATTTGGAAAGCACAGCAAGGAGAAAAGCAATCTGCATCACCGGGATATGAAGGAATGCAAAGAAGCTCAAAGTCTACATGAAGTATGACCAACCCGGGCAGCTTCTCCTGTCTTCTATGAAGTTAAGATTAGAAATACTAACAGAACTTATTTTATCATTTAATGAAGGAAAACTCAAGACTGAAAGAGGGAAAGTGAGCTCATGTTCTGCTGGATAATTTTTCAATCCAAAATGCATCAAAGTTCACTTTAATGAAGGTTTTGAACACATTTAGTGTTTATGTAAGTGCGAACACACATGTGGTAACAGCGTGTGACTGAGCCATACCTCCAACCGTGTTTTTGACGTTAGTGTCTGCAGCTCAGAGGAGTCAGAATACCCTGAAAACAAAACTGCGGTTGAAGATTTCACCATCACAGTGGGAAAGCCCCGATAGAAGATTATTTTGATGAAGGGGATGCTTTAATGGACAGGAAATATGATGATACGCAATGGTGGGAACTGGGCTTAAACTTGATCGACACTCAGGTGTGGGTCAGAGGATCTGCAGCAGCTGGAATATGTTTGAACAGGTAATAAAATAGGGGCTAACTGTACAGTATGTCAACAGTAAGAGATATTTTTCCATTGTTGGACAAAGTTTTTCCTTTAATTTTTTTTTTTTTAAATCTTTGTGAAGGAAGTTATGTATTTGTAGTTTTTCCCTCTATCAGGAGGATTATGTAGAAACCAACTGGCCAATTTCCCGTAAAATTGCCAAGCAGGTGGAGTATGGGTAAATGAAGGAACCATTTTATTGTTTTCTGGGTTTTTAACACTATGTAGCCACTTGAAAGTCAGAGTTGCACATGTTTGTGACAAATTACAAAGGAGTTAGCATTGGGTTTCTTTGGATCAAGCTGAAAAAATCTATCACATTAGATTTTCCCCGTAAACTTTATCCAGAATTCACACAAGTGGACTGCAAACCAAGCTTTACCAAAGTTATTGTATAGATTTTTTTTCTTTTCCAAAGATTTTCAGTCTATTATAGCCAATCAAAACCAACGACAAATAGGAAGTTGTGTCACGATGCTGCATCGTTTTGATCTACAGGTTGAACTTGACATACAAACTTGGACTTCAGCATTAGACCTCGAGCATGCTCAGTGTACAGAGGCATCTAGTCTGTTTATTTTCAGAGCAGTTTAACAGTTTTCTCTTTGGCAGGCTGCTGTTCAAGAAGATTAACCAACCGAAAGGTCAAAATTCCTGTTCACGCGGTGCCTTACAGATATTAAACATTCCGATATTTATTAGGTTAAATCAGGCTATAAAATGTTTCACGCATGTTATAATATATTTATATTTTGTGATTTTAAGATGGCTTTCAACTCAGTGTTGTTTTAATAGTAGCATTATTTATATTAACTTAGTGGAACTGGAGAAAGTGTCTCACACATAGAGAACATTAAGAGTTTTAAGCATTTATTAAGTGTATTATAAAACTAAAGCCAACTTCATCATCACTGGTTCTGGTTCACAGAACTATTTTTACATTTTGTCATCTGAGGTTCAAACTGAAGGTTAAACTTGTCCTTTACTCTTGTATTTATACTCTGTATATAACTGCGACAAATGACGATGTTGTAAATTAAACGAATGACAACTCAGCCATTGTATTTATACCTTTGCAACCTTTGCTTTTGCACAAGCATGAAAATGTACATATTCTCTTTTTTTCTTTTTCTTTTTTTTTTAAACTGACAGTCAGTACACTTATTAAAGGAAACCTCAAGTCTGTTTTTATTCTCAGCAAACCGAAGCTTCAGTGTACTTTCTGCTCAGTTAGAAGGATGGTTCACAGGATGGACAACAATAAATACTTAATGAAAAAACAATTTAAGACTCCTCTGACTTTGCGTCTTTCTTTTGAACTAAATCCAAATAATAAAAAATGCTGTTTGCTGATCAATCCTGAGTGGTTTCTCGGACTCACAAACTATTGCTCTATTAGTTCAGTTGGCTTTGTCGTCTAACCAGTGTAATGATTTGTTACTGCGCAAATCTTGACCTGCATACTGTTTGCAAAACTGTTTATTTTGCACTTTCTAGAGTTCGTCAGAAGAGGGCGCAATTTGATACCAAGTTCATATTGGGTAAAGCCTGAGGCTTGATGAAGTGGAGGTTCATAGTTTAGAGTTAGCGACATTAACACAGTTCAGACACACATAACCTGCTTGTTTCCCCTGTGAACTAATAATTGCTTGTAAAACGTTTGAAATCAGTATAAATGACATTTTAATTTTCAATCACCAATTTAAGTTGTTTTACTTGGAGTAGAATTTATTTTTATTTCAATAAATATAAACTCATCACACTGACAAACATGCAACTAGCAACTATTACCCCAAGATTAAAAGAATAAAAACCGGTTGATAATTTCAGGTCTGCAGTGTAAAACTGTTCAGAAAACAAAGAGGCTATTTGACTCCTGGCTCAATCCCTGCTTAGGCTGCAGGGTGGGAGACCTGCAGTAACAAAGGTACAGCAGACTGGGTCCACCCTGCTCAAGTGTCCTTGAGCAAAACACTGAATCCCTGCAGGGCTGCTGTTATGTGAATGACCTCCCTGTGGAGTTTGCCAAGGTGTTTTTACAACGAGGCTTCTCTGAAAATCCTTTCTAATACTCAGAACACTGTGTTATATGCACTTGCGTGCAGTTGTATTTGTGTGTGTGTTTGACATTGTTTTGTAGCAAAGCCATAAGCAGCTGTTAATCTCTCACCATGCAGGTCCACTAATGCCTCAGCACAGTACATGATAAGTTGTTTTCTGTGCCTCCTGCAGCTTTTAATCAGTTTCCTTTAATCCATAAACTTTTACTTCAGGAAAAGGAAAACACAACTGTTTGTGCTGCACTTTAACATACAAAGGCACAGTAGTCTGTGCTATAATGCTATAGAGAAGTTCCTGATGCCTTTATTAAGAATTTATCAGCTAATGCTGACATGCATGTTTTATTCATCTTCTTTTAACTCTCTGTTATATATAAAATAGGCAATACCTCTGTAGTTGTTGTCCAAACAGCACCCTTCAACATAATGAGTCATGCCCTTAATGTTCCATTCTTTTTTTTAAATTGCCTTCTTTTCAGTTTAATTTATACAGCATCAAAACACACGATTAACGTCAAGATACCTTATACCTTTTTTATATTAAAAAGTCTACACAACATTTGGCAACAGTGTGGGGAAAAAAACCCTTTAAAGAGGACGAAAGCCCCGGCAGATCTAGGCTCAGGGTGGAGCAGCTGCCTGCATCGGCTGACTGGAGTGGGGAGAAAGAGAAACGGTAAACTGCAACCGCAGCAGGAAGAAGAGAAAATGTGGACATGCATGTGAATGTGGCATACACAACAAATGCACCACATGTGATAAAGAGGGAGTATCCCAGCAGCCTGAGCCCATAGAAGTGTTACAGCAGCAAGGGTTAAGCCCGGGTTAAAGAAATTTTGAAGGCTAATTTTAAAAGGAGACAATGCGTCTGTCTCCTGAATCCACCTTGGGAGCTGGGTCTACTGGAGAGGGGCTCTTCAAAGCTTGTTGAAACACAAGCCAGCATGCAGTCTTAGAGCAAAGTGCTCTATAATAACATGATAATATAACAAATATGATAGTGTAAGGTCTTTGATAGCTTAAAGTTTTCAGGCTTTGCATATAGGGAGAAAAAATTTGAATTCAATTCTGGATTTGATAGGGAGCCAATGAAGAGATGCTAATATAGTGGCAATATGATCTCTCTTTGGCCTGTTTCCCCATCGATGCGGTGCTGATGCAGAGCCATTTGTGCCTTTTGAAAACCAGCCTGCATTTCACAGGAAATGAAAACTGAATGCTACGCAGCGTTAGGATAACTTGGGCACATTTCTGTGGAAAGAACATAACTGCTGAGTCAGCAATTCATAGCTGGGCCCAACACGTTTGTGCTAACTGTAGTTTTGTCAGTGGGAATGTGTGGAACTGGTTCTAGATTTGGCTTGGGCACCTTGTACATGGAAAAGGGGCATTTTCAGTACCCTTGCTTATTGAAAGCATTAACAGCATAAACATATTAAATGACTGTTTGTAAAGAATATAACCTGTTCCTTGAGTTCCTTGTCTTGTGTTTAGTCTTCACGCTGTGGGTTTCAGGGGGAAGGACATGTTCTGTATATATGGGACAGCTGAAAAAAAATGTTGACGTTGTCTGTGGTTTGAACAGACAACAGTTCAATGCTCAGCAGAATTTTTTGCCAGCTGACCATTGTCCACTTTAAAACAGTAAGAAGACACTGCTTTGAGGGTGGGACAATATTTTTTCATGTCAGACAACTTACATTGCTTTAACATGTAAACAGCGTTTATGCAGAGCCACATAAGTCACAGTAAGATTAGCAAGACTGCATTTTTGAGTCTATAAACGGGGTCTTGAGATACAGCAGGTCATAGAGTTCAAGCGAGACGTGATTTTATGTTTTCTGTAACAACTAGTCGGTTTAGTTTTTGCAAACTTCACTCAAACAGAAGTAAATAGCTCCTCTGTTGGGACCTATTTATACACATTTATTAATAATGACTACAACGAATACAATATTTAAAACACATATTCACAGAAAAAAACATTTACAGTACTGACTCATTGGTTTACATTATTTCTAAAAGCATCATGTTTGCATGTCTTCAGTTAAGTATGGTTACAGTTACGGTTAGGGGTCAGCTTTTGGGCCGTCATTGATGACGGCCTTGACCTCAGAGGGTTAAACTTTGGAGGACGGGAGCTCTGCTCATGGAGTCGCCTGTAAAATAATACAGTGTGTTTGTTTTAGTAACTCTGGTTTCTTAAGTTTAAACAGAATTTAAGCTGCTTTTTTAAAGCTACAATTGCACCATGATACTTTTAGAGCTGTTTTTGTTTTAATCAATCATATACATGTTGCATTTCATAAGGTGTTAATGATGTAAACAAGCCATAGATTAGCTGACTAATTGATTCAACTGGCAGCAATTTTCATAACTGATGAGATGTCAAGGATTCAAGCAGCCTGCTTAATTGTATATAAATTGTTAGCAGCCCCAGTCAGCTGACTGCAAATGACTAATTTAACTAACTTCAAATCTGCTTGGTCTGCAGCACTTAAGCACAACTGAAAGTGAAATGATGGATTTACAGCTTTGCAATATGATAGTGACACTTCTTTTTGGAAAACAATCTCCATCAACAGAAAATAAATAAAATATAGCTAATGGCTCTGTGTGAGTTACAGCTCTGCACCACAGTGTCTGTCTTTTCTTTTTGAAACAATGAATGTGAAAAGCACAAATGAGGGAAACTCAGGAGGGAAAATGTTACTGTATATTAGAATGGGTGGTTTTTTGGATTGGGGGGGGGGGGGGGGGGGGGGGTTGCATTCAACAATAAAATGCATGTCTTAGTAGTTCATCATTTATTACAGTGTAATATCAGAGCCTTTTTAAAGGAAATTTGTCCCCTGAAAATCCTGCGATACAGTTAGCAACGCATAACCATGGATATTGCTTTGTCAGCTTCATGAGTTTTACTGATTTTATGAGAAATTTCCTTTTGATTGGATTTTTCATGTTTAAAAGTCCCAGACAGAAAACGAGGCATCAATCATTTCGTATCTAAATTATGTTAATATATAAGCACTTTTGTTAACCTTCCCTCCCAAATCAACAGGCCTATTTACCTTTCCAAAGGTGTGAATATGGAGCTTATTTAATTTGACCTTTCAGCAAGAAAGTGAAGCCAAAGTTAACATTGCTAGAATTTAGACGATGGTCTTAGAATAATCAATGAAATGACATAAAAACAATCTGTTATAACTGAGGTCCTGATTTCAAGGGGATGTTGTGGTGTGTGAGTTTTCCCCTAATGTTGTAGCCATGAAGAGAGAGCAAATTTAACATTTCTGTTTACTCCTTTATAACCATCACTTTTGCCTTTATGATGTTGCTGTTGTCACTATATTTGTCCTCACCTTCATTTGCATTTGAAATTTTATATGAAAGAAAGAAAGAAAAAAAAGCAATAATACTGAAACAATAAATTTAAAACTTACAAACTGCAGGGATCCAGCTTTCTCATACTTATTGCCCAAAACAAATTAGATGTTTTGAGGCCAACTGCTCCTTATTAGGCTGCACAATAAATAGGGAAAACTGGTTTCCAGCAGTTCGTTTTATTTTCTTCTTTTTTCTTCTTTATAAAACTGGATTTTAATACAAGGATGTTATACATTATGCATTGACCCAAACCTGGAGGTCTGTGGGCTTGTTTGAAAGGATTGCAAGGAGAAAGCCTCTTTTACTTTGTGAAATGAACATGGAAGCTTCTGGAAGACTTCTGGAACAAGGTCCTTTGGACAGATGAGACCAAAGTGCAGATGTCTGGCCAAAGTGCACAGCAGCAATTTTGGTGAAAACCACCCACAGCACATTGGCAAAAACCAATTGTTAAGCACGGTGGTGGAGGGATGGTGATCTGTGTACAGGAACTGGACACCTTGCAGTCGCTGAGTTGATCACGAACTCCTCTGCTATACCAAAGTATTCTACAGGGAGTGCAGAATTATTAGGCAAATGAGTATTTTGTCCACATCATCCTCTTCATGCATGTTGTCTTACTCCAAGCTGTATAGGCTCGAAAGCCTACTACCAATTAAGCATATTAGGTGATGTGCAACTGTGTAATGAGAAGGGGTGTGGTCTAATGACATCAACACCCTATATCAGGTGTGCATAATTATTAGGCAACGTCCTTTCCTTTGGCAAAATGGGTCAAAAGAAGGACTTGACAGGCTCAGAAAAGTCAAAAATAGTGAGATATCTTGCAGAGGGATGCAGCAGTCTCAAAATTGCAAAGCTTCTGAAGCGTGATCATCGAACAATCAAGCGTTTCATTCAAAATAGTCAACAGGGTCGCAAGAAGCGTGTGGAAAAACCAAGGTGCAAAATAACTGCCCATGAACTGAGAAAAGTCAAGCGTGCAGCTGCCAAGATGCCACTTGCCACCAGTTTGGCCATATTTCAGAGCTGCAACATCACTGGAGTGCCCAAAAGCACAAGGTATGCAATACTCAGAGACATGGCCAAGGTAAGAAAGGCTGAAAGACGACCACCACTGAACAAGACACACAAGCTGAAACGTCAAGACTGGGCCAAGAAATATCTCAAGACTGATTTTTCTAAGGTTTTATGGACTGATGACATGAGAGTGAGTCTTGATGGGCCAGATGGATGGGCCTGTGGCTGGATTGGTAAAGGGCAGAGAGCTCCAGTCCGACTCAGACGCCAGCAAGGTGGAGGTGGAGTACTGGTTTGGGCTGGTATCATCAAAGATGAGCTTGTGGGGCCTTTTCGGGTTGAGGATGGAGTCAAGCTCAACTCCCAGTCCTACTGCCAGTTTCTGGAAGACCCCTTCTTCAAGCAGTGGTACAGAAAGAAGTCTGCATCCTTCAAGAAAAACATGATTTTCATGCAGGACAATGCTCCATCACACGCGTCCAAGTACTCCACAGCGTGGCTGGCAAGAAAGGGTATAAAAGAGGAAAAACTAATGACATGGCCTCCTTGTTCACCTGATCTGAACCCCATTGAGAACCTGTGGTCCATCATCAAATGTGAGATTTACAAGGAGGGAAAACAGTACACCTCTCTGAACAGTGTCTGGGAGGCTGTGGTTGCTGCTGCACGCAATGTTGATGGTGAACAGATCAAAACACGGACAGAATCCATGGATGGCAGGCTTTTGAGTGTCCTTGCAAAGAAAGGTGGCTATATTGGTCGTTGATTTGTTTTTGTTTTGTTTTTGAATGTCAGAAACGTATATTTGTGAATGTGGAGATGTTATATTGGTTTCACTGGTAAAAATAAATAATTGAAATGGGTATATATTTGTTTTTTGTTAAGTTGCCTAATAATTATGCACAGTAATAGTCACCTGCACACACAGATATCCCCCTAAAATAGCTAAAACTAAAAACAAACTAAAAACTACTTCCAAAAACATTCAGCTTTGATATTAATGAGTTTTTTGGGTTCATTGAGAACATGGTTGTTGTTCAATAATAAAATTATTCCTCAAAAATACAACTTGCCTAATAATTCTGCACTCCGTGTAGAGTCAAATGTAAATGGTAAATGGCCTGTATTTATAAAGCGCTTTACTAGTCCCTAAGGACCCCAAAGCGCTTTACATATCCAGTCATCCACCCATTCACACACACATTCACACACTGAATGTGAGGCCGTTTGTCTAATAACTAAAGCTTGACTGAAACTGGGGCATGCAACAGCACAATGATCGAAGCTGTTCCAATGCACCCCTCTAAGCCAGACCTCAGCCTGACTGAAAAGCTGTGGAGGACTTTATAAGAACTGTTTATAAACTAATCCCTGGATCTCTCAATGAACTCCAAGTAATGCTCTAAAGAAGAGTGGGGCAAATTTCCACCGCAATGATGCGAGAGACTGGAAAAGTCATACAGTCATACAGAAAACGAGTACGTTTTGTGCCGATCGTGGCTCAAGAGTTGGCGGTTCGTCTTGTAATTGGAAGGTTGCCGGTTTGATCCCCGGTTCTGACAGTCTTGGTCGTTATGTCCTTGGGCAAGACAGTTCACCTGTTGCCTACTGGTGGTGGTCAGAGGGCCCGGTGGCGCCAGTGTCTGGCAGCCTCGCCTCTGTCAGCGAGCCCCAGGGCAGCTGTGGCTACAATGTAGCTTGCCATCACCAGTGTGTGTGAATGAGTGGATGACTGAATGTAGTGTAAAGCGCTTTAGGGTCCATACAGACTAAGTAAAGCGCTATACAAATACATGCCATTTACGTCAAGTTATTGCTGCAGAAGGCAGTATTACGATCTACTGAATTATGGCGTGCACTCAATTTCATGCAAACTGCTTCTACATTTTCGCTTAGCTTTTCATTAAATAAATAATGAACGTGCAAAATACCATGTGTTGTTGTTCTTTTGAGGTTGTATATGGTACCTTGGTGTATAAAACATTAGAAATAATAGACGGTGTAACGAGAAACTTAAACTAGTTATGAAAAGACAGGAAAAGCTAACTAAAACTGTACATGTAAAAAATAAAGCAAAATAAAGCATTGATACCTCTGTTTTTAGCGAGAACTGCACTATTTTTAACGGCATTTCCCTTTAAGAGTTCAGTTTCTCTGCTTCTTTGTATACCAACACCAAGACTCCGCCTCTTTATGCAAATGAGCCGTGACGTCGGCGGAAGCTAGCGCTACGTCTCCTCTTCCGACAGATACTGCTTTAAAAGCGTATTTAAAGCCCTGGCTGTAGTTGCGGGAGCAGTAGACAACCTATGCAACAAAAGCTGCTGCAGAGCCGAGAACTGTCCTACCACATAGCGGACGAAAACACGGAGCCAACGGCTGACACGACACGGCGAGGTGAGCGCGATGCCCGGGGGAAGCAGCAGAGACGAGTCGGGACGGATTTTTAACATTTTATAGCCGCTGCTGGTCGGCTCCGCCAGGCGGAATGCAAAGCATCTCAGGTTGCTGCTGCAGAGACAGGAGCAGGAGGAGGAGGAGGAGGAGGCATTTACTGTAGTTTTCTGCAGGCCTGTTTCAAAAACAGGAGAGAGGCTAGAGGGGGGTTGCAATCTGCAGGGTACAGGTCAGGATAAAAATTAGGCTTCTCTTATTATAAAGTGTAAAACAAAATGGTGCAAGTGGGTGGTGTTTAAATTTAAAGTAGATGAAGCAGAAGAGGCTCAGCGGTGGTTGTTTACAGTTTACATGTTGAGAATACTGGCATTAGAATAATTTTCATTTCCTCCATCACTGCTGTGTGTGTGTGTGTGTGTGTGTGTGTGTGTGTGTGTGTGTGTGTGTGTGTGTGTGTGTGAGAGAGAGTGTGAGTGTGTGAGTGTAAAATTTACCAGGAAGGAGTAGTTTATTGTAGTGTATAACACACTGGTGACTGAAACCAAGCATCTACCGGTATATTTGGTTTACAGAGAGAGAAATCTGCGAGGTAGTGGTCGTGGGTTCGAGTCCAGCGGCCGGCCTTAGTGTGGATGATCACCCCAGAGGCATTAATCTTAGTTAAGTTAATTGGCGATTCTAAATTGGCCGTGAATGTGAATCTGCTATAGATCGGTGACCTGTCCGGGGTGTAACCCCCACCCCCCGTGACAGCTGGGATAGAATTCAGCCCATCCGTGACCCTGAGCTGTTGTGTTTCGCTCTTGCCGGGGAAAAATTAGTGTAATGGATGAGAAGTGTCCTGCACTGTAACCACTGATTCATCGTCACTGGTTGTAGGTGTGTTTGTTGAACACATCAGCTGTGGTTTCCTACCTGACTGCATAGGGTTCAAGTGTTAAAGTATCTCTTTCTCATTTTTGTGTTTACTGGCAGTTTATGTGGATGTGTCTTGGTCTTAGATCCTTAGAGAGCACAACAAATGGATTAATGCAGAAATAATGGCCTTGATAAAAGCATTACTTGTAATGTTAGTTATACCGTAATAATCCATGAGTTAAGTGTCATTGACCTGAGATGACTGTAATCTGTATTAATTTGTTTCTTTTTCAATGTTGCATGCTTAGGTACGACTGCAGGGCTTAAGATTGCAGCTTGGACCAAACTACAACGTCTCAACGACATTTATGAAGCTTTCAAGGCCTTTTGGTGAGTTTTGCGTACACATGCACACGAAAAGCATTTTAAAGATCATCTCGTGTGTTTCACTTTGGTGTTTGGTCCACGCAAAAATATAAAAGACTTGAAGAAAGAGTCGTAAATGGCCAACAGATGTTGTTTTAAGTTTAATATGTTTCTGTTGTGCCGAATCGGAGGTTCACTCCGAGTGACGCGATCTTGGTTTTGGTTTGGCTTGACCTGACAGTGCACACACAGACGCACGCTCATGTGATGTTTGTTACTTCCTCAAAAAAACTATGTCAGGCTCCTGGTTTCGATGTGGTTTAGGTTTCAGTTTGTGTGCTAAAGACTAGATTGTTTAGCTGAAGTGAAAGCTACCGACTTCCTCTTGAAGAAATGTTTGCTGACTATCAACTGCTGCTGTGTCAGGTTATTACCCCTCACAAATGTAGCCAGACCCAAGTGGTCATGTGCAGATAGTCACATGAACACACTCCCCAAATGCACATAAAGATACATTTTCTCAGATCTTAAGCAAACACTGTCAACACCTCCCTCTGTACCTTCACATAGGAAGATATAGTAACTACCTTCATGCAGATGTTTGATATTTGCATGTAGAGTTGGTGGGTATTTCCATAAACAAAACATCCATGATAGTTCTGTCTTCCTGGGACTAGGGCTGAACGATATATCGCATTTGCGATAATATCGCGACATGATCAAGTGCAATTTTCTAACCGCAAAGGCTGCGATTATACTGCGATTATATTATACAATTCATGGGCTGCATCCTCCTGAGGCCGCATTTGTAGACCGATTACGTCACAGCGACGCGCCGAAGGCTGTCCAAATTACTACCATATCCCAGAATTCATAGCGCGGCCCAGCCAAACTCCAGTTTCCAGCAATGGCGGCCGCTACTAAGTTTTAAAATTACTCATACTAATCTTTCTGGGTCACAAAATAAACTTTTAACATATTTTCAGGCGAGAAAGTAGTTGTGTAAACATCAAATATCTGCTCGGTTTATCAAGATATCCCATATTTGCAAAAGTGCTTCGACGTTTTCAGAGGCGTCTGCTACCCACCAGCTCGACAGCTAGCCGGGAGCTCGAGGGTTACTGATGCGGCCGAGAACGGCACAACTCCCGGCACATCATTTTCAGATCACCGCGGAGTTTCGCTGCTCGGGTTAAACGTAATATATAAGTCACTTAGACAACCTAAAAATGTTATTGTTGGGCTTTTTTCAGTGTTTTGTTTGTTCGTGAGTAAATCGGTTTGGCTGAGATTAAAGTTATTAGATTAGATAAAATAAAACTTTATTAATCCCCCGGGTGGGTTCCTCCTTGGTTTTCACACAGCTGACTAAACGTCAAACAGAAAACTTATTAAACAGAAGTATGAGACAGTCGAGAATTTACACCAGTGTCTGGTTATATTTTAGATAGCAAGAAGCAGACGGCCGAGTTTATTAAACTCCACCGAGACAGCGGTGACGCTAATCAGAACTAGACCGTCCAATTTCACGCCTTTAAACTTTAAAGGCGTGTTTGTGTGTGTGTTTATACAATTGCTATTATGTTTGCACTTTATGTGTAATGTTACTGACTGCAGAGATCAGTAAGATGTGTGTATTTTTTATTTATTAGTTTTATTTATTTAATATTATTTTTTAATTGAATGACTGTCTAGTAGTTCACAGATGTCGAAAAACTGAGTGTGGTAAAGCCACTGATTTTTTTAATGTATATTTCTGCAATCTGCACATTGTACTGACTTTCATTTTAATGTTTACACCAGGGTTCCTTGTCAGCACTTTATGCTCAGATGTTTGTAAGCTAAAAATAAACTATTGTGTATGTTCAAATATACTGTTGTGATTGAAGAAGTTAAATAAAAATGTCAGTCATCAATTCATGCATCACCTCATGTCATCATAACAGAGGTCTGTCTTCCAGGAAAGAACAGTTTAAAATTAATGTAATATAGTATTGGCCATACTATATGATGTATTGCTTGTCTTTGTTTAATAATACAGAAGACAAAGACCTTAAAAAATAATCGCATATCGCATCGCAATCGCAATATTGGGGCAAAAAATCGCAATTAGATTATTTTCCATAATCGTTCAGCCCTACCTGGGACTGCTGTTTATGTGGACCTCTAGTAATTTCTGATAACTGCAGAGATTGTCCTTGACCAGACCTGCTCAGACCTTCCCCTGCTGAGGTACCACCTCCTCTGGCCCTGGGGGAGGATGGTAAGGCATGCTTGAACCATGTCAGTCGATTCCTTTGTGACGAGGCGGAACCCCTACCAAATGACTAAGCTCTGTCTGGGTGAGGCCCCAGACAACTCTTATATTTTTATTGTTGACTACAGGTGAGGACAGGAATGTAGATCGACCAGTAGGCTTTCCCGTTCAGCTACTTCTTCCGCATTACTGTAGATGTTGCACCGATCTGCTTGGCCCACCGCTCGTGAACAGAACACTGTCTGCACATGCTAATAGGACTATAGTTTTAGTATGCTACTATTAGTTAACACTAGTGTCTGCAATAAATAGATGGCATTCATGTTTGGAATGGTTTATTTCGGTGTTTTAAGCTGGCTCAGATACTACCCTTTCCAAAAAAACAAACAAAAAAAGCCCCGACATACCTGTGTGTGTTGTTTTTCAAACCGATGTCCCGAGGCTGATGTCGAAAGGTTAAACGCACCCTCACTGTGACTCCAGATCTGTTGTTTTACTAGTTTTCATAGCACGAGTTCTGATGTGAGCAGAAAACAAGAAGCTCTCCTCCTTCAGAGAGATCGCAGCTCAACCTGAACTCTCAGTTTCCCATAAAACCAACATATCAAAACAAAATCTTTAAGGCAAACAAACAGAGCTACAACGGAATTAAGGGCTGAAAGAATTTGGAAGGGTTAAATCTGCATAGCATTAAATAGAAATAGGATGACATTTAGGTAAGTATGTTTTTTATGAGGTTGAACTTCAGAATGGATACCCGTGTTTTCTGTATGTGCGAAATATCTTGCTGCACAGATGGAAACAGATTGAATGGCTCAGGGAGAAGACAAGGAACAGCCTACAACCCTTCTTTAAAAGCAAAGGAGTGTGTTCCAAAGGTGTTTGATTACTGAGTACAGACAGGGGTTTACGGTGCTGTCATGCATCATTTTAAAGCAATGAAATTATTTCTGCAACAGTCGTGTCAGTGACCTAGTGGTTTAAAAATAAGTATAAATGAACTGCAGCTCTTCTTTTTGCTCCAAAACCACCAGATGATTTAGCTTGAAGTAATACTGGCTGCCTGAATCTCACTCATCCTCCTTGCATTTCACTCACACTCACACACAAACAGCAGATCTGGCTCACTATCCCGAGTCCTGATCCTGTGTGTAGATAACCCATTTCCTACTGGTGAGAGGTTTTCATACACAAACATGAGAGGGGAGCGGGGGAAAGAAAGGAGTGAGCTAATATGTTTTTCCACTTACGATCACAGGGCAAATGCGTGTGTTTATGTGTATTTGTTCATCATCTCGCTTGCATCCGAGCCATCAACAGCCTCGCTCCCCTCTCGTCTATAACAAGTCTTTCTAAGATGCTGTGCATGTATAAATGCCACTGCATTGTTTAGAGTCACTTTATCCTCAGTGAACTATGTTTTCTTCAGAGTTCAGGTGGGCCCCTGTAATGAAGAAGATATAATGGTTTGATTTGCTGGTGACCTCACAGATGTGTGTTGAGGGGAATCTGCAGCCCGGCACGTTTTTGTGTGTGGAGAGTATCTGTAATGCATGGCTGGTTGATTTTCTAAACTTGGAGGACTGTTATCAAAGTCAATACTGTATTTAGCCCCGGTTTTGAGTTGGAGGACACACCCCTAACCCATAGGTAACCCATAGAGTTACCTATGGGTAACTCTATAGGTAACTCCTTTGACTACGATGACCTGGATGACTGAGAACCTTCACAGACACATAGGGTTAGGGTTAGGTTTAGGTACACTCTGTACCTGTGTGTGTGGGAAGATATTGCCAGTAGTACAAAACGTCTTCTAAGGACTTGGTGTCCTCTGCACTTCCACTTTGCTTGCTCCTCCTCTACTCTGTCTTGTATGCATTTTTTTCTTTTTTCAGACTCGTTTCTTTTCTCTTCACTCTGTCATTTGCGTCTTCAGTCTTTGTTTGTATTTATTTTGACACGTCTTAAACTCGAGCAGACGTTCCAGTTATACAACCTGCTTGTGGCGCTTTGAACTCATTAAGTAGAGTCATGGGAAAGTTAGGTGTGAGGTGATGCTTTACAAGTTTCCTTGTTGTTCATACAAAAGCAGACGAGGTTAAAGCCTCGGCAAGTTTAAGGTCAAGGTGTTTTGGCCGTCATCGTGGTCATCAAAAAAAGCATCCGGGATTAGAGTTGAAATGTCTTCATAAACTTAAAGAAGTCCTTTCGGCTTCTTTTTCAGGAACTCAAGAGCACCACGATCTGGATGACTGTGAACCTACGCATACGTCTAACTACAACTCTCATTCATGCAATCACACGAGCACCTTTTTCTGTCCCTAAGAGCTTTACCTAACATTCACACACACTGCATGAGTGCAAACTAGGGGAGGCAGGGAGTAGACCTCTGACCTTCTGATCAACTTGCTACCTCCGGAGTCACAACCACTTATAAGGTGGTCCATACAAGATGTTCATATGGTCATGTGACCACAAAGCAGGAGAGGCCAGTCGAAAACCTGGCAGACACCAAATGTGGTTTAAAAGCATCCAGATCTGCAAAACCAGCACCACATGAACCAAATCCTGGAGATTTGGATTATCTTGGCTGGATTCTTATTCAGATTATTTTAAGCCTTTAAGTGATGAAGCTGGTGAAATTTAGTAGCCAATTTTTAGGTTTAACTGCAGAAAGTACAGAAAGTTATGGGAAAGATCAGATTTTCGTTTTCCTCTGGGGCAGGCCAAAGTCTGAACATACTTGGCTTCAGCACATTGAGAGCTTTTCGGGCTCAGCTGCCCAGGGTTAACTTTAACACCGCGTCAGTGCGCTCTGCTCTTCAATGAAAAATCTGCACTCAAGGCGTATTTAAAGTTTCCCTGTCCAAAGTCTTTCTGAAGTCATTTGTCTCTTATCTTTGTGTCGTTTTTTTTCTAATCTCTGTCCTCATCTTTACTGACTCATCCTGAGTAGAAAATGTCTGAGAGCTAAAAGAGGCTCAACTTTCCAATTAAATTAGCAAAAAGCTGAGTGGATGCCAGGAATGACTGGCAGCACATCGGACTTCTTTTGGGTTGTAAATCTTGGCTGCCTTTAGAGCTTCGTGGATGAAGCACACACCTCATCCTCACTAGCATTTGCAGTTAACTCTTGGAGTATGTTTTATCAAACAGGATAATTGCCATCTGGGACTAAGAGAAGGCAGCACAACAGTTACACTCTCAATCCCTTAGCTTTTTTTTTTTTTTTTTTTTAACTTTTCCTCTTGAAGGAAACAGCCTCAGGTTCAGTCAGTAACATCTGCTAAACTCTAAAGACCAAAAAGAATAAAATGAGCCATTCCTGAAGACGTACAACTGCAACTCTACCAAATTTATTGCAACAGAATTGAAACGCACAAACTCTACATCTGCATTTGAGTCACAGTAGCAGCAGGTGTCCTCTTCTTCTCTTCTCCCTCCCCTCTTTTGTAGCTTATAAAATCTCTTAGATGTGTCACTTGATGTAAGACGAATACAATAAAATAAAATCAAATCCTAATTACAGAGAAAATAACCAGGTAGGAATAAGTGATATATCTGCCACTGTATCTCAGATTCTTTAATATCTTGTTCAAAATTCAAAATCTACAGATGTTCATATTTAAGAAGGACCCAGTGAATAGCTTTCACTTTTCAAAGGTGCTCATAGGGTCACTGAATATTCATACAGACCGGTCGGGTATCCTGGGTCGGTGAGGAGAGAGGATAACTGGCTGCGTGCCAGTAATGTCATTAACGCTGTTAGTAATACTGCACTCAAACTAATGGTTGCACGCAAACACTTGGGCACTTTTGAGCTAATTTTCCTGCAACACAAGAAGAAGTGTTCAATCTGCGGTCCTTTTAAACCTTTTTATACCTGAGAGATTACACAAAGTGTCACGGGTTTAACTAAAGGTGCGGTGCTCTGATCACACATCATCCCTCGTAGTTTTTTAGCACACGTGGATGAAACGGTCCAGATGGTTGAATCAAGTCTGCGTGCTTGCACTTCGTCATTTGATATCCGTGTCTGTAAAGATGTCTGTGAAAATGTTCTAATTTGAAAGTTATTTGCCTTTTTTTGACTGTGAGTCACTAAGTTTGATCAGAGCATTATGTTGTCAGTGCTGCAGATGAAAAGAATAATAATACTGGAACTAAGTAAGGAGTTAATATAGCAGATCTTTGCATCCTTTCTCATTTGCTGCTAATGATCTCAGGTTTGGATGCTGTTGCTGTTAGACGCATTAGATCCCAAATCATTTGTAATTCACCACAGATTGGTTGCAGCATGATGTAGTTTGTTGTTGTCATGAGCGCGAGGCTGTCAGTGTAGGATGGCAGGTGGTTAGTCCTTTTGAATACAGTTTGCATAATGAAACAATTTAAATCTGCCATTTGAAACACACTCACTCAATCACTTCTTTATTTACTTGTTTTTTACATCAGTGTGCCTAAATAAAAAAGGAGGCAAAAAGTTAGACGATCCATTGCACATCCAGACTCATTTTAAAACAGAAAATTGTCAGTACTTGTATGTCTTATGTACTCTACAGTAAATTAGAATTGGGTTGGGTTCACTTTTATGGTTTGACTGACTAGCAAAAACCTGCCCTGCCGGTGGTTTTTGCCAGGCCTGAGGCCTTTTTTACTTTGCTCATGTATTAATACACAGACATGTCTGTTCATTTGTCTTGTTATTCTGCTTATCTTCATTATATCACCGTATATATAGTCGGTTGTCAAAAATGTCTGTTCATAAACAACGACGTTGCTGTTTGTTTTGAGCTCAGCTGCTACACAGAAGCTATATAGATGCTGATAATCCTGGTACCCTAGCTTTTGGTTTGCTGCCACATCGCAGGAGTCTCGCTCTCTTTCTTAAAGTTTCACACGGATCACATGAAAGCATGACCGTAATATAATTGTTAAATTGTGAATCATCTCCACGGCAGTCCTATAAAAACATTTGAAGGTACTTGCATGCTTGGGATTAGTTTACAAATATTGACTGTGTCACGGTGATAAAAGTCGTACAGAATCTTTTATTCTTGTCGTTTCCCTTTCATTCGTTATTTGTACTGCACCTCTCTTTGTTTGATGGCGTAAACTCCCAGCACTGGTAACTATTGTATGCTTTCTAAAGTAAACACAACATAGTTTTTTGCTGGTGTCACATTTCATTGCCGAATGTTAAGGCTAGCAGGTTTAGTGAGACGGAACAACAACAACAACAAATGAGCAGAGAAGCAAAGCAAGAAAACAAAACCTACCTTGACTTACTTCCATTGACCTATATTTGCTTTGTTTATTTGTTTTTTCCCCCAGAAATAAGACAGTAGTACCACACTGGATAAATCCTCACTAACAAGTTTTTACAACGTTACTGCTCTACTAGCATGTTTCATTAGGTTTAATTACATTTATACTTTTGCATAATCGCAATCAACTTGTCTGTTAACAACTACTGTAAAGTTGTGTGTTGCAGCAGTTGAGCGTTGTTCATATTCATTTGCCTTTATCAGCTTTAAGCATGTGTGTGTGTTTGTGTGTGTGTGTGTGTGATATTCCATCAGAAGTGTAGGCGGCGTCAGAACTTGTCGTCTGGAGGTTTAGTGCAGTCCTGAACTGGTCAGGGCAGGCACTTGTCATTCTTATGACTTGCTGTCATACGTGCTGATGTGAAACAATAATGTTGGTTACAAGACAAAAACAAACACACCAGTGTTTAACTGCTTTCAGCAGCCTCATGTGGTGAGCTTAGGGGTGGTGTGTGCGTTCTTACCGAGGTTTGCACTCACTCAGAGGCAGCTTTAGGGTTATGTTTTTATTCAAATGTCAGTGAGAGGCAAAAGTGTACTGAGACAGGCAGTGCTTGGCCACACTGGAGGCTGGAAAGAAGAAACGCACTAACGAGAGATAGAGAAAGTAGATTGATATCACCTCCTCTGTTTTTTTTTTTTTTTTTTTTGGTGGGGGTTTTTTCTGCCTTGTCTAGCTTGCAGCTCCCTTGTGGTTAGAAACCTCAGTGGGGGTGTTTGTGGGAAGATGCACACTCCAAAACACATACATGCACACGGTCTCTTTAAAAGTGGGCAGCCCCCTTGGGCAGCCCCTTTGGGCCATGCATGTGGGGGTTACAGTAATACAATGTTGGATAGTGGGGGGGTACTGTAGTGTGCAGGGCTTGAGGTGGTTGAGCTACAGTGGTGTGTGTGTGTGTGTGTGTGTGTGTGTGTGGGTATGTATCGGGTCTGGGTGACACACGAGTACTCTGACTCTGGGGCAGAAGTAGGTCAGATCTGCTGTCAGCAGCTTGTCAAAACCTCACCGTAACCAGCTTCACCTATTCAGATGTGCAGGGCCGCTTTAACATCAGAGGCCTTTGATGGTCATTTGTTGGCCTGTTAATTTCTGGGTCAGCAGATTATCCTAATAATGATTAGAAATTAACCACACTGTAGACACAACGCTGACATCCAGTGTCTAGACAGGCTCAGATCACCAGGCCTTGCAGATTAAAACAACAGTGTGCAGGCACGTTACTTTAGCCTCAAACCTGGAAAACTTAAGGCCAGCGATGTCGTTTATTTTGATTTTTGAAGTGTAAGGTAAGCTTGCTAGCTGTGTTGTGTTTGAATTGGCTGCAGTTCGTATGGTGGGCCAGACAGAGTGCTAACTAGCCAGCCTGTTAGCTAAGAGGGCTAAAAATAAACATTAAGATGACCAGGCTATTACAGGCTGCTAAGCAAGCTGACACAACATACAGTCAAGGTCTCATCTCTCCTTTCCTCTCCTGTTTTATTTGCTAACGCTAACATTGCCTGTATTTCTTCTTTAATTCTAAAGAGATGATCACGATCCTTTCTCCAAAGTTCAATCTAAAATAAGTGTGAGCTTAAATAATGAACCGTATGTGAAATATTCCAGTCCTGTGACACAATCCTAGCTTTGACACAGACCCTAATTAGAAATGAATACAAATCAATGTGTAATTTCTTATATAAATATGCACTTGTTTGTCGCTCAGATATTTGCTCAGAGATACTGGCAGCTCAGCGACACAGGCACGACGTCCTTGTCGTCACCAGATGACGCACCAGTCGTGCTAATTCATACAGATGCCACACTCAACATGTATGGATGCTTCTTCAGGATCCAATAAATTTACTACTACTCATAATATTTAGCATGCAGTGTTGATGCTGTGACTGGGTGTAAAAACAGGGCCACTGTTGAGTCAAGGCAGCACCACCAGAGGAGACCTTGCATGTGTCGTGACGTGAGCAGACTGGTTTGCTCGTCAAACGGACAAGAACACAACAGCCACTGATGAAAGAACTTGTTGATGTCTGTTCAGCTAAGCCATCGTTATCAGTGTACCTCTCTGTACGTCTGTTTTCTCTCTTTGTTGTGGCTAATCTGTTGGAATAATGGGAATAATGAGATTACTGCTAAATTGTTAGCTGTGTTGTAGCCACAACATGCAGTAGTGTGCAAAAGCCTTGAAGTACTCACAAATGAGCCTTGAGCTCATTCCTATGTATTTTGATAGGAAAATTAGAAATGGTGCAGCAGTTTATTGAAACCATGAACTCTACGTCTAACCCAAGGACCTAGCTGAAAATGGATGGAAGAGCAGTCAGTGTCCTAGCAAAAACATCAAAAGAGCCTCAGAGAGCCTGAACAGCTATTGACTACTATTGACTAAGACAACTTGAAAGACTTTAAAGACTAAATGGCGAGACAGTCTGGCTCCTTGGAAACAAAATATAAAGAAATGATTGAAAATTTTCAACCCATAAAACCAGATATAACCAGTGTAACTCTTTTATAATTAATTGAATTGGGCAAATTAAATTTTTATTTAGATGTCACTGCGAGCTGTGTGGTTGTTGTGCCGCAGGTTTGTTGACACGTCTGTAGTTCTGCTCTCTGACTGAAAACAAGGAGGCTCAGATTAATCGTCTCTCAGACTCAGCTGCTCCTAATTATGCTCTCAAGTGAATTTGGGTTAATGTTAGTATATTAGTTTTGCCAGAGTTATGTAAATAGATCTAATATATCATTTCCCACACCAAATGAACACACCTCCTGCCTTATGCAAGTGGGTGGAATAATTTTATTCTAGTTGTTTGAGCTACTCAGATGCATAATATGCGCAGACATCATATAATAACACACAAAAGGAAATGATGTTTTAGGCAAGAATGCAATGTGTGGTGTCTCGTTTTCAAATTCCCTGATTTAGTCCATTTTGTTTTGTGGTGGGGAGACTTTTCTGACGTCACTAGTCAGCCTGTCAGTGACTAGAAGGTTAACCTTGGCTGAACTCGCAGTAAAACAATTTTTGTGGTGTCTCGTCATTTCATGGCGATGGTTAAAGCAAGCAGAGACATTTGGCGTCTATTTTGAGAGAAGGCAGCTGGGAGTTTCAGGTGAGGCTGGGACTGGGGATTAATTTAGAGCTGCTTGGACACCACAGGGATAAAACCAAGTCGGTGGGAGGCTCTTCTAAGTGTTTTAATATGCGTGTGTGTTAGAGTGCATGTAAGTGAACAGCACTTATATTATGTCATATTCATGCCACCCGGTATAGTGATCTAAGCGCTGTGTAATGAGTAGGAGATTTGTCATTGAGGCTACAGCACGTTGATACACATGTGCCCCCCTGTACTCCCTGCACTGCAGCACTGCTGCACCATAACACTAACAGCCAGCTTCCGTCTACCTCCCAACCACGCTCTGTTTCTCTTGCTCTCTTACCCCTGCCATCTGCTCCCCAAAAACTGGCCAGTGGTTGTTTTTCATGGGAAAATCATCTACAGAAAAAGGCTGTTCAAGTCTTTTTGCACATGCAAAGGTTTGCGCAGCATACTACGTGTTTACATGCCGCTTTTAGGGTGTAGATAACTGAAATGTAGACAACAACAGAAGATAACTCTTCTGAAACAGAACACTAAACATCTGCCAGCGACATATTTGTATTTCATTTTATCACTCTCCCACACAAGTGCACGCAAACGCAGACGCGCACACATTTTTAAAGCCACATACTGTGCCAACCAACAAAGGTTTTTTTCTTCTGAGACTTTCTTCAGTGTTGGAAACATTTGACTTGAGCCAACTCTCTTACCCAGTTAAAGGCCCTGAGAATTTCCTAGTTTACATAGCAGTCATAATAAGCATAGCATAATAAGTATGTGCGGTATTAGGAATATCGAAGATATTTAGTACAGAAAAAAATTAAAAGGCTAATGTATAAATATACTAAAATATCCATGACTCCTGCTGCTGATACACATGTCTCGGCTTTGGATATCAGCCAATAACTGAGTACACAACCAGTATCAGTATTTAATAAGCGATAAACTGTCATCCTCAGTGTGAGTAAGAGACTGTGAATCAGTTTGTTTTTTTTAAACTCAGTCACAGTAGAGTACAAATAGGAAAACGACCTCCCTGCAATTTGTGAAAAATCTGTCATTTACTGACCGCTTTCATGTATCTGCGGTGACAAACTGGTATCCCAGAGATTGAGAGTGCAACACCCTCAACCTCTGTGTGACTGTTTCCTATCACAAGGCAAGTGCACAGGTCACCTGGTTGGAGGAAACCTGTCTCCAAACAGTTGCAGTCCAGTCACTCTTTGTCATTTTGGCGAAGGTTTGCAAATAATTGCGGTCACATTTATAAATATAGACAGCTTGATTGCATTTTGTTGGCAATCTGAGTCAGTCTGTGAGCTCAACCTTCTCTTTATAATAGAGACCGCAAGTCAACTGGTTTCCCAATAGCTTTATTCAGGTTATATTCCTATATAAAAGGAAGGTTGCTGAGTATCTCTGTCATTTTGCAGTCGAATCTTTGTCCTGCATAAACTGTATAACATTTGTGGAGGAATTTCTTTCAAATTATGTGGAATCCCAAACAGGTTTGCAGTTTTATGCAGATTTATTACAGTTAATTGCAGTATAATACAAAAAATTGCAAGTTCGCCGGATTCAGTTGCAGACTGATAGCAGTATGACTGCAAGTGGTTGACGACATGGTCCCCGCCTTCAAAAGCAAGAAGATTAAAGGGTCATGGCACATGATTGCAACAATAATTTTGATTCTCTTGCGTGACTTTAGCGTTAAGCAGTATTTAAAATTAGCTTAAAATTGACCCAGTTGACTACATCTTGCTAGATTGCTCTAAGAAGAAGTGCAATAAAAGCTTCCAAGTGTTAACTGTAACAAAACAAAACAAAGAAAGAGTGAAGTTGCCAGCCGTCCACTCGTCCACAGTGTGTTTGCTATAAATCACGGCTAGCTGACTAGCTACAGTTAAAATTTCTGGACTCAAAAGCATTCACACCACATGGACACAAGTTGACCGTGACTCAGAGGGAGACTTTATTCTGAATGTAGTCAAGGTGTAAGGGCTGTAGATGTAATGGTGTTTTTTTTTTGGAGATTAAACAGGCAGGCTGTGATGAAGAGAGGTGAAGCGTGGCTGGCACAGTGTGCAGGCAGACTGATGGCAGAGACCGGGTGAGCTGGCTTGGCAGACAGCTAGAGTGGGCAGGCAGGGAGAAAGGAGCTGCTGCCGGTGAGCTTGAGGAGCTGAAGCTTGAGAGCAGGCGGAGAGGTGGGGGTGAAATCTAAGCACAATGAAATGAAATGAGTTTAACTCACTCACAAACACAATAAACGTGATAATGGTGTCTCTCCTGTGATGTCTGTCAGATAGCGACTGGAGAGTCGAGTAGATGTATGGCTGGTGATGAGCTGATGAGCCACCGGTTTTAGATGCTGATCGAATTGACTGCAGGAAATGTGAATGGTGCTACAACTACAAGTGACACACAGAGAGGCAATAGGACAGGAAAACAAGAGACACAGAAGAAAGGAGACAGGAAGGAGTACAACAAGGGTCATGACACTGACAGCAGTCTGTGAAATTAGATTACACAATTCCCTGCCCTTTTTATCTTTCTTTGGATCACAAATCCTTAATCATAATAATGCACAATATTAGGCTACTGATCTTGGAGTAATAAAATGCCTGCCTCTTTATTTTTATTTACTCAATGCACAAAAGCATCTGCAGCCCCTGCAGAATGTGAATTTGATCCTGGCGTCCTTGTAATCTATATGTACCTCTATATAGGTCAGCGTGGCATTGTTTACAGAGTGCACACGTGCTTCACTGCTCTGCAGCAACACAACTTATGTTTACATATGTGAAACAGTGATGATTTGAGAAAAGAACACACATAATTAATAATAATTAATTCAATTGGTCTGTCAGAAAAATGATGAAAAATATATATCATAACATCCCGAAATCCAACGCCTATCCCTCACATAATGCGTCTGATTAACAGTAAAACCTTTCTAATATTTAAAGTTTTATATAAAAAAGGATAACTTTTCATATAAAACAGGTTATCAATTATTTTGACTGTCCAAGAATACCTTGAAAATGTTTCCTGATCTCACACCTGTGGTTACGTCTTGGTTACGAGTCAAGATTGTTGTTTGCACTCAACTTTCAAAGGCGTTGGTGGATGTGAGGGACAAACAGACTGAGCGGCAGGTGCAATATGTTGCACTGTAATCAAACAAATCAAACACTGTTCTCATTTTACTACAGCAGTCTGAAATTAAAGTAAATGAAGCGTGGATTATATGTTTCATGCTTTATCATATCTTATTCTGTCAGCATCCATGGTGGCAACCAACACTGTCGTAGACAAACAGTGAGATTGTAAAGAGGTTCGTTGTGCTAACACACATATGTGATGATGTGGACTGTGGATCATAGCAGGACCGCTGCCTTTGAGCAGAGTAGCCTCCACCATTAACTAAAGGTTAGCTTGCTGTTGAGGCTACGCCTGGCTCGTGTCCCAGCTTCTGTAAAGTTAAATATCTACTGTACATTATACAGCTTCAGGTAGCCCACCATCGCCAGAGTACAATCATCCTTAAATTTGTGATTTGGAAATACAATAAGACCGACTAGATTAAAATAAATATTTGTTGCTGTCTCAAAAGTTGAACATATTTTACAGTATTTGGAATCTAGTTGTTTTCAGTTCTTGCAGAGTGCTAAGTAGTTGTTTTTTACTGTGCCAGCTCCTCATTAAAAAAATTTCTAGGCTGGTTTCGCTTTCCATGAGAACAATGTTTAAAACTGGTTCTAAACCTAACACTGAGCTGTGGAAGAAATTAAGTACTGCGCCTTTGAAACAAAATGAAGCCAACAATCACATATACGTAAGCTCAATTTTCTCTTTACAGCAGTTAAAACAACGAAAAAAAGAAACATGAAATATTTTCGGTGAGTTAGTCACGTTAAGTTCAAATCGGGATTTGTTTGTTTGGGGTTGTGTGCTATGGGAAGCCGCTGGCTCCAACTGTTGTTGTTGCCGCTTGCTTTCCAGCTCCACCCCTGCGCCCAAATTAGATGTTCTCGGCTTTGCATAACTGATAAGACTTGCATGGTTTTCATGTCTGCAAAGTCAACTTGCTTTGCAGAAGCGAGTCATGAGTCAGCACTGAAAAAGAAAGAGGATCAGGGGAACGGAGAAGGTGGATGAAGTGAGAAAGACAGCGCTCGCTCTGATTTCACGTTTGTGTCACAGGTAATCTGGTCTGTGGAGCAAGAATAAACACTCACTAAAATAGACTCGGGTTATGCGTGTTTAGTGTGTGCACTGAAGAGTCAGAAATCCTGTGTGTGTGTGTGTGTGTGTGTGTGTTGCTCTGTGAGACATGGGACATGGCAGACTCTTAATTTGTCTGACCTTGAACTTCACAGGCATCTCCTTTGCTTCCCCCCTGCTCTTATTTTCCTCTCATCTTCTTCAGTAGGATTTTTAAAGGTTCATTGCAAGCATTTGTCTTAGTTGTGTTTCAGTCTGTGAGTGAGTCTTTCCTTGCATTTCACTCGGTTGCTCCCTGGAAAGCTGAGTTTCAGTTCTATATAAGCTGGTGCCGCATGTGTGTGGACTGATGATTAGAAACCATGCATTGCTGTCTGTGTGTGTGTGTTTGAGGACTACAAATGCAGGATGAATAGTGCTGCCTGAGCAGGAGATTGCAAGCTACTGTCCTTAAAGGCACCCATCCTCATATTTACAACCTACACAAAATTAATTTAGGCCTAAAAAGGATCTGAAGAAGAGACTTGGACCATGGTGTTGGTGATGGTTTGCTATTAAGACTCGGGATTTCACTGTCAGAAGAGATGGATTAAAAGCTTCTTGTGTTTACCAAATTATTCAAATTGATTCAGCTCCTGTTTCATGGCAGTTTTCACCCTGACAACTCACGCTGTTTAGCATTTCTTTGGTTAATGCGGCCGTTTGTGCTCAGCAGGTGTCCTCTCCCAGTCACTTGAGTTATTTTTGAGTATCACAAAAATGAAGCACGTCCAACCTTCAGTTAGTTTTATGCATTTCTTTATAGGTTTACTTCCAGGCAGAGAAATGTCATTATAGATAAGATAAGATAAGATAAGCTTTATTAGTCCCACACGTGGGAAATTTGTTTTGTCACAGCAGGAAGTGGACAGTGCAAAAGTTATGACGCAAAAATTAGAATACAATAAGAATAAATACAGTACACAGCTGTACAGAATAGAATAAAATAATATACTATATACAGTAGAATAAAATAGAATAAAAATATACAATAAGATAAAAATAGAATACGAATGCTATATACAACTGAGTAAAAATACAACGATGCCAGAAAGGATTATTGCACTTAGTGTTATTGCACATGTGTGGATGTGTGTGCTTGATCAGTTAAAGTCTTTGTTGTGGAGTCTGACAGCAGTGGGGAGGAAAGACCTGCGAAATCTCTCCGTCCCACACCGTGGGTGCCGCAGTCTCCCACTGAAGGAGCTGCTCAGTGCTGTCACAGTCTGCTGCATGGGGTGGGAGACGTTGTCCAACAGGGATGACAGCTTAGCCGCCGTTCTCCTGTCACTCACCACCTCCACTGGGTCCAGAGGGCATCCTAGAACAGAGCTGGCCCTTCGGATCACCCTGTTCAGTCTCTTCCTGTCCCCAGCAGAGATGCTGCCGCCCCAGCAGACCACACCATAAAAGATAGCAGAAGCCACCACAGAGTCATAGAAGGTCTTCAGGAGTGGGCCCTCCACCCCAAACGACCTGAGTCTCCGCAGCAGGTACAGCCTGCTCTGCCCTTTCCTGTAGAGGGCGTCTGAGTTATGAGTCCAGTCCAGTCTGTTGTTCAGATGAACACCAAGGTACCTGTAGCTGTCCACAGCCTCAATGTCCATACCCTGGATGTTCAGTGGTTGCAGTGGAGAATGCTTGTGCCTGCGGAAGTCTACCACCAGCTCCTTGGTTTTACTGGCGTTGATCTGGAGGTAGTTCAGCTGGCACCAGTCCACAAAGTCTTGAGTCAGTCCTCTGTACTCCTTGTCGTCCCCATCAGTGATGAGGCCGACTATTGCAGAGTCATCAGAGAACTTCTGCAGGAAGCACTGGGTGGAATTGTGGGAGAAGTCTGCAGTGTAGATGGTGAAGAGGAACGGAGCCAGAACCGTTCCCTGTGGGGCCCCCGTACTGCAGACGACCCTGTCCGACACACAGCCCTGAGTCCTCACATATAAATGTCATTATAATACTGAAATCAAATTGCAGAGTTGTAAAGCTTGAAATTGGCAGCGAGCATTAGGTACTATTTATTCAATCATTGTGTGGTAGTGTATGACTGTATGCATCAGCGCTGCCGTCATTTTTCACTAAAGCTATTCACTAAAATCTTGACTGTTACAGAAACTCCAGCTGTATACTTTCGGACAAAACATTTGCTAATCGAAGCTGCGTGACCTTAAATTTAAGGCTGTGCTATATAATACCAGTGCAATTTTTTTAACTTGACTTAGAGGTGTCACATGCCCATACCAGTCATATAGTCTCCACGCCTAGAGTGCACAACGAGACAAGCCCAGACATGTCTGAGGGCAAGAGCTGCACATCAGAGAGCTGCTTCAATGACCCTTCAACAAAGCTTAATACATTGTTCCAGCAAAAGGTGGGAACAACAAACGTCACCACCCAAGCTAAAAACACAAAGCTCTTGCAGCGGGTCATTTAGACAAAAGTAAACTAACGACTCAACCGACCATTGCTAGAGAACTTGCTAGTTGCACTCACTTACTGTGCAAGTTTAGTTACTTTAGTTATTAATAAACTGAAGCAGTTATGTCACATTTTTGCCTAAAAATCACTGGAAACTACAATCTAGGCTACTTTTGTACTTACATTTGACTTATTGTGTGTCACTGCTATAATCCTGCTGCTGATACCTTTAGTGTCAGTACTGTCAGTGACTGTAGCTCATTTGAAAAGAATACCCTTCATTTTCTTCACTCGTAAAGGCTGCTGCAATCACCAAGAAAACATTATTAATTGAAATATAGTTTTTAACCACTACTTTCCACCCCTTTTAAATTATTTCTTTTATTTTGAGACCCTGATGGTGTCAAAACTGATTATTAATATATTAAACGATTAGCAGAAAAATTGCTTTAGGAAATTCTCAATAGTTTATTATTAAGCAGTAAATTAAGAGCTGAATTTAGTGGTTGGCTGTAGCCCCTGAAGGCCTGTCATAGATGAAGAAACCAATTGACATCCTCACGATAAGTATTTAATCGTGTTGGTACTGTATCGGTTGTGTTTTTCTTCTTCATGTAGTTTTAAACTTCACATTGATGTGCGTACCATTTGGGGGGGAAAAAAACTCATTGCTTCCCATGACCAGAATTGCAGCGTCTCCACCCTGTTGGAACCATAAATTATGTCCACCATCACACATGAAGTATTTGGAGATATGTGGCCAACCAGATTGGAACATTTTGTTGGTGTTGTTGTTGTTGGCATGTTTCAACATGGAGACTTTCAGCACATCGCGTTCCCTCTGTCTTGACCGTGGAGATTCTGATGTTCTTTCTGTTGTTGTGCTCAAATCCAAACATAATTCACAAGAACATTTGGGGCATATTTGTATTTTAAATGTACGCCCGGAAAGAAGAGGGGCCATTATGTAATCTGCTGCAGTGTATGAGGTCAGGTGATGAGGGTCCTGTCTGTTTGTGCGCGATAAAATATTCAGGACCATCTCGGGGACATCATGAATCTTAATGAGGACATGTGAGTACACTAGGAGTGGAGGAAAGAAAGAAACTCTGTTGATCTGTCTCTTCTCCCCTCCATCGCTGGTTCCTCCCACCATCCACCTGTCAAAAACCCTCCTTCCTTCCACCCTTCCTCCCGTCACCGCTCTCCTTCCCTCACTCTAATTTTATTTACTTTCTCAATCTCTCGCTAAGAGGCTCGATAAGAGTCTTAGCACTGTTATTTTGCATGTGTGCTGTTCACGTGGCAAGCATTAGTGTGTGTTGGCTGTGATGAATCGTGCGGTCTCCATGGGTTTTAATCCAGTGGGCCACTGCGCACAAAAACACACACTTTGGAATTCGGCTCTGTGGGAAATTGTATTGAACTTCCATGCAGACTGTGTTTCTCTGTCTCTCCGTGAAGCGCGCTATTAGCTGAAGGCCTTCCCTTCTTGTACTCCTCTTTCTCCTTCTCCTTTTTAAAGATAGTTTTTTTTCATCTGCATGTCTGTCGTTTCTTCTCGCCACACACACAAGCCCTCTGTTTGAGACAATAGCTCAACTTGAAAACATTTTAGCTCATAAAACACATGGCATTCTTTCATCCTTCCCGTCCAGTTTCAAAGACTGTCCGAGTGTCTGCGCGGATGAATCATGTGCTGAAACCAATTACACCGTTTAAAAATGAACTCTTTTCATACGAGAGAACACATACGTATGTGTCTGCCTGAATTGTGGTAGAAGCATGCTGATACTTAAAAAAACCCAAAAAACTCACACTTATAAATTCAAACACGTGTGACTTGGTTAGCCAAGTTACAGAAACAGACCTTTTCTCTATGCTGTGACCTTGTATATAACTTTGGTTTTATGTGTCCAGATTTGAATTATTGGTGAGTTATTGGAAGATTATTTTGTTGGTATTTTCACAACTTTTAATTGTAAAAAGCAGCAGAAACACTGGTTTATTTTGAGATGCTTATCCACAGGCTTTATAATGAAGACTTTTGAATAGGAACTTGTTTTCGAAAAGATTTTGATTTCCCATTTTTCTTTTGTTTTTAAAATCTTTCGTCATTACTTTTTTTTTTTTGTGCCAGTATTTCGCTACGTATACTCGCTGGCCAGATTGTTATTTACACCTTGGTAGTATCTTCAGAGCTACTTTAATTCTTTGTGGCACAGAATCAACAAGTTGGTGGAAACATTCCTCAGAGATTTTGGTCCATATTGACTTGATAGCATCACACAGTTGCTGCAGATTTATCGGCTGCACATCCATGATGTGAATCTTCTGTTCTGCCACATCCCAGAAGGTGCTTTATTGACCTTCTGGTCACTCCAGAGGTTATTTGAGTATTTTGGTGACAGGAGTTGTTCTTAGCTGACAGGAGTTGCACCTTGTTTGATCTTCTACTCTTCTTCATACCTTGTGCAAGTGTTTTTGGGTTATTGCCTTCCTGTCAGCTCAAAGCAATCTGACTTCTGGCTTCAACAAAGCATTTTCACCCAAACAACTGCTGCTCACTGGATATTTCCTCTCTTTCTCTGTAAACCCTAGAGGTAGTTGTGTGGGAAACTCCCATCAGATCAGCAGTTTGTGAAAAACTCAGACCAGCCTGTCTGGCACCAACAACCATGCCCCTTTTTTAGAGTCACTTAAATCACCTTTCTTCCCCATTCTGATGCTCATTTTGAACTTTAGCACACCATTTTGATCATGTTTATATGCCTAAATGCACCTCGTTGCTGCCCTGGGATTGGCTGATTAGATATTTGCATTAACAAGCAGTTGAACAGGTGTATCTAATGAAATGGACCATAAGTGTAGATTGCATATGCATCGGTGCCAAATTTTATGAGAAGCCTGTTTGCACTGTGTTTTATAGTTGCTGATAAATCATGTAAGAGAAAAAAGAAACGGCTGTAGTTTCTTTTATACAAGCTCAGTTGTTGTTTTTGCAGCTGATCGTTATCACCTTCAAGAATAAAACCACTCCCTCATCTAATCTCAGCTGATGCATGAAAAATCACATCACTCGCACCTTCCCACACCTACCGAGCTCATTAGGAGATAACAGTAGGACATGTTTAAGATTTAAGCAGCTGTAGCTCACTGCTGTTTTTCTCTCCTCTTGCCATTTTTCTTCCAGATTGATCAGCCATTCGATGGGGATTTTCAGAGGAGCTCCGCCTACCGTCGCCGCATTCCCTCCTCCTCCTCCGACCCCCTCCCCCCGCGACCTTTTGATCGCCCCCACCCACTCCGTCATCCAGCCCTCCATCCAGCCCTCCATACAGAAAATGACTCTGGAACTCACTGAATGGTCTTCTATATGGATTTTTACTGCTTGTAATAGACAGTAAGAAAAAAGAGGCGCAAACCTCGATGACAAAAAAGCCATAAACACCCACAACACACACATACACACACACACCCACACACACACACACACACACTCACACACTCACACACACAACAAACACAGCTACACACACAAACACTTTCATACCAAATAAAGCTGTTTTGCAAGCAGTTTCTCTCACACCTTGACGTGCACACACAAAAGAAGCAAGTGCACAAAGCCGCTCTTGGAATGTACCGCTTACTCTTCCCATGAAATTCAACTGCTTCCTTTATTTTTCTGAGATTCTCTACAGGCCTTGAGAAAGCTGATTTTATTAGATTTTTTCCCTTCTTCCCAATTTAAACAAGGATTAAAAAGGTTGGGAATTTCAATTTGCAGTGTTTTTGGAGGACAACTTTAGAGGACAGCTGATTGCTAATTTTTTTCCTTCTTTTTCTGGATCTGTGATACATCTGGAGATAGCAGATTAGTTTATCTGCAAATATTTAGTGTCTTTAACCTTTATAGTTTTAGTAGGACCCAGTTTAACATACATTTTATTACCTCGCAGGCTGGGAAGCATCTATTACAGTTATTCAGCACTTCTTGAACACTTAAGAAATAGATGTAACAAGTGTATAACTAGCAAGTTACAACCACTGATTGCATTTTGTAGCTTGTAAAGATTGTAATGAAGTTACTTCTAGAAAGTCACTACTCGTTTTAAAGTACAAGTAACTTGAATTGAGGAGTATTAGGAGTAGTATTGTTTTTGTACTGTAGTATTGTTAGAAGGGGTGCGCTTGTTTTCCTGTTGCTTGCATGCCCTCCAACATGCCTCCCCAGAACACAGAGGCTGACACCATGCAGGTCGGATCTCTGGTGGGTGGGGTTAGCAGCAAAAACTCCACCGCATCAGGCTTGGATGAGGAGAAAGGAGGAGCAGGAGGCGAGACGGATGGATTGGGAGGCGGAGGCGGAGCGGCAGAAGGAGGCCGAGGAGGAGAGGAATCTGCTAGCGAAGGATCGATCGAAGGGATTCCTTTAAAGCGATGGGTGATGCACGGAGCCGTGATGTTCGGTCGGGAGTTCTGCTACGCCATGGAGACAGCGCTGGTGACGCCTGTGCTGCTGCAAATAGGTGAGCAGAGTCCAGATGATTTACATATGAAACATAGAAAGCCAACATCTGCAAAGTACTTCAGCTGCAAAATTGCTGTTTTTTAAAAATATCTGTTTCATGCGTTTTTTAAACTGTAGTTCAGGATCTACATCAAACTACAACGACCAAAATTATTAATTCACAAAAAAGGGAGGAAAAGAGCAGCAAGGTCTCACAATAAAGAGCAGCCACTCACAAAAAATGTTGATTCTGTCTTTCTGGACGTGGCGTTGACAGTGGGAGAAAGAATTTATCACTGGCTAGCTCACTGCTATCAGTGAGGTATAACGTAGAGCAAAGAGTGTGTTGAAGACATTTCATGGTGTTGTGGAAAACATTTACTTCTAAGGATCGATGTTGGGATAAGCTCTGCAACATGTGCTTGACCAAGGTACCAGGGTTGTGACCAGCACTAGGCTGTCGTGTGGCCCGCCCATGGCTGGGTTCATGGGCATTAAGTTAATTGGTAATTCTAAACCGGTTGTAGGTGTGACTATGAGTGTGAATGGTTGCCTGTCTCTCTGTGACAGCCCTGACCCAAACTGACAACCTGTCCGAGTTCTACCCTGCCTCTTGCCCTATGACAGCTGGGATACGCTCCAGATGCTCCAACCCCTCAGATGGATGGATGGATGAAATGCTGTTGTCTCTTTAAATTGTAATGCCATTTAAGGGGACACCTTAGAAGCTAAAATGTCAGAGCACATATCTCATCTCCCCTTCACCTTGTTCGGATCTGCTTGGAGATTACCCGGCTTACACCCTGCCTCACAGCATGCACACACAGAGAACCAGACCTCCGGTCACAGTGGGCATGCTATCATTTAGAATAGAATAGAATAGAATTCAACTTTATTGTCATTGCACATGCACAGGTACAGGGCAACGAAATGCAGTTTGCATCCATCCAGAAGTGCTTTAGTGATATAGCTATATTACAATATATATTAGCAATAGTATAGATATGTAAGTATATTACAGGATGGGTCTATTATGGTATGTTATAATGTACACGGTATGAAGTATGTTGTGAATATTCTATAACTATAAGTATGTAGGCTGTAGTGAGTACAAGCTATGTACAGGCTATGAACAGGATATAAATATGAAAAACTATACAGAATATGAAATAAATAACTTTACAGAATCTGAGATATACAGCTATACAGAAATGGGAACTATGCAAGTTGTAAACAGTTGTAGGGTTAAAAATTATCGTATGTACAGAATGATTGTTTACACAGGGCTATACAGTAGTGCAGTTAAGATATGTGGATAATTTCTACAGAGGCTGTATAAAGTGCTAGTGGTTGTGAGTGGTGGTTCAGTCCATGTTATTATTGTGTGTTTGAGGGTACAGTTGTCCATTGTGGGTGTGTGTATGTTCAGTCCATGTGTTAACGTGGGTCAGGAGGCGGAGTTCAGGAGTCTGACAGCTGTGGGGAAGAAGCTGTTCCGGTACCTGGTGGTCTTAGTGCGGAGGCTCCTGTAGCGCCTCCCAGAGGGCAGGAGGGTGAGGAGTCCATGTGATGGGTGGCTGGGGTCTCTGATGATTTTCCCAGCCCTTTTCAGACACCGCTTCCTGTAGATGTCTTTTATGGCAGGAAGTGGTGCTCCGGCGATGCGCTGGGCAGTTTTCACGACCCTCTGCAACGCCTTCCGGTCCGAGGCAGAGCAGTTCCCGTACCAGACTGTTATACAGTTGGTCAGGATGCTCTCGATGGTGCAACGATAGAAGTTCACCAGGATGTCTGAGGACAGGTGGTTCTTCCTCAGAGTCCTCAAGAAGAAGAGGTGCTGGTGAGCCTTCTTGACCAGTTTGGAGCAGTTGGTCGTCCAGGTGAGATCCTCGGAGATGTGGACTCCCGAGGATTTGCACCCAGTGTCATCTTTGCCTTTTGAAAATATGCCAAGTCCAGTTCTGTCTGGAGGGTACTGGAGTCTGTAGAGGAGATGGAGAGGGTGTGAAGAGAAAAATGTGAGAAACAGCCATAGCATTATTTGTACTATTTGTAGTTTCCATGTAAACCCCCCTCTTGCTTCTTTTTTTTCCTCTTCAAATTTCTCCTTCCCCTTCACTGACATTAGCGCGATGTCCTAGCTTACATAACCAAGGGGACATGAATAGGAAGTCGCTCTGTGGACACCGTGACTCCTGGCCGGCTCACCCGGGATGAGCCGCCACAGGGAACCGGGATCCCAAACATGCACTTCAAGTGTTTGTTGTGTCGAAGGCCAGCACTGAGATCAGCCAAATGTTGGAAATTTAAAGGCTTTCAGCTGAATTCAAAAGACTGGTGTGCTCTTGATGCGTAATATTAAAGCAGGAAAAGGCATCACAAGTAACAAAAAAATATAGTGTGTCTCCTGTGGACACATTACATGTTTTGGTTCTAATTTTAGCCCCGATTTAGCTGCCCTAGCCTAATTTTTTTTTAGATCAGAATATGTCTGAGCTCCTCTTAGTAGATTTTGAAACTGCCGGGAGGTACAAGCCCCACAGATTAGTCTGCTAAAACTAAAGCAGACAGAACAGTGACTTTATTTGTCACTGAGAGGAAAGATAATCCATTTGTGTTTTTCATTCATTTTGACCTTTTACTCGTCGTAATTAATGAGAAGGTTGCCTTTCATCCGAATAAAGGAGATTCCAGTCAGTACAATACAGATAAACCGTGCTTGTTGTTATTATTACTACCAAATGCTCCGTGCAAAGCATTTTTATTAATAAGTTACAAATAAAAACGTGTACATTTGCGTCACACGTCGCTGACAAAGTGACACGCCTGCAGCTTCGACAGACTTGCTTTATTTTAGGCCTGGAAAAGACTACAAATGATGTTAGGCACGTCAGCTTCACGAGATCTTATCATGTTAGCAGCTGCTGAAAATTAGGTCGATGAGAGTGAACCAAGACTGTACAGTCAAGATCTGTAAAGTCATAAAACAAGCTGAGCGAGGGACTGCAGGGATTGGAGTGGTCTGAGAGCTCATTCGTATGAGAGATTTGGGGAATAATGTAATAATTTCAACAAACTGTTTGGAAAAAATGGCAGGTTGGAATTTACTTTGCTTGTGGTAATCTTGTACTCTGTCTGACATTTTGGCAAGATTTTACTTCCCGTCCTGTTTTGTCTGCCATACATCATGTTTTGGATAGTTTAGCAGGTCTAAAAATGGAAATGAACTCCATGTATGCTTTGGTTAACCATGGAGAGTTTTCCTCATTTCCTGTGCATGCTGATTAGCCTCATGGATGTATTAATAGATCTTAATATGGCATGTCAGCACATCTTTCTTCCAGTAGCAAAGTAGAGCTAAAAAAAATCCCCTCTGGACCAGAGTGATTTTGCCTCATAAAAACACCATTGTAAAGTGTTGACAGGACCATTATAACAGAGCTGGAAAACTGCTGGCAGAACAAACAAGGTGGAAGCAAACCTGGAAGAGGAAGTTTTATTATGGCTTTTGGGTGAGCCACTTTGTTTTGAAATAGAAAAGGACTTTTCAGTTCTTATTTTACAACATCCAGAACCATCTTGAGCGTTTGGTTTTTATATCAGTTTAGAAGTTATATGTCTGTGTACGACTACGTTTCCCCCGACCCTTCACAGCCACAAAGGTTGCTTGTGTTTGCATTCATTCATGTTTTTAGCCTGCTAGAGGAAAAACAAACAGATGTAGTACCTGAAAACAACCCCCTCCTCTAACTGTGGGCAGAGCTCCAAGTTTTGGGATAACAATATCCCGCCCTCCCACCCCCGCTCCTCTATGTAGTTAGTGCTCTATGCACTGACTGTAGCTACTAGAATTAGCTAGATCGTCAGTAAGCTGGCTGGTTGGCTCTGCCTGAGTGAAACCATTGTATGTGTAACCCCACAACATTGAGGTCACAGAAGGGGAGAGGGTGTGTGTCTGAGTGTGTGTGCAGCTGATACAATTTGGTCAAGGAGCCCATATTTACACAACGCGGAGAAAAGCTAAGAAACTTCTGCCTTACAAGGGCTTGTGCGGGGAGCATGCCGAGCTCTCGTCTGTTCTTATACAAGGAGGCAGGCCTTTCCCCTAAAGGCAAGGGCACATATTGGGGCTGTTGAGACAGTTATATTTATAATTTAGGCATCAAATCGGACCAAATTGGGCTTGAGTCTTGTACAGTCTGGGCTGCTAGTTGGAAACAGTCGATATAAGTGAGATAAGATGATCACTGTGCAGCTTTTGTCCTTGTTTCTTGCGTTCAATTAAGTAAATTCATTTAAGGTCAATTTTATTCATATAGCACATGTTCGCAACAATGATCATCTCAAGCTGCCATATATTGTAAGGTTAAAGATTCACCAATATTAGAGAAAACCCCACAGTGGGAATGACAAACTTCCTTTGTTTACAGTAACAAGTGGGCTCAAAGAGGGCAGCCATCTTCTGTGACGAGTTAGTGGGCGATGGGGAAAGGAGGAGACAAAAGAGGTGCGCAGAGAGACAAGGATTCAATAAGGAAAATTTTAAACCTAATCTTAGCAGCAGAGCAGGTGTGTGTTTACTGAACCCAGAGTGGGAGCTTGTTCCACAGAAAGGGGTCTGATAGCTGAAGGCTCTGCCTCTGTGTACCCTGCATCTTACCCTGTAACAGCTGGGATATGCATTGATATCTTACATACCCTGAAATGTTCTTGTTTATTTCTCTGTAAACTCTGTGTTTGTGGCTATTTTTTAGGTCATTTAAGCTGCCACACAGAGAGGCGAAGAGTCTTTTGAAAAGACGTTTTGCATCCAGTGCACTGCCTTTGATTTGTTCTGCTTGACCTGCAGGGACATTTTCCTGTTGTCTTTGTTGAAAATCACCCTCAGCAGGAACACCACCTAATGCTCACACAGAGATAAGAGTGAAAGGGAGTCAGCTCTACAAATGGGATTAAGAAAAGTGATAAGGTAAAAGAAAAAGGGCAGCGTGGGGGGTGGGGGCGATGAGTCCAGACCGTGTGCTGTGTCGATCTTTTCGGTTATGAGCGTGTCACATTACATAATCAGCTTTCTCAGAACTGACATCATAGGCAACTCAAGACAACTAGTAAAGCATCAAAATACTCGTTATTTGTCTTTATCAAATATATATGTATATATGTGCAGCTCCATACTAACAGCAGGCTGTTGGACTAACGTCAGATTAGGGACGTTATCAGAAGCATTGTGGTGTGAGAATTAAGTACCTACAGATACAAGGCAGTGCGTAAGAATCATGACAAAGAGTACATTTAATGTGAATACAGCAGAAGCTCGTGTTGGTTCATACAGAGTCACTTATAGCTCACATAGCCATTATTGTTGTTTCACTTAATTTTGAGAACTGGATGTAATTTTATGAACCCCGTCGAGTACGTCGCTCGTTAAGTTACACCCACTGACCTCAAAAGTCGCTGTGTTTTGAATTCGATTAATAGAATAGAATAGAATAAAATAGAAAGCCTTTATTATCATTGTATTCAGAATACAAACACAATGAGATAAGAAGGTCTCGCTTGGCAGAACTGTAAAAAAAAAAAGAAAAAAACAGCCAGAAGCACACAGACACCCCCCCCCACACACTGACCTGGAGAGCAAAGACTCCCAGCACTCACCTACTAAAAATTGTTATATTTTCTTGAAATCTCAACTTTCCTTTGATGCAGATGAGCTCGTTTCAGTTATTTTCAGCAGTTTGTGTTATTTCGCCCACGTTCCTACAAAAAAGTAGATTTCTTTTTCAATTATTTCACGGAACTGGCTGATCCTCTAATGAAGAAAGGGTTCAGTAAATCAACTTAATACAATAAAAAAATTGATAAATAAAAACGAGCATGAGGCTAAACAATCTCAGGAGTAGCACAGTCTGATTCAAAGGTCTCTTTCTGACCCGTAATTATTTATAATCTGTTTATTTGCATGGTTGACTGCCCACCTTTGCAGGAATGCCACCATTGTGTTACCCAAAAGAGTGCAGGCTGGCTACTCGACAACTTTGTTGTCCTTCTTTGGTGGCCTTCTTAAGGAGATTATTTCAATCCAAAATGAAATGACCTTGTCTGCGGCCCAAAGGTGGAGCTCTCTGGATTAGTGTCTTCACCTTTTACTACATCTGATTTCCTCGAATTCTGAAAAGCCATGTGCCTCTTAATATTTGCATACCAAACTAAATGACCCACAAAGTGGCAGTTAAAGTTAATGAAATAATGAAACCATTTGAGTGCTTGTTTACTTTACTAATCCATCGTGGCACGGCGCCGCGACAGCTTACTGGAGGCCAGATTTGCCAAGTTTGCTACAAGCAAACTGTTATTTTCAATTCATGTCTCAAATTTTACCACATGCCAGTCTGCGCGTTAACTTTTCTTTTGCGCCGATTTCATGGGAGCTAGATAGTAGCTGGTACCCTGTTGTCATGTCACAATAGGAAATCTGCCCCCGCTGTTTAATTTGCAACAAATCAGCTTGATCTTACGCTGTTTATACTTGCATGCCAGGTAACCTAATCCACTGAGTGATCCTATCATGTTCATTGGTCTAATCTAGCAGATGACCTTGCAGACACTGTAATACAGGGTTACATAAATGACTGGCTTGATGTCACACTCACTAATCACTATAATCTGACCAAGTCATTCAAAGGATAGAAAAGATGGAGGACAGAGTGACAAACGCCTGCATTGGTGAAATGAGGGTTTATCAACACATAGCTAGAATATGGAGGTAGGAGAGAAACATCTGGATTGAAAAAAATGTGAGAAATAGGAGCCACTGTGTGTAAATCACAATCAGTCCTCATTAATCGTTTTACGCTTCTGCCTGTCACCACAGGGAAAGAGAGAGACACAGAGAGAGAGAGAGAGAGAGAGACAAACACACCAGTCTGTTCAGTTATTTGAAGTCTTCTTATTTATAGCATTTGGACTCATCACAGCAGTAACTTTGTTCATGTTAATAACTTATCACTAACACAGACACTAAAAGTGTTTTTATGAAAGAGTTATTTGCACGTCAGTAGCTTTGCACAGTGGTGAACCACGGATGCCAGCGGTTCCCAGACTGTGGCGTGTGGACCGTTAGGGGTCGTTGAGAGAGTTAAACTGTAGTCAGAGCAGCAGCACAGGTTACTTTCACGGATCTGTTTTTTGC
The DNA here is from genome assembly GCF_057381915.1 of Diplotaxodon limnothrissa. NCBI lineage: Eukaryota > Metazoa > Chordata > Actinopteri > Cichliformes > Cichlidae > Diplotaxodon > Diplotaxodon limnothrissa. The sequence goes on along the minus strand of NC_140616.1, from coordinate 14,841,847 downwards.
ATTCGTGACATAGTGTAGATGCAGAGTCAACAAATACTTTAGTCAAAGACATATTATAGGTGTGCTATTTTTCCACCCAGCAGGCGATTAGCCAGGTATGTGAGTGCTATCGGTATACGATATGCGAGGAATGCAGAACTGAATGTGTGTGTGTGTGTCAGCACATTGTTCCCGCCCCTCTCTCGCTACAGACAAGCAAACAGCAAAGCTCTCAGGTGATGATGAGGGACAAAGAAACTTTGGGGGAAGCTGTTTTTAAAAATTCTTTTCGTTTTATTAAGATGATTATAGTTGTAATCAGTGGCCTACGGAATTTGTTTACAGAGAGTACCCTGAAACGTGGGGAAAAAACCCTCACAAACAGTTAATATGAATAAAAATACAAAATAAGAAAAAAAGACAGTTAAAGTTCAAATATGCGGAAGGTTGTTGGTTTGAAATTAGGAGGAGGAGGAAACATAAACCCAGCCCCAGGAGGGTAACAAGCCGACATCTGGCATAAAAATCTCTGCCAGGTTGATCCATACACTGCGGTGACCTCTTGGGAAACAAGAGAGCAGCTGTAAGTACCGTATTTCCCGGACTACAGAGCGCACCTGAATATTAGCCGCACAAGCTAAAATCAGGGGAAAATCCTGTTTTGTACATACATTAGCTGCACCTGACTAAAAGCCGCAGGTGTTTCAATGTTGACTTATCATATGTAAAAGAAGATGCACAAAGGGAATTGTCAGGAAAGAGACGGCTGTTTGGAGACACACCCCTTTTATTAATATTTTGAAAAACAAGTTATGGGTACATATTTGCATAACTTTTTAGGGTATATGTACAAGTACCGGTAATTACAAGTACAAAACATGTACTGTGCTTCATAAATAAGTAACAAATGTAGTACATAATAACCTACAGCACACCAGAAAAATAGATTCGGCCTACCTTTTAGGCTCAGGTGCAGTGACACGGCTTTAACAAGAAGAAAAGTCAGTCATTCACCACCATCTTCCTGCGCACTAAAACCACCAAAGTCCTCTTCTCCAGTGTCGGAAACGAACAGGCTCAGGGTGGCTTCGTCATCCACTCTCCGCTTCTCTCCTTCGTTGTCACTTTCAAAACCAAAGAAATCCTCGTTGTCAGTGTCAGAGTTGAACACCCTCAGAAGGGCCGTGGCGGTGTCCTCCTCTCCATCATGCAGCTGTCCAGCCCTTCGAAATCCGTTGGTGATCGTGGATGTTTTCACACTTTTCCACGCTGTCAGAATCCACCGGTGGAGTTGAGTATAACTTGCTTTTCGCAAGTTAACGCCGCTCATCATCCACGCCTCCAGCTGAACGCGTAGCGCTACTTTGAAGTTTGTTTTTCGCGCTACTTCGTACGGCACTACGTTGCCTGGCGGATGGACATGTGACCAAAATACCACTCTTGAACCCCGATCCTTCCGCCAGGCAACGTAGTGCCGTACAACAGCGGAACAAACAAAACAAATCCGCTCATGGACAATCCATAGAAAAGCCGCACCTGACTAAAAGCCGCAGGGTTCAAAGCTTGTGCAAAAAGTAGCGGCTTATAGCCCGAAAATTACGGTACTTCAAAATGTAAAATGTTTATGCCCTGTTCAGGATTCTCAGTGTGACGCTGGCCCCTGGCCCCCTTCTTGCTCTGTTTGGCGTCAGTGGGAATAAGGAGCTTCTACGGCCTCTAAAAGACAGGCGTTATCATTCTGTTGGCCAGGAGGGCAATCCTACTGAGGTGGCGGGACGCTGCCCCTCCCACTCACAAACAGTGGTTAAATGACCTCATGTCGTGTCTAAAACTGGAAAATTTCTGCATTTCAAAATCTATATGAATTTTTCAGCAAACTCTCTTATGTCAGGTGTGGAAACACAGTGTACAGGTCTAGAGCAGTGACCTGGATAGGAATGAATAGGATTATTTTGCAGGGATTATGTTATTTGGGGAAATATTATACACGTTTATATTTCTCTCTTTTTTTTTCTTTATTTCCCTTTCTGTTTTTTCTTTATATCACAGCCTTAAAGCTAATTACCCCGAATGTACAGATCATCTGTAATCCTGTTCTTCTCTTTTTGTTTATATGTATAAAAGAAAAACTCTTAATAAAAAGACATTGTTTAAGACCTATAACCTGCTAAAAGGTATGCTAAATGCAGAGATTTGACCAGCAGTTGTTATCTTTGAAAATAAATAGAGAACATTAGCATAAATTTATGTTTTAACACAATAAATCGTTTACTCTTGTAAGTAACTTCATTGTAAGAATTTATTTTTAAAAAATCACAAAGCTGTGCTTCATTTTAGGGGACATCTGGAGAGATGATGCTGAAAAAAATCAAAAACGTATTTGTTATTAAATTTCTGTGAAATGCCTGTAAATTATCTTAGCACAGCAAAGAGGCTGGCGGAGTTGCCACATGTTGTTGGATGTGCAAATGGTGCTTGCTTGTTTGGGTTTTGAGCTCACAGCAGTTTTGCTTAATAAGATTCGTGTGATATGGAAATGAACCAGATGTAAATGCAAACCTCATCATGCATTAAGAGCTGACCTGCAACTTGCTCAGCGCATCATTTATCCTAACCTCAGAGCACCGCAGTGGTATAAACACGAGGCTAATGTGACAAGAAGCTGCTCAAATTTTTTTTCTGTAACTCAAATTAATCACAACACACATGAAAACAGAAAAAAACCCAACCACACCTTAAAAATCTCTAAAGGAGGAAGGAGATTTACATCAAATAAAAAAAATAATACAAATACTATACAAATATTTGTTTCACAATAATAATAAAAAAAGGTTTTATGGACTTTATCCAGAAGCCTTAACACTGAACTCACTGTTTCCATTCCTTTTTTTTTTTTACAGCTTTACTTTTTTATATTTCACACTATACAAAACAAGTTGGACTGCAGTCAGTAATAGTGACCAGAAATCCATAAAACCAAGAGTGAAACACACAAACACACACAGGCCCAACAACAGCCACAAAACACATCAGTAATGGTTGGCCTGAGGGCAGTTGTGTGTGTGTGTGTGTGTGTGTGTGTGTGTGTGTGTGTGTGTGTGTGTGTGTGTGTGTGTGTGTGTGTGTGTGTGTGTGTGATTGGATGCGTATTTTAAAAGAGCAGAAAAACATCTGCTCTCTTACTGACTCTCGCTGACTTTGACCGTATATTAATGAGAGGAAGATGGATGAATACTGACAGACTGGTCCTGTGGAGTTGTTTACTCAGATAACTCCACACAGGACTTTCACTCAAGGAACTGGTGCTCAAATCCCACAAAAGAAGAGTATTTTTAGTCTTTTGGTAGTTAGGTTGTTGGTTAGGTTTAGAAATGGATGATGGTTTGGGTTAAGGCTGCTCTTTTTTTTTTTTTTTTAACAATTTAACCCAAATCTCAGAAAGCTGAATGTCCTACTTTTTTTGGAAGATGCACTTCAACGGCAAATAATTCATGTCCATGTACAGATAAATATAAGAGATTATATTTACAGGCTATTTTCATTATATAAATCCAGGCTGAAATATAGATTTCCACCTTAAAAAAACTGTTTATGATGTTTTTTGCCAGAAGGATCAGTTTAATTTCCTTTAAACTTTATTTTTATGGAAAACTGTTAATATTCACATGCCACATGTTTAAAGATGTTATTCATTAGTTTGTGTTTTTTTTTATTATTATTTTGACCTCCAGGTATTGCATCTCTGTGTGATACCACAGAGATCTGTGTCTGGATCAGTCATGAGGTCAGTACATATATGACATGTATTACTGTGCAATTTTAAACTTTTATGAACTTGTAAGGGTCACCTCTTACCACAGAAAGTTTTAGGTATTGCAAAATGCTTTGCAGCATAGTCACAAGGAAGAAGCCGTCTGACTTGTGACCATTACAAATTGTGACTTGGAAAAAAACTCATTAGGTTTCACATGGCATGACAATGAAATATACCTATATTTATTGCAGAGGCCATTTTTTGTAATGCAGGCCAAAAAACTTCCAGATATAAAATGAGAAAATCAGAGGGGACATATTAGTTTTTGCAACAGGTTCTGGCTCTACTTTCTTTGAAGCTGCTTGTCGTTTGTCTTCGCTTTGAAACTGTTGGAGCGTTTTGATTTGTGTGTCAATACTGAGTTGTGTGTCCCATGCGATTAGTGGTGGCTGGCCAATACACAAAGTAGATCAATAAAATAATTTCTGATTGTTGCATCATCACAGAAAACTGAAATTCCCCTTTGTGTGTCGAAGGGAACAATTGTATTTCAGGCTTTAATGTGTCACGTTTTGAATTAAGAAAATGCAGAATGCTACCTCGTTACATGGCTGACCTACTGTACTCGTCATTACGTAACATTACCGACTGATCACTGCCGATCGGCCTCATCGATCGCTTCTGTTGCCAGCTGGAGCATCCTGTGTGTTATAGGTCAGTCCCAGCCAGAGACCTGACTCCCTGCTGTCAATCACACGAGGCCATATATCGGTGCCAATGACAGATAGCTTGAAAGAGTAAATTCACTCATTCAGTCTGATTTCACTCATCAAACTTCGCGCTCGGTGTAAATGTCTCCATCTGTCTGGCTCTCCTTCCTCTCTCCGTCTCAGTGGGAGGCTCCTAGTTTACTGCAGTGCTGTTACATAACTCTGCTGACTAGAAGCAGCTGCGTGTGTGTGCATGTACATGCAAGCTTCATGCATCTTTAATGCCACCTTTTACGTAGTGAGCACAGTTGGTGGTGGATTTTGCCCCTGTGTTTTAGCACTCTCGCTCACGCAGAGGATAATATCTGCTCTTTTTTGTGTTAAATGAGCTGAATAAACCTCTCTTAAAGCAGTTTCCAGTCAATATAAAACAGATTTGTGTGTGCGTGCGTGTGTGCATGTGTGTGTGGAGTGTAAAAACCCACCTTTCTCTCAAGAATAGGGTTATAAAGCTGTGATACACACACTCATCTGTATCAGGTAGAAATTTCTTTGAGATTTCTTGCTTTCATTGATTGAGTTAGCAGTTTGCTGTATTTCTCCCTAATAGGCACTTTGTTAATTACAACCTTGGTGGTGGAGCTTGCCCACTTGGATCTGCATTTTCTTCAGTGTGTGTGTGCACGCGCCTTGGTACTAGCATCCATGTGTGTCTGTTGTGTGATTGATGCTCTCACCATCTCTTGCTGCTGGGAAGCACTGTGACTCATTCCTGTCTCTCCTGATGTCTCCCTCTGTCTGTCTCAGGCATTTCTTTCTATTCACTCCCCAGTCACTGTGAACATAAATGTTGGCCAAGTTTGCTTTTAGCAGATGCCACAATACAATAATAATAATGCAATGAATCAGCATTCCCAGTAGGGGTGGGCGATTTAAACGATATACGATAGAAACAATATAAATTTGGCCAACGATAGAGATTTTGTATCGCGATAGCGCATGTTGATGATGTCATCAAGCTGCACCTGTTTTGGTCGAAAGCATCACAGTGGCTACAACCATTATCATCTGCAAATTATGCCGACAGTCATAGCACAGAGATGAACATAATGTTGAATTCTCTTGCAGCTGCTCTATTCCCATGTTGTTGCAGTATATTAATAACTAACCTTGTATTGTGGATGAATAATCTCAGTTGTTCTCCTGACTGAAATTTGCCCCGTGTATAGCATCCTGCTATGCGATTGCATTTGTCCCTGACCACCAGAATCCCTCACGTTAACTTCTATCGAGTGGAAAAAAAGTTGGCGTTCATCCTCCAGCTTCACTGTGCTAATGTTATGCTAACATAGCTGTGTCGCTAGCAATCACGTAGCACAACATTATATACCAGGTAGTCCAACTTCAGTAACCCTACAAACGCCACTGCTGTTTAGTTTTCTGTCTTCATTTATATCGGAAGTGGTCGCAGAGCTGTACGCTTTAATTAGTTTCAAAAATCACTCAGAACATGGTATGTCATGTTTAGGTGGAAACTAGCGAGCTAACTACCTGCTAACTTCTAACTCCAATAAATTTAATAACTTCTGTTTTCATGGATGCCTGGATGTTAAACTTAATTGTTACACCTGGTAAAGCGGCAACGCTGATGATTTTATTAAAGATTAAAGAATTTAGACCGTAATGCTCTGACAATCCATTAAGCAGTGTGGCTTACCAAAGTTGTACTAAAACATTTTTAACAGATTTCTGCACGCCAAAATCGGTTCGAGGTCAGTAAGCACAACCAGAATTCATACATAAGGCACACTCTCGATTTTTGAGAAAATTAAAGGATTTTAAGTGTGCTTTATAGTGTGGAAAATACGTTATACAGAAGAAAAGAATATATCGCGATATATATCGTTACCGCACATGCTTCAAATTATATCGTGATATGAATTTTAGGCCATATCGCCCAGCCCTAATTCCCAGCTCTTCCAGTTAGGGCAAATGGCAGGTTAAAAGGAAAAGCATGAACACCAACAGCAAATTGGAGCGTAAAATGTTCTTTGAAGCTCAGTTTGTACTTCAGCAATCACTCGGTTTAATCTTCCTTCAAACCACTTTCTTCCAGAATAAATTAAAAAGGTAAAAAACAACATGAGGATTTGTTTTCCTCACAGATATACGCTGAAATTTTGCTTTAACACCAGCAGATATCTGTCCCAGACTTCAAAGATATTAATTCTACATATTTGCAGATTTTAAATGAGCTGCAAGAAGAACTCTTCTTCCCTCCTGCTGAAATCGAACCCACTGCCAAACACTTATCAATAATGAAATATTGACCAGTCTAAATTTTAATTCTGCCCTCATGGCCCCATCTGTTACAAACCACATTTCTTCCCTTTCTTTCTTCCTTCCTCTTTGAGTGCTACACCTGACTCAGTTTGCATGTTTTGTTTATTTAAGACCACCTGCTTCCCCCTTTCCTCTTCTCGCGCTCTCTGTCTCTCGTTCTCTCGCGCTCGCCCTCCTTCCTTCCTGCCCACTTTCTCCCATCATGACCTCTACCCTACTCTCACTTTTCACACCGTTTCTCTCCCTCTTTTCTGGACCCTTGTCATTTTTCTTGTGGTTTTCTCACGCCAGCGCAGGATATGAAAGGATTGTTTTTGGGGGGTTTATGGGAGAATGGGAACGGGAGGAATGGGAACGGAAAGAGAGAGAGAGAGAGAGTAGAAGTGAAGGGCTGGAATAGGAGAGAATAAGATTGTTTGTTTTGTAAGAAAGGGACTGATTGTTTGATTTTACGTTTGGAGTTGAGTTTTGTTGTTTTCCAGTGGAGCTAGATCATTTACAGTTAATGGTGCAAGACCAGGTACCAGTATGTTGGCTCAACAGGCTAAACAATTAAGAAAATTAAAAAAAATAATTAGATTTATTGTAGTTTATTATTTATATTAAAAAAAAAAAAAAAAAAAAAAAAAAAATATATATATATATATATATATATATGAATGGAATTTTGCAGAAATGCCCTTTAAAACTGACATAAAAACGTATAGTTTGCACAATACGTGCATCATCTTCAAATGATTTGTTTGTTATTTGTTGTGAAGAAATAAACCCCTTTAGTTTGAGCGGACAGAATAGTCACAGCTAGAGTGGATAAATTAGCCGACAGAGTGTGCGAAGCAAAACATTTCTTCTGAAGTTTTTCTCTGTAACCTGCTGCTGAGTCCACAGTTTTCACTCTACAGGCGTCATTTTATCAGCAAATTTAGGGAAAATTCGTCGTATTCCAACTGTGTCCTTTTCAAAAGTGGCACACTTGCATTCTTTGATCTGGAGGCATTTGGGTCAGAGCAGTGGTGTTTGATTGCCCAACAGAGATCAATTAGAACTGATTAAGAACTTTTCGAGGAAAAGCAGAAACGAACTCTCGCTGTCTCACTTATGTGACCACATTTTTAAGCAAGGAGCAAAAAAGAAGTGCAGATGTGTAGAGCAACTTCTTTGGCTGCTTATGTTTTTGGTTTTTCTTTAAATAAGGTGAATATGAGTTACACTTTGGAGGATTAGACTACTATTAGACAGTTAGATGACTTAGACCAGCAGGAGCAACCATCCGTGTCTAGCCTCTCCTCCATGTGCAAGCATTTCAATCTAGAAGAAATTTAAGAAGTGATATTATCAGATAAACTTTACTGTTTGATGTCCGGGGGCCAGAATGGGCCCACTGCACACATTTACTTCTTACAGTTTACGTTTGAGTTTAAGCCCAAAGAAGCATTAATTTATCATGTAGAAAAACTGCAATGTATTGTTGAAATTTCACTTCTTATTATACATTAAAATATCTCTGGGATTAAATGCGTAGTTAAACTTCTTTACACTAACAGAAAGAGGAGTTTTTGCTGGTCCGGCCCACTGGAGTCAAAGTGGGGTGGACGTGCCCCACGTTGTAAAATTACTTTGACATGCCTGATCTAATAGAAAATGACTGAAAACGGACGCGATTTATTCGGACACTTAATTATCAGTCACATACAGACAACATGCAGCTGTCAGTGGTATGAACTGAGCATCACATGTTTAAGTTATGATTATTCCAGCTGCCGGCTAATATGTCAAACTGCCTTTGATGTAAACTTCTTGTTACACTTTAGCATTAACTTGATTTAAGTTGGTCATTTTGTTTAGACAGCTCTGCAGATAATTAAAGAGAGGTGCCACTCACTGTTGTCGTATTTATATTTGCTAAATGAGTCTTGCTTTGAAACCCCGTTATAGCAACAGAAAGCATCTGATAGGTTTTACAACTTTTGGAGAAGTTTTTCGCTCAACATGTAGCTAAAGGGAACAAATTCAAATGAACTGTACAAGAGAAAACAAGGAGGGGACTGTTGTGAAAATGTGAGAGAAGCATGAAGGCTGTAAGTGATCTGAGGACTTTCTTTGCAGAACATAAAAGCACAGTGGGAGTAATTTATTCCAAGTAGTTTGAAAGTAGTTTGCTTAAATGAAGATCTCAGTGTGAACTTCAGGTCAACCTCAGATTCATTGTCCTTTTGATTGACACTAGAATACAGCATATCTTGATATAGTGTTTCAAAGCTGCTTTATTCACAATAAAAGTGGTTTGAAAACAATTGAAGCTACAAAGTTTTACTGTGTATTTTATAGTGCAGTGACGACAAGACACACATGAAATCTGGGATGAATGGGAGATTTGTGTTTCCAACAGTCACACATTAAGCTCAGTTTTTAGTCCGTGCACACGTGTGTGCGCGTATATTCAGGAAATGTGCGTAGCTTAAAAAAAAAACAAACAACAAAAAACCCTCTTTGATGATAGATGGAGGAGATTGAACATTTTTCTTTCCCACAATCAATTGGCGTTGCTTAACAGCCATGTGACAGCCCGAATATGAACTTTTTCTGTCCCTCTATCTTCATTCTTCCGTCTTTCCTCCCTTTTCTCCTCCTCTCACCTTATCCTAACTCTGTTTTCAAATGCTTTGATCTTAATCCTTTCTCACACTCCCTCTTTCTCTCCGTTTCCTCCCTTCCTTGTCTGTTACTGCACTTGTTTCTTGTTCTCTCTTTTCTAAAATGCTTCCTGCTTCTTGATTCTCTCAGTATTGTTCCCTGTGTGAGTGTGCATTTGGCCTTACTGTACTCAAACTGTGTGGGAACTCAGCTGTGTGAGCTCCTTTTTATTAATATTATTATTATTATTTCCATAGGTGAGACTGTAAGTCTGTGGCTATGTGTGGGAACTGAGACATGTGTGTATTTCCTGCATGTTGACTGTGTTTCTGGTGTTTTGTGTGGGAACTGTTTACTAGAAACAGTTTTCCTGTTTTGATGTTGACAAACCTACCGACAGACCGATTCCTATCTGCTGCTTTGTCTCCCGCTTTATTGCCGTGCCACTGTTTGACTTTTTAACAGGTCTTGCGTTTGTGGCTTTTGCATGTTATGTGTTATTTTCGTGGGTATTCGTGCGTTCTTGGGTGTGTTAGTGTATGTGTTTATGAGAGAGAGAAACAAAAGATTGAAAAGGGTATTAAAAAATTGAGAAAAAAACTTAAAGAAACAAATTGTTCCTCAGTCTGAACTCACCAAACAACAGGAAGCACTGTGTGAATGACACAGCCATATTAGGAGCCAGGAAGCAAAGGTGATGGAGTCTCCGTGGCGACAGAGTTCCCAAGACCTGGTCGCCACGGTGACAAGGGTCAAGCCTAGTTTACGGCCTGTTCATGAGAAAGAGAGAGGTGAACATTTGTACGGGACAACAGGATGATGAGCTGTAAAGTCAAAGTGAGGTCAAAGGCTCAATGTTCCTGCACTTAAAAGTGCTTATAGCTATAGCCTCTGGAAAAACATACAAATCCAAGGTGGCAGGCACAAGGACACACATTATATTCACGTGTACATGCCTCACAGACCAAGAGACTTGACCACAGTGCTCCTCAAGACTCAATGAGCTCTCTGTTTGGATGAGTGGGGCAGAAATGTACTTGTTGATAAATCTGTTTGTTGATACGCTGAAAATGAATAGCCTACCATTTAAAAAATGTGAAGATTTACAACTTTTCATCATCTCTCATGAGATAAGGCTGATTATCTCTAGAGTTTAGGTTGTTAGCCAGACAGAGCTGTAGTCCATAAAAGATGTATGTCACTGGTTTGTGGACACAGATTGAAGTTGCAGTTTCCACACCGTCGGAGACAACGTGACGGACTAGCTTATCGGGTAACGCTAGCAAGCCTAGGGTATATCACACAAACACAAATACCTGTTGATTAGTAAGGTATTTAAAGAATACTAGAATGTCATTCACTAAAGCATAAACGCAGACTTCTTTGGCATCTGCAAACCAGATTATTTATCAGTTAAAAAGCATTTAAGAAGAGGCTTCTGCGAGGTCTTTGTTGGCTGTTTTTTTTCTCTCCCTTTGATTACTCATATCCTTCATTAGTTGTAACAGTTAATAAGTCATTTTTTGAGGCTATGGCTATAGGTAATTATATTTGCATAGTCCAGCCTGTTGTTTTTCTTTGGTAGCATGCTGAGATAACCTGAGCAGCAGTATGTAATGCACTCTGCTTCAAGTGAGTCACATCAGCAGCTGTTACAGTAAAGAAATGTGTCACAGTGATATCAGTTTCGGTGTGATCGAAGCTAAGCGGCCTTCATCCAGAGTCCATGACGACACCTCCGCTGTGAGTGAGTGCCGATGTTGCTGATCAATGTGTTTAAGCGCTATAGCGGATGAAGTCTCGACACCTGGAGTTCACGTGATCTGCTAATGAAAAGTTTCCAAATGTAAATGTAGGCCGACTTGTTATTCTTGTTCAGCCTTCAGTTGCCTCTGCCTCCTGCTTCTTCGCAGTGAAAAGCGATGGAAAAGATTTGCTCCGTGTGAATTGCAGTCTCTGTTTTGTCCTTTGCAGCAATCTAGCAAAAGCAAAGGGATGTGAGACTGTCTCACTTTTCTCACTGCTGCTTGTCCAGCTCTCAGTGTTCCTATGAGAAAACGCAGTTTAACCTTGAAGTTGCTGTTTCTGCTTCAGGGTTTGTTTCACGGATCTGCACGGCTATCGTCAGACCACAATTCCTGCCAAACAGAAACATGTGATTCATCAACAGCAGTGAAAACATAAAAATTACCATGATTGCAGCAGACAGTTTTTCACATGATGGCAGGGTTTTGCAAGCAAACAACTCCATTCCCACAAATTTCCAAGGAATTTCTACACATCAACATTGGACATCAACACTGGTTATTTAAAAGAAATGAGTCAGATTAGATTTGTCGCCTGGACTTCTATGGACTGATGAGGATTGTGTGAAAGGATCTTGACCCTGCACCTGACATGGCGACCTCGATGTTTACCGTCTGTTCGTGGACTTCTGGGGAGGTTTTAGATCAGCTCTTGCTAATTAGATATGGTGGCACTCAGTTATTGACGTCTATCTATTAAAAGAGGACTCCTTGAGAAAATCGAAAGTCCATTTAAAAATTAAGATAAGTCTTAATCTTCTCTCAATTAGATTTGATGCCATCAACTCACTTGCTCTCTCCAAGTTTCTTCCATCTGTTGGCCCACTGAGGAATTAACTATCATTCGCATCTTGCTTGTATTGATCAGCAGTTCTGCATTTCTGCTGTCTTTCTTCTTATTAAAGTGAATTATTGCAGAATTAACTAAAATAAATAAAAAAAAAAAAACTTTGGCCACTTCTTCACACTACACACAGGTAGGTATTTATTGCACTGTATTAAGCATTATAATTTTAATGAAGTAATGCATTAGTTTAGTTACGTATCTCCTGTGAGTGATTTCTTACATTCATTGCAGTGTAATCTTTACATGTACCCACACATACATATGCATATAAAGCATACACAAAATCGTTCTTTTTCTACTCTTTAATAAAGCGTACCTCAAAGCCAGACAGTAGAAAGAAAGAACGAAAATGTGAAACGGCAAACACAAGGTCCAACTGCAGTACTGGCTGTAGGCCATAGTGACTTAAAATAAAAGTGATAACTGTAATGTGACTACTAAATTTGGGACCAGGAGTTTTATTGCTGTAACCATTTAGTTACAGCAATGTGCTACTCTTTATTGTTTATATCCACAACGCTGCTGGTGGCTTCTGCCCAAATTGGCCTTTTAGATTGGTGTGGTTCAGTAAATAGTGGTCAACCCTCTCGTTTTGACATTAAAGAGGCGTGGTGCTTTTTGAATACTTTGAAAGTTAATTTTCCAGTTTTTAAGCAGGGTTCAGAGAATGACCTCATACCTTTTCAGTGTTTCAGCGTCTCTCCTTGTCTCTGTGCAGCAGCCAAATGGCATTCATTTTTCAGTGAGTCACATCAAGCGATAGTTTGCCAGTGAGGCAACGATAAAGTTGTGATTTAATTATTTGCAATTCAGCTGACTTCACTTAGCTTAAAGGGCTGCCTGCCTCCACCTCCTCCGCTTCCCATCTCACTAATGCATTGATAACTAAATGGGCGTGATGACTCAAAGAAACTTGATTTTACTTTCTGTTTATCAGTGAAACAAATTAGGAAAATTAAATTATCTGACTGAATACACAGACTTAGAAGCAAATAAAAGTAATGCCAGTTTTCTGGTTTACAGCTATCCTTTTGTCCTATCACTCCACTCAGATAACTTTATTTTTTTCCATCTGATCCCAGTCTAGTGTCACTGTTTAGCAAAACAGTGAGTCTGACTGGTTTCACTAAATGCCGTGGATTGAGAACACGTTTCAAAAAGTCAAACGCAAGGCTTTCCGAGTATCTTGACAAATCCTACTTGATACCTGCCCTCAAGGAGGAAGTGCTGAATCGGCAGAGGCAGCATGTGGGGGGAAGTCAGATGGTTTGTAGAAGCAAAGACTAAGCAAACAGCTTGTCTTAGAAGTGAGAAGTTGTTGCCTCTGGGTTTGACTCACAGCTTTGCTAAAGTCCCGATGATTTTCTTCTTGCTTGCAACAGTTTGTATAAGATACAGGTGTAAACAGCTGGCTTGGACACAGCCAACACTGGATCCCAATGGCTGACTGATGGCTGATCATCCTTAAATATCTTCCTGGGGCAGATTCAACAAAGTGCCTCTCCTGCTCCACTAGATCCCAAAGTGCTCTATTGCATTAGTAGTTAACCATCTATCATGTTCAAGAAAACAGTTCCAGGTGATTTCGTGTGCCATCTTGCTGGAAGCAGGTCACCTTTCCAATGTCTGAACACTTAAATGCACTGAGATGCTGACACGTGATTGGCTAATTAGATATTTGTGTTAAGGAGCTAGAAGTGGTTCATTTCTGAACTGTGTCATGTCAGGTGGCTTTTAAATGGACCAGAAATCTGTTTTACTTTGCAGTAACCTTATCTCTGCTAATCTCATAATGTGTTTCAATGTATTTTTAATCTTTGATGATGATAATCAACAGTGAATTTATGGTAGGTTTATAAAATATTAAGTACATACTTCAGGTTAAGAGGGGTTAAGAGGTATTTTTGCTGGCGACAGGTGTGTTTGATGGGTTTACACAGTGTTGAGTGGTATTATTGAGAGATATCAAAAGCATGTGTGCATTTCCATTAGTTTGCTGCATCCTAAGTGTCTCTTTAGTTATTTCCACTGGCCCATCCTAATTTGGGGCCCCATCATTCATCGGATGTGTTTGAAATCCTCACCTGGTTTCCGACGCTGGAAAGTCGGCGCATAAAGATAATTAAATGTGCGCTCAGTAACAAGGTCACGTTCACATAACAGTCTGGGTTATGCTGAGCTCAATCCATTTAATTCAGGAAATGAATGTTGAATAGAAAAATAAAAGTTTTCCTGTCTTTCTTTGCTCCTATTTAGTCAGAAGTAATACTTTCCGTTTACTGCTTTCAGGTTTATGAGTTTATTTAAGCAGTAGTAGAAATGCATAAGTGCTCTTGTGCTTTCAGAAGAAGCAACAAAAAGGAGATTTCCTTCCTTCGTTTGAGAGCTCATAATTGAATTGTTTAACACAGGCGAGTCACTGTCGGGCAGTTTCTTTTGTGTCGATTACTGACAAAAGCCTGACTAACCTGATCACTGAGCCTCCACACTCAATTTTCGCTCATTTTCTCTGCATTAAAAAGAGCACAGGAGTCTCTGTCGAATTCCTTTGTGCGATAATCCAGGGGGAACGTTAACACACAGAAGCTCAGCAGACCTGAGATAAATCCTGCCGTCGGGGCCGGTTGCTGTGGCTTTCTCCTCTTTATCTTCGTGTAGGCTTTAACAGAAGGTGTTGAAAAAGTCAGCCTCAGGTCAGCTCTTAGGTAGCAGCAGTAACAGCACAAACAACCAATTTATGTGGCAGTGCACTTCACCTGTGACTGCGACCTGCTGTCACATAGTGAGTCACTGAAAATCCTATTACCCGATTGCAATATTACATGTGTTAATTAATATCAGATAAGCAGGATATTATTATGTTAATCATGATGACAGTGAGCAGCATTAACCAGCAGGCTGGCTGATTGCTGCTTTTGTTGAAAGAATCGTTTCTGCTGTTGGATGGATGAAATTATATTTCTAAATAATTGTAAGCCAAGGATGTCTGTATGCAATGATGCTGAACAGTCTTTTTATGGGTATCTAATCATATAAATAAAGTTATGTTTAATATTAGTGTCACAGTTTATGCCACCTGTGGCTAATTTAAATTTTGAAATTGCCTAATTTCTATATTAAAAAAAAAATATTTATTTAATATTTAATTTAAAATATTTAATATTTATACTAATCAGAAATTCTCTCACCCTGAACAGTTTGAATGCAGCTTGCGCCCCCTGGTGGAAGCACAGTCACATCTGTGTTGCGCACCTGCTGTTAGCTCTCACTGTCTCTATCTCTGCTCACACCTCATCTGTCTCTGTGTCTGTGCTGTGCAGGTCTTCCAGAGCAGTACTACAGTCTGACGTGGTTCCTCAGTCCAGTTCTTGGCCTCTTGTTCACTCCTCTGATCGGCTCGGCCAGTGACCGCTGCACTCTGCGATGGGGCAGGAGGAGACCGTTCATCCTGGCTCTCTGTATAGGAACACTGATTGGAGTGGCTCTGTTTCTGAATGGATCACTGATAGGTACGTTTTTGGGTTTTTTTTTTCTTAATGAGACATTTTCTGTGTGCATTAGCTGAGAAGAGAACAACAGAGCATTTATAGCAAACTTCACTATAGGGGTCAAGAGTTCAGGATTTTCCTTTGGCCATAATATAATAGTGTGACCCATAATCAAATGTGTGCCTAATGCAGAACAATAGTGTACGGGGCCTGTACACATCTCTAAATATAACCAAATGAAATGTCAAAGGAGTTATAAATAAGAGCAAGAGGTGTGTGAACAGTTTTCTGTCAGCAAATTCTATTCAGTTTTACTCACATCTATTCTGTTCTGCCTCTATTCTTCTGCAGTGGCACCCGGGTCAATTAAGGGCACCAGGGAGGTGTGTGTGTGTGTGTGTTTTTGCTGGGAGGGTTAACGTGGGAAACAAACAGTGACCTGTCTGAGAGAAATGAGTGAATAAATAAGAGAACGTGTGCGTTTCCATGTAAGTATAGGCGAATGTGTGTGAATGAGCCAGGACGACATGGGAAAGCTGTAGTAACCTGTGAATGAATGTGTGTGTGTGTGTGTGTGTAGCTGTAAGTGAGTGTGTGTGTTGACATGGGAACACAAGAGCAGGCATTTCACAGGGAAATGCTTCCTGTTTGCTTCCCCCTTTCTACCAATCACAGTTCACTTCCTGTCTGGGTGCCTTGCTAGTGCGTACTGTGGCTCCATTGTCCCCCCACCCCCTATGCACACGCATACACACAAATACACAAAACACCCGCATGTACACAAGCGCACATACTGACACGCCGCTGTTCTTTCTACGAATGTTTCTATTTCCCTGACGTTAATGGATTTGAGTTTGTCATGCTTAGTCACACTGCCTCGACAACACACAATACACTCAAAGTACACACCCCACTGCACACTGTGTTGTTTACATACATTTATACAGCTTCAGGCCCTCGGGGTGCTGGGGGGGGTGCAGACCGGGTCACAAATGTCATGTGGTACACAAGGTCACACACGACATGCAACGCAGTATGGGAAATGTGCAGTGACCTGTTTGTGTCTATAGCTGCTATTGTCATTCAGTAATGTGCTGTTAGCTCTTACCATGCTTGGTTACATCAGCATAAATTTATTTATTTTTTTCGTTGTGCTACACATTTCTTCTTGATAATTATTGGCCTTTTTATTTTTGTATTTCTAAACCTAAAGTAAGATAAGCACTGAAAATCATCTCTGTGTTTCTCTGACAGGTCTGTCACTCGGTGATGAGCAGGGGAGACAGCCAATAGGGATTGTTCTTACTGTGCTGGGTGTGGTGGTGCTGGACTTTTGTGCGGATGCCACAGAGGGACCAATCAGAGCATACCTGTTAGACGTGGCAGACACAGAGGAGCAAGACATGGCACTGAATATCCACGCCGCCTCTGCAGGTACAGCTGATGATAAACACAGCGATAAAATATTTTCCGCCATTACTGCGAAAGAGCAGAATTCACCTCTCGCGTGTTTGTTGTGTGTGTTCTTGCCCGCAGGTCTAGGCGGCGCAGTCGGCTACGCGCTTGGAGGTTTGGACTGGACGCACACGTTCCTCGGAGCAGTCTTCAAGTCGCAGGAGCAGATCCTCTTCTTCTTTGCAGCCATCCTCTTCTCTGTCTCCGTCGTGCTGCATCTCTTAAGTATCGAGGAGCAGCAGTACTCGCCGCAACACGACAGGCTCGAGCAGGTACTGAACCGTGAAGTTCAGTTTTAGCAGAAATAGACTTTTTCAGTGACTTCACAGAAAACATCCTTTCACTGCTCTCTCGACAGGAAAGTCTGGATCCTGCCCACCTTCAAACATCGGCCAATGGCAGGGCTGGACTTCTCGGCGCCAAATTAGAAATGATCGGTGAGGATGATACGGTAGAGAGCTACGACCTCTATGACCCATACGAAGATGACCAGTCAGAGCATGGAGACATGGACTTCCTAGAGGCGGAGCTTGTGAGAAGTAAGTTCAGAAAACTTCTGGGTTTTTTTTTAAATTAGCAAAATCTATTTTAAATGGTTTTCAATTCAAATGATCAAAAAAAGATGGTCACTGTGCCAAGGGAATCCAAATAAACCCGAAGTTAGCAACATATGTATACTTTTTTGGTGTTTGGTTTTTATGTTTCCTAGGCAAAAAGAGAGCAAAAGGAAGTTCAGGATCCGTGTGACCATATGTCACAAAGACTTTTATTTCCACTTATAAGAATGCTTAATTGCTCTTTCTCTCTTTTTTTTTTCCAGTCATGACAGGGCAGCTGTAACTTCATCCCTTTTTCTCTGCCCTGTTTCTTTCGCTTTTCTCTAAATTTCTGACACCTAAACTGATCGCATCACCTCCCTCTCTTCTTTCTCCAGGTAAAAGCGACAGCGTCCTCGCCATGGCAGACGCAACCCTCGATCACCTCGACCACGATGCGATGTTCTTGTGCCACATAGAGCCTTCCATCTTCGCCGATCACCTCTCGCCCTATCACGGCTCACCCTCCACGACCGCTTCCTTCTTCAACCCCAATCGCAGCACCCCACCCCCCCGATTCGCCAGCATCAGACGCAGCAGCAGCACGGGAAGTCAAGACTTCCTCCGCCCCCAAAACAGCAGTAATCAAACGAATGTTACCACCCCCAGGATTTCCCGCCTCTCAGCTTTCCTGCAAGAAATGGAAAATGACGATGGGCAGGAGGCGCTGCTGAACAACCAGCTCAACGAGCAGCGGACGCTGAACGGGCGGCTGTTAGCCAGCGTTACTAATACTGACAGACTTGGCACTAACAGGCTGAGCTCCAAAGGACAGGCACACCGTGCTGGAATGGTCAAAGGTCAGCATCTTTACGTTATTATAGCCATGTTGTTGATATATGTTAACCCAGTCATATTTAGTTATACTGGGAAAGTCAGATTTGGTCATGTGAAATTGTTCTGATATAAACAACTTTAGTTTAGAAAAATAGCACAATAATGCTAAATCAGTTTCTTTAAATTTTAGCATGAAAGACCTGGATAATTTCCCTACAGTGTTATTATAGTAGTTATTAAAAGATGAACCCATTAACAAACTCTCTCTTCATCCAGCTGCCAGTACTGGAGCTCCTATGAGACAGTCACGCCACCGCCACACCTTCTACCGCCAGCCGTCCTGCACTTTTTCTTACTACGGCCGCGTGGGTAATCATCGTTACCGCTACCGCCGAGCCAATGCAGCTTTTCTCATCAAGCCGTCCCGCAGCATGAATGACCTGTACGAAGTGGAGGCCAGGCACAGGAGGAGGAACAGGCAGAGGAACAGACACCGCAGCGGGAACACCAACTCCTCCAGCGGGGACACGGAGAGTGAAGAGGGCGAGGTGTGTGGATGGAGGGGTGTGATGCTTAACGAGTCTGTATTGTTTGTCCTCGCTGGTAACTGTAATGTGTGATGAATTATCTTCTCCCCTCAGGTTGAGACCACCGTGCGCCTGCTGTGGCTCTCCATGCTAAAGATGCCCCAGGAGCTGCTGCGGCTTTGTGCCTGTCACCTGCTCACCTGGTTCTCCATCATTGCAGAGGCGGTCTTCTTCACCGACTTCATGGGACAAGTCATCTACCACGGAGATCCTAAAGTATGAGAAACAGTCAAAAATGCACAGATATACATACATTCACTTCATCTCACTTTACTTTACCAACATATACCGTGTTTTTTTTTTTTAAATTATTTACCCTAAAAACATTTATCAATCTTCTTTCAGTTTTTCTTTTCTTTTTTTTTAAATGCTTTGCACAGGCTTCTTTTCATTTCTCTGATTTTTGTCATTTATTTTGCTGCAGGAGGATAAAAAAGAGCAAAACAGTCTCCATCTTACCTAAAAAGTGATGTAACTAAGCCCAGTTTTCTGTCTCACAGGCTCCTTCTAACTCAACCTTATTGGATAACTATCACAAAGGAGTTCAGATGGGATGCTGGGGCCTGGGTATATATGCCATGACTGCAGCTACATGTTCAGGTAGCCATGCGCAAGAGCACATGCTCACATCATTCAGTTTTCCTGGTTAGAAAGTGGATTTTCTTTTAATCATTTGAGTAAACAATCCACAAATCTCTCTTTTCTAGCTATTCTTCAAAAATATCTCGACAACTTTGACTTGAGCATTAAGGTTATCTACATCCTGGGTACACTTGGATTCTCCATAGGTATGAACTGCATTAATAGACCACAGTAGAGTAGAAAAGCACACTGGATAGTCAGTAGTGCCCTAATCTCCCTCTTTTTTGTGTTTTCCTTCATAGGAACTGCAGTCATGGCAATTTTCCCTAATGTGTACGTGGCCATGGTGATGATCAGCAGCATGGGCATCATCTCCATGAGTATCTCCTACTGTCCTTATGCTCTACTGGGACAATATCACGAAATGAAAGCGGTACAGATATATTCAATTAAAAAGGCTGAATGATCTAATATAGATATGAATCTACAAAGATATGAATTAATGCATAGTTAAAGAATAGCTAGTAATCTACTTTTTTTGTTAGAAGATAATTATCATGTCTTTTGGGACTAATAACTTTCTTTGCATTTTTCAGTATATCCAGCACAGTCCTGGCAACTCTCGCAGAGGCTTTGGCATCGACTGTGCCATCCTGTCCTGTCAGGTGAGCGTCGAATAAAGTTATTTAGTTCTGCCACTTACATTCATGTCATATATTGTATCGAGAAAACTGTGTTGTGATTCTTCAGGTGTACATCAGCCAGATATTGGTGGCCTCAGCTCTGGGTTCTGTAGTGGAAGCTGTTGGCAGCGTTCGTGTCATTCCCATGGTGGCCTCTGGGGGCTCCCTCCTTGGATTCTTTACTGCCTGCTTCCTGGTTATTTATCCAACTCCAAACAACGGGTGAGAAAACTACACGTTCTTAGCCATAAAGCAATACACACACAAACTAAGAAATAGGCCTCTACTGAGGTTTTGCAGTCAGATGATCACTAACGTGACATTAACTTGTTTGCCATTTTGGAAGTGGGACAATGTAGGTTAAACCACATAAGGAACCAGTCACCTAGACTTAGGGACCTGTCCTCAACCATCTGGCTATCAAAGGTTGCTAGGAAAAAACTGCTCAGGGTTGATGACAGTTGCTGTGAAACATAGCCCCAGTCACGCAGGCCTACTCCAACTAGACTCCAACTACTCCATGAAAATGTGATGACTGCAGTGCTAATGCACAACTTTTACTTTGAAAGTGAACCTTTTCAAGTTTACTACCATATGGTGAGTTGTTAGTGAGTATTTGCAGATGGATTGCTGTGCTCCATGGAAAATACTATTAACTGTTGCAGCCTGCCAGCAGTTAAAGCCATTACAAGGAAGTTTTCGATGTAGCACCTACTTTGGGACCAGTTTCAACTAGCAGCAGCCAGCAACCTACAGCAACCACTTGCTCATCAGTTGAGGAAAACACATTTCTTCCTAGCAACCTCACATCTAGTGTGGCAGCAAATTCTCAGGCAATTTGTGCATGACATCATACAAGAAACTTCTATAGATAAAGGCCTAAATATGGTACTCATGCCTGCGCTTTAAGTTAGCTTAACGTTGAGACTGTTTCATTTGACCTACTTAATCTGTAGCTGTTTTTAAGCCCATTGTGAAGTCCTAACAAATTTTATTTCAATTGTCAGGGACGGGGAATCAGCCAAAGCTTCAGAGAAACGGACTTTGCCATCGCTGGAAAATCCCAATAGCGGCGAAGGGGCTGTTACCGTAGTGATTGAGAAACCCAGCTTCCTGAAACTCAACAAGGAGGGGAAGGCCACCAGCACTACTGCTTCCTGTCAGGTGGAAAATGAGTCTGCTCTGTGATTGGCTGACTGCGCCGACAGACACTTTGCTGCAGAAACAACTTGATTTGTCATTGCTGATGGAAAAGACTCGAAGGTGTGCCTTGATGTGAATTTGCTTTGGTCCACTCTTGGCGTTTGTTCTGGCTTTAACAGGGTTTTTATTTTTTATTTTTAATGTCACACTGAAGAAAACATCACAGTCTACCGTGGGACCAGCGTCACATTAGACCAACTTACCCAACAAAAGTCATTCTGGTCCCAGTGCCGCTTCAGCTGTTGACGAAGTTCCTTCCACTTATCCCTTACGGACTTTTGATCAATCCGTCAGGGTCGTCCAGGATTGAGTAATTAATTGGCCGTCGTTTTAAGGAGA